>NW_025999821.1:0-1200000 GCF_019419815.1 Pyrus x bretschneideri | reverse complement strand
CTATATACTTATGTTTTTCCTAGAAAGTGAAATGAAACGTTTATACGTTTATATGCCATGCATTATGTTTGCCCATTTAATTATGCATTATTAATTGCATACGTATAAATGTTTGGTGCTGGGACGCACAGGTAAGTGTCAGGTGAGTTATGATTTATGTTTATGTTCAGTAGTGATTTGAGATGCATAGAGAGCTCATAACTTGCACCCCTGGTGTTAGTGCTCCTGCCCAGAGTTGGGCACAGTCCTTCACGTGATGTTCACCTCCCGCACCACACGCTTATCTTGGATCCAAGTTAGGTGCACAGTCCTGTCGTACAGACCGCTTTAGGTGTTTCCGACTCGTAGGTGACCTACGATTATTCGCAAGTCTTTCCGTGATCGTAGCACTTGAGCGTACTTATTATACACCCAGTCCTGTCGTACAGACCACTTTAGGTGGTTCCGACTCGTGTGCAGGTATAGTTAGTGAGTTAGAGATTTGAGCTCTAGATTCAGCCGTACAGGTCACGTTAGGTGACTCTAGCTGACAGATTACATGGCATTGTTTGGCATTACCTGAGTACTTGCATTTTATTTTGAGGCATTTGGCACGGCATATTTCTAAGCATGATTTATATATATATGTATATATATTCTATTTTCTGGGAAGTATACAGGTTTTACAGCGAGAGGTTAGAACTTTGTTTATGAAATGGTTTTCGAAAAGCTTTGTTTTTGCCCACTCATGTTTTCTGTTTTACGCCCCTCCAGGTTCTAGTTTGGCTAGCGCTTTTGGTGGCTCCCCAGAGGATTTTCCCGGCTTATCTGACAAATTATCACCAGTGTAGGACCACCTTTGGGTGTGTTTATTTAGTGTTGTTTCTCCTGGACTTCACTAGGTCTTCCATGCTCTGAACTTTGTTTCTCACACTTACGCTTACACATGTATGTTATTACTTTGTGTATAGCTGGTTTTTATTTATTCATACTTTTATTATTATTTATTAGTTTCCGCACTGTGCACATGGTTATGTGACTTCCACGTGACGGCCAGTATGCCCTGATCTCGGTCGGGGTGTGTCAGTTAGGATTGTAACATCCCACATCACCCAGGGGAGTGATCCTTATATGTATATTCTCATCTTTACCTAGCATGAGGCCTTTTGGGAGCTCACTGGGAAGTTGCTCGAGAGTTCCCAAAAACAGAACCGTGGGGGAATGGTAAGCCCAAAGCGGACAATGTCGTGCTACGGTGGTGGAGCGGGCCCGGGAAGTGATCTGCCCTGGGCCGGGATGTGACATGTCATTGGGAATATTAATTCTAGGCGCAATGCAGTGATTAGTCCAAGTTTTTCTTGTGGTTGGGAAATTTCAATATGTTGCATTCCTAACATATATTCAAGCACAAACTAAAATCCAAACAAGATTTGGATTTGCTACTAGAAATGGAGAAATCCATTAAAACAGTCACATACATCTCAAGAAGCCACAACCATAAGGTATCGTTTCAGAAATGTCTCTTTGAAGAGAAAATTTGTTCGTCAGGTATTTAGGCTATCCTCATCGACCCATAGGTCCACTTGAACATGGAAGAAACTTCGCCTTTAATGGTTGTTACTCGATTCAGTAACACTCACTTTCTCTTCGATCACAAGACCCGTTGGAATGTTGGAGCAATATTAGAAAATATGAAAATAATAAAAGAATTTCATTGATAATAATCATCAAGAAAATCGCACCATAAATGTGTACAAAATTAATATAAACAACATAGAGAGAAAGTAAGAAAGACTAACAAACTTAGAGATTGAGACTTGCATAAATGCAATGTCCTAAAGACAAAATTTCGCCCCTACTTTTGTGCTTGTAGTTCGGTAGGCATCTATCTCCCAGGATTCAACAATCTATAATCCAAAGTCGAAGCACTTCAATCTTCAGATCTTGGCTAACTTCATATATTCCGTGCTCTCAAGACACGACTTGAAATTTGACTAACAATGAACGAGAGAAACAAAGTGGGAAAGCCCTATTTCTCAAGATTAACAATTAACTCTAATTTTCTCTACCTTTAATGATAATGGTTTCATGGGTTTATATAGAGCCCATTGTGTTGTTTGGTGTAAAGATGCAACTGTGCATCTATGTAACTAACACCACTCATCAAGCTCATGTCCCAAATTACAAATAATATAATGTAATTCTTTGCATTAGACGCAACACTCACCATAAATGTGACAGCCCGTCCCGGATTTTTCGTATCGTATGGGTAAAATGACGGTTTTGCCCCTAGTGGTTATGTTTCGTGTGTGGTTGTTTTTGGGGTTTTGGTTGGCTGCATTTGGACCACATACACACACCCACACTTTCATCCTCATCACCTTCCCTGTCCCGTGTGTGTCTCTCTCTCCCTTCTACGTTTTCTGTACGGACAAGAACCAAAGCACTCGAAAACATTACGGATTGAGGAAGGAAACTATACCTTTGTGTTCGTGAGGTTCATACAAGTTCAACCATACCCATTTCAGGTAAGGAATCCTACGATTTCACGTCGAACTCGAGATCCTCGATTTGGTCACTGTTCATGCACACGTGAATTGTTACGTTTTAGGGAATTTGAAGCTTGTAGGAAGCTTGGTGAGGTTGTTGTGTTTTAGGGAATTTGAAGCTTGTAGGAAGCTTGGTGAGGCCCTTAGGAAGCTCGGGGTGGTTCGTTTAAAGGTTTTGGACGTCGGGATCATGAATTGTAGGTTTGGCCGGATTTTGTGAAGTTTTTCCGATGATGTTCCGTTGGTTTTAGGCTTGAAAGTGGTAAGGTTTTGTTCAATTTTTTGTAAGCTTCATCTTGGTACCAATTTCGTGAAATTTGGTTGAAAAACGAGTGAGAAACAAAGATTAGAAAATTTTCCAGTTTTCCGGCGACGGACGACGGCGCCGGAGGTTGGTCGGAGAAGGCGACGGAATATTCCTAACGGCGTTAGGTTAATTTTAATGGAATCTGTTAGTTTTAATGGAATATTTTTGACGGCGTTAACTGACGTCCTCAGTGTGCCAGGCACGTGCCTGCGCGTGGGCGGTGCGTGTAGCCGTGCCTTGGCCGGCGCATGGGGGCGCATGAGACGTCGAAAAATTATTTTAAAAATATGGGGATGTTTGTGAGGTTGAGTAGATCACGTTGGTGTATTTATACACCCCATTTGAGCATTGTATGAGAAGTTATTACCTAGTTTTGGTTATGTGCTTGAAATTAACATTTTTATAGTTGTTTCGCATTTAAGTGAGACCTATCTCGAGGACGAGCGCAGTTACTCAAGGCAAGGGGGTTACGACCCTTCTACATACCAGTGAGTGGGCTTTTGGTTTTCTGTACATACCTATATACTTGTGATTTTCCCAGAAAATGAAATGAAACGTTTATATGATTTAAATGCCATGCATTGCGTTTGCCTATTTAATTATACATTAGTAGTTGCATATATGTATGTTGGTGCTGCGGATGCACAGGTAAGTGCCAGGTAAGTTATGGTTTATGGTTGTGATTAATAGTGATGTGAGATGCATAGAGAGCTCATAACCTGCACCCCCGGTGTTAGTGCTCCCGCCCAGAGTAGGGCACAGTCCTTCACGTGATGTTCACCTCCCGCACCACACGCTCATCTTGGATCCAAGTTAGGTGCACAGTCCTGTCGTACAGACCACTATAGGTGGTTCCGACTCGTAGGTGACCCACGATTATTCGCCCAGTCTTCACGTGATCGTAGCACTTAAGCGTATTTATTTACAGCCAGTCCTGTTATACATACCACTTTAGGTGGTTTCGACTCGTGTGCAGGTATAGTTAGTGAGTTGGAGATTTGAGTTCTAGATTCAGCCGTACAGGTCACGTTAGGTGACTCCGGCTGACATATTATATGGCATTGATTGACATTACCTGAGTACTTACATTTTGTGTAGAGGCATTCGACATGGCATATTTCTGAGCATGTTTTCTATATGTGTGTATATTCTATTTTCTGGGGAACTATACAGGTTTTACGGCAAGGGGTTAGAACTTTTGTTAATGAAATGGTTTTGAAAAGCTTTGTTTTTGCCCACTCACTCTTTCTGTTTTGCACCCCTCTAGGTTCTAGTTTGGATTGCTCTGTTGGTGGCTCTCGAGGGATTCACGACATATCTGACAGATTATCACTAGTGTAGGACCACCTCTGGGTGTGTTTCGTTAGTGTTTGTTCCTCTGAATTGCACTAGGTCTTCTGTGCTCTGAATATTGTTTTTCACACTTACGCTTGCACATGTATGTTAACTACCCTGTGTATAGCTTGGTTTTTATTTATTCGTACTTTTATTATTATTCTTAGCTTCCGCACTGTGCACATGGTTACATGACTCTCATGTGACGGTCAGCATGCCCTGATTTCGGTCGGGGTGTGTCAATAAACCTAATTTTGAGTTTTGATTCATTGAAAACAAATCCTAACCTCAAGTTCGAAAAACAAGGTTTTGCCCCGAGACTTCTAGGCGTGATTCAGATAATTTCCAGCCATCTTTTGAACTCAAAACATGTATAAATCGATTCCTCATGTTGTGTAGATGAATTTTCATGTTTGGATCGTTTAATTTGGTGGAGAAATGAGAAAGTTATAACGATTTAAAGCTTGCCCAGTTGCTGGTCTGCCACTTTCGAGGCGTTTTCCAGCCAAATCATGGCAAGATAGTCATTGTGCAAGGTACTAGTCTCTTTGGCTCATCAAGAACTATGATTTCTATTTTTGAATCACTTGATTACGTTGAGTATTGACAAAGTTATGGACGTTGAAAGATTGCCCAGAAATTCCGACGAGTTACCAATTTTCCCACGGACAACCTTCTTTCAGGCCATTTTTCGACCACCTTTGGAAACCATTTGGACTTCGAGCGGGCATAATTTTCTTCTGCACTTATCTATCTTTGTTTATTATATTATGGGTTGAATTTGGTTGAGGAATATGTGAGATATGGAGTTCTAAAGATTGCCCAGGAAATTTGCAAAATCTGCAGAATCCGGCGAAATTTCGTTAAGGTCCTCCACTTGATTATTATAGTAATTGATGATCTGATCGTTGGATCATCACTAAACTTTAATACATTATAGTATGTAATACTTGAGGACTATAGGAACTTACGGATCGAGAATCCGATTTATGGATCTTCTTGAATTAGATTTGTAAGTTCATAAAATAAAATGTTAACCGCTACTTGAATTTGTAATTGGCGGAGATCCAACCGTTGGATCGTAATGAAACTTTAGTACGATTATTTAGAAGCATAATGTGGATCTTTGGAAGTTACGGATCGGAAATATGACGTTGATAGCAGCATATTTATGCGACTTAATTGGCTTGTTCTCATGCATTTACGTTGTGTTTCTTTAGTTATTTTAGTCCTTTATGCCATTTTCGTTTGTTTCTAGGTTCATATGGCTAAGGAAGCAAAAAGGTGCATTTTGGAGCATTTTGGAGCAAAATTGGGCTTGGAATGGATAGCATATGCTTGGAGCAAAAGGAATGGACGAAATTGAAGACCTAAAGATCTTATGTTTGAGCAATATCAAGGACTCCTACCTATTCTAGGTCACAAAACAATGGCCCTAGCCCAATTACACTACCTTGCCGTGGGCTCAACCCTATTTCCCTTCCCTTGCCGTGCAAGGGGGAGCATTTTGGGTCCATTTTATGCACTTAAACCCTAGCCCTTTAACCTTTGCAGCCCTATTATGATTTATTCACTTTCATTCATATTTTATTTCACCCTAATTCACCCTAGCAGCCACCATAATTATTACAGCCCTAGCCGTGCCTAACCATTCATTTCCAGCTTTCCCCCTTCATTATTGCAGCCACCATTCACTCTTTAATCCACATGCATTCATCATCATACACACTAATACACAACCTGCCATCATTCACACCATCTTCCCCTTTGAAGCCGTGCATCACACACCCATTCAACATTTCCAGCTTTTCTTCATCATTGCAGCCACCATTCACTCTTTAATCCACATGCATTCATCATCATTCACCCTAGCTTTAATTCACATGCAAACACATTCATTTCCAGCACCAAACATCACCTTGCCGTGTATCCCATTCCATTTTCCAGCTTTTCTCCTTCATTGCAGCCACACTTCCACATGCATTCCTTCTTTAATCATTCTTTTCCTAGCTGTTTTTCCATCATTATTTCAGCCACATGCACTCTCAATCATAAGAGCCACATGCACTCTTAAACAATCAGCCACATATTCTCCCATTCCCCCTATAAAAACCCATGCATTCATACACAAAACCAGATCCCTTGGCATGCAAAACAGCACCCATTTCAGCACCAACTTCCCTTTGCCGTGCCTTCCCTTCTAATTCCAGCATCTTCCCTTCCAATTTCACCACTCCCCATCCCTCCAAAACACTACCCAACCATTCCCCAATCCATTCCACATACAAACACATCCCAAAACCTATCTGATAGGAGCATATTCATGCCACTTAAATGGCTTGTTCTCGTGCATTTACGTTATGTTTCTCTAGTTATTTTAGTCCTTTATGCTTCTTTTGTGTGTTTTCAGGTTCTAAGGGCTTAGGGAGCAAGAAAGTGCATTTTGAGGCTATTTGGAGCATTTTTGGGCATGGATTGGATAACTTATCCATGGAGCCAAAAAGATGGACGAAATTGAAGGCCATTGATGCACTTTAGGACATACAACAAAGGGCCTAGCCCATTCTCTCTTATTCTCTCCCTTATAGCCATGCAAAGAACCATCCATTCCATAAAAAACAACCCTATTTTAAGCCCATTCTAAAACCTTGCCATGCATCACATGCATTCCCCTCATAACCTAGTTGTCATTCCATTACATCAACACATGCATTCCTTTCATAAATCAGCCACATATTCACCCACATGCACTTTAATCATTCAAACATGCACTCCCATTAATTAAACCATTCAAACCAACACAAAAACACCAACATTCCCTCTTTGCCGTGCAAACACATACATTTCCCTTGACATTTTCAGCCATCACACTTCATTATTTCAGCCATCATTCACTCTTTAATCCACATGCATTCACACACACTTCACACAAACAACATTCACATGCAAACACAAGCTTTAACCAACAAACAAAACAGCCAACACATGCACCAAAACACCCATGCCGTGCACTTCCCTTGCCTTTCCAGCATTCTTCACATGCTTTCTAGCTTTCCACCTTGCATTTCCAGATTATTGCTTCATCATTGCATCCATTCCACATGCATTCTTCATCATTGCACCACAAATTAGCTCATCCCACACTCCATGCCGTGGCCTACTCACATTTCCAGCACCTTCACATGCCATTTCCAGCTTTCCACCTAGCTTTCCACCTCACAACCACTAGAAATCAACCATGCCGTGCATTCCCTTTCAAATCTGTCAACATACAAACACCTTCACATGCATTTTCCACCTAACATTTCCCCCTTTAATGCACATGCATTCCCTTCATAAATCAGCCACATTCACACACCTTTTCTCCACCCTTTGCCGTGCAAATCACCACACAATTCCAGCTTTACAAATCAACCACATCCACATGCATTCACTCATAATCATTCACTCACCTTGCAGCCACATTTCCACCCACCTCCTAGTTGTCATGTTCCCTCCACTCCTCCTATAAATACCCTTGCATTCACTCCCCATTCCAACATCTCATTCCATACACAACTCATCACAAACACACCACCAAACATCCTTTGCCGTGGGTTATACTTTCATTTCCAGCATCCTCCTTTCATTTCCACCACTTCCCATCTCTCTAAAACACCATCCAACAATCAACATATCCTTAGACCTTGTGCCACAACGAAGAGGAGGAGAAGAGTGCCTAAACATTCATACAATTCAAGTTTGAGTTGTTGGAATTTTTAGGTGTTGCTTTTCCTCGATTGCGATGTTTAATTTCAATTCTCTTTGTCTTGTACGTATGAGGAACTAAACCCCCCTTAGCTAGGGGGTGATTCGAAATATATGTTCATGCTTGCAATATGATTTGATTACTTCTAATTACGTTTCATAAGTTGTGAATTCAATTTGTTTAACTGTTTGATTGATAACCTATTTATGTATGTTTATTGAGAGTGCACGCTTAATTTTCATGCATGAATTTGACGCTAGAATATAAGTGAGTTTCACGTAATAGTTATGAACTTATATTCACAAGTAGTGGAGGTTGCTTATAAACAATCGTGTTAAACAAATTCTTGGCATAAGTTTCATGCAATCATAGTAACGAATGCCTCGTCAACACTTATAGTTTTCATGATGCTTAATGATTCTTGCTTGTATCTCTATTATGCAATTCATGTAGGGAACTTGTGAGGAATGCTTTGGGTTGTCGTATGCAATCATCCAATTCATTAACTTAAGGAAAACTTGACAGTTAATTTAAGCGGACCTAATTAACCCCGGGCGTTGAGAATTCATGGTTTATTGAAAAGCAATTAGAAATCATTTTGTATGCAAGTATAACATGTGTGGAGATGAACCCCTTAGCTAGCTTCCCATCCATTCATTTCCGTCAAATCCGTATTTACAATTTGTTTTCTTTGCAATCTATTCCTTTTAGTTTAATCTCGTCCAAACCTAAACCCCCCCTCCATATTTTGTTTAAGTCTTAGTCTTAATCTTTCTTATTTTTAGTTTTGCATTCTTCGCATTAAATAGTGTTTTAAACTTGTTTTTACGTTTTTGAAGTCAAATCCAAGTGATTAACAATCCCTCCTAATCCCCGGTCCAAAACGATCCCTACTTATACTACAATTGACAAAAAGAGGGTTTAATTTGTGTGCATATAATTCCCGCATCAAATTTTGGCGCTGTTGCCGGGGATTAGCAACTTTGCTAATCTCTTGGATTGTTTTATTTTCTTTTGTTTTTATTTTATTCCAGATTCTTAATCTTGTTTTGTTTCTTGTTTTAGGTACTAGTTTATGACTCGGAGTTCTCATCCGATTCTTGAACATATCTCGAGGTTTAACGTCGATTTCGAGCGAGAATTGAGACGAAAGAGAAAGAACTCAGAACATAGCGAATCAAGTGAAAGCTCCGAGTCCGTTTCTGAATCTGAAGAAGAACCCAAGACAACAGTGGGTGAAGAAGACATGGCAGCAGACAACCGAACTATCAAGGAGCTTTCCGCTTCGGGATTGGCCAATGCCGCAACATTATGCATTCAATACCCCGTGGCTGCCCAAGGCAAGACCGATGAATTCGAGTTGAAGTCAAGCTTGTTGCACCACATCCCGAAATACCATGGGCTTTCCATGGAAGATCCCAAGAAGCATCTCAAGGAGTTCGAGGTTGTTTGTTCGAGCATGACACCCATAAATGTCGACGGGAACATTCTGATGATGAAGGCTTTTCCATTCTCACTTTTGGAAAAAGCGAAGGATTGGCTTTTCGAATTAGCACCCGGAACGGTTACATCTTGGGATAGTATGAAAAGAGCTTTCTTGGAGAAGTTTTTCCCAACTTCAAGAATCATTCTCTTGAGGAAACGGATTAGTGGTATCCAACAAAATCAAGGTGAATCGTTTCCGTCTTATTATGAACGTTTTAAATCACTTGTTGCTTCTTGTCCACAGCATCAAATGAAGGAGGAGCTGCTCATTCAATACTTCTACGAAGGACTCCTTCCAATGGAACGCCAAATGCTTGATGCCTCGGCGGGAGGTGCGTTGGTGGATAAAACTCCGTGGGCTGCAAAAGTTCTAATTGCCAACCGAGCACATAATGCACAACAATACGAAGGTGTTGGACAAAGAGACCCCCCACGGCAACAACAAGTCAACGAGGTAAGTGCCATAACCGAACTTCAAAATCAAATGGCTAACCTTACTACATTGCTTTCTCAGGTGGTGGAAGGTCCAAAAGTCAAAACCGTAGTTCCTTGTGGCGTATGTTCCATGCAAGGACACCCTACAGACACGTGCCCACAATTGATTGAGAATGGGGGATGGGAGAGTGCAAATGTCATTGGATTTCCAAGCCACAATCAACCAAGGAATGATCCATATTCCAACACATACAATCCGGGTTGGAGAGACCATCCAAACTTCAAGTGGAGGGAGCCCCAACAACCTCAACAACAAGGAGGCTTTAGACAACAACCCCCGGGGTTTTACACCATAACTCACAGCCAAGACCAAAACCAACCACAATCCAGCCAAAACCATCAAGGTACGTCTTTAGATAATGCTACAGTTCTTAAGTTACTTACTAGTCTGTCTCAGGGACAAGAAAATCAAAACAAGGCGATGCAAAACCAAGACCAAAGGGTGGACCAATTAGAGAAGCAAATAGGGCAGATTGCGGAGTTTGTGGGACAATTCCGAGATCAAGGCAAGCTTCCAAGCTCAACAATTGTCAATCCAAAGGGTGGCTTTGAAACCGCCAATGCAATCACCTTAAGAAGTGGCAAGGAAGTTGGAACCACCTCACAACCACCAAAATCAAGTCAAGACGAGGAGGACAAGTTGTTGCAAGAAGAAGCACAGGGAGCAAAGCCCACGGCCAAGGATGACCAAACCTTGCCAAATTCATCTAGACCTCCTAAACCATCCCAAACCACCAAGGTAAAGTCCTAATTCGACCTTTTCTAGTTCTATTCCACTAAACGTGCCCTTTCCTAGCAGGTTTAGGCAATCAAAGAAGGAAGAAGCTGAGAAGGACATTCTAGAGACCTTTCGGAAAGTTCAAGTCAATATCCCGCTCCTTGATGCGATTAAGCAAGTTCCGAGGTATGCTAAGTTTTTAAAAGAACTTTGTACAACAAGGAAAAGGATCTCGAACAAAGAGGTGGTTCAGGTAAGTGAAAATGTCTCTGCTGTGTTACAAAGGAAATTACCCCCTAAATGCAAAGATCCGGGTAGTTTTACAATTCCATGCGTTATTGGTAATACTAAGTTTGAACAATGCATGTTAGATCGAGGTGCTTCAATTAACGTCATGCCATACTCTATTTATGCTTCAATGAACCTTGGTGAATTAAAAAATGATGGTGTGATTATTCAGTTGGCCGATAGATCTAATGCCTATCCAAAGGGCGTATTGGAAGATGTCTTAGTACAGGTGAATAATTTGATCTTCCCGGCGGATTTCTATGTCCTTGAAATGGAGGAAACCACCCATGCTCCACCCTTGCCGATTCTTCTTGGGAGGCCATTCATGAAGACGGCCCGAACAAAGATAGATGTGTTTAAAGGCACTTTAACGATGGAATTCGATGGGGAAGTGATTGATTTCAATATTTCTGAAACTATGAAATTTCCTAATGACAATCACTCATGTTTCTCTATTGATATTCTTGATTCTTTGGTGCAAGTACCTGATCTATTCCACGCCATGGGTTCCAATTGAGCCTAAGAAGGTCTCGTCCGGCTGCAAGACGTAAAAGAAAGCGCTACTTGGGAGGCAACCCAATACAGTGAATAAAGCTTGTTCATTGATTTCCGAGTGATTAAAAAAAAAAACATGGCAGAAAGATGGAGCCTTCACAAGGGTTGTGTACGTGAGGCTCCACTACGTGGCAACACTCTCGGAGTAGGAGGCATCGGAGCAGAAGGCATCGGAGCAAGAAGCATAGGAGCGGGAGGCACCGAAGATAGATCATTCAAGGCCCTAATCCTTGGTGGAACGCTAGATGACCCAGGAAAGAGATGCCTCTGGAAAAAAGCCGCAAGCCTTTGACGGTCATCAAGCTCATCAAGCTTCCTCTTCATGCCTGTCGAATAATTGTTGGCAAGCACGTGCAAACTTCGGTTCTCGTACTTAAGCTGTTTGATCTCCTGCTTAAGACTCTCCACCTCCGCCATCAAGGATTCAACCTGACGGGAGCGAGCAAGTAGGCGTTGACCCATGTTGGACACAGAGCCAGCGCACTGAACGCTAAGAGCCAAGGACTCTTGAACGGCCAACTCATCGGACCGTCCTGAAAGCAACTGACTATCTTTGGGAGTGAGGAGGTTCCGAGCTACTATCGTAGCCGTTGTTGCATCCGTCATCACAGAGTCCTCATCTGTAAGAGGGCCATGAGAAGATAAGAAAGACGGGCACCATACCTTATCCTGACGCGGCGCAACCGGATCATTGCTTAGACTCAAATCTAAGCAAATGTTCGATGGGTTAGATGAGCTAGCCATTTTTCAAGAAGTTAAAAGAGAAGGGTTGGATGGAGTGAAATCTCGACGGGCCGGAGACGATTTCTGGGCAATTTTCAGAGTGTGCATGCTAGAGGTGATCGATCACCTCTATTAAAGGAGAGGCGACACAATCACCAATTCAGAATTGAAGAGACACCGCTCTTTAAAACCGGAATTTCCGGTGTAAAGATCGCCAGCTCATCAGACGCAATCCCGGCTTTTCAGAAAGCGTGTGTAACTTTGTCAAAAGCTCCCAGCTTTTCAGAAGACGCGTGGAAGGCGAGAAATCAGCTGCACACTTTAGCCGACAAACGTGGGTGACAAAGTCGAAAGCTCCCGGCTTTCCAGAAAGCGAGTGCAACTTTGTCAAAAGCTCCCGGCTTTTCAGAAGACGCGTGCCACTTTGTCAAAAGCTCCCGGCTTTTCAGAATACGCATGGAGGACATTGCCGTATCCGCACTACCACTTGCCATTACAATTCCTATATACATCAACATTCATGGCAAGGCATACACCCACAAAAGCATAACTTTCCTTCTCGGCCGAAAATGTAAGCTGCAACCAACCCTCTCAAACATGTTCAGTTTTCTCCTTCTCTTGAGAACACATTTTCAACCATGGATGTATCCCCCAAAGAAGATACCAAATGCCTGTAGTACAGATGAGGCAAGAGGAAACGGTGGATCGAAGCATGTGGATTCATTCGCTGCCTCTTCGAAAGCAAAGGTATCTCATATCATCAAGGGCGAAAGCAAAGGTATCTCATATCATGCTTTTTCCCTGTCTTTTCCTTTGTCCTTGATATTACTTGCATGGCAAAGTGAAAGAAGCAATCAGCCGGCACTTGGAGTCTACCTGGACTCTATTCCCTGGTTGCTTACCTAGCGTTGCTCTCGAGTAGTCATCTTCAACGGTTGATACACTTCCAGAGAAGGGACCACTTCTACAAAGGGGAGCAAGTAAGGCAAAGGAAAATGATACATTGAAGCATGAGGAGACAAGCATATGCTGAGCTATCCTCTAACCCTCTTCAATACGAATTGGAGAGATTGAACAAAGAAACAGATAAAAGGAGTAAGCTCAGACCTTCGGGGGAGTCCAAAAGAATCCTGCTGCCCAGTTCAAGAGTAGCACAAAGGAAAATCAACGATCGGAGGAAAACAAAAGAATCTCCAGCTCAGTTCAAGAGTAGCCTGTGGAAAAACTCAAGATGAAGCCTCACTGCAATCACCAAGGAGAAGATGGAATTTACACTCCAGAACCAGATTTGCATCCCTAAACTCTTCTCTTTGTTAGATACATTATGCCATGTTTAGTATGTTTAATTGCTGTTTATATGTTTGCTTGTGTTTAGTGTGGTTTTAAGCTTAAAACATTGAGGACAATGTTTGATTTAAGTGTGGGGGAGTTACTAAAGTGTTTTAATGCAAATTCGTAGGGGTTTATCCATCATAACTTCAAATGTTGTTTCTTGCTGTTTTTTTAAGTGTTTTTAAACTGTTTTAGTGTGTTTTGACTTAAAAATCCGAAAATCACATAAAACTTTGAAAAAAAAACATGTTTTGAAAAGCCTAAAAAAAGTGTTTTGAGTCGTTTTTATGTGTTTGTGTCTTAGGGTACCTTCCAACATAATGATGAGGATTTGGTTTGTAATTGCATGACTGTTAAAAAGAGTTATAAACATGGAGAAAAGTTTGATTTACTCTTGGTATATGCTTGGTTATGGTTAGAATGTATGACTTCACATGCATTCATAAAAGAAAAAATTAGTTTTTGTAACATGCCTGAAGGAAGGAACTCAAACAAACGCTACAACCTTGTGAGACTTGAGCCTAAACGTTATTTGGAGAGTTAAAATCTGTACATTATTGTTTCTAAAGTCGTTGCATGATCTCATTATTCTTTGCTTGGTTACTACTTAGAAGGCGTTTCATCATATAGTTCCAAATGCTAGAACTCATGCCCATTTCATTCAAAACATGTTATTGATTTGCATAACACATATTCAAGAAGAAGTCATGTAGTGACCACCACCAAAGCCAAATTGCCATGTATCCTACTTCATTATTTGTGTAAGTGAACCCCGTTGAGCCTTGTTAAGCCTTTATTCCTTGTTAACCCACATTATCCTCACCTAGCCTAGTTTAGGATAGTCCACACCCTTGTTCTTAAAAGATAGTGAGCATGACTTAAATGAATTCCTTTTGAGTTACATTATGCAAGAAAATGAGTGTGGGGGAAGGAATGCTTGTTCTTAAGTATGTTTTGAGATTCAAAAGAAAAGAAAAATAGAAAAGAAAAGAAAGAAAGAAAGAAAAAAGAGCTTGAAAAAAATGAAAGAATGAGTGATTGAAGAAAGGGTTCAAAACACCAATTCTGGCCCTAAATTGTCTAAATTATCCCTTTTTGTTCAAAAGTTGAGTTTTCATTCAAAAGTGAATTCTAAGTTGATTCAATTGCCTTGCTCACTATTTCTTTAAGAACCTTTGTTTTTCCATATCCCTTCTTTGTTATCCACATACCCCAAGCCCCGTTACAACCCTTGACTTCTATCTTGAGTGTTGTGCATTTCAAGTGTGGAAATTGAACTTGGTATGAGCATATGGTGTCACTGGTTCTCGCGTCTAAGTAGTAGCATTCCATTCATGAGATCATATCTAAACATGATTATTAACTCCAGGAATTGCGTTCTTTGTGATACATATATGTGAGTGTTCGTTTTCATGTTTACATCAATCTTCTCACATATGACTAGATTAGGGTGTGTAGTTAGAAAATCTGAGTGAAAATCGAGTGCATATCTTGTAAGGAATTGAGCAAATTCTCTAAGGCATGTTACTACATTCAAAACATGGTTTTAAATGCTTAATTGTGAAATAGTATGTGGTGACTATGATTAAGAATGTACTTAAGTGTGAAGATGAATAAAATATGTGGGAATGATGATTTTTAACATGTCATGTGATTTGGAAATCCCTGAGGCAAACGTTGGAAGGTTTAAGATTGTCTTTGGTTTGTTTTGTTTCGTTTCGTTTCATTTTGTTTTGTTTTTCTGTTTTGCTCGAGGACTAGCAAAAGATAAGTGTGGGGGAGTTTGATAGGAGCATATTCATGCGACTTAAATGGCTTGTTCTCGTGCATTTACGTTATGTTTCTCTAGTTATTTTAGTCCTTTATGCTTCTTTTGTGTGTTTTCAGGTTCTAAGGGCTTAGGGAGCAAGAAAGTGCATTTTGAGGCTATTTGGAGCATTTTTGGGCATGGATTGGATAACTTATCCATGGAGCCAAAAGGATGGACGAAATTGAAGGCCATTGATGCACTTTAGGACATACAACAAAGGGCCTAGCCCATTCTCTCTTATTCTCTCCCTTATAGCCATGCAAAGAACCATCCATTCCATAAAAAACAACCCTATTTTAAGCCCATTCTAAAACCTTGCCATGCATCACATGCATTCCCCTCATAACCTAGTTGTCATTCCACTTCATCAACACATGCATTCCTTTCATAAATCAGCCACATATTCACCCACATGCACTTTAATCATTCAAACATGCACTCCCATTAATTAAACCATTCAAACCAACACAAAAACATCAACATTCCCTCTTTGCCGTGCAAACACATGCATTTCCCTTGACATTTTCAGCCATCACACTTCATTATTTCAGCCATCATTCACTCTTTAATCCACATGCATTCACACACACTTCACACAAACAACATTCACATGCAAACACAAGCTTTAACCAACAAACAAAACAGCCAACACATGCACCAAAACACCCATGCCGTGCACTTCCCTTGCCTTTCCAGCATTCTTCACATGCTTTCTAGCTTTCCACCTTGCATTTCCAGATTATTCCTTCATCATTGCATCCATTCCACATGCATTCTTCATCAGTGCACCACAAATCAGCTCATCCCACACTCCATGTCGTGGCCTACTCACATTTCCAGCACCTTCACATGCCATTTCCAGCTTTCCACCTCACAACCACCAGAAATCAACCATGCCGTGCATTCCCTTTCAAATCTGTCAACATACAAACACCTTCACATGCATTTTCCACCTAACATTTCCCCCTTTAATGCACATGCATTCCCTTCATAAATCAGCCACATTCACACACCTTTTCTCCACCCTTTGCCGTGCAAATCACCACACAATTCCAGCTTTCCAAATCAGCCACATCCACATGCATTCACTCATAATCATTCACTCACCTTGCAGCCATATTTCCACCCACCTCCTAGCTGTCATGTTCCCTCCACTCCTCCTATAAATACCCTTGCATTCACTCCCCATTCCAACATCTCATTCCATACACAACTCATCACAAACACACCACCAAACATCCTTTGCCGTGGGTTATACTTTCATTTCCAGCATCCTCCTTTCATTTCCACCACTTCCCATCTCTCTAAAACACCATCCAACAATCAACATATCCTTAGACCTTGTGCCACAACGAAGAGGAGGAGAAGAGTGCCTAAACGTTCATACAATTCAAGTTTGAGTTGTTGGAATTTTTAGGTGTTGCTTTTCCTCGATTGCAATGTTTAATTTCAATTCTCTTTGTCTTGTACGTATGAGGAACTAAACCCCCCTTAGCTAGGGGGTTCGAAATATATGTTCATGCTTGCAATATGATTTGATTACTTCTAATTACGTTTCATAAGTTGTGAATTCAATTTGTTTAACTGTTTGATTGATAACCTATTTATGTATGTTTATTGAGAGTGCACGCTTAATTTTCATGCATGAATTTGACGCTAGAATATAAGTGAGTTTCACGTAATAGTTATGAACTTATATTCACAAGTAGTGGAGGTTGCTTATAAACAATCGTGTCAAACAAATTCTTGGCATAAGTTTCATGCAATCATAGTAACGAATGCCTCGTCAACACTTATAGTTTTCATGATGCTTAATGATTCTTGCTTGTATCTCTATTATGCAATTCATGTAGGGAACTTGTGAGGAATGCTTTGGGTTGTCGTATGCAATCATCCAATTCATTAACTTAAGGAAAACTTGACGGTTAATTTAAGCGGACCTAATTAACCCCGGGCGTTGAGAATTCATGGTTTATTGAAAAGCAATTAGAAATCATTTTGTATGCAAGTATAACATGTGTGGAGATGAACCCCTTAGCTAGCTTCCCATCCATTCATTTCCGTCAAATCCGTATTTACAATTTGTTTTCTTTGCAATCTATTCCTTTTAGTTTAATCTCGTCCAAACCTAAACCCCCCCTCCATATTTTGTTTAAGTCTTAGTCTTAATCTTTCTTATTTTTAGTTTTGCATTCTTCGCATTAAATAGTGTTTTAAACTTGTTTTTACGTTTTTGAAGTCAAATCCAAGTGATTAACAATCCCTCCTAATCCCCGGTCCAGAACGATCCCTACTTATACTTGTACTACAATTGACAAAAAGAGGGTTTAATTTGTGTGCGTATAATTCCCGCATCACTATCCTTAGACCTTGTGCCGCAACAAAGAGGAGGAGAAGAGTGCTTAAACGTTCATACAATTCAAGTTTGAGTTGTTGGAATTTTTAGGTGCTTTCCTCTCCTTGATTTCAATGGTTAAAATTACTTATCTTTGTCTTGTACGTATGAGGAACTAAACCCCCCTTGGCTAAGGGGGGATTCGAAATACATGTTTATGCTTGCAATATGATTTGATTACTTCCAATTGCGTTTCATAAGTTGTGAATTCAATTTACTTATCTATGTGAGTTACATTGATTTGTGTATGTTGGTTGAGAGTGCACGCTTAATTATCATGCATAAATTGGATGCTAGGATATAAGGAAATTTCACCTAATCGTTATGGAATTATATCCACAAGTAGTAAAGGTTGATGATCTCAATCGTGTTAAGTAAATTCTTGGCATAAGTTTCATGCAATCATAGTAACAAGTGCTTCGTCAATGCTTATGGTTTTCATAGAACTTAATGATTCTTGCTTGTATCTCTATTATGCAATCATGTAGGGGACTTGTGGGGAATGTTTTGGGTTGTCGTATGCAATCATCCAATTCAATAACGTTAGGAAAATCTGAGGGTTAATTAGTGCAATTCACGGTTAATCTGGGGCGTTGAGAATTCATGGTTTATTGAAAAGCAATTAGAAATCGTTTTGTGTGCAAGTATAACATGTGTGGAGATGAACCCCTTAGCTAGCTTCCCATCCATTCAATTCCATCAAATTCGTTTCTACAATCTGTTCGTTTTACAAAGTATTAAGTTTTGTTTCCAAATTCGTCAAAATCAAAATCCCCCTTTACTTGGAGTGTGAAATTAGTTAGAAATCAATTTAGTTTGTGTTTTTAAGTGTCTTAGGTCAAGTTAAAACCAATTTTCGTCCATAGTTGTGTCTAGTGTTCAAACTGCCCAGATAGTGTTTTTAAGTTAGTTTTGAGTGTTTTGGTGATGTTTTGAGTCTTTTGGTTTGTTTTGGTGTTTTAAAGTTTAGTTTTGCATTCTTTGAGTCCAGTATAGTGTTTTATATTGTAAATTTACGTTTTTGAGTAAAATCCAAGTGATTAACAATCCCTCCTAATCCCCGGTCCAGAACGATCCCTACTTACATTCTTCACTACAATTGATAAAAAGAGGGTTTAATTTGTGTGCATATAATTCTCGCATCAAATTTTGGCGCCGTTGCCGGGGATTAGCAACTTTGCTAATCTCTTGGATTGTTTTATTTTCATTTGTTTTTATTTTATTCCAGATTCTTAATCTTGTTTTGTTTCTTGTTTTAGGTACTAGTTTATGACTCGGAGTTCTCATCCGATTCGTGAACATATCTCGGACTTTGACAACAATTTCAAGCGAGAATTGAGACGAAAGAGAAAGAACCCAGAACCTAGCGAATCAAGTGAAAGCTCCGAGTCCGTTTCTGAATCTGAAGAAGAGAAACCCACGGCAAAAGGGGGTGAAGTAGACATGGCAGCGGATAACCGAACAATCAAGGAGCTGTCCGCTTCGGGATTGGACAATGCCGCACCCCTATGTATTCAATATCCTAGGGCGGCTCCAGATAAGACTACCGAGTTCGAATTGAAGTCAAGTTTGTTACATCACATTCCGAAGTACCATGGGCTGTCCATGGAGGATCCAAACAAACACTTAAAGGAGTTCGAAGTTGTTTGTTTGAGCATGACCCCGGTGAATGTCGATGGAAGCATCTTGAAGATGAAAGCTTTTCCATTCTCTCTAATGGATAAAGCTAAAGATTGGTTGTATGAATTGGCTCCCGGAACTGTCACATCTTGGGAGAGCATGCAACGGGCTTTCTTGGAGAAGTTTTTCCCAACTTCTCGAGTCATCCTCCTACGAAAAAGGATAAGTGGAATTCAACAAGATGAAGGTGAATCTTTTCCTACTTATTATGAACGTTTTAAATCTCTTGTTGCTTCTTGTCCACAGCATCAGATGAAGGAGGAACTTCTCTTACAATACTTCTATGAGGGACTTCTACCAATCGAACGTCAAATGCTAGATGCCTCAGCAGGAGGAGCCTTGGTGGACAAGACCCCCATGGCTGCAAAGACCTTGATTGCTAATCGAGCATTGAACGCTCAACAATACGAAGGCGTTGGACAGAGGAGTACCCCACGGCAACACCAAGTCAATGAGGTAAGTGCCATAACCGAACTTCAAAATCAAATGGCTAACCTTACTACGTTGCTTTCTCAGGTGGTGGAAGGTCCAAAAGTCAAAACCGTAGCTTCTTGCGGCGTATGCTCCATGCAAAGACACCCTACGGACACGTGCCCACAATTGATTGAGAATGGAGGGTGGGAGACACTCAATGCCGTGGGATATGGCAACCAATACCAATCACGTGGTGATCCGTTTTCTAATACTTACAATCCCGGTTGGCGTGATCATCCGAATTTCAAATGGCGAGACCCCCAACAAAGTCAACAACAAAGTGGATTTAGGCAACAACCCCCGGGTTTCTATCAAAAGCCGTTGGCACCTCCACAAGCCCAAGCACAACCTGCCCAAAGCAATGTAGGTAATTCAAGTGATAATGATAAGATTTTTCAATTACTTACTACTTTGACGCAGGAAGTCCAAACTCAAAACAAAGAGAGGCAAATCCAAGACAAGAGGGTGGACAACTTGGAGAAGCAAGTGGGACAAATTGCCGAGTTCATGGGGCAATTTCGTGAGCAAGGAAGGTTGCCTAGCTCAACGGTGGTCAATCCGAAAGGTGGATTCGAATCTGCAAAAGCTATGCATTTGCGAAGTAGAAAGCAAGTAGGATCTGACCTCAAACCATCCAAATCACGTTCCAACGAGGAGGACAAGTTGAGAATTGAAGAGGAGGAGCAAAGGCCACTCACAGCCAAGGTGGAACCAAATGTGCCGCAAGTTCCAAGTGATCCCAAGTCATCCAATTCATCCAATAAAGGTAAAAACGTGTCAAGTTCGGTTCCTACTAATGATTTTCTTGCGAATGTTCCTTTTCCTAGTAGGTTTAAGCAAACAAAGAAAGAAGAAGCGGAAAAGGACATCTTGGAGACGTTTCGGAAAGTTCAAGTCAATATCCCCCTTTTGGATGCAATCAAGCAAGTCCCGAGGTACGCCAAGTTCTTGAAGGAACTTTGCACCAATAGGAGGAGGATTTCGACCAAGGAGGTGGTCAAAGTAGGTGAAAACGTCTCAGCCATCTTACAATGCAAGCTGCCCCTAAAATGCAAAGATCCGGGTAGTTTTACAATTCCGTGTGTTATTGGTAATTCTAGGTTTGAATCTGCCATGTTAGACTTAGGTGCATCTATAAATGTCATGCCATATTCAATTTATGCATCTATGAACCTAGGAGCGTTGAAAAACGATGGTGTGATCATACAATTAGCCGATAGATCTAATGCCTATCCAAAGGGAGTTTTGGAAGATGTGTTAGTGCAGGTTAATCATTTGATCTTCCCGGCGGACTTTTACGTACTTGAGATGGATGAATCGGACCATGCCCCTTCATTGCCCATCCTCCTTGGAAGGCCATTCATGAAAACTGCTCGGACAAAGATTGACGTCTATAATGGCACGTTGACGATGGAATTTGATGGGGAAGTTATTAATTTTAATCTTTTTGATTCTATGAAATACCCTAGTGAGAATCATTCATGTTTTGCTATTGATGTAATTGACTCTCTGTCGCAGGATTATTTTGACAAATTGAACAACGATGCACTTGAATTGGTCATTGCACAAGGCATGGACAAGCAAAACATTGAAGCCACAACCATAGGAACCTACGGCATGCATGATCACTCTTTTGCCGTGCCCCCTAATGATGAGGTCATTGAGATGGTGGCTGCCCTCGAGTCATTGCCAACACAATCGGGTAAGTATTCGGACCCTATTTTAAGTTCAGTTTCAGCTAATAAAATGCTTCCCTCAGTTGTGCAGCCACCTACACTTGAACTTAAGCCGTTGCCTAGTCATTTGAAGTATGTTTTCTTGGGCGAGGATGACACGTTGCCCGTCATTATTTCATCCTCACTCACGGCACAAGAAGAGAGCAAATTGGTGCGAGTGCTTAAGGAGTACAAAACGGCAATTGGATGGACCTTGGCCGACATCAAGGGAATTAGCCCTACTACATGCATGCATCGCATACTTCTAGAGGAGGGGTCCAAAGCATCCCGAGAGGCTCAACGCCGTCTCAACCCTCCGATGATGGAAGTTGTGAAGAAGGAGGTAATCAAGCTTTTGGATTGTGGAGTAATCTATCCAATCTCAGATAGTAAGTGGGTCTCACCCGTTCAATGCATTCCGAAGAAATCTGGAGTGACTGTGGTTGCAAATGCCGAGAATGAACTTGTTCCTCAACGCATTCAAACCGGTTGAAGGGTGTGCATCGATTATAGGAAGCTAAACGCCGCAACAAGGAAGGATCACTTCCCATTGCCGTTCATCGACCAAATGCTTGAGAGGTT
This sequence comes from Pyrus x bretschneideri, assembly GCF_019419815.1. Classification (NCBI taxonomy): domain Eukaryota; kingdom Viridiplantae; phylum Streptophyta; class Magnoliopsida; order Rosales; family Rosaceae; genus Pyrus; species Pyrus x bretschneideri. The sequence continues at coordinate 1,177,830 of NW_025999821.1, read as the reverse complement.
AGCCGGTTATGCTTTCTATTGTTTTCTTGATGGTTATTCTGGTTATAATCAAATTATCATAACACTCGAAGATCAAGAAAAAACCACTTTTACATGCCCCTTCGGTACTTTTGCATATCGTCGCATGCCTTTTGGTTTATGTAATGCACCTGCTACATTTCAACGATGCATGATGAGCATATTTTCTGATTATGTTGAGAAAATCATTGAAGTGTTTATGGATGATTTTAGCGTGTTTGGTGATTCTTTTGATGGTTGCTTGCATAATCTTAGTTTAATCTTAAAACGCTGCATTAAAACTAACCTTGTTCTTAATTGGGAAAAATGCCATTTCATGGTTAAACAAGGCATAGTTTTAGGTCATATAGTCTCTGAAAATGGTATTGAGGTTGATAAGTCGAAAATAGATCTTATACGTCACTTACCCTCTCCAACTTCGGTTAGAGAGGTTCGTTCTTTTCTTGGCCATGCAGGATTCTATCGTAGGTTTATCAAGGATTTTTCGAAGGTTGCACAACCTCTTTGCCGTCTCCTACAAAAAGACGTGACGTTTGAATTCACCAAGGAGTGCACGGCATCATTCAACCAACTTAAGGAGTTGTTGACCACGTCACCCATCATTGTTCCACCGGATTGGAGTCTACCTTTCGAGCTCATGTGTGATGCGTCCGACTATGCTTTAGGAGCTGTTTTAGGGCAGAGAAAGGACAAGAGGCCGCATGTCATCTACTACGCCTCACGGACATTGAACGATGCACAATTGAACTATTCCACTACGGAAAAAGAACTTCTTGCCGTTGTCTTTGCTTTAGATAAATTTCTATCATATCTAATTGGTACTAAAGTAATTGTTTTCACTGATCATGCAGTTCTAAAGTACTTGCTCACCAAAAAGGAGGCCAAGCCACGGCTAATTCGATGGATGTTGCTACTTCAAGAGTTCGACATAGAGATTCGGGACAAGAAGGGAAGTGAAAACGTGGTGGCTGACCACTAAGCCGAATGGTGCACAATGAAGAGGCCCTACCCATTGCCGAGACATTCCCCGATGAACAATTGCTGTCCATTAAGGTTAGTGCACCTTGGTATGCCGATATTGTTAATTTTTTGGTGTCAAAATGTATTCCAAGTGAGTTCACTAGGCACCAACGTGATAACTTAGGCATAATGCACAGTTTTATGTGTGGGATGATCCGTACTTATGGAAATTTTGCCCCGATCAGATTATACGTCGTTGTGTGCACGATTCTGAATGTCATTCAATTTTGAGTTTTTGTCACACATATGCATGTGGAGGGCACTTTGGCACACAACGCATGGCCCTCAAAGTGTTACAATGTGGATTTTATTGGCCTAGTATTTTTAAGGATGCTAAAACTTTTTGCTTAACATGTGATAAATGCCAACGAATGGGTGGAATTAGTGCAAGGGACCAAATGCCACAGGTTTCTATCCTAAATGTTGAAATTTTTGATGTTTGGGGTATTGATTTTATGGGTCCCTTCCCTTCATCGTATGGTTTCATGTATATTTTGCTTGCGGTTGATTATGTGTCAAAATGGGTGGAAGCCAAGGCCACCCAGACTAATGATTCTAAAGTGGTTGCAGATTTTATTAGAACTAACATTTTTGCAAGGTTTGGAATGCCACGAGTGATCATTAGTGATGGAGGGTCACACTTTTGAAATCGGACCATTGAAGCGTTATTGAGGAAATACCATGTCACACATAAGGTTTCTACACCTTACCATCCTCAAACGAATGGCCAAGCCGAGGTTTCCAACCGAGAGATCAAGCAAATACTTGAGAAGACCGTTGGGCCAACAAGGAAGGATTGGAGCTTACGGTTAGATGATGCACTTTGGGCATATCGTACGGCGTACAAAACCCCCATTGGGATGTCCCCCTTTCGACTTGTCTATGGCAAGGCGTGCCATCTTCCCGTTGAATTAGAGCACAAAGCACTTTGGGCCATCAAGAAGTTTAACACGAACCTCGATGAAGCGGGAAGTCAAAGGAGATTGAAATTAAATGAGCTTGATGAGATAAGGCACGAGGCATACGATAATGCAAGCATTTACAAGCAAAATACCAAAGCTTTCCATGACAACATGATCCGTGGGAAATCATTCTCAATTGGGCAGAAAGTGCTATTGTTCAATTCCCGTTTACGTTTGTTTCCCGGTAAGTTACGTTCTAAGTGGATTGGACCATTTGTTATTACTAATGTTTTTGTTCATGGTGCAGTCCAAATCCAAAGCTTGAAAACGGGACACGAATTCAAGGTGAACGGGCATCATTTGAAGCCATATTATGACACCTTTGTGGAGCATGCCGTGGATGACATACCCTTGGAAGCCGTGGGCTCCAATCTGGAGTGATTGGGTTCTTCGTCCGGCTGCAAGACATAAAAGAAAGCGCTACTTGGGAGGCAACCCAATACACTGAATAAAACAAAGCATGTTCATTGATTTCCGAGAAATTACAAGTGCGAAAAAAAAAAAAATGTATCTAACAAAGAAAGAGAAAGATGGAGCCTTCACAAAGGTTGTTTACGTGAAGCCCCACTACGTGGCAAAACTCTCGGAGCGGGAGGCATCGGAGCAAGAGGCATCGGAGCGAGAGGCATCGAAGATCATTCGAGGCCTCAATACTTGGTGGAACGCTAGATGACGCAGGAAAAAGGTGCCTCTGGAAGAAAGCCGCAAGCCTTTGACGGTCACTTTGAATTCGACCTTGAGATACTTGCATCTCATCAAGCTTCCTCTTCATGCCTGTCGAATAATTATTTGCAAGCACGTGCAAACTTTTATTCTCGTGCTTAAGCTGTTTGATCTCTTGCTTGAGATTTTCCACCTCTGCCATCAATGATTCAACTTGATGGGATCGAGCAAGTAGGCGTTGGCCCATGTTGGACACAGAGCCCGCACACTGAACACTGAGAGCTAGGGACTCTTAAACGGCCAACTCATCGGACCGTCCAGAAAGCAGCTGACTATCTTTAGGAGTAAGGAGGTTCTGAGCTACTATCGTAGCTGTTGTTGCATCCGTCATCACGGAGTCTTCACCTGTAAGAGGGCCATTAGAAGATAAGAAAGACGGGCACCATACCTTACCCTGACGTGGCGCAACCGGATCACTGCTGAGACTCAAATCTAAGCAAATGTTAGATGGGTTAGATGGGTTAGCCATTTTTCAAGAAGTTAAAAGAGAAGGGTTGGATGGAGTAAAATCTCAAAGGGCCGGAGTCGATTTTCACGAATGGGCAATATTCAGAGTGTGCATGTTAGAGGTGATCGATCACCTCTATAAAGGGAGAGGCGACACAACCACCGATTCAAAATTGAAGAGACACCACTCTTCAAAGCCGGATTTTCCTGCGTAAAGTTCGCCAACTCTTCAGACGCAATCCCGGCTTTTCAGATAAAGCGTGCAACTTTGTCAAAAGATCTCTGACAAAGTTGAAGACGCGTGGAGGCCGAGAATGCAGCTACACACTTTTGCCGACAAGCGTGGGTGACAAAGCTGCAATCCCGGCTTTTCAGATAACGCGTGCAACTTTGTCAAAAGATCTCTGACAAAGTTGAAGACGCGTGGAGGTCATTGCCGCATCCGCACTACTACTTGCCATTACAATTCCTATATACATCAACATTCATGGCAAGGCATACACCCAAAAACGCATGACTTTTCTTCTCGGCCGAGAATGTAGCTGCAACCAAACCTCTCAACATGCTCAGTTTTCTTCTTCTCTTGAGAACACCTATTGAACCATGGATGTACCCCCAAAAGAAGATACCAGATGCCTGGAGTACAAATGAGGCAAGAGGAAACGGTGGATCGAAGCATGTGGAGACAAGCGCAACAAATATATGTGCTGATTCATTCGCTGCTTCTTCAAAAGAAAAAGTATCTCATATCATCAAGGGCGAAAGCAAATGTATCTCATATCATGCTCTTTCCCTGTCTTTTCCTTTGTCCTTGTATTACTCGCATGGCAAAGTGAAAAGAGCAATCAGCCGGCACTTGGAGTCAGTCTTCCGATCTGGAACCGACTACCTGGAATCTATTCCCTGGTTGCTTACCTAGCGTTGCTCTCGAGTAGTCATCTTTAACGGTTGATACACTTCCGGAGAAGGGACCACATCTGCTTGGAGAACAGCTAAGACGAGTGACAAGGAAACATCAATCTTGTGGATAGTCAGCAAACGCAACAACTGCATATGCTGAGTTATCCTCTAACCCTCTTCAATACGAATTGGAAAGATTGAACAAAGAAGAAGGTCATCACCTCCACCTCGTGCTTGCCTGCCATGTGTCAGAATCCTCCCGCTTAGTTCAAGATTAGCCTGTGGAAAAACTCAAGATCAAGCATCAATGCAATCACCAAGGAGAAGATGGAATTTACACTCCATAACCAGATTTGCGTCCCTAAACTCTTCTCTTTGTTAGATACATTCTGCCATGTTTAATGAGTTTAGTTGTTGTTTATGTGTTTGCTTGTGTTTAGTGTGGTTTTAAGCTTAAAACATTGAGGACAATGTTTGATTGAAGTGTGGGGGGGGGGGGGGTAACTAAGTATGTTGATGCAAATTCGTTGGATTTTATCACCCATAACTTCAAGTGTTGTTCCTTGCTGTTTTAAAATGTTTTTAAGCTGATTTAGAGTGTTTTAGTGTGTTTTGTTTTATAACTCCGAAAATCACATAAAAATTTGAAAAACATGTTTTGAAAAGCCTAAAAAGAGTGTTTTGAGTCGTTTTTGTGTGTTTGTGTCTTAGGGTACCTTCCAACACAATGATGAGGATTTGGTTTTTAATTGCATGACTGTTAAGAAGAGTTATAAACATGGAGAAAAGTTTGATATACTCTTGGTATATGCTTGGTTATGGTTCTAATGTATGACTTCACATGCAATCCTAAAAAGAAAAATTAGTTTTTGCAACATGCTTGAAGGAAGGAACTCAAACAAACATTACAACCCTGAGAGACTTGAGCTTTAAACATTCTTTGGAGCGTATTAATCAGTGATTCTTGTTTTCAAACTCGTTGCATGATCTCATTATTCTTGCTTGGTTGCTAATTAGAAGGCGTTTCATCATTTAGTTCCAAATGCTAGAACTTGCATCCATTCCAGTCAAAGCATGATTGCATAATATATATCAAGATGAAGTGTGTAGTGAAGCCGTCAACCAAACAGCCAACCCATGCACTATATATATATTGAAGGTCATAACTGATAGGAGCATATTTATACGACTTAGTTAGCTTATTTTCTTGCATTTAATTAACTAAACTATGTTAATTATAGTGTTTAAAGTTATTTTCGTGCAATTTCAGGTTTTAGTGTCAAAGTATGCAAAAAGAAGCAATTTGGAGCATTCTAGAGCATTTTTGGGCCAAGATTGGATAGTGCAAGCATGGAGGCATGAGGATGGACGAATTTGAAGGCTTGAATTCAGTTAGGGAGCTGCAAGGGGGCCTAAAAAGCTTATTTCTAGAAGGCTTTATCTATTCACACATGGTGCCTAATTCCTACCTTGTCTCCTAGCCGTCCTACCTTGTCTCCTAGCCGTCCTACCTTCTCCTAGCCGTCCTACCTTCTCCTAGCCGCCCTACCTTGTCTCCTAGCCGTCCTACCTTTTCCTAGCCGTCCTACCTTGTCTCCTAGCCGTCCTACTTTGTCTCCTACCTTGTCTCCTACCTTTCCTAGCCCTATAAATAAGGCTTTGCAGCAAGGCACTAAGGGGGATCACTCATTCACCCAATTTTCGTCCATTCATCTAGCCACACCATTCTACACATCCTAAAATCCCAGAAACACAATTCCAGCCACTTTTACCACCTTTGCCGCAACCTTCCATCCAAGCAACCATTCATCCACCATAGCCACACCTTCCCACCACCATAACCACCTTGTGCCGCCACCATTGAAGGAGAGGAGGAGTAGTGCCGTGCAGTCCAAAGGAAGGAAGAAACCTTGCACATGCAATCTGCAACTATTGGAGTGTTTGGAGTTCTTTCTTCTATTGTTTCTGTTTTCATGTTTAATTTAACTTGTTATTCAATTATGTTAAACATGTGGAACTAATTTCTTTTTAGTTAGAGGCGAATTTGAAGCCATGGACATATGTTGGTTATGATTTGATTTACTCCAGTTATGAATTCATGAACTTTAGATGTGGTTTACTTTTCTGTTTTGATTAAGAACTTGTTTATGTATGTGGGTTGAGGGTCGACACTTAATTTGCATGCCTAAACTTGATGCTAGGATATAAGGGAATTTCACTTAATCGTTATGAACTTATATTCATGAGTAGTAAAAATCGCTAGTCACGATTGTGTTTAGTAAACCCTAGGCTGGATTAACATGCGTATTCCATAGTTATGAATGCCTAGTCGATGTTTATGATTTCCGTTGAACTTAATGATCGTTGTTGAATGTCTCTATCATGCGTATTCCATAGTTAGGGACTTTGATTAGGAATAATTTGGTTGTAATGCGTATTCCATTCAATCCAATGAATCTAGGGAAATCTGAAAGTTAATTTAAGCGGACCTAATTAACTTGGAGCATTGTCATTCATCGTTTGTTGAAGTCATAACTGGGAATCAAATTATATGCATATGGTCATGTGTGGATAAGGAACCCTCTAACTAGTTTCTCATCCTTCTATTTCATCAAATCGGTTTTAGAATCTGTTTTGTTTCCAAGTTTCTATTTTAATTTTAAATTCGTCAAAACCAATCCCCCATTTATTTTAAAGTGTTAGATTAGTTAGAAATACATTTAGTTTGTGTTTTTAAGAGTCTTGAGTCAAGTTACAACTTAATTTCGTCCAAATTTGTGTTTGTACTCAAAACTGCCCAGAAAGTGGTTTTTAGGCAGATTTGAGTGTGTTTGTGCTGTTTTGAGTCTTTTAGTTTGTTTGAGTGTTTTAAACTTTAGGTTTGCATTCATTAAGTCTAGTTTAGTGTTTTAAACTTTGTTTTTATGTTTCTAAGTCATTTTAGAGGTTTTAGCAAGCCCTCCTAATCCCCGGTCTAGAACGATCCCTACTTGCATCCTTACTACAATTTGACAACAAGAGGGTTTAATTTGTGTGTCAAGTAATTCTCACATCAATAACCCCCATTGAGCCATTGTTAGCCTTTGTTCTTTGTTTACCCATATCATCCCCACCTAGCCTAGATTAAGACCACCCATACCCTTGTTCTTGAAGCATAGTAAGCATGACTTAGAGGGAATCCTTTCGAATATGCAAAACAACAAGTGTGGGGGAATTTGTGTGTGTGTGTTGATATGCCACGAAAAGAAATAAGGCATGAAAAAAAAAAAAAAAAAAAAAAAAAAAGCATTCGTGAAAAGAAAGAAAAAGAGGATCACATGTTTGTGGTAGTTGAAGAAAGAGTCCAAAACGTTGAATATGGCCCTAAGAGTTGTGTGAATTTTCCCCTTCTGTGTTTAAGTGAGTTTCTACTATCATAAGTGGTTCTAAGTGTCAAATTTCATTACTTTGCTTGCTATTGCTTAAAGAACGTTTGTTATCCTTACCTTTCATTGTTAGCCAATCACCCTTACCCCGTTACAATCCTTATGCTTCAATCTTGATCATTATGTTGTCAATAATGTGGAGTTTGGAATTGATGTAAGCATATAGTGTCCCTGGTTCTCGCATCTAATTGGTAGCATTCCATTCATGAGATCATTTCTAAACATGCTTATTAACTCCAGAAATTGCTTTCTTTGCGATTCATATATGTGAGTGTTTGTTTTCATGTTTACATCAATCTTCTCACATATGACTAGATTAGGGTGTGTAGTTAGAAAATCTGAGTGAAAATTGAATGCATATCTTGTAAGGAATTGAGCAAATTCTCTAAGGCATGTTACTACATTCAAAACATGGTTTTAAATGCTTAATTGTGAACTAGTATGTGGTGACTATGATTAAGAATGTACTTAAGTGTGAAGATGACTAAAATTTGTGGGGATAATGAATTTTTAACATGTCATGTGCATTGGAAATCCCTGAGGCAACGTTGGAAGGTTTAGATTATCTTTTGTTTGTTTTGTTTTGTTTCGTTTTGTTTTGTTTTTCTGTTTTGCTCGAGGACTAGCAAAAGCTAAGTGTGGGGGAATTTAATAGGAGCATATTTATGCGACTTAATTGGCTTGTTCTCATGCATTTACGTTGTGTTTCTTTAGTTATTTTAGTCCTTTATGCCATTTTCGTTTGTTTCTAGGTTCATATGGCTAAGGAAGCAAAAAGGTGCATTTTGGAGCATTTTGGAGCAAAATTGGGCTTGGAATGGATAGCATATGCTTGGAGCAAAAGGAATGGATGAAATTGAAGACCTAAAGATCTTATGTTTGAGCAATATCAAGGACTCCTACCTATTCTAGGTCACAACACAATGGCCCTAGCCCAATTACACTACCTTGCCGTGGGCTCAACCCTATTTCCCTTCCCTTGCCGTGCAAGGGGGAGCATTTTAGGTCCATTTTATGCACTTAAACCCTAGCCCTTTAACCTTTACAGCCCTATTATGATTTATTCACTTTCATTCATATTTTATTTCACCCTAATTCACCCTAGCAGCCACCATAATTATTACAGCCCTAGCCGTGCCTAACCATTCATTTCCAGCTTTCCCCCTTCATTATTGCAGCCACCGTTCACTCTTTAATCCACATGCATTCATCATCATTCACACTAATACACAACCTGCCATCATTCACACCATCTTCCCCTTTGAAGCCGTGCATCACACACCCATTCAACATTTCCAGCTTTTCTTCATCATTGCAGCCACCATTCACTCTTTAATCCACATGCATTCATCATCATTCACCCTAGCTTTAATTCACATGCAAACACATTCATTTCCAGCACCAAACATCACCTTGCCGTGCATCCCATTCCATTTTCCAGCTTTTCTCCTTCATTGCAGCCACACTTCCACATGCATTCCTTCTTTAATCATTCTTTTCCTAGCTGTTTTTCCATCATTATTTCAGCCACATGCACTCTCAATCATAAGAGCCACATGCACTCTTAAACAATCAGCCACATATTCTCCCATTCCCCCTATAAAAACCCATGCATTCATACACAAAAACAGATCCTTTGGCATGCAAAACAACACCCATTTCAGCACCAACTTCCTTTTGCCGTGCCTTCCCTTCTAATTCAAGCATCTTCCCTTCCAATTTCACCACTCCTCATCCCTCCAAAACACTACCCAACCATTCCCCAATCCATTCCACATACAAACACATCCCAAAACCTATCCTTAGACCTTGTGCCGCAACAAAGAGGAGGAGAAGAGTGCTTAAACGTTCATACAATTCAAGTTTGAGTTGTTGGAATTTTTAGGTGCTTTCCTCTCCTTGATTTCAATGGTTAAAATTACTTATCTTTGTCTTGTACGTATGAGGAACTAAACCTCCCTTGGCTAAGGGGGGATTCGAAATACATGTTTATGCTTGCAATATGATTTGATTACTTCCAATTGCGTTTCATAAGTTGTGAATTCAATTTACTTATCTATGTGAGTTACATTGATTTGTGTATGTTGGTTGAGAGTGCATGCTTAATTATCATGCATAAATTGGATGCTAGGATATAAGGAAATTTCACCTAATCGTTATGGAATTATATCCACAAGTAGTAAAGGTTGATGATCTCAATCGCGTTAAGTAAATTCTTGGCATACGTTTCATGCAATCATAGTAACAAGTGCTTCGTCAATGCTTATGGTTTTTATAGAACTTAATGATTCTTGCTTGTATCTCTATTATGCAATCATGTAGGGGACTTGTGGGGAATGTTTTGGGTTGTCGTATGCAATCATCCAATTCAATAACGTTAGGAAAATCTGAGGGTTAATTAGTGCAATTCACGGTTAATCTGGGGCGTTGAGAATTCATGGTTTATTGAAAAGCAATTAGAAATCGTTTTGTGTGCAAGTATAACATGTGTGGAGATGAACCCCTTAGCTAGCTTCCCATCCATTCAATTCCATCAAATTCGTTTCTACAATCTGTTCGTTTTACAAAGTATTAAGTTTTGTTTCCAAATTCGTCAAAATCAAAATCCCCCTTTACTTGGAGTGTCAAATTAGTTAGAAATCAATTTAGTTTGTGTTTTTAAGTGTCTTAGGTCAAGTTAAAACCATTTTTTGTCCAAAGTTGTGTCTAGTGTTCAAACTGCCCAGATAGTGTTTTTAAGGCAGTTTTGAGTGTTTTGGTGATGTTTTGAGTCTTTTGGTTTGTTTTGGTGTTTTAAAGTTTAGTTTTGCATTCTTTGAGTCCAGTATAGTGTTTTATATTGTAAATTTACGTTTTTGAGTAAAATCCAAGTGATTAACAATCCCTCCTAATCCCCGGTCCAGAACGATCCCTACTTACATTCTTCACTACAATTGATAAAAAGAGGGTTTAATTTGTGTGCGTATAATTCTCGCATCAAACGTTCAGATCTTCCAGATTGAGTTACATAGGGTTATGGACCCTACTGTCGATCTTTGACAGACGGTTGACTTTTAGTCAATGGGTCTCATATTATTCTAGAAAGTCCTTGGGGATGTGTTTTATGTAAGTTACATATTCTATCAATAAATTTTTTGAGACATGATTTGATAATTGTTCTGGGCGCCGATCGTTCGTGATGCCTCGATGTGTGTGCTAGGGAGTGTAGCGCGGAATCCAGATGAGTGGGCTTTTGGTTTTCTATATATATGTATATACATTTTACATTTTCCTAGAAACTATTTTAAATGTATCTATGTTTTAAATGCCATGTCAAATGCATCACATTTTTATTTATACATTAGTATATATATGCATAATGTTGCATGACACTGCGGATGCTCAGGTAAGTTTTAGGTGAGTATATGTTGATGATAGAGATTGCGGTGTATATGATTGTGATTAGATACATTTAGTACTCATTATCCTGCAACCCGGTGTTAGTGCTCCGCTCGAGGCGAGGGCCTAGCCTTCACGTGATCGTTCACCTCCCGCACCACATGCTCACCTTGGATGCAAGGCAGGTGCCAGCCTATCGTACAGACCACAATAGGTAGTTCCGATTCGTAGGTGACTTGCGATACTTCGCACAGCCGTCACGTGATCGTAGCACTTGAGCATACTTATTTACACCCAGCCTATCGTACAGACCACATTAGGTGGCTCCGACTCGTGTGCAGGAATAGATTTATGAGTTATTACTGAGATATCATGCGGTTCTGACTCGTGGTTCTGACTCTGGCTGACATATTATTTTACATTGGGTTATTTCACCTGGCTTGCATATTTATTACTAAGATACTCGACATGGCAAATACTTGGTTTTCAGTGCTATCGAGCATGATTTCTATATACGTACATATTGTTATTTTCTGAGAAATTATACAGGTTTTACAGTGATGGGTTATTATGTTTAGAAAGAGAAATGTGTTTTCAAAAGCTTTGTTTTTGCCTACTCACGTTTTCTATTTTTCACCCCTCTAGGCTTTAGCTGCTGAGCGATCGTATTGACGAGGATTCTTGGCTAATCTTAGCATAGGTGGCTACCTCTGAGGGTATAATCCTTATATACTCTACTGTACTTACTTATGCTCTGATGACACATGTGAAGTGGGTTCATTCCCGCTCACCCGCGCACTCTGGTGTTTAGGCACTCTTAGGTTTAAATTTATTCACGTTTTCCACATCACTCCACTTATTGGCTTTGTCACCTTCCATGTGTCAGCCATCACAGCTCGATTCGGAGTCCTAGTGAACATTCTGGGTCGGGATGTGTCAATAGTGGTGCTCTTAACCGTCATAAAAAATACTGTCATGTTCTAGTGCTTTTATCCGACAAGATTTATTTTTATTTTCAAACTTCCCACTTGTTTTGCATACGGAATTGGTAGTGTTGATTGTAATTGATGCAATTAGGAACTGGCCAAGTGATGTCAGTTGGTGTAGAGTATTATTGCAGTGTGTCAGATATTGGTATTGGTTTTTTCCAACATAATGGTCTCTTCCCCCTCCCCGTTTCCTTCTTCCCCTGTTTAGTTTTCGTCAGTTCTCCTTTCTTTCTCCTTCTCCCTTCTCTTCTCCTATTCTTCTCCTTCCAACAGCCTTCACCACACCTTATACCTTTTTATGTTTAGCCTCCTCCTCTTCCTCCTCCAAGTCCTTCTCCTTCAACTCTTCAACCCTTTTCCAAAAACCCAATCTTCTCTCGAAATCCAATATTTTGCTCTCCAAAAGATCCATTTTTTAAACTCAGAACATTCGATGTATGCAAATGGAGATAGAATCTCATCAGCGCTCTGGTAAGATTCACGTCATCATCGGCTCCATGTTCATCAGCAAGGCCACCATGCTACTTCGTAAAGTTCAATCCGAGAAAGGCGACGACAAGTTTGACTCCCCCACTTATTCTGTTGCATTTTTTAGTTTTGAAGTCTGAATGTTTGATAAAAATAAAAAGGTATGAATTTTCATTTGTGCTGAAAAGAAATAAATTTGTTGACTATTTGAGTGGCTATTAAGATGTTGAATGTTTGGGACGAGGATCCTCTCCGGATCTCTCTACGGGGATCCTTTAATCTTGGCAATCCACAGAAATCATGCTATCACAATTAATTTTTGTTTTTTTACACAAGCCCATGTAATCCTTCTGCCTTTGTGTCAGTTCACCCGCCCTACCGCCATCTTCTTATTCTTCTTCCATATTTGCCAACATATCCTTCAATTCTTTTATTCCCAACCATTTTGGGAAAAATACGAAGCTACAAACCATGTTTTTTTTTTTCTTTTTAAGTCTAGGAAAAACTGAACAACAATCCAAAAGCCGTCGTCGTGTTGGCTGTATACGTTGGGTTCGGCGGCTCTGACGATGGCGACACTTGCGTGTTCGCCAACCCTGACGAGTTCGACCCCACCCCTCGCTTCTGCCACCTAATCCCCATCATTTCTCCCTTTACCTCTCTGTCCCGTCGTTTACTTTAACATTAAAATCTGCAGGTCGGAGGAAGAAGGAAGAAGAAAGAAGAAGTGAGGGAGGTGAGTGCCTCATTTGGTGTGAAAGATGATAAACAAAAATTGAATTAGTTTTTGACCTGCCCCTCTATGACGTGCGATAATGATTCCTCTGACGTTACAACCTTTACCACAGCGATTCTGTTCATAGATCAAATTATTTCGTGGATTGAATTTCACTTGACTGTCTATGGCTCCATTGCATGTGCTCGGGGTAGAAGTTTTTATAAATGTCACAGACGATCTAGATTGAAGGATCCCCACAGAAAAATTTGAAGTTTCTTATATTTTATTAATGGTTTTTATATACTTTTTTAATTATTAAGAGTTAGTGGTGTCAGTTATGGGAGTATGGTATTTTATTTTGTTTATTCAAAAACTGAAATATATTTTTTATTATTAATGGTTAGTTGTGTTGGTTAGAAGTGAGACAATGCTGCTCTATCCTACAGTCTTTCTTAGTATCCAATGTTTCCTGTATCCGACAGGAGTTTCAATGTCACTTCTATCCAACACTACTATCTTTTTTTTTTTTTTTAATTTTAAAAGCTTTCTTTTTTCTTAGTGGATTAAGGGAACTAACCGACAAAGAAAGCCTTTTTGTGACGCTAACAATGTTGTCAGTTCTTTTATCCGCCATTACATGAATTTCTATCGGATTTTGTCCTTATATCCGACAAAAATGGGGTTTTCTTGTCGTTTTTTAAAACGAGACTACTGGGTACTTTTGTAGTAGTGACTTCTTCCATCATAGGTATGAGGTATAAAGTCTGCTAACTTCTTTGAATCATACCCAACTAGTTTGCCTATTGAACTTAGACCATGGGATCTCCAATCAATTAAATTAAGTTTCCGCCAGTTGATTCATTAGTTATGTTGGTTTTAGCCTCATTCCCCTCAATGATCAACTTACTCTCTATTCTAACCTTTAATAACCTTCAATAATTGGATTCACTACTAGATTGACTATCTTTAATGGAGTGCACAATCCATCTCATGAAATTATATTTCATATGAGAGTAGTTGCTTCAATGTTTTAAGTCCTCAAAACATATGTTAGGACTTACATAATAATTTGCTAACACTAGGATGTAGACTTCCCCCACAGTTAAGGTATTTGTAAGAAGATCTCTAACCTCTTCATACCGTAAAATTACTCAATAAAGGAGATGACATCTTGAATGTCTCATTCAATTAGTAAATTAATTTTAACTGACCCCCACAATTCTTTCATAATTATGGTTGAAATGCAATCTGTATGTAATTAGATGTTATATCCCTCATTTTGTGAAATGATTTGAAGACTTAATCTTCCAAATTTCTCCAAGTATATAGGTGTCTAACTTTTACACCATATTCTAGTGCCTTTCATTAGATGATGCTAAGTGGTACATCTTTTCAACAACCCCAAGCACACAATTTGGTGGAATAGGAAATACAATATTAAAAACCTCCAGGCCCTTATTCCCATTAGATTACACTAGTGTCTTTCTCATGATCAGCGACCTGGACAAGCGCAAGCACTATATGCTTCTTAAATACTCTTGGACAAATTCAAGTATTTACGCATATGCCATGCTCATGCTAATCTGAAATGGGCTAGAAACATGTGGAATATGCAAATCAATCCATTTGATTGATACCAAAATTTAATTTTCTAAACTTGCCACCGCAAGCACAATACTGCTTGGCTACTTATACATCCATTCCAATGGAAATCCATGTTTGTTTTCGGTCGACTACCAAATGCCTTTTCATGTTTGTTCTGCAAAAACATCAACCTGGCATATCAAGCCCAGATATAGCTTCGTTAAATCATGCAGTGGTTTTCATCTTCCGCATGATTTTTCTGGATCATGAAGACACTCCATCTTCAATTTTAAATAGTGGGATTCTTTAAACTAATGTAATATTGCATATCAATTTGATTCTTTTGTAGGACACTTCATAACAACATGGTTAAGAAACCATTTTTAATAGGCGCAAGCAAGACTGGACCCCATGTCTTCATCATCAAAAACAAACAATCATACCAATTGAAAACAACCATACCTCTTCGCCTTGGCCTTGTCATCACGGACCCAAACTATAGAGATCGTATAGTTTACTTTATACAAATTGGTACGTTTTCACCAACAGACACGAGTATCTGCATGAGTCAAATTCCATGAATAGCTGAACCGTTTACCAGTTGTAAATCCATTGTATATAAAACTAATTCACCATTTCTCAGGAACTTTTAACATTCTTCAACATACATACATGTCACAGTTTGGAAGTTCCTCGAAAGGAGGGTTTTCGGTGTGACTTAGGGTTAAGGTTTCTGCAACTTTTTTCGGCGGTGTGTGTTTTCTGCAATACTTTGAGTTGTGCTTCACTGAGCGAGGGGTTGTCGATCTAGTGCGAGTACTATAGTGCCACTAAAGGGCTGGGGTAAGTGTGGGGCGAGTTCGCTGAGTTGATTGTCTGTTGGGATTGCGGCGAATTGTGAGCGAAAGGACTTGGAGGAGTTAGGTTCCAAGTTTGACTCGAAACTACCATTGAAGTTCATTTTGAGTGCAAATATAAGGACAATATAGCGGCACAAGTAAGGGTGTCAAACCACAGAGACTGAGAACTGAGAAATAACTTAGTAAAACTTGACTTTAACAAATTAGCATTAGTTAAAAACTCATGTGACTTAAAATTGTTTTTGTGGTGGGGGGGGGGGGTGTTGAGTAATTTTGGAAAAGAAAGAAAAACAGAAAGAAAAGGGAAAAATTAAAACTATCTAAAAACAAACCTAAGACATGGAACAGGTTAGAAACATTTTTAGGACATAAATCTGACTTCAAATGAACAAAGGCCTTCCCCTAAACATTTCTGAATCAGTGATATGATCTTTTAACTTATCCCTTTCAAATGCACAACTAAGATGTTCACATATCTAGCATGACATATGACTAGATTGTATGAATCCTCTCTTACTTTGCATGTTAGAGGCATGGCATATACATAAAACTTATATTTGTAGGTGCAACCTAGCATGTCATATACTCAAATTTAGCACCTAGAAACTCATTAAGAACAAAGAGGATTATGAACATCACATGAACCCTAGAACATGACATTTATACTAGAACTTCATGGAATCAGCTTGTGTGATTAGTTCTGAACCTAACCACATGTTGCTAAGGAATGAAAGAAGATATGGCAGTCATCCTTATCATTCTCAACATAAAGCAAGCGTAAACAAGGTAGCTAAGCTTGAAAACATGTGCTTGAAATGATTGAAACAGAAAACTGATTCTAGCTTGCAAATGAAATTGATAAACTAAAAATGCATCATAACATTAATTCAATCATGTCTAGGGCTTCAAAGTAGCCCTAAGTATCCATAAACTAAATTAAAAACATAACAAAATACATAAAAAATTAAGAAAGCTAGAACCTAGAAACTGTTCAAGGCTGAAGACTCCTGCTCTCTCCAGATTCTGTGTTTTTCTATTTTTTTTTTCTCCTATGAAAAGGCTTAGGACTTATCTAACATCTAGCACATTTACATCCTTGAATTGACTGTCACATCCCGACCCAGGCCCCCACCACATCTCAGGCTCGACTCCACTATAGCACGATATTGTCTGCTTTGGGCCCCAACCACAATCTCGCGGTTTTGTTTCTGGGAACTCACACGAGAACTTCCCAGTGGGTCACCCATCCTGGGAATGCTCTCGCGCGAACTCGCTTAACTTCGGAGTTCCGACGGAACCCGAAGCTAGTGAGCTCCCAAAAGGCCTCGTGCTAGGTAGAGATAGGAATATACATATAAGGCTTACTGGATCCACATCCCTGGCCGGATGTGTGCCGACAAGGACATTGGGCCCTTAAGGGGGGTGGATTGTAGAGTTCGCGCGAGAGCATTCCCTGGATGGGTGACCCACTAGGAAGTTCTCGTGTGAGTTCCCAAAAAGGACTTGTGTTAGGTAGAAATGAGAATATACATATAAGGCTTACAAGATCCACACCCCTAGGCAATGTGAGATCTTACATTGACTCTCATTTATAGCTCATTACAGCCAACTTTTAGTATTGGAGTAATTGAAAACGAGCTGTTATCAGAATTTGTAACTAAACAACTCTTCTTTATTCTGTCATAACTTCTTGTCGAAACCTCCAAATCACAATCTGTAAAGACCATAAAAAAGAAGACTTTTAGGGCTTTCCAACCATATATGGCTCATTTTCGAATTCGTTCTGAGCACTTCGGGGAAAAGCTCGCAAGTTGGCTGTTCGGCAAGGGCCTTTTTCTGGCGGATCTTGGGCCACTTGTTACAATGTTCAAACTAAGATAATTTCTTCAAGCCCTTACTTCATCCTGAAATACAACACAAACAACAAAATACCTTGTGATGCATAGAGATTTTAAGTCAAAAACCTAAGTAAAAGAGGGCGTAAAAGTATAATTTTAAGCGCTCAACAAATATCCCCAAACTTACATTTTGCTAGTCCTCGAGCAAACCAAAACTAAAAGAAACAAAGACAACACACAAGACAAACATAAGTTAATCTAACACCAATTCCATTGGTGAGACGAATGCATTCAGCTTATGCATCAAGTCTTTAAACCTCTAGGCATCCCTAGTAGGAGGAGTTGTGTCTCCTAAGGGTTTAACAGTGACGGTACCCATAAACATCCAAAACAACCTACAAAACAACGATTAGAGAACTTTTCAAACTAGATAATAAGAATCAAAGCTCAACTATGCCTTACATTCCTAACTTTGACTTTACCTTTCCAGCAATCAAATCTGCATGTTAGTGAGGTGATCTAGCTCAAATTCAACTTGTTACTAAGTTACAAGCTCAAGCAAGGAAGATAAGATTTGTCTCAGCTCTAATCTCACAGATTCACTCTTCACTTGATTCCTAGGGCTTGCTCTCAACAAGTATATGTGAGTGAGGTTATGTAATGGAAAGCAAGATATTCTCACACATAATTCAATTAGAAACAAAAGAACTTTCTGGACAAATCTCATGAAAGGAATCAAATACTAAGAATAGGATAGCACACATACTTACTAACACCCATGAATACATCTTCAAAGATCAGCTAGGTCTTTCATAAGGTTGTAATGTAAGGCTTTTACGGTAAGGGCTATGAAAGGATGGATAAGGAATACTAGAACCTGAGATGTACCAAAGTGTCTTCCTTGCAAAACCAGCATGCTTTCCTCTTGAATTGATCTTCTTTACTTGTTCTCGGCGTTCAGGACCCATGGATTTAGAAATTGCATCTTTTTTTTTCTTCTAAAAACGTTTTCTTTTTCCCCCTTTTATTTTTTTTTTTTAATATTTTCAATTCCAGCCCATGTTACCTTGGTACACGCCACTTTCTTAACTTAAAGCTTGAGCATTTTGTCCTCATCACTTTGGTATCCCCCAAGCTATAAGGATTGGCTATTATGGGGGAAAATGGGTAGAGTTTAATGTGGGTGATGAAAGATGTGGCTGTGTTTGGCTTCAAAATGGGTAATGTCTCTCACAACAAAGGTAGGGAATTAGGCCATTTACTAGTTAAAACATGCACAACCTAACATCATCTCAAGGAGTTCATTCATGGGTGATAATAAGCATAAGTATCCACAAAAGAGAATAACTCTTAGTATTCGATCAAAAATGAATAATGAGATCATTTGAAATGAAGTTTGAAAGAAAATGATAGGAGTAGAAACAGTTTAATCCCTCTAAAAGAAGCAAATAGGCACAAAATTTCTCAAAAGGAAGTCTTCACTATCCTTCTTCTAAGGCTTGAACTAGTAACTTTTCACAAGTATTCTCAGAACTATGAGCAGTGGTATTATATAGTAGATACAACTTTCAAAGCATAGATAAAGTTATGATTTGTTGATTTTCAAGGAATGAATTGTATCTCATTCATTCATTATATTTTGTTACAAGAACAACAAAACATATATAGAGGAACCTATAGAAAACTAAGAGGAAAGCTACGGAAACAATGGAGAGTTAAGACCCCTCCATGACACCTCCACCTAACTTAAACCACTAATTAATCCTTACAATGATGATGAGGTCTCCACTCTACCTAACTAAACATCATCAAGGCTTGCATTATGCCTAAAGTAGATATTAAACTAAGATGCACTAAAGCATCTGATGTGAGAATTACTTGACACTCAAATTAAACCCTCGTTTGACAATTGTAGTAGAATGGATAAGTGAGGGATCGTTCTAGACCGGAGATTAGGAGGGCTTGCTAAAACCATCTAAATTGACTTAAAAACATAAAAACTAAATTAAAACAGATTTAAGACACTTGGGAACAAGGAAATAAAAAAAAAAAAGGGGTTTTAGTTTTGACGAAGTTGAAATAAACAAACAAAATGCAAAAATGGACAGATTGTAAACAAGTGTTGTGAAACAAGATGGTTGGTGAATTAGCTAGAGGTTCTTTCTCCACACATGATATTTATGCATATGAATCAATTTCCAGTTATTCCTTCATTGAATTATGAACGACAATGCCCCAAATTAACCGTGACATCACTAGTTAACCCTCAGATTTTCCTTATATTATTGGATTGGATGGCATCATTCGACAACCCAAAACATTCTCAAAAGTTCCCTACATGTCATCATAATAGAGATACAATCGAAGATCATTAAGAATAATGAAAACCATAAGCATTGACAAAGCATTTGCAACTATGACATCATGTTACTCATGCTAAGAATTAAACTTAACGCGATCGTGACAAGCGACCTTCACTACTTTCAAGTATAAGTTAGTAACGATTATGTGAAACCTTCTTAAAATTTAGCCACATATTCATGCATGCTAATTAAGTGTCGACCCTCAATCAACAAACACAAATAAGTTAATCATCAAATAGTTAAGCCAATTGCATTCACGAATCAAGAGTTCATAACCGGAATTCATCAATTCATATCACATAAATAATCATGGTATTGAAATCACCCCTAGCCAAAAAGGGTTTAGTTCCTCATATTTACAAAACAAAGAGAATTGAAATTAAACATTGAAATCAAAGAAACACCTAAACATTCCAACAACTCAAACTTGAATTGTATGAACGTTTAGGCCCTCTTCTCTTCCTCTTCGTTGTAGCATAAGGTCTAAGGATAGTTGGGTTGGGGGAATGGAAGTGTGGAATGAAGTGAGGAGTGATGGAAGTGGAAGAGGAGTGGTGCTTGGATTATAAGAGAAGGGGACTCACGGCTAGGAAAGGAATGGAAGTGTTTGTGGTGTGGTGTTGTGTATGAAATGAGATGATGAATGAATGAATGAATGCAAGGGTATTTATAGGAGTAGTGGAGGGAACATATGGCTGTTTGTTTAAGCATGCATGTGCTGAAATGTGGTGGAAAATAGCTAGGAAAGCTGGAAAGCACAAGGGAAGCAAAGGGAACCCACGGCATGGATGTTTTGGAGCATGTGTTGGCTGATTTGTTTGTTGGGGAAGCATGTGTTTGCATGTGGATGTTGTTTGTGTGAAGTGTGTGTGAATGGGTGTGGATTAAAGAATGAATGGTGGCTGAAATGATGAAGTAGGAATGTGGAAATGCATGTGAAATGTAAAGGGAAAAACTGGAAATGCTAAAGGAGTGCACGGCATTGATTGTTGTTGGTGTGTTGATGCATGTGTTGAATGATTAAGATTGTGGAAATGCAAGGGAATGCACGGGTTAGGCTTGAAGAAAAGGTGTGTGAATGGGGTAATTGAATGATTAAAATGCATGTGGGTTGATATTAAAGGATGGAATGCATGTGAATTAAGTTGGAAAGCTGGAATGATGAAGTGGGAGTGCACGGCATTGAGTGTTTGTTTGATGATGATGCATGTGATGGGTGGAAACAAAGGGGGAAACATGGCACAAGGGTGCTTGAGTGAATGATTGAATGTGCATGTGGATTAAAAAATGAGTGGTGGTGTAATGATGAAGTGAATGCATGTGGAATTGCAAGGGCCACGGCAATTGTGAAATGTGTATGAATGGAGTTGTGTTGTGTAGGGTTTTAATTGAATTAAAAGCCACGGCAAAGGGAGAATGGGAGAGTGTGGTTGAATGATGAAGGAATTAGTGGTGCATGTGCATGTGTTTTAGGTTGTGAAAGCATGTGGATTAGGTGGAAAGAGGTGGGTGTGCATGTGAGTTGAAATGCATATGTTTAAATGGTTGAAATGTGGAGATGATTATGAGTATGATAAGTGATAATTGTATGGTTATGATAAGTGATAAGTGAATGATATGTGGTGAGTGATAAGTGAATGATATGTTAAGTGATAAATGAATGATATGTGGTGAGTGATAAGTGAATGGAAGTGATAAGTAAATGGTTTGATAAGTGAATGGTTTGATCTTCAATTTCGTCCATCTACTTGGCTCCATGGATAAGCTATCCAATCCATGCACAAAAATGCTCCAAATAGCCCCAAAATGCACTTTCTTGCTCCCTAAGCCCTTAGAACCTGAAAACACACAAAAGAAGCATAAAGGACTAAAATAACTTGAGAAACATAACGTAAATGCACGAGAACAAGCCATTTAAGTCGCATGAATATGCTCCTATCAAACTCCCCCACACTTATCTTTTGCTAGTCCTCGAGCAAAACAGAATAAAAACAAATAAACAAAACGACACTAAACACGTAAAACACAACCTACACCTTCCAACAACCGTCTTAGGGATTTCCAATGCACATGACATGTTAAAAATCATCATTCTCACAGATTTTAGTCATCTTCACACTTAAGTACATTCTTAATCATAGTCACCACATACTATTTCACAATTAAGCATTTAAAACCATGTTTTGAATGTAGTAACATGCTTTAGAGAGTTCCCTCAATTCCTTACTAGGATGCACTCAATTTTCACATAGATTTTATAACTCCACACCCTACACTAGGTATATGTGAGGACATTGATGTAAATATGAATTCTAACACTCACATATGTTATATCAAAGAAAGCATTTTCTGGATTTACGACAATGACATGAATATGATCTCATGAATGGAATGCTACTACTTAGACGCGAGAACCAGTGACACCATATGCTCATACCAAGTTCAAACTCCACAAATTGAAACACATAACACTCAAGATTGAAGTCACGGGTTGTAATGGGGCTTGGGGCGTGTGGATAACAAAGAAGGGATACGGAAAACAAAGGTTTTTAAAGAAATAGTGAGCAAGGCAATTGAATCAACTTAGAATTCACTTTTGAATGAAAACTCAACTTTGGAACAAAAGGGAGAATTTAGACAATTTTGGGCCAGAATTGGTGTTTTGAACCCTTTCTTCAATCACTCATTCTTTCATTTTTTTCAAGCTCTTTTTTTCTTTCTTTCTTTCTTTTCTTTTCTGTTTTTTTTTTTTTTTTTTTTTTTCTTTTGAAACTCAAAACATACTTAAGAACAAGCATTCCTTCCCCCACACTCATTTTCTTGCATAATGTAACTCAAAAGGAATTCATTTAAGTCATGCTCACTATCTTTTAAGAACAAGGGTGTGGATTGTCCTAAACTAGGCTTGGTGAGGATAATGTGGGTTGACAAAGAATAAAGGCTAAACAAAGCTCAACGGGGGTAAAACTTACAACATATACGAAATATGGGAATTGAGGTTATGGTGGCAACTACACAACTTCATCTTGATATATGTTATGTAAATCAATAACATGCTTTGAATGAAATGGGCATGAGTTCTAGCATTTGGAACTATATGATGAAACGCCTTCTAAGTAGTAACCAAGCAAAGAATAATGAGATCATGCAACGACTTTAGAAAACAAGAAATCACAGATTATACTCTCCAAAGAACATTATAGGCTCAAGTCTCTCAGGGTTGTAGCGTTTGTTTGAGTTCCTTCCTTCAAGCATGTTACATAACTAATTTTTTTCTTTTATGATTGCATGTGAAGTCATACATTATAACCATAACCAAGCATATACCAAGAGTAAATCAAACTTTTCTCCATGTTTATAACTCTTTTTAACAGTCATGCAATTAGAAACCAAATCCTTATCATTGTGTTGGAAGGTGACCTACGACACAAAAATGACTCAAAACACTCTTTTTAGGCTTTTCAAAACATGTTTTTTAAATTTTTATGTGATTTTCGAATTTTTAAGTCAAAACACACTAAACACACTTAAAAACAGCAAGAAACAACATTTGAAGTTATGGTGGATAAAACCCTACGAATTTGCATCAAAACACTTTAGAAACTCCCCCACACTTAAATCAAACATTGTCCTCAATGTTTTAAGCTTAAAACCACACTAAACACAAGCAAACATATAAACAGCAATTAAACATACTAAAGATGGCAGAATGTATCTAACAAAGAGAAGAGTTTAGGGATGCAAATCTGGTTATGGAGTGTAAATTCCATCTTCTCCTTGGTGATTGCAGTGAGGCTTCATCTTGAGTTTTTCCACAGGCTACTCTTGAACTGAGCTGGAGATTCTTTTGGTTTCCTCCGATCGTTGATTTTCCTTTGTGCTACTCTTGAACTGGGCAGCAGGATTCTTTTGGTCTCCCCCGAAGGTCTGAGCTTACTCCTTTTATCTGTTTCTTTGTTCAATCTCTCCAATTCGTATTGAAGAGGGTTAGAGGATAGCTCAGCAAAGCTAGGTAAGCAACCAGGGAATAGAGTCTAG
Source organism: Pyrus x bretschneideri (assembly GCF_019419815.1). Lineage (NCBI taxonomy): Eukaryota > Viridiplantae > Streptophyta > Magnoliopsida > Rosales > Rosaceae > Pyrus > Pyrus x bretschneideri. The sequence goes on along the minus strand of NW_025999821.1, from coordinate 1,154,099 downwards.
ATAGACTCCAAGTGCCGGCTGATTGCTTCTTTCACTTTGCCATGCAAGTAATATCAAGGACAAAGGAAAAGACAGGGAAAGAGCATGATATGAGATACCTTTGCTTTCGCCCTTGATGATATGAGATACCTTTGCTTTCGAAGAGGCAGCGAATGAATCCACATGCTTCGATCCACCGTTTCCTCTTCCTCATTCGTACTGCAGGCATTTGGTATCTTCTTTGGGGGATACATCCATGTTTGAAAGTGTGTTCTCAAGAGAAGGAGAAATCTGAGCATGTTTGAGAGGGTTGGTTGCAGCTTACATTTTCGGCCGAGAAGGAAAGTTATGCGCTTCTGGGTGTATGCCTTGCCATGAATGTTCATGTATATAGGAATTGTAATGGAAAATGGCAGTGCGGATGCGGCAATGTCTTCCACGCGTCTTCTGAAAAGCCGGGAGCTTTTGACAAAGTTGCACTCGCTTTCTGGAAAGCCGGGAACTTTCGGCTTTGTCACCCACGTTTGTCGGCTAAAGTGTGCAGCTGATTTCTTGCCTTCCACGCGTCTTCTGAAAAGCTGGGAGCTTTTGACAAAGTTACACACGCTTTCTGAAAAGCTGGGATTGCGTCTGACGAGCTGGCGATCTTTACGCCGGAAATTCCGGTTTTGAAGAGTGGTGTCTCTTCATTTCTGAATCGGTGAACGCCTCTCCTTTAATAGAGGTGATCGATCACCTCTAGCATGCACACTTGAAAATTGCCCAGAAATCGTCTCCGGCCCGTCGAGATTTTTCTCCATCCAACCCTTCTCTTTTAACTTCTTGAACAATGGCTAGCTCATCCAACCCATCGAACATTTGCTTAGATTTGAGTCTAAGCAGTGATCCTGTTGCGCCTCGTCAGGGTAAGGTATGGTGCCCGTCTTTCTTATCTTCTCATGGCCCTCTTACAGATGAGGACTCTGTGATGACGGATGCCACAACGGCTACGATAGTAGCTCGGAACCTTCTCACTCCCAAAGATAGTCAGCTGCTTTCTGGACGGTCCGTTGAGTTGGCCGTTCAAGAGTCCTTGGCTCTTAGCGTTCAGTGCGCTGGCTCTGTGTCCAACATGGGCCAACGCCTTCTTGCTCGCTCCCGTCAGGTTGAATCCTTGATGGCGGAGGTGGAGAGTCTTAAGCAGGAGATCAAACAGCTTAAGTACGAGAACCGAAGTTTGCACGTGCTTGCCAACAATTATTCGACAGGCATGAAGAGGAAGCTTGATGAGCTTGATGATCGTCAACGGTTTGCAGCTTTCTTCCAGAGGCACCTCTTTCCTGGGTCATCCAACGTTCCACCAAGGTTTGGGGCCTTGAATGATCTATCTTCGATTCCTCCTGCTCCTATGCCTTCCGCTCCGATGCCTCCCGCTCCGATGACTTCTGCTCCGATGCCTCTTGCTCTGATGACTTCTGCTCCGATGCCTCTTGCTCCGAGAGTGCTGCCACGTAGTGGGGCCTCACGTACACAACCTTTGTGAAGGCTCCATCTTTCTGCCATGTTTTTTTTTTTTTTTTTTTTTTTTTTTTTTTTTTGTAATCACTCGGAAATCAATGAACAAGCGTTATTCACTGTAATGGGTTGCCTCCCATGAAGCGCTTGCTTTTACGTCTTGCAGCCGGACGAGTACTCTCTTCAATCTTCATTTGAGCCCACGGAATGGAAAGGAATGTCTTCCACCACTTGGCCCACACCATGCTCGTAATATGGCTTCAACCGATGCCCGTTCACCTTGAATTCTACGCCATTCGTTAAGCTTTTTATGTGGACTGCACCATAAGGTAAAACGTTAGTAACAACAAACGGGCCAATCCATTTAGAACGCAACTTACCAGGAAACAAACGTAGGCGAGAGTTGAAAAGTAACACTTTCTGCCCAACTGTGAAGGTCTTGGTTCGAATCATTTTATCATGGAATGCTTTGGTCTTGGCTTTGTACATCCGGGCATTCTCATTCCGAATCTCCTCAAGTTCATTCAATTGGAGCTTCCTATGAACTCCCGCTGCATCTATGTCCATGTTGAAAGTCTTCACGGCCCAATGTGCCTTGTGCTCTAACTCTACGGGCAAATGACATGGCTTACCATAGACGAGCCGAAAAGGTGACATCCCAATGGGTGTTTTGTACGCCGTACGATATGCCCACAGTGCATCATCTAAACGTAAGCTCCAATCCCTCCTTGTTGGTCCAACGGTCTTCTCCAAAATTTGTTTGATTTCTCGGTTAGACACCTCGACTTGGCCATTTGTTTGAGGATGGTAAGGTGTGGAGACCTTATGGTTGACATGGTACTTTCTTAGCAACGCCTCAATGGTCCGATTGCAAAAGTGAGACCCTCCATCACTTATGATTACTCTCGGCATTCCAAACCTAGCAAAAATGTTAGTTTTCACGAAATCTGCAACCACCTTAGAATCGTTAGTACGGGTGGCTTTTGCTTCCACCCATTTAGAAACATAATCAACGGCTAGCAAGATATAAGTGAAACCATAAGATGGAGGGAAAGGGCCCATGAAATCAATGCCCCAAACATCAAAAATTTCAACATTAAAGACAGCGGTTTGCGGCATTTGGTCCTTGGTACCTATGTTACCCATTCGTTGGCAACGATCACAAGACATACAAAAGGTTCTAGCATCCCTAAATATAGTCGGCCAATAAAAACCACACTCTAGAACCTTGAGGGCAGTGCGTTGTGTGCCAAAATGACCACCACATGCATATGTGTGACAAAAGCTTAGAATTGAGTGAAATTCAGAATCATGCACACATCTACGTACAATTTGATCTGAGCAATACTTCCACAAATAAGGGTCATCCCAAACATAGAAACGTGCATCATTTTTAAGCTTATCACGTTGGTGCTTGTTTAATTCATTTGGAAATTGTTTAGCCACCAAGTAATTCACTAAATCTGCATACCATGGTTCACTTACCTCAATGGATAGCAGCTGCTCATCGGGAAAAGTTTCAGGGATAGGTACGGCATGTTCATGCTCCTCGTGGATCATTCGGCTTAAATGGTCAGCCACTACATTCTCGCTTCCTTTCTTATCCCTGATTTCAATATCAAATTCTTGAAGAAGAAGAATCCAACGGATAAGCCTCGGCTTTGCTTCCTTTTTCGTGAGCAAGTACCTCAAAGCTGCATGATCAGAATAAACGATTACTTTAGTACCAATTAAATATGAACGGAATTTATCTAAAGCAAAAACCACAGCTAGAAGTTCTTTTTCCGTCGTGGAGTAGTTCAATTGGGCATCATTGAGAGTCCGAGAGGCATAGTATATGACATGCGGCCGCTTGTCTCTTCTTTGTCCTAGAACAGCTTCTAATGCATAGTCGGATGCATCGCACATGAGCTCGAACGGAAGGCTCCAATCTGGAGGTACAATAATGGGGGCCGAGACTAGCTTCTCCTTGAGTTGGTTAAATGCCGAATTACACTCTTCATCAAACTTGAATGGCACATCTTTTTGAAGCAATCGGCAAAGAGGGTTGGACATCTTGGAGAAATCCTTGATAAAACGCCTATAGAACCCTGCATGGCCAAGAAACGAACGTACCTCTCTAACCGAAGTAGGAGAGGGTAAGTGACGTACAAGGTCTATTTTCGATTTATCTACTTCAATTCCTTTTTTCTGAAACAATATGTCCTAAAACTATACCTTGTTTCACCATAAAGTGACATTTCTCCCAATTCAAGACAAGGTTAGTTTCAACACATCGTTTCAAAATTAAGGTCAGATTATCCAAGCAATTATCAAATGAACTCCCAAACACACTGAAATCATCCATGAAAACCTCAATGATCTTTTCAACAAAATCGGAAAATATACTTACCATACACCTTTGGAAAGTGGCCAGTGCGTTGCATAAGCCAAATGGCATGCGACGATAAGCAAATGTTCCAAAGGGACATGTGAATGTGGTCTTCTCTTGATCATCCGGGGCTATCACAATTTGGTTATATCCAGAGTATCCATCAAGAAAACAGTAAAAAGCATGACCGGCTAACCTTTCGAGCATCTGGTCGATGAATGGCAAAGGAAAGTGATCTTTCCTAGTCATGGCATTTAGCTTCCGGTAATCGATACATACTCGCCATCCAGTCTAAATGCGTGTAGGCACGAGCTCATTCTCATCATTCTTGATAACAGTTACTCCGGACTTCTTGGGAACGACTTGAACTGGAGAGACCCAACGGCTATCGGAGATAGGGTAGATCACTCCGCAATCCAAAAGCTTGATTATTTCCTTCTTCACCACTTCCATCATCGGAGGGTTGAGACGGCGTTGAGCCTCTCGGGATGGCTTAGTCCCCTCCTCAAGAAGTATACGGTGCATGCATGTGGTAGGGCTTATTCCTTTAATGTCGGCCAAAGTCCACCCTATGGCCGTTTTGTGTTCTCGCAGCACCCTCACAAGCTTCTCCTCCTCCATTGCCGTGAGACTTGATGAAATGATGACGGGCAATGTTTCGCCTTCTCCCAAAAACACATACTTTAAATGGTCCGGCAACGGCTTAAGTTCAAGCGATGGTGCCTGAACAACAGAAGGTAGCATCTTTGTGGAAACTGAATTTGAAAGTGAGAGTGGAACCTTACCATATTGTTGTGGCAATGAATCAAGGGCTGCCACAACCTCAATTATTTCTTCACTAGAACCCATGGCAAAGAATTCCTCCTCCTTGCCGTGGCCTTGCATTGGCCCAAATCCTTCATTTTTGCACTCTATAGCCTTAGTGATGGTTGTTTCCAGGGCGTCCTCGTTCAATTCTTCAAGGTATACCTGCGCCAAAGAATCGATAACATCAATGGAAAAACAAGAATGGTCATCAACGGGATATCTCATAGTTTCAGAAATATTAAAATCAATCACTTCCCCATCGAATTCCATTGTCAAGGTGCCTTTGTATACATCAATCTTCGTTCGGGCCGTCTTCATGAATGGCCTACCAAGTAGAATCGGCAAAGATGTAGAATGGGCTGAATCCTCCATGTCTAGGACGTAGAAATCAGCCGGAAAAATTAAATGGTTCACCTGCACAAGCACATCTTCCAAAACTCCTTTTGGATACGCGTTAGAACGATCGGCCAATTGTATAATTACACCATCTTGTTTTAATTCACCCAAATTCATAGATGCATAAATGGAATAAGGCATGACATTTATGGATGCACCTAAATCAAGCATGGCATGTTCAAAACGATTATGTCCAATCACACAAGGAATCGTGAAACTACCGGGGTCTTTGCACTTGGTAGGCAGTTTACGTTGCAAAACAGCGGACACATTCTCGCTTACCTTCACTACCTCTTTGTTTGCCCTTCTTCTCTTTGTATTGCATAGGTCCTTGAGGAATTTAGCATACTTTGGAACCTGTTTGATTGCATCGAGAAGCGGTATGTTCACTTGCACCTTCCGGAACGTTTCAAGAATGTCCTTCTCGCTTTCTTCCTTTTTTTCTTGCATGAACCTGCGAGGAAAAGGTACATTGGGCAGATTAGGACGTGAAGTACATGAATTTGAACTTAAATTACCTGATTTGGCCGAGTTAGGGTGATTGGGGGCCTGCGGCATTGGGTTTTTCACCCTTGCCGTGGGTGAGCTAGACACTTCCTCAGGTTGTGTCGTCTCTTCATCTACTTTCTGGGCAGATTTGGGATTGTTTGGCTCGGTCCCAACTTCTTTTCCACCCCTTAGGGTGATGGCCTTGGCGGATTCGAATCCTCCCTTTGGATTGACTGTGGTTGAGCTAGGAAGCTTTCCTTGCTCTCTAATCTGTCCAAGGAACTCAGAAATCTGCCCTATTTGTTTCTTCATATCCATCATCTCCTTCTCGTTATTTTCTATCCGGTTGTTTTGATTTTGCAACCCCTGCGAAATAGAGGTTAGTAATTGCATAGCTTGATCACTTTCCAAGGACGTACCTGAATGAGATGATGCCGAAGGTTGTTGGGGTTGTTGGAGTGCATACGGCTTGGAATAAAAACCAGGGGGTTTTGGCCTAAATCCTCCTTGTTGGGCAGCTTGTTGTGGCTCCCTCCATTTGAAGTTTGGATGGTCCCTCCATCCGGCATTGTAAGTGTTCGAGTATGGGTTGTTTTGATTTTGTCCTTGGAAACCAATTGCATTGGCAGATTCCCACCCACCATTCTCAATTAGTTGAGGGCACTTGTCGGATGGATGCCCTTGAATTGAGCACACGCCACAAACTTGGTGTTCTTGTGTTTTTGGACCAATCACAACCTGAGAAACAAGAGAAGTAAGATTAGCAAGTTGTGATTGAATTTCAGAAATAGCACTCACCTCATTTACACTTTGTTGCCGTGGGGCTTCCCTTTGGCCCACTCCTTCATATTGTTAAGCGTTGAGCGCTCGGTTGGCTATGAGAATCTTGGCATCCCTTGGTGTTTTGTCCACCAATGCTCCTCCCGCTGATGCATCAAGCATTTGACGTTCGATAGGAAGGAGGCCCTCATAGAAATATTGAAGGAGAAGTTCCTCCTTCGTTTGATGTTGAGGACATGAAGCTACAAGGCCCTTGAAGCGCTCATAATAAGCCGGGAATGTCTCACCATGATTCTGTTGAATACCACTAATTTTCTTCCGTAGGAGAATCACTCTCGAAGTAGGGAAGAATTTCTCCAAGAAAGCACGCTTCATACTCTCCCACGAAGTCACAGTTCCCGGGGCTAGTTCGTAGAGCCAATCTTTGGCCTTGTCCATAAGTGAAAATGGAAAGGCCTTCATCTTCAATATACTCCCATCCACAGTGACGGGGGTCATGCTCGAACAAACCACCTCGAACTCCTTCAAGTGTTTGTTGGGGTCTTCCATAGACAAGCCATGGAACTTCGGAATATGGTGTAACAAACTGGATTTGAGTTCAAACACCTCAGTCTTCCCCTCTGCAGCCGTGGGGTATTGGATACAAAGAGGCAATGCATTATCCAAACCCGAGGCCGAAAGCTCCTTGATGGTTCTATTATCTGCTGCCATGGCTTGTTCTTCTTCAAAAATCTGATCCGTGGGCTCTTCTTCTACACCTACTTTGTCTTCTTCAAGCCCTGGTTGTGGTGGCTCTTGTTGACTCCTCATTCTCCTCAAAGTGCGTTCAAAATCACTGTCAAAGTCGGAGATGTTCTCTATAATAGGCCGAGAGCTACAAGTCATATACAGTACCTGAAAAACAAGAAAACAAACAAACTAAGAATCTGAAATAAGAATGCACGAAAAACAAAAAAAATAAAAATAAAGACAAGGGATTAGCAAAGTTGCTAATCCCCGGCAACGGCGCCAAAATTTGATGTGAGAATTACTTGACACTCAAATTAAACCCTCGTTTGACAATTGTAGTAGAATGGATAAGTGAGGGATCGTTCTAGACCGGGGATTAGGAGGGCTTGCTAAAACCTTCTAAATTGACTTAAAAACATAAAAACTAAATTAAAACAGATTTAAGACACTTGGGAACAAGGAAATAAAAAAAAAAGGGGTTTTAGTTTTGACGAAGTTGAAATAAACAAACAAAATGCAAAAATGGACAGATTGTAAACAAGTGTTGTGAAACAAGATGGTTGGTGAATTAGCTAGAGGTTCTTTCTCCACACATGATATTTATGCATATGAATCAATTTCCAGTTATTCCTTCATTGAATTATGAACGACAATGCCCCAAATTAACCGTGACATCACTAGTTAACCCTCAGATTTTCCTTATATTATTGGATTGGATGTCATCATTCGACAACCCAAAACATTCTCAAAAGTTCCCTACATGTCATCATAATAGAGATACAATCGAAGATCATTAAGAATAATGAAAACCATAAGCATTGACAAAGCATTTGCAACTATGACATCATGTTACTCATGCTAAGAATTAAACTTAACGCGATCGTGACAAGCGACCTTCACTACTTTCAAGTATAAGTTAGTAACGATTATGTGAAACCTTCTTAAACTTTAGCCACATATTCATGCATGCTAATTAAGTGTCGACCCTCAATCAACAAACACAAATAAGTTAATCATCAAATAGTTAAGCCAATTGCATTCACGAATCAAGAGTTCATAACCGGAATTCATCAATTCATATCACATAAATAATCATGGTATTGAAATCACCCCTAGCCAAAAAGGGTTTAGTTCCTCATATTTACAAAACAAAGAGAATTGAAATTAAACATTGAAATCAAAGAAACACCTAAACATTCCAACAACTCAAACTTGAATTGTATGAACATTTAGGCCCTCTTCTCTTCCTCTTCGTTGTAGCATAAGGTCTAAGGATAGTTGGGTTGGGGGAATGGAAGTGTGGAATGAAGTGAGGAGTGATGGAAGTGGAAGAGGAGTGGTGCTTGGATTATAAGAGAAGGGGACTCACGGCTAGGAAAGGAATGGAAGTGTTTGTGGTGTGGTGTTGTGTATGAAATGAGATGATGAATGAATGAATGAATGCAAGGGTATTTATAGGAGTAGTGGAGGGAACATATGGCTGTTTGTTTAAGCATGCATGTGCTGAAATGTGGTGGAAAATAGCTAGGAAAGCTGGAAAGCACAAGGGAAGCAAAGGGAACCCACGACATGGATGTTTTGGTGCATGTGTTGGCTGATTTGTTTGTTGGGGAAGCATGTGTTTGCATGTGGATGTTGTTTGTGTGAAGTGTGTGTGAATGGGTGTGGATTAAAGAATGAATGGTGGCTGAAATGATGAAGTAGGAATGTGGAAATGCATGTGAAATGTAAAGGGAAAAACTGGAAATGCTAAAGGAGTGCACGACATTGATTGTTGTTGGTGTGTTGATGCATGTGTTGAATGATTAAGATTGTGGAAATGCAAGGGAATGCACGGGTTAGGCTTGAAGAAAAGGTGTGTGAATGGGGTAATTGAATGATTAAAATGCATGTGGGTTGGATATTAAAGGATGGAATGCATGTGAATTAAGTTGGAAAGCTGGAATGATGAAGTGGGAGTGCACGGCATTGAGTGTTTGTTTGATGATGATGCATGTGATGGGTGGAAACAAAGGGGGAAACATGGCACAAGGGTGCTTGAGTGAATGATTGAATGTGCATGTGGATTAAAGAATGAGTGGTGGTGTAATGATGAAGTGAATGCATGTGGAATTGCAAGGGCCACGGCAATTGTGAAATGTGTATGAATGGAGTTGTGTTGTGTAGGGTTTTAATTGAATTAAAAGCCACGGCAAAGGGAGAATGGGAGAGTGTGGTTGAATGATGAAGGAATTAGTGGTGCATGTGCATGTGTTTTAGGTTGTGAAAGCATGTGGATTAGGTGGAAAGAGGTGGGTGTGCATGGGAGTTGAAATGCATATGTTTAAATGGTTGAAATGTGGAGATGATTATGAGTATGATAAGTGATAATTGTATGGTTATGATAAGTGATAAGTGAATGATATGTGGTGAGTGATAAGTGAATGATATGTTAAGTGATAAATGAATGATATGTGGTGAGTGATAAGTGAATGGAAGTGATAAGTAAATGGTTTGATAAGTGAATGGTTTGATCTTCAATTTCGTCCATCTACTTGGCTCCATGGATAAGCTATCCAATCCATGCACAAAAATGCTCCAAATAGCCCCAAAATGCACTTTCTTGCTCCCTAAGCCCTTAGAACCTGAAAACACACAAAAAAAGCATAAAGGACTAAAATAACTAGAGAAACATAACGTAAATGCACGAGAACAAGCCATTTAAGTCGCATGAATATGCTCCTATCAGCATCACTTAAGTTTTAGCCGAAAGTTTGAATCCATGCATTAGCTAGCTTTCCATTATTCTATTCTTCCATGATACTCTATGATGCTTCCAACTCTTAGGAACCTTACTTCCAACCCTACTTCAAATAAACAACCATCCAATACTCCCCCTTAAGCTGGATCCAGAAGGTTGATGGATCCAAGCTTGGAGATGAGTCTTTGAAACTGATGAGAGGCCAGAGGTTTGGTGAATATATCGGCCAGCTGATCGGAGCTTTTTACATAATGTGTCTGAATCACCTGCGACTGTACTTGTTCACGAACATAGTCACAGTCGACTTCAATGTGCTTCGTCCTCTCGTGAAAGACTGGATTTGATGCTATGTGCATAGCAGCCTGGTTGTCACAAAATAAGGTCATTGGTTGAGTCGTGAACACACCTAAGTCACATAGAAGTCCTTTTAGCCATATCAGCTCACACGCGGTTGAGGCCATTGCACGATATTCAGCTTCGGCACTTGATCTTGCGATGACTGTTTGTTTTTTGCTCTTCCATGTGACCAAATTTCCACCGACAAAGGTACAGTAATCAGTGGTGGACTTGCGATCGATGGCATTTCCTGCCCAATCTGCATCGCAGTACCCCATGATTTGAGTGTTGTCATTCTTCGTCATGAGGATGCCACGACCAACGGACCCTTTTAAGTAACGTAAGATCCTTTTTACAAGGTTCAAATGCTCGATGGTGGGGGAATGCATGAATTGACTGGCTATACTCACTAAATATGAGATGTCAGGTCTGGTGATCGTTAGGTAAATCAGCTTACCGACAAGCCTCTGATAGGAGCTGATATTCGAGAGTGGTGTGTCTCCCAAGTCAAGTTTGAGCTTGCTATCGAGAGGAGTAAGTGCAGGCTTAGCATCTCTCATATTAGCATTCTTGAGTAGGTCCATGACGTATTTTTGTTGATTAAGAAATAGTCCCTTGTGAGAAGATGCCATTTCGATTCCAAGAAAATACTTCAGCACCCCAAGATCTTTAATCGCAAATCTTTGTTGAAGTGACTTTTTGAGTGTGGAGATCTCTGCAGCATTATCACCTGTAATTATTAAGTCATCCACGTATATCAACACAACTAATTTGCTTGCAGCTCCCGTGCGAACAAATAATGAAGAATCTGCATTACTCCTTTTGAAAACAACACTATGAAGAACTGAACTTAGTTTTGCATACCAAGCACGAGGCGATTGCTTCAATCCATAAATCGACTTATGCAACTTACACACCAAATCAAGCTCCTGGCTTTGAGGGTGTCCTGGTGGCAATCTCATATAGACCTCTTCTTCAAGATCACCATGTAGAAAGGCGTTCTTTACGTCCATTTAGTACATGGACCAACCCTTATTGACGGCAACAGACAATAGGACCCTAACTGAGTTCATTTTTGCAACAGGAGCAAATGTTTCTTTGTAATCTACCTCAAATGTTTGAGTGAATCCTCGAGCCACCAGCCTGGCTTTATGTCTTTCAATTGAACCATCAGAATTAAACTTGATCTTATAGATCCATTTGCAGCCCACTGCCCTTTTTCCTTTTGGAAGTTTTGTGATGCTCCAGGTGTTATGTTGGTCCAGTGCTTTGAGTTCATCTCGCATTGCTTCTTTCCACACAACTTGGTTATTAGCCTCATGAAAGTTTTAAGGCTCACTGTGACTTGAAATGGTATTAAGAAAAGCAGCATGAGATGGAGTCACCTTTTGATACGACACGCAATTGGAGATTGGATACCTCGGTTTATATGTGACAAAATCTTAAAGTCTTGTGGGCGGTTGTCTATCACGTCGAGGGTTGCGTCGAGGGTTGCGTCGAGGTACTGGGAGAGTTGTCTCATCCTCGTTCAAATTATCAGCCACACTTTGAAGATTTTCTTGGTTGCTGCTGTTATCATCATCCACAGAACCATCAGGATGAGTGCCTTCATTGTTGACTTCAGTGAGTGGTGTAGGAGATTCATCATTGTTGTCATGGTTAGAACCTCTTTCGTTTAAAACATCTGGAGTGCTGATTTCATCTGGAGTGCTGATTCTAGGTAAAGGAAGCAGATCAAAGATACACTCCCCCTGACCTGTGGCTTCAAGTGACTTGCTGAAAAAAGGGTTAGCTTCATGGAATCGAACATCTTTGGATACAATGATTTTTCTCAGTTGGGGATCATAGCACTTATATCCTTTTTGTGTTGATAAATAACCAAGAAAAATGCATTTGAGAGCTCTAGGGTCCAATTTATCTCGATGGTGTGACTGAACATGAACAAAACAGACACAACCAAAGGTTCTAAGATGTGAGAGGTCGATTTTTCTTCCTTTCATGACTTCAAGGGGAGATTTAAACCCCAAGACTCGGCTAGGAAGTCTATTGATGATGTACACAGCCGCCATGGCTCCTTGGGACCAAAATCTCTTTGGTACATTCATGTGTAACATTAATGCTCTTGTTTTTTCCAGTATGTCACGATTTTTCCTTTCGGCTACACCATTTTGTTGAGGTGTGCCAACACAGCTTGTTTGATGCATGATACCATGATTGCTCAAATATTGTGACATGAGATGAGACGTGTATTCGGTGCCATTGTCAGATCTTAAAGTTTGAATTTGAGAAGAAAAATGGTTCTTAACAAGGTTGTGAAAATCCTTAAATACTTCCATCACTTCACTCTTAGACTTTAAAAGGTACAACCAAGTGGCTCTAGAGAAATCATCAACAAAGATCACATAATACTTATAACCATCAAAAGATTCAAACGTTGGTCCCAATACATCTGAGTGAACTAGTTCGAAAACTTTACTAGTCCTAGATAAGGATGGGTTAAAAGGCAATCTAGTGTCCTTTGACAAATGACAGGTTTCACAAAAAATTAAATCATTCCCTAAATTTGGAAACAAAGATGACAAAACAGGTTGAGAAGGATGAGCTAGACGTTGATGCCACAATTGACTATCTTGGGATGGATTTGACTTGGCTTGAAATCCCCTAGGACTGCTCTTTGATATGTAATAGAGACCATCTAGATAAAACCCTTCACCAATCGTCTTCTTGGTGAGACAATCCTGAAAAATGACATTGTGAGGAGAGAAGATGGCTAAACAATTCAAGGTATTGGTGATTTTTCCCACAGATAGAAGTTGAAATGGAAAAGAAGGAACATATAAGGCTACTGACTCAATTTTGTCCGACATTAAGTGGATATTTCCCTTGCCTAAAACCTTGGAACTCTCACCATTGGCAGTTGAGACTTGAGAAGGTTGCGAAAATTTTTCAAACTTTTGAAACTTAGAAACATGATTGGTCATATGATCTGTGGCACCCGAATCAACAATCCAAAATTCATGCAACATATTTACATTAAGAGCAGTTTTGAAAGCAGTCATGATACCTTGCATGTCATCTCGGGACATGTGTTGTGTGTCCGTCAGAAAACCAGCGAACTTGCCTAACAAAGCTGTTGAGTTTCCATCTTCAAAAACGACCGTTTGATCACTCTTAACCTCTTATTTCTTGCTTTGAAGATATGCTGCAAACTCATTTATGAGTGCAGCCGGATTTGCTGTGAAGCTCTTCAGTGCGTCAGACCCATGTGAGGTTGAGGTAGATGCATTGTTGGCTCTGTGTGGTGCACGGTTCAGTCTTTGTGAGCCTTTGTTATCCTTCATGAACTCTGGCTTTAATTCTGGATGTAAAATCCAGCATGTCTCCTTAACATGGCCAGTATAATTGCAATGTTGGCACTTCAAGTGTGGATTCTTCACTTTGTATTTTCTTTCGTTGGTTAGGTAAGACCTTGCTTCAGTTACATTGGTCTTTGTGCCAATGTTCATGAATTTCCTTCGTACTTCTTCACGTTGGATTGTTGCACATACACTGGTGAAGGAAGGTAGTTCGGGGTTCATGAGTATGTGGCTTCGTAGGTCTTCGTATCCTGAATCGAGGCTTGACAAGAGTTGGAATATCTTGTCTTCTTCTGCCCTTTTCAGTAGCACGGATGCTTCAGTTGTATGAGGCCGATACATTTCCAACTCATTCCACATGCTCTTCATGCTGCCAAGAAGTTGAACAAATGGTTTTCCTTCTTGTTGCAGGTTGGAAATGTCCTTCTTTAGTTGAAACACACGTGCAGCATAGTTTTGACTGCCATACATCTCCTTGACTGTCTCCCATAGCTCGAATGATGATTCAGAATAACTGAATATTTCAGCTAGTTTACGCTCCATGGAATTTAGGAGCCATGACATAACTAGCTGATCCTTGCAAAGCCAATTTTCATATGTTGGTGAGGAAGCATCAGGAACTTCGATGCTTCCATTTATGAACCCTAGCTTAGACCTTCCACCTAGAGCAAGGCTCACTGCTATCGACCAACGTAAGTAGTTAAACTCATTTAACAAGACTGAGCTTAACCTTTGATTTGGATTGACATCCACCTCAGACATATTTCCGGAAGAAAGAACCGGTGAACTTTCAGCATCTGACCTAAGAGGATTGTCTTCAGCCATCTTGAGGATTGATCACGTTCGGATGAAACAGAAGCAGGTTATTTTTCCTGCTCTGATACCATGTTGATTTTCAAGGAATGAATTGTATCTCATTCATTCATTATATTTTGTTACAAGAACAACAAAACAAATATAGAGGAACCTACAGAAAACTAAGAGGAAAGCTACGGAAACAATGGAGAGTTAAGACCCCTCCATGACACCTCCACCTAACTTAAACCACTAATTAATCCTTACAATGATGATGAGGTCTCCACTCTACCTAACTAAACATCATCAAGGCTTGCATTATGCCTAAAGTAGATATTAAACTAAGATGCACTAAAGCATCACTTAAGTTTTAGCCGAAAGTTTGAATCCATGCATTAGCTAGCTTTCCATTATTCTATTCTTCCATGATACTCCATGATGCTTCCAACTCTTAGGAACCCTACTTCCAACCCTACTTCAAATAAACAACCATCCAATATGATTGCAAGACTAAGTTAAGCATGTATGTTCCCATTATTTAATTGCAAATAGCTCTAATCATGACTCAAAAAGACTAAAAATTCACATGATCACATTCACCTGTGCATTGTTCAAATCTTTTGGATTTGCAACAACTTTACTAGGCAGCTTACTTCGTTCTCTTTGGCTTAGCACTGCTGCAATCTGTCCAAATTGCTTGAAATGATTAAGAGACATGCAACTGAAAACAAAATAAACTAAGTTAGTAAGCAAAACTAAAAGAAAGTTGTTTAAGCACTATCCCTGGCAATGGCGCCATTTTGTTGAAGTTCCTTTCGAGTGCAAATATAAGGATAATATAGCGGCACAAATAAAGGTGTCGAACCATAGGAACTGAGAAACAACTTAGTAAAACCTGACCCTTACAAATTAGCATTAGTTAAAGGCTCTTATGACTTAAAATGGGGGGTTTGAGTAATTTTGGAAAAGAAATAAAGATAGAAAGAAAAGGGAAAAATTAGAACTATCTAAAAACAAACCTAAGACATAGAATAGGTTAGAAACATTTTTAGGACATAAATTTGACTTCAAATGAACAAATGCCTTCCCCTAAACATTCCTGAATCAGTGATATGATCTTTTAACTTATCCCTTTCAAATGCACAACTAAGATGTTCACATATCTAGGCATATAACTAGATTGTATGAATCCTCTCTTACTTTGCATGTTAGATGCATGGCATATACATAATACTTATACTTGTAGGTGCAACCTAGCATGGCATATACTCAGATTTAGCACCTAGAAACTCATTAAGGACGAAGAGGATTATGAACATCACATGAACCCTAGATCATGGCATTTATCCTAGAACTTCATGAAATCAACTTGCATGATTAGTTCTGAACCTAACCACATGTTGCTAAGGAATGAAAGAAGTTATAGCAGTCATCCTTATCATTCTTAGCATAAAGCAAACATAAACAAGGTATCTAAGCTTGAAAACATGTGCATGAAATGATTGAAACAGAAAATTGATTCTAGCTTGCAAATGAAATTGATAAACTAAAACTACATCATAACATTAATTCAATCATGTCTAGGGCTTCAAGGGCCTTTTCTGGCGGATGTGGGCCACTTGTTACAATATTCAAAATAAGATATTTCTTCAAGCGCTTACCTTTATCCTGAAATACAATACAAACAACAAAATACCTTGTGATGCATAAAGATTTTAAGTCAAAAACCTAAGTAAAAAAGGGCATAAAAGTATAACTTTATGCACTTAACAACTATGGCTGACTGAAAAGGAAGGGGAGGTGATTACAATTGATAGAAAGGTTGTGGAAGGGGTTTTGCTACGGTTTCAATATACTTTGGGTGTTGATTCATAATGTTTCGCCATTAAGCATGACTGTTGCGGTGGGGGAATCTATTTGAGGGTATATGAGTTGCGTGCGGAAGGTGGATACTTCGGTGATTAGGGATTGTATTGGTAGGTTTTTACGGGTTAAAGTCAATTTCAATGTTTGTGAGTCATTAATGCATGGGACTTTTGTGAACTTCCTAGATGATGGGAAAGTTTAGGTGGACTTTAAGTATGAGGCTCTGTCGAAGTATTGCCTAATCTGTGGGATTATGGGGCATGCTACTTGAGTTTGTAAGAAATTTCTGGATGCAGATAGGGCATGTGGTATGGTTTTTGGGAACTTGGAGGATAATCTGGTGTACTGTGGCTTGGATGCGGAGACTGATCTTTGGGGTAATCCTCTACGATCCAGATTTCGAAGTGGGGGTTCTATAGGCTCGAATGAGGGCCGACGTAGCCTAATGAGATGGAGGGAGATGAGGAGTGATGAACGAGATGGGTCACGGAGAGGTTTGCATTCTTCATTGGTACCAGGGATGAGGGGAGATGGCAATACTGGGAGTAAGGGTTCATTAAGTGAAGGTCATAGTGTTGTTAGGGAGAAATACAAATTGTCTAATGCTGGTGGTTCCTCGAGTAAGTTCCGGGGTTTTTTGTGTCAGAATAAGATTAGGGGTACACCTCTGGCGGACACAATTTGTCGTCAGAGAGAGGAAAAAGAAATGGTAATGAAGGATAGGGAGATAACCTTTGATGCAGGGTTAGTTGCCCCAGGGGGTGTGGTTACGGAGGCAACAGTAAATGTTATTCTCAAGGAGTTGCCTGCAAGGGAGGAGCGGTTTAATAGGGTGTGTATGTCGCAGGAAAATGCCAGGGAAATTGACTTGAATGTGGATGTGCAATTACCTGATGGTATTGTAGGGGATATGGAGGACATGGTGGTAGGGGTGGGAATGCAGGTAGTGGAAGATGGACTTGATGGAGGACATGGAGTGTTAGATGATGATCATTTTGACTTGGCAACCATTATTGAGGCTGCAATGAATGAGAAAAAAGGGGGAAAATGTTCATTTTTAGAGGTAGAGTATGTGGAGCTTGTGATGTGTGTTGAACAAAAAACCAACCGACCACGAAAGATGCTTTTATTTGAGGCGGATGAGACCAACCTTGAGGGGTCTCCTAAGTCCCCATGAAGCTAATCTACTGGAACTGTCAAGGTATCGGGGCTGACTTGACAGTTGATGACTTGATGGAGCAAAATAGGCTCCACACCCCTGACATAGTGATTTTATTAGAGACAAAAAATTGTAGTTGCTATGTTTATTTAAAAAGATGGCTTGGGATGGAGTTCATGCATGTTGTTGAACCAAAAGGAATTGTTGGTGGTATGTGTATTTTTTGGAAGGACTATGATCAAGTGTTACTTGTTAAGTATGTGGATTTTTTTATTGAGGTAGGAATTTTTTATGGCATAGAAAATGAGAAGTGGAGGTTGTTTGCAGTTTATGCAAGTACTGATGATAGGAAGAGAAGGGGTCAATGGAGGTTGTTGTCTTGACAACTCAAGGCAGATGGGGATAAATGCTTGGTCATTGGTGACTTTAATGACATTTTGGATGATTCGAAGAAGGAAAGGGAAATTATAGATCTGTGGCTAGTATGAGGGATTTTAGTGAGTTTACTGTTAATAATGGGCTGCTTGACTTGGGACTTGTTGGTTATCCGTTCACTTGGAGGAATCGAAGGGATGAGGGGCCTATACAAAAATGTCTGGATCGTGGTTTAGCAACAAGTGGATGGGTTAGCGTGTACCCAGAGGCAAAAGTTTTACATGAAGTGTTAAAAGGGTCCGATCACGCTATGCTTATTTTAGATATGGATGTTATGCCATTTAAACGACAGAGACGTTTCATTTATGACCCTCGATGGGATAAAGAGAAGGAGTGTCATGGCATTGTGATGGAAAATTGGAGGCATGGTTTTGTGGGCTCTCGTCCTCTTTAGGTGGTGGAAAATTTGAAATGTGTACATTGGGGTTTGTAGAATTTGGAGGCGAACTAATTGTGGTAACTCAAAGGTACGTATTCAGTCCCTGAAGAATGACCTTCAAAATGCCTATAAGTCTTCAATATTTATGAATGATGAGGTGCGGTGTAAGGAAAGGGAGTTAAAGGCTCAGGTAAATGTATTAGAAGCTTAAATCTCGAACCTAATAGATCTAGGTGGGGATAAGAATACTAAATTTTTTCATGCCCAAACAACGAAACGCCGACAATGTAATAAAATCTTGGGATTAAAGGATGATCAGGGTGTCTGGTGTACTGACCATAGTAGGGTGGATTCGATTGCTGTGAATTATTTTAAGAACCTTTTCCTCACTTGTAATCCGAGTAGGGTTGAGGAGATAACAGACTGTGTTGAGGCTCGGATATCCTTGAAGGATAAGATGAGATTGTTGCTATCGATAACGGATGAGGTGGTATGGTTAACTATGTTTCAAATCCCTGCTGATAAGTCTCTAGGCCCAGATGGATTTACGGGGAGTTTCTATCATGAATATTGGGATGTGGTCGGTCGTGATATAGTGGAGATGGTGAAGGCATTTTGGTTCTTTAGAAAACTCCTTAGGAAACTAAATCGTACTCATCTTGTTCTTATTCTGAAAGTTTCTAGCCTGAGGAATATGACTCAGTTACATTCGATCTCGTTATGTAACGTGGTTTATAAGGTAATTCCAAAGATTCTTACTAATCGCATGAAGTTGGCTTTGCCGCATATCATTAGTGCGAATCAGTCGGCATTTGTGGCTGGAAGGCAGATTCAGGATAATGTTTTGGTGGTGCATGAGATACTCCACTCTCTAAATCAACATGGTGATGTGGATGAGGTGTCCGTCGCTATGAAGTTTGATATGGCGAAGACTTATGATCGAGTTGAATGGAGTTTTCTTTTGGCCATGATGGAAGATTTGGGTTTTCCGGGTGAGTTTCGAAATAGAATAACAGAATGCATCACTACGGTTACTTATAGTGTGTTGATTAATGGTGCCTCCACTGGGTTTATTCAGCCACAGAGAGGGGCTACGGCAAGGGGATTGCCAAGGGGATGCTAAGTCTCTATTTCTATTCTTAATTTGTGCTAAAGGATTTTCAGCTTTGCTTCGGAAGAGGGAGGAGCAGGGTGTGTTGTATGGGATGCTGGTGGTGCTTGGGGGATGCCATTATCTCATTTATTTTTTGTCGACGATGCTGTAATCTTCTGTAGAGCAGAGGAGGAAGAAGTTCGAGAGGTCATGGATGTGTTACAGTGCTATGCGGAAGCCTCGGGGCAGGTTATAAATAGGGAGAAGAGTTCTCTATATTTTGGGGCTCAATGTTTGCGAAATTGAAGGAAGGCACCTACTATTTGTACAAATATTACGGGCAAAGAAAAATTTGGGAAGTACTTAGGGATAAAGGCCAATTTTGGCTCTTCGAAGAAAGCAGTTTTTTAGGGGGTTCGTGAAGCGTTGGAAGGGCGAAAAAATGGGTGGGTGAAGCAATTCCTTTCCCCTGTGGGGAAGGAAGTGCTAATTAAAGCAGTCGTTATGGCATAGCCAAACTATGCGATGTCATGTTTTAAACTTCTGGTGAGTCTGTGTAAGGAATTGGAGTTTGCTATTGCTAAGTTTTGGTGGTGAGGGAATAAGGACAAATACAACATGTATTGGATCTCATGGGAAAAAATGAAAAGAAGGAAAAAGTTTGGGGGGCTCGGTTTTAGGGACTTAGTGTCCCTTAATCTAGCTTATTTAGCAAAGATTGGATGGTGAATCTTGCAGGATCCGAGTTCGCTTATGGAGAAAATTTTAAAAGCAAAGTATTTTCCGGATCGTTTGTTTATGGAGGCTAAGGTGGGTAGAAGGTCGTCATGGTGATGGAAAGGTATTGTTCAAGGCAGAAGGATTTTGGAGAAAAGCATGAAATCGAGGGTTGGCGATGGTAGAAGTATTCGGAGGTGCATGACTCTGGTGGGTGTGAAGTTGTGGTGGCTGTTGTCTTTGCAGGACATCCAGTTAGGTGGAAGTGGCCGAGTTATGGAGTCATCAAGGTTAATTAATTGCAATAGGGCATGGTGTATTAAGACTTGTAAA
This sequence comes from Pyrus x bretschneideri, assembly GCF_019419815.1. Lineage (NCBI taxonomy): Eukaryota > Viridiplantae > Streptophyta > Magnoliopsida > Rosales > Rosaceae > Pyrus > Pyrus x bretschneideri. The sequence goes on along the minus strand of NW_025999821.1, from coordinate 1,133,845 downwards.
GAAGGATATGGATGGGTAATGTGGGATTTTGCTGGGTTGTTGCAAGCGGGGTGGGCGGTCTGTATTTTAATACAGCGGCAATGGCGAAAGTTGCGGCGATTAGTGCGGCTTTAGTGGTGTGTCTGGAGTTGGGTTACGAGGAAGTTGAGATTGAGTCTGATTCTAACATGATAATTAGTATGGTTAATGGGGAGTGTGTGGTGGATGCGACTTGGGAATGTTATTTTCATGATATTGGTTAGTTGGTATCTCAACTACGAGGGGTGAGGTTTGGGTTTGTCAAGCGGAATGGAAATGTTGCTGCTCATGCTGTAGATTCATACATTGCCTTACATGGTGTTGCGTTTCATTGGGACGCTATTAGTCCAGAGTTTTTATTTAATGTTTTTGCTAAAGATGTAAACGTTACTATTAGAATTTAATGAAGTTTACCTTTTGACCCAAAAAAAAAAAAAATCGCGATTTCTCATCTTTCTACCACAAGTTCTTGGCCGCATGTATATCAATTAAATGCAACAATTCAAATGAAGTCCCTTCCTTGAAGAGGACCTTATCACACAGATTGATACTAATCTGCACTATTAACTATCATATGGAGCATATTTATGTTGAGTTTTATTCAAAAATTTATCAACCACATCAAAACATATAATCGCAAAACCTCAAATCAGAGTTACAAACATGATTATGTATATGAAACACAAGCATTAAACACACGACATTCATTTGTGTCATTTAGTCTCTCTTTACTAGAAGGTACTGATTTATTGCCTTAATAACTGCCAAATTTTGAAAGCACACTATGAAAAAGGCACAAATCAAGTAAAGATTTATGCTTACCTTCCTTTTTGCTACTGCATGTACATCTTACAAACACATCATCATACTGTCTAATTATTCCAAATATATTTCTATCTTTAGATTGTTGGAGCAATATTAAAAAATATGAAAGCAACAAAAGAATTTCAATGATAATAATCATCAAGAAAATAACAACATAAATGTGTACAAAATTAATATAAACAACGTAGAGGGAAAGTACGAAAAACTGACAAACTTAGAGATTGAGTTTTACATAAGTTAAATGTTCTAAAGACAAAATTTCGCCCCTACTCTGGTGCTTGTAGTTTGGTAGGCATCTGTCTCCCAGGATTCAACAATCTATAATCCGAAGTCGAAGCACTTGAATCTTCGGACTTTGACGAACTTCATATATTCTGTACTAAGTAGCCAACGCTATTCATAGTACTCATCAGGGGAACTTAACCCATACTGGCTTTTTCCTCATTTTTTCTCTCAGATCAGCAGGTAGGAGGCCTGCATGCCCAGCATTCCAGCAACCCATGAGGCACTTGACTTCCTCATCTCTCTCAATCGCCGGCCTAGCCCCCATCAGGTCCAAGAAGCCAGAAGACATGAGCCGTGCGACTCGCCTAACATTGCACCCCATCGCCTCAATTCGCGGCCCCAGCCGCACAAGCTGCCCTTGGCTTTAGCCAAGCCAAGAAGCCCAAGAAATTCACGGTTAAGATAGTAAATTCACGGTTAGGTTAACCATACTGCCTATTTAGTTAATCAAAATTTCTTTGTCTAGCCACCTTTTGATCACTTTCACAAGGGGATAGTAGAATCGAACTATGAAATGACATCCCACTACTAGAATGTTTTGAGTGTCGAGAAAACTATGAAGACCTTTAAGTTTGTGCCGTAGAGTTGGTTAGTAACTTAGCACATTTCGAGGAGGTATACCTTTGGCATCTTTTCTTAAAATTCTACTTGGGATGCCATCGAATGCGAAAAGTAGAATGCATCAGTGATTCACCTTGTTATCACCACATTTATTCTCCTTATTCCTTATCGAACTACTCCTACATCAGTTGTCCTTGTGACTTTTTGAATGGGTCCTACTTTATTGAGAGAGACCGATTAGAGGATTACCCAACCAAACACCTTATCTAGGGAACTTCAAATCTATTGGAGAAGGCGTAAGATTGACCCCTAGGTTTGTGCCTATACTTTAGCAACTTGATCGGGCGATGATTGAAAAAAAAATAAAAAAAAATAAAATCATGTAAACCTTACTCCGAATTGATGGTGTAGTCGACCAACCTTGGTAACCTGAGTTTGCCTCCATGGTCTGACGAATTCTCAGTGGTCTTATCAATAATCTTCTTATCTACTTCGATAGTGAGACCAAATTCTCTAAACTCTGTTAGTCAACTTTGTACCAGATTCCTAGATTGTAAACTTCGATTAAATTGATACTCTTCTTGAAAGACGTGATCTCGATGGATGAGATTCTTTTCTTTTCCCAAAAAGAGCTTGTAGTGGGAAAAAGTTGACATTCTCATAAGGTGTTGTGAATTCGAGATATCCTTGGTCCTGTCGACTTTATCAACAATTTGTTGGTTATTTTTTGCCTATAGTATCCTTCCTCACTTTTCGGCCGAGAAAAGTTAGTGTAGTTTGGAAAGTTGGAAATGAATAGAGTTTCTGACAACCGAACTGTTGTCTCATTTCACCATCACTTTACACTTTTCGATGACGTTCATCTTTTGGAGATTCATGACGACGTATCCTTGGATGTTTCGGCTGTATAGAGGTGGCATGACGGAGTATGACTTATATTTCCAATATGTAGAATTGTTTGGAATGAGCCATCTTATCTATGACTTAGAGTCAACATTTACCATCTTTGCTTGAAAATCACATGACATTTCTTTGTGGATAGCGTGTCCAAAATCTGTATCAACCTTAGAACTTTTTAAGTACACTTAATTGCAGAATGAGCTAAGTTTTTGACAGCGGCAGTGGAAGGACTAAATCAACATTTATGAGTGCATTATCGTGTATTAGGGAAGTAATAACTTTTGGTGTATGATCGGAGTTAGGGAAGTATCATTATACACTCTTGGTACGAGGTATTTTATACATGTAGAGAATGTGGAAATCAATAACAATGATGTTGAACCAATGCTACGTGATAACTTATATATTTCATGCATTTATACCATCCATTTCTAGTCTCTTTGTGATGTTTTTGAGTTAAACTGGTTGCATTTTACATTATTTTGTGTTAGTGTGCAGTTACATGTACTTTAGGATCAATTTGAAGGCAAAAGAAGTGAAAACATGCCCTTTTTGGAGCTGATCCTTATTCAAACGTGGAGAGAAGTTTAGTGGCCTGTTTTGGAGCCCAAATAAAGTTGTTACTTGTTTTGAAGTCCAAATAAAGAATCCAAGATGAATTAGGCTTGTTAGAAGATCAGGAATAGAATGGGAAAGGAATTAGGATATCTAGCCTAATTTGGAGGTGCCAAATCAGGCAAAAACGTGCAAAATAAGGCTAAGTTGCTGGGATCACTTTGGAATATCTTCCAGCCTTTTTTACCCCATAAAAACTTGCCTTTTAGCAACTTTTACATGCCCTATTTATTCTAGGCGAATTACACAATTCTGATTACCTATTTTTCTTCTCTTTTCATTCACTCTGAAGAACAACCCTAGCCATTCCATACACTTTCACCACTACTGAAGACTCATCGTAGAAGGCTATTCTTGGAGAAGTTCTACATCAGACTTGCTTCAAGGGTTTTTCTCCTGAATTTATATTCACTCATGTTGTTTATTTTCATTTTAATTTCTGTGAACATGATGTGTAACTAAGTTCATAGCTAGGGATTTGGATGCGGCCTTGCAAAATTGATCCATGTTTTTAAGTTAAAGTATTCAGTTTATCAATCTGCTTCCTGTTTCATTCAATGAATCTATTGTTAAATTTATTTGTTGATTTTAATGTTTGATCAACATTAGGGTTAACTACAGATCATCTAATCAGGATTATATTAAACATCATGCTTAATCTTGGTAGACATGTGAATGAATGAAGAGAATGCTATGCAAACATCCTGCCATGTATTTTCTTCGGTTCTTTAACGTTTTCTTGCATGCTAAAGACTCTTAATTAGGAATCAAAGTTGAACATCCCAATTAGGTTGCATATTAGGAGAATTTGATCAAAACCACACATCATATGGCTGATCATATTTATGTAAAACGAACTCAGAAAACAGGTTGGTAGTTGAATACGACATACTTTTATAAACATCGAATTGGTTTTGTAATGGTGAATTCGAATGCCTGGCCTCATCTCCATTGCTTCTACATCAATATATTATTCGCTACTACATTCTTGCATTTTAATTTAATTAAGTTTACAGCACAAAAACTACTCTCAATTGGTTACTTTCATTCCTTAGTTAGGGTTCTTTCAAAGTTAGTAATTTATAGAGGTCAAATTAGTCCCTGTGGTTCAACACCGTTACTCGTGCCATTATACTAACCATATTTTTGCACTAGAAAGGAACACAACAAAAGTATGGCGCCGTTGCCGAGGACTGATTTCAGTCCCCTATAATTGCTTGTTTTTGTTTAAAACCCTATCTATTTTCATTTAAAGTATAGATTCTTATATCCCATTTTATTTTTGTTTTTTAGGTAGCATATGTTAGATAAACTTGCTGAGATAGGCCAAAGACTTGAACGGTCAAGGGGCAACACCTTTGGGAACTTTGTATCAACTAGTGCTCTGATTAACCATGAAGAAGAGGACGATAGTTCTTCTAGATCAACGAGTGTAGGTGGTTATTCTGAGCACTCTAATTTGGACAGAGATGAAGAGATAGTTGACAATAATGATGACAATCAAGCTTTAGAGGATTATGCTCAACCAATTATACCAAATGCACCTTCACACATATTGCTGCCTTTTGAACCTAGAAACTATGATCTCAAATCTTCACATTTTCACATGCTTCCTTCTTTTCATGGTTTACCTAACGAAGATCCATTAGTCCATATTAAAGAATTTTATAATGTTGTGAGTGGTTTACCTTTGCAGGGAGTGAATGAAGCAAATCTGAGGATGAGGGTCTTTCTTTACACATTGAAAGATAAGGCCAAGGTTTGGCTAATGACTTTAGCACCTGGTTCGCTCACCACTTGGGATGCCGTAGCTAAGAAATTTTTAGAGAAGTTTTTTTCTACTCAAAAGACTGCCATTTTGAGAGGGCAAATCTTTAACTTTGAGCAAGATGATGGAGAACCTTTCAATGAATATTGGGAGCACTTCAAAGGCCATTTGCTGCAATGTCCACATCATAGGTTACCTCCTTACTTACAAATGAAAATTTTTTATGATGGATTAACCCAAACATGTCAATCAACTGTTGATAATGCAGCATGTAGGGCTTTGAAGAGAAAGAATGCTCAAGAGTCATATAACATCTATGAGATGTTGGGATCTAATGCTCAACACAAAGATACAAGAGGTAAACAAGTTAGAGTGTATGAAATGAGTTCTAATAATGATTTTGCATTGCAGGTGGCAAGTTTGGAAAAGAAGCTTGATTTTATGCTTAATATGGTGCCTAAGATAGCTGAGGTGTGTGCCATTTGCAATATACCAGGTCATCCTACTTATCAATGCTCAGCTAGTGAGGCTTATCCCAAATTCGTCCAAGAACAAGTGAATTTCATGAACTCTAATACATATAACCCTAGTTGGAGAGATCATCCCAACCTGTCATGGAAGAATAACAATCAGTTTCAAAACTTCTAACCAAAGCCTGCTACTACACTTGAAGATACTGTCAAAATGCTAGCTCAAAACACCGTTCAATTCCAACAAACTACCAATATTATGCTTCAACAACATTCGGCTGCTCTAACCAAAATGGAGACAAAATTAGGTTAGATTGCAGATGCTTGAGTCAAAGAGAGGCCGGAAAGTTTCCGAGCCAACCGGTGATACTTCAAAGGAACCAAGAGCAAGCCAAATCAATTAGTACACTTAGAAGTGGTAAGGTTATTAATAATGGAGTTGGCAATGAAGTTACTAATGAATTTGATGATGTGAATGCAGGTGCCACTCAAGAAGAGATTGAGAAACTGAATGATGATCCAAGCAAGGCCACTTCATCATTTGAAGCTCTAAATCTTTACAAGGCTGAAAAAACTTACACTCCTCCCATCCCATTTTCGGGAAGACTTGCCAAAAGCAAGCAAGATAAGTCATTTAAAGAAATTTTTGATATTTTAAGTAAACTGAATGTTAATTTACCTTTGCTTGATGTCATTAGGAATATGCCAGCATATGGGAAATTCTTCAAGGGGCTGAACAACCATAAGAGAAAGTATGGACCTAATGAGAATGTGATGGTATCTGAAAATGCGAGTGATATGTTTCAAAGAAAGCTTTCAGCAAAACTCAAGGATCTGGGCAGTTTTTCTATCAATATCACTATTGGAGACAAGCTAGTAGAAAAGGTTATGCTCGATTTGGGTGCTAGCATCAAATTAGGTTTGGGGGATCTGAAGGCAACAACTATTTCATTGCAACTTGCTGATCAATCAGTGAAGTATCCAAGAGGTATAGTGGAAGATATCTTAGTTCAAGTTGACAAACTAATTTTGCATGTTGATTTTGTAGTGTTGGATATGGAAAAAGCTCCTATACATGATCGTGAGTTACCTATTTTGCTTGGGAAACACTTTATGGCCACTGCAAAGACTATCATAGACGTGCAAAATGGTCTTCTCACCATGACTGTGCTAAGAGAGACTGTGTAATTCAAAGTGTTTGAATCTCTTTCTCACCATTCTAGTTCACTTGATTGTTGTTCGGTTGATGTGCTTGATTCGCTTATTTTCCCTAAATTTTCTCAGGCACAATCCAATGATCCATTGCAATCTGTTTTGAGTTAATCTCAAGATGAGTTTGACGAAGAATATGCACTCATAGAAGTGGTGGCTGTGTTGGAAGCATTAAAACCATATCCCTAAACTATTTCACATCTTATAGAGCCATTAGAACCATCTATCACACGTCTGATCCCTTCCATTGTTAAGCCTCCAAAACTTGAGCTTAAACCACTTCCACCACATCTAAAATATGCTTACCTCGCTGAACTTGAAACTCTTCCAATTATCATAGCATCTGACCTCACCCCAATGGAAGAAGATAAACTAATTAGGGTGTTAAAATAGTTCAAATCAGCCATTGGCTGGTCTATTACAAATATCAAGGGAATAAGCCCTACCATGTGCATGCATTAGATTTTATTGGAGGAGGGAGCACACCAACCAGTGAACCACAAAGACGGCTCAATCCAGACATGAAAGAAGTAGTGAGAGCTGAAGTGTCGAAGTTGCTAGATGTGGGTATCATATACCCAATTTCTGATAGTAAATGGGTCAATACTTTTTAAGTAGTGCCTAAGAGGATTGGAATCACAGTGGTAAAGAATGAGAACAAAGAGCTTCTATAAACAAGACCCGCAGCTAGTTGGCATGTTTGCACTAATTATAGGAAGTTGAGTTCGGACACTAGAAAAGATTATTTTCCTTTGCCTTTTATAGATCAAATGCTCAAACAATTAGTTGGTCACTCACATTATTTTTTTCTTGATGGATATTCAAGTTATAATCAAATTGCAATTGCTCCAAACGATCAAGAAAAGACTACATTCACCTGTCCCTTTGGCACTTTTGCATATAGGAGGATGCCTTTTGGCCTTTGCAATGCCCCAGCAACATTCCAAAGATGTATGTTGGCAATATTTTCAGACATGATTGAGATATTCATTGAGGTTTTCATGGACAATTTTTTAGTTTTTGGTTCTTCTTTTGATGATTGCCTTAACCATCTCTCTCCAGTGCTTCAAAGATGTCAGGAAAACAAATTTGGTTCTCAATTAGGAAAAGAGTCAATTCATGGTGAAACATGGTGTTGTGTTGGGTCATGTAATATCTAGCAAGGGAATTGAAGTTGACAAAGCAAAAATTGACGTCATCTCAAATATGGCAGCCCCTACATCAGTGAAGGGAGTGAGAAGCTTTCTAAGACATGCTGGTTTTTATCATCATTTCATTAAAGATTTTTCCACGATCACTTGTCCATTATGCAATCTTTTTGTTAAAGATGTTGTATTTCACTTTGATAAAGATTGTATGAATGCGTTTAATACCTTGAAACATGAACTAACCTCTTATCCTATTATTATGGCACGAAATTGGTCTTTACCTTTTGAATTAATGTGTGATGCCTCTGACTATGCTATTGGTGATATTTTAGGTCAAAGGATGAATATGCTCCCACATGTGATTTACTATGCAAGCTGGACATTAAACGATGCTCAACTCCATTACTCCACAACCGAGAAAGAGTTGCTTGCTGTTGTTTTTGCTTTAGAGAAGTTTCGTTCATATCTTGTTGGCTCTAAAGTAATTGTACTATGACCATGCAGCTCTTAGGTACTTGTTGACAAAGAAGGATGCGAAACCACGCTTGATTAGATGGGTACTCTTGTTACAAGAGTTCAACCTGGAAATTCGAGACAAAAAGGGGAGTGAAAATGTTGTTGCTGACCACTTGTCACGCATTGTTGATGAAAACCATGGAGATGGACAAATTTTATCTCTCAATGAATCATTCCCAGATGAACAGCTCTTTGTCATTCAAGAAAAAGAACCATGGTATGCTGATTTTGTTAACTATCTTGCTTGTGGTGTAATTAGAGATGATTTCACTTTTTAGGAGAAAAAGAAGTTCCTTTCAATGGTGAAACACTATGTTAGGGACAAGCCATATTTGTTCAAGTATTGCCCTGATTAAATCATTCGAAGATGTGTCCCGAAGAGTGAGCAGCAAAGCATATTAACATTTAGTCATGCATTGGTATGTGGACGACATTTTGGTGCCAAAAAGACAGCTTTAAAGGTTTTAGGTTTCTTTTGGCCTACATTATTTAAACATGCTTTTGATTTTTGTTCTAAATGTGATAGGTACCAGAAAGTGGGGAACATCAACCGCAAGAATGAAATGCCATTGAACAACATTTTGGTTGAAGCAGCACCTACATGAACTAATGATGACAAGGTTGTTTTGAATTTTCTTAAGGATCTGATTTTTTGTAGCTTCGGAACTCCGAGAGCTATCATTAGCGATGGTGGCAGCCACTTCTACAGCAAACCTTTCAAGGCATTAATGAAGAAGAACAACATCACACATAGGGTAACAACTCCATATCATCCTCAACCTCGGGCTAAGTGGAGATCAGTAATAGGGAAATAAAGAACATTTTGATGAAGACCGTCAACCCTACAAGGAAGGATTGGTCACTTAGGTTGAATGATGCACTTTGGGCTTATCGAACATCATATAAGACCCCAATTGGAATAAGCCCTTATCGACTTGTGTTTGAAAAGGCATGTCATTTGCCAATGGAGCTCGAGCACCGTGCATATTAGGCCATAAAAAAGTTCAGTTTTGATCTCAATGAAGTTGGTGTAGCAAGGAAGCTCCAACTCAATGAGTTGGAAGAGCTCAGAAATGAAGCATATGAGAATGCTAAGATCTACAAAGAACGAACCAAGCTCTATCATGACAAAGCAATTCTCCGGAAAGAGTTCCAACCAAGTATGAAAGTGCTTTTGTATGACTCACGTTTGCGACTTTTTCCAGGTGAATTGAAGTCTAGATGGGTTGGACCCTTCAAAGTGCTTCAAATATTTCCGCATGGAGCTGTGGAGATAGAGAACATCAAGAATGGCACCTATTTTAAGGTCAATGGGTAGCATTTGAAGCCTTATTTGGAGAATGTCCCAGAGAAGCAGGCCTACCAAGTTGTAGATTCTCTTGAGTTTACGAAAACTTAGACACGCTGCCAAGTCTTTCCTAGACATTAAATAAAGCGCTTGCTAGGAGGCAACCTAGCTGGGTTTGTGTTCTTTCCTTTTATTTGTGTCTTTTAGTTTTATTTTATTTTCATTCCACACGCTTTGCCCATTTGCACTGCATGCATTCCATTCATTTTTAAGCATCGAGGACAATGCTTAGTTTAGGTTTGGGGGTGTGGGATTGAAAATTTTCGTTTGGTTTTAGTTTTGGTTAACTTTTCTTTTGCTTACTAATGTGAATGTATATGAGGGCTTTGTTTACAAACAAAACTACAGTGTTGTCATGAAAAGGTTTCGTATCTTATTTTCTTTTACAAAGTTGTTACTCTTGGAATTATGATGGTAAAAGTACCATGCTCAAATTCTGAAAGAAGAATAGTGGACACTACCCTAGTGAGTTATTTTGAGGCCTATTTGCTTCTTTGAGAGGGTTTAAAGTTCTTCTACTCCTATCATTTTCATTTTCTTTCAATTTCACTTTAAATGATCTCATTATTTCTCTTTGATTGAATGCTAAGAATAATCCTATGTTGCAGATACCATGTGTTTGGTATCACCTATGAATGAACTCATTGAGACAATGTTAGGCTATGCATGTTTTAACCACCAAAAGGCCAAATTCCCAACCTTTATGTGTGTGCCATTACCCCATTTTGAAGCCAAACACTTTTAGCCTTTTTCTTTTCTCACCACTATATTTCTGTACCATGTCATCTCAATCAGAGGTACTTAGCCCATTACAACCATACCCTATAGTTTGGGGAATACCAAAGTGATGAAGACAGAGATAATAATTGAGCTCTACATCAAGAAAATGGCGTGTACCGAGGTAACATGTGCTGGAATTGCAAATTAAAAGAAGTTCCAAAATAAAAAGAGAAAAAAAAAAAGGAAAAAAAAAGATGATAAAAGAAAATGCAATTTCCAAGTCCCTTCACTATCGCACATGGGTCATGGACGCCAAGAACAAACAACTAAGGTCAATTCAAGAGGAGAGCTTGCTGGTTTCACAAGGAAGACACTTTGGTATGTTCCAAGCTTTAGTATTTCCTATTCTTTTTTTTTTGTTTTTTTTTCATAGCCCCTTACCTAGGCCTTACATTACAACTATGTGAAAGACCTAGCTAATCTTTGAGGATGTATTCATGGGTGATGGTAAGTATGTGTGTTATCAAAATTCTTAGTGTTCAATTCATTTCATGAGATCTGTTCAGAAATTGTGCTTTTATTTCATATTTCATATGTGAGAATTTTGATTCCCTTTTACATAATTTCACTCACATATGTTTGTGGAGAGACTAAACCTTAGGATCTGAGTGAAAATTTGAGTGATATCTGTGAGGCCTAGAGTTGAGGCAAATTCTATCTTTGGTATTTGAGTACGGTGTCTTTGAAGTCATGGGTCGTAGTAATATTTTTACACATGATATGATTCTTTAAAGTGGCAGACTTTTGGTTTGGATGTATGACTAAGCTTTAATTGGTTATTATTAGTTTGTTTCAAGTATGCTTTAACCAATTTGTTTGCAGAGTCTTTAGATGTTTGTGGGCATCATCATTGTAAACCCTCAGGAGACACAACTCCTCCAACTAGGGACACCTAGATGTTTATAGGCTTGTTGCACATGCTCAGTGCAATCGTTTAGCCAGTGAAAGTGGTATAGTTAGATTTTATTGTTTTTGTGTGTTTTTAGTTATAGTTTTGCTCAAGGACTAGAAAAAACCAGGTTTGGGGGTATTTGATAACTCATATATTTCATGCATTTATACCATCCATTTCTAGTCTCTTTGTGATGTTATTGAGTTAAACTGGTTGCATTTTACCTTATTTTGTGTTAGTGTGCAGTTACATGTACTTTAGGATCAATTTGAAGGCAAAAAAAGCGAAAACATGCCTTTTTTGGAGTTGATCCTTATTCAAACGTGGAGAGAAGTTTAGTGGCCTGTTTTGGAGCCCAAATAAAGTTGTTACTTGTTTTGAAGTCCAAATAAAGAATCCAAGATGAATTACGCTTGTTAGAAGATCAGGAATAGAATGGGAAAGGAATTGGGATATCTAGCCTAATTTGGAGGTGCCAAATAAGGCAAAAACATGCAAAATAAAGGCTAAGTTGCTAGAATCACTTTGGAATATCTTCCAGCCTTTTTTACCCCATAAAAACTATAACCACTTTTACATGCCCTATTTATTCTAGGCGAATTACACAATTTTGATTGCCTATTTTTCTTCTCTTTTCATTCACTCTTAAGAAAAACCCTAGCCGTTCCATACACTTTTACCACTACTGAAGACTCATCGCAAAAGGTTGTCCTTGGAGAAGTTCTACATCAGAATTGCTTCAAGGGTTTTCTCTTCTGAATTTATTTTCACTCATGTTGTTTATTTTTTTTTTTTAATTTCTGTCAACATGATGTGTAACTAAGTTCATAGCTAGGGATTTGGATGTGGCCTTGCAAAATTGATCCATGTTTTTAAGTTAAAGTATTCAGTTTATCAATCTGCTTCCTGTTTCATTCACTGAATCTATTGTTAAATTTGTATGTTGATTTTAATGTTTGATCGTCATTAGGGTTAACTACGGATCATCTAATCAAGATTATAGTAAACATCATGCTTAATCTTGGTAGACATGTGAATGAATGAAGAGAATGCTATGCAAACATCCTGCCATGTATTTTCTTTGGTTCTTTAACGTTTTCTTGCATGCTCAAGACTCTTAATTAGGAACCAAAGTTGAACATTCCAATTAGGTTGCAGATTAGGAGAATTTGATCAAAACCATACATCATATGGCTGGTCATTTATATGTAAAACGAACTCAGGAAACAGGTTGGTAGTTGAATACGGCATAACTTTATAAACATGGAATTGGTTTTGTAATGGTGAATTCAAATCCCTGGCCTCATCTCCATTACTTCTACATGAATATATTATTTGCTGCTACATTCTTGCATTTTAATTTAATTAAGTTTACAGCACCAAAACTACTCTCAATTGGTTACTTTCATTCTTTAGTTAGGGTTCTTTCAAAGTTAGTAATTTATAGAGGTCCAATCAGTCCCTGTGGTTTGACACCCTTACTCATGCCATTATACTAACCATATTTTTGCACTAGGAAGGAACACAACACTAGGCTTATGCGATGTTTCAATTGGTGGTAGCTTTACTCAAATGGAAGGCAGTGTTTTCCTAGCTCCAAAGCTTAAAGTTGGTAATGGTGACGATTTCTTTCCTTAAACTGGGCGCTAGAATCTCAACAACAAGACACTTGTGAAACCAACTAAGATAGAAAAGTGAGTTGTTATTAAATTCTCTGCACCCTGTGATCTAAAAGCCTTGTTTGTGATCTAGTCAAATGTGGAGATATAAGATGATTTAAAATTGAGGCTCCACTTGATGTGTTGAAGAGAATTCCCAGTCTAGGTGTGCCACGCCTTAGGTTAGATGACAACGGATGATTGAGGAAATGAAGTCCAAACTTCTTGGGCAACCACAATTTCTTCTTTGTTTGCTTTCAGAGGATGATGACATTATGAGAGAGCTACTTCTAGACTTATGTGCTAATTCAGGCAAATAGAAGCCCGATCAAATTATCATCTTGACGTACTTATATTTCACCGAGCTCCACGTATCACTTCCAAGTCTTTGGAAGTCTTTCTAGAGGTTATGAGTACTAGAATTTGTTTAGTATTATTTTCCACCCTTAGATTAACTATTAGTTTGAATGAGCTACTCGGACCTTAGTGGACGTGTTGCATTTTGTTCGTCCCACAAGTAGTATGATTGTAACATACCACTATCTCTATTTTGTTGCTTGTAACTACAACTACAATTTTAGTTTAGCTATGGTACCATTGGAGCTATGATGCGAACATTATAAGCACACAAATTAACCCTCTTTTTATCAGTTGTAGTGAAGAATGTAAGTAGGGATCATTCTGGACCGGGGATTAGGAGGGATTGTTAATCACTTGGATTTGACTCAAAAACGTAAAAACACAATATAAGACACCAAACTAGACCCAAAGAATGCAAAACTAAAGTTTAAAACACTAAGACAAACCAAAAGACTCAAAACAGCAAGAAACATTCAAAACTGCCTTAAAACTACTTTCTGAGCAGTTTTAAGCACTAGACACAACTTTGGACGAAAATTGGTTTTAACTTGACCTAAGACACTTAAAAACACAAACTAAAGTGATTTCTAACTACTATGACTCAACAAAGTAAAGGGGGATTGGTTTTGGACGAATTTAATAACAAAACAAACTTTTGAATTAGAACAGATTGTAAAAACGAATTTGATGGAATTGAATGGATGGGAAGCTAGCTAAGGGGTTCATCTCCACACATGTTATACTTGCACACAAAACGATTTCTAATGCTTTTCAATAAACCATGAATTCTCAACGCCCCAGATTAACCGTGAATTGCACTAATTAACCCTCAGATTTTCCTAACGTTATTGAATTGGATGATTGCATACGACAACCCAAAACATTCCCCACAAGTCCCCTACATGATTGCATAATAGAGATACAAGCAAGAATCATTAAGTTCTTTGAAAACCATAAGCATTGACGAAACACTTGTTACTATGATTGCATGAAACTTATGCCAAGAATTTACTTAACGCGATTGAGATCATCAACCTTTACTACTTGTGAATATAATTCCATAACGATTAGGTGAAATTTCCTTATATCCTAGCATCCAATTTATGCATGATAATTAAGCGTGCACTCTCAACCAACATACACAAATCAATGTAACTCACATAGATAAGTAAATTGAATTCACAACTTATGAAACGCAATTAGAAGTAATCAAATCATATCGCAAGCATAAACATGTATTTCGAATCCCCCCCTAGCCAAGGGGGGGTTTAGTTCCTCATACGTACAAAACAAAGATAAGTAAATTTAATCATTGAAATCAAGGAAAAGAAAACACCTAAAAATTCCAACAACTCAAACTTGAATTGTATGAACGTTTAGGCCCTTCTCCTCCTCTTTGTTGCGGCACAAGGTCTTAGGATAGGTTTTGGGGTGGTATTTGTATGGAGGAATGGTTGTGTGATGGTAGGGTAGTGTTTTGGAGGGATGGGGGGTGCTGGAATTGGAAGGGAAGATGCTGGAATTAGAAGGGAAGGCACGGCCAAGCTTGTTCTAAGGGGAAGATGGTGTGTTTTTGTGTATGAATGCATGGGTTTTTATAGGGGGAATGGGAGAATATGTGGCTGATTGTTTAAGAGTGCATGTGGCTGAAATAATGATGGAAAAATAGCTAGGAAAAGAATGATTAAAGAGGGAATGCATGTGAAAGTGTGGCTGCAATGAAGGAGAAAAGCTGGAAAATGGAATGGGATGCACGGCAAGGTGATGTTTGGTGCTGGAAATGAATGTGTTTGCATGTGAATTAAAGCTAGGGTGAATGATGATGAATGCATGTGGATTAAAGAGGGAATATGGAAGAGAATGTGGTGCAATGATGAAGTGGGAAGCTGGAAATGCAAAGGGGGAGTGCACGGCAACAAGGGTTGAATGATTATGGGTGCATGTGGCTGAATGATTTCTTGGTGAGGGGATGCATGGGTTGATGAATGAGAAAAGTTGCTGAATGATGAAAGGGGAATGGAAGAATGTGGTTGCAATGATGGTGTGGAATGCTGGAAATGCAAGGGGAAGCACGGCAAAGGATGTTGTTTGTGTGAAGTGTGTGTGAATGGTGGTTTTGCACGGCTTTGATGGATTGTTTGATTGGGATAGAGGTTTTGCATGGCTCAAAGGATTGTTTGATTGGGCTAGGCCCTTTGTTTTATGTCCTAAAGTGCATACAAGGCCTTCAATTTCGTCCAACACTTTGGCTCCAAGCATAAGCTATCCATTCTTAGCCCAAAAGTGCTCCAAAAGGCTCCAAAATGCACTTCTTTGCTCCTTTAGCCCTTAGAACCTGAAAACATACGAAAATAACTTAAAAGACTTAAAGAACTAAGAAATAACAACGTAAATGCACAAGAACAAGCCAACTAAGTTGCCTAAATATGCTTCTATCAAGCTAACATATAGAGATTTTACTCCCGGTACGTGATTGGCAGACATTTACTCTTGTCAGAATTATGTGTAACTGTGGTTACATTTTTGGCTATGAGCATGGCATCGTTCGAGACATGGTATAAATATTTATGCATAGAATATGATTTACAGAAGAGTATTGTGATCAGGTATTTGAATAATTGAGATTGTGACATGGAGATTTTATGATTTTGACGATGTTGCCTAAGGAGGTAGTGCGTGAGCACGATTGAGGCTTTGTTCAGGCAATGTAGGTGTATTTCCCAATGAGGGGCAATATGGTAATATTGCACCCTTGGGAATTCTATACTTGCTTGTCAAGACGACAATGAGTTATTAGTATTGTGGGCTACAGACTGTAATATCAATAACTTATTGTGGGTTCGTTAAGCAAGTGGGCAACTAGGTCTGTTTACGAGAGCATAGATGAAATCTTTCTATGTTCAATGTTTGATTTCAGTACAATTACTTTAACTTTATGTTATTACTTATTATACGTAATTTATTTTTCTACTGTCTTTTCACTACTTTTGTCTATCAAATGGTTTTAAATTTCGAGGACGAAATTTTTTAAGGTGGGTAGATTGTAATGACTCGTCCCTAAAAATTATATTTTTTATAATTTTAAAAAATGAATTTACGAAAATGCCCTTCGAGGCAAATACGCTGACTTTTGTTGACCACCTATTCATGACACGTAAAATCTGTTTTCTTGGCATATACTCGTAGTACTCGTCGCTACGGACGTGGGGGCACAAGCAAAATTGAATTTGAAGCTATAACGAAGAAGTTATTAACATTTAAAATCGAGGACAAAATGGTAAATTAATTAATTTTTGCAAGGCTCCAGATGTTTGAAGCTAAATCTAGAAAGCCATGTGTGTGGCCCAGATTAAAGAAAAGAAAAATGGGCGGTGGAGATGAGAGATGAAAGAGAGAAAAGGAGGGAGTGTGTGGCTAATTAGGAGAGGAGTGACAAATGGGAGCCTAATCAGAAAAAAGAGAAAGGAGGGGAAGGGAGAGAGAAGTGGGGCGCAGACTCATGGATCCCTTATGCAGGATCGTGACCCGACCCGTATGCCGAAGATTTCTCATCACCTTTCCATCATTTTTTTGGCGAATTGAGACCTCCCATCACTCCTAAACATCACCATAGTATCCCAGCATCCAATTGTAGCCTTAATCAATGAAGTTTCATCACGGTTTCCACGAAGAGAAACCCACGAGGCCGAAAACCCTTGGTTGGAAATCCACCATTTTCTGAAATGTTTACCCTCGATCCACATTATCAAACAACTTCTCTTAGACCTAGGAACAAGTCCCAAGCATTGGTTAGAGCATCGGAGTTGATTTGAGGACGAATCGACAAACACCTATTTTAGGTTTTTTGACGGGTTTTAGCGAAATTGGAGCTCTTCCTGGCCTAATTGGCCTTGGTCACAGGTATTAAAGTTACTCTACTCATTGAGATCTTCATTCTTGTAATTTTTGGTAATTTTTGGAAATAGTTAGATTTTTCCAGCGAGTCGAGGTGGCCGACAGCCACACACGGCGGTGCATGGCCAGGGGGCCGTCGATGTTATTCTTAGACTAAATTAGATGCCTTGAGTTTAGTTCTGGCAATCGTATGACGTAGATTGATCGTTGGAACCTAAATTCTCTACGATACGTTAAGAGGTAGTTATATGAATAGACGATCTGACCGTTGGATCATCACCAAACTTTAATACATTATAGTACATAATATTTGAGGAATATAGGGACTTATAGATGAGGAATCCAACGTACGGATCTTTTTGAATTGGATTTGTAAGTTCATAAAATAAAACGTCAGCCACCATTTGGTTTTGGCAATTGGCAGAGATCCAACCGTTAGATCATTCCGAAACTTTAGGAAGTATCGGATTAGTAATCCGTGATGCAGATCAAATTACATAGGGATGTGTTTATATAAATTATGTATTCTACCGATAAGATTTCTGAGACATGATTTGATAATTTTTCTAGGCGCCGATCGTTCGTGACGCCTCGATGTGTGTACTAGGGAGTTGTAGCGCGAAATCCAGGTGAGTGGACTTTCGTTTTCTATATATATGTATATATGCTTTACGATTCCCATAAATTGTTTTTAAATGAATTTATGATTTAAATGCCATGTCAAGGATGCATTATATTTTAGTATTTGCATTAGAATAGTTTTGCATACTACTGAATGATGCTGCGGAGGCCCAGGTAAGCTTCAGGTGAGTATATTATGATAATGGTGGCTACATTGTGTATGGCTATACGTAGATGCATTTAGAGCTCATTATCCTACACCCCGGTGTTAGTGTTCCCACCCGTGGCCAGGGTATGGTCCTTCATGTGATGTTCACCTCCTACACCGCACGCTCACCTTGGATCCAAGTTTGGTGCATAGCCCTCTCATGCACACCACAATAGGTGGTTCTAACTTGTAGGTGACCCGCGATTGTACGCACAACCTTCACGTGATCGTAACACTTGAGTGTACTTAAATACACCCAGCCCTGTCGTACAGACCACATTAGTTGGTTTCAACTCATGTGCAGGAAATTGGTTTATGAGCTATAGATGCAGCCGTACAGGTCACGTTAGGTAACTCCGGCTAACATATCATTTTACATTGAGTCATTTCACTTGGCTTACATATATATTACTGAGATACTCAACATGGCATATACTTGGTTTTCACTGCTCTCGAGCATGATTTTTTGGGAAATTATACGTGTTTTACTGTGAGGGCTTATTAGGTTTAGAAAAAGAAATGCTATTTCAAAAGATTTGTTTTTGCCCATTCACATTTTCTGTTTTGCGCCCCTCCAGGTTTTAGCTACTGAAAGTTCGTATCAACGAAGATCCTAGACGAATCTCAGTATAGGTGGCTACCTCTACGAGTATGATCTTTACCCACACTACTGTACTTTACTTATGCTCTGACGTCGTGTGTGAAATGGGTTCCTTCCCGCTCACAGCGCACTCTTGTCTTTAGGCACTCTTAAGTTTAAATTTGTTCACATTTTACACATCATCACACATTAGGGCTTCGTCACCTTCCAGGTGTCAGCCAACACAGCTTGATTCGGAGTCCTAGTGGACATTCCGGGTCAGGGTGTGTCAACTAGATTCTTCCTAGGATTTAAGTCAGGCTTAAATTATTCTGAACCAACCAAACTGTCATGTTTCAAACCTTTTTTTGTTTTTTTACTTATAATCTAACGGCTGTAATCAAATGACATCAAATCTAATGGTAAAAAAAAAAAGATTTGATGGCCCAAAATTAATATAACATCTAAAATTATTTAAATCAAATTTAACTTAAAACTTTATAAATACCTATGAACTTGTATGATTTTTTGTGACAACCCGTCCTTACTTTTACAATTTTATTAATTTTAAAAGTGTGAATTGATGGAAATGCCCTAGAGGTGAGATTTTTTTATTTTCGTTGGCCGTCATTTAGTGGCGTGTGTAAGTTACTATTTAGCGTATTATCGATGTACTCGACGATACGAATGCGTAGGTGCAATCAGAATAGAAATCGGTGTTACGGTTAAAATTTTATGGAACTACGAATTCGAAAGTTATTTTTGAAGAAATTACTATTTTAATTATCTTATACTATTTTATATTTCTGAATTATTATTTTATTCTTTTCGGATTGGATCATTTTATTATATTATATTAATTTATATTTAGCCATGGGATCCACAATCACACCAAGTCTCCTCTCCCCCTCTTCCATGTGGCACTCTCAGTACTCTCTCTGGAATCTTTCCACACTTATCTCTCTCAGTTCTCTCTCGACCTGCTCTTTGTCAACTCTCACGCTCCCCATTTCCTCTACAAACAACACCAAGGCACCACCTTACCTCGCCAACTCTGGCGTCCGTTCCCACCTTTCCTGTGAGCTAGTGCCACTATCGTCGCCTTCTTCCCTGTCTCGAACCCAGACTAAAATCTTGGAACCCCGACAGTGACAGAGGTTACTTACTATGTTCCTTCGACGAACCAACATCGAATTCTCAACGATTCCAACTAAGGTAAGCTTTGAAATGGATGACAATCATCTTAGATCATTGTTTTGTACATGATCCTTGTTTTATTTGGGAGAAATGTCGAAGTTTTGGTGCAAATTAGTTCAGGAGAAACTTTCCCCAGTTTTCAGGTGACCCGACGCCTTGCAGGCGCTTTCCCGACCACTTTTTGACCATGGCTGTGAGCTAAAGTGGTATAAATAAAATCTCTTTCTTCCTAGCTTTATTTTGGCACTTAAATGGTGAAGTTTGGTTTACAATGGAGCTTGGCTCCAGCTTTGGAAAATTCCTGCTTTCTTCTTATTGGTTCCAACGAGTGCAACTCGCAGGTCCAATAGGCTTGAAACGTTTAAAAAAAAAAAGAAAAAAGAAAGAAAGAATGCGGCTTTAGCCCAAACTCGGCCTAAGTCCCAAACCATAAACCCAACCCCTTGGGCCTATCCATTTCTGAATGGACTCAGAGTATTCTGAGAATATTCTTTGGAATATTGTTTACATTGACTTTTCTGGAATTTTCTCGGGAACCTTTCTAGGCTGATTTCGATGCCCCGAGTCCATTTTTGACATCCATTTAGTGAAATTCCAAAGTTTTAACGTAGTTGACCATTGGGGCATCTCGGTTGACTTTTACGAAAATTTGTCTGGGACCCTCCTTAGCGTATTTTGACGTGCTGATTCCGAATCCACCATCAATTTCTCCAAATTCAAACATTTTAATTGAGTTTTACTAATGGATCTCAATATTATGCATAGGTGTGATTACTATCGGAGACTTCAACTAGCCTAGTTGCTGATTAGAATTATTGAATCATTGTGGCATGACTATATTTATATTAATTGCTCATCGTTGCTGCACCGGTGATGGTACTCACACCGGCCAAGGCCAATCTTTCACGTGTATGTCCACATTGCACCGTATGCTCACTTTGGATCCATTGTAGGTGCCAATCCTGTCGTACAAGTTGCAGATGTTCTAATAAAAAATAAAAAAAAATAAAAAAATAAAAAATAAAAATCTATTAATCATCTCCCCTTCACAAATGTTCAACTCCTACCCTTTATTCTCTCTACTCCCGTCCCGCTTTAAGCTTTCATGTCGACGAGGATTCTTGGAAAATCTTGTGACAACTCATCCTTGATTCTACGATTTTATAATCTTTAAAAGAGTGATTTTTCGAAAATGCCCCTAGAGGCAAAAATGTTTAACTTTCGTTAACCATCTTAACGTGACGTGTACGGTGAAATCCTGTCCTCAGAATTTCACTATTCATTACTTATTTCGTAATTGAAATTTGTATTTTATGTTTATGCTATCTTTATAAGTCAATTTTAATTCCGTTAATTTTAGGAATTAAATCGAATAGCTAAACTTTCATTTTTAATCAAGTGAATTCCCACCTTGTGGTATGAGGCCCAATTAGATTTTGTTCAAGGACCAATTAGATTACAGTTTAAGGGGCCAATTGGGAGAGAGAGACAACACCTAGGGAAAAAAAAAAGGAAAGAAAGCTCTCAACTCTTCGACGACTCGTGCACCCACCCACGCGTGTGTCCCAGTTTTGAACCGATGTGAATTTCAACCAATCTCAGCTATTTTTCAAGCAATTTTCACCCAACCATCACCTACTACTACTATCCAAACCTTTGCTCTACCCTTTTTCTTCCAAACCTGAGCCATTATGGCTCTTATTTCATGAAGATCGAACCATGGACTTCGTGGGTGACACGATAGTAATCCGCCATTTCTGAAGTAACCATCATTGATCATCAAAACACTTCTCTAGAGACCAGGAACAAAGCCCAAGCAATGGTGTAGGCGTTGGAGCATGTATGGAAGTCGAATCAAAGCCACCCATTTCTAGGGTTTCTGGTGGGTTCATGACGATTTGAGGCTTTTTCCGGCCAAATTGGACTTGGCCACATGTATAAAACTTGCTCTATTCATTGAGATCTTCATTTTTGTAGAATTTGAGAATTTTTAGAAATAGTTTATTTCTTCGGCAAGTCGGGGTGGCCGACTGTCGTGTGCGACGACGCATGGGCCGAGGCACCCCTTAACCTTCCTAGGCTAAGTTTGATACCCCAATTCCATAGGTGAAGTTTGATTGATGAAATCTCATCGTTTGAAGATAGTTTTGATAGAGACCACCACTTGATCCTTATATAAATCAACGATCTGATCGTTGGATCGTCGCCAAACTTTAATATGTTATATTACATAATATTTGAGGATATTAGAAACTTATGGATCAGGAATCCGACGTATGGATCTTCCTTTATTGGATTTGTAAACTCGTAATATAAAACATTGACTGCCACTTGAATTTGCAATTGTAGGAGATCCAACCGTTGGATCGTAATGAAACTTTAGTATGATGTTCTAGAAGCATAATGTGGATCTTTGGATGTTACAGATCAAAAATCCAGGTGTGGATCTTCCGAATCAGGTTACATAGGGTTTTGGACCCTACCGTTGACCTTTGACCGACGATTGACTTTTGGTCAATAGGTTTCAAATCATTCTAGAACGTCCTTGGGGATGCGTTTTATATAAGTTATGTGTTTTATTGATAAGAATTATGAGACATGATTTGATAATTGTTCTAGGCACCAATCGTTCGAGATGCCTCGATATTCGTGCTAAGGAGTTGGAGCGCAGACTTCAGATGAGTAGGTCTTTTCCCGTTTATAGTATACATATATGATTAATAGTTTCCAATTATGCATTTGAAAAATAATTTCTTACGTACGCCTGAATTAGACTAAAGTTTATGAAAATTAGCGAAATGACAGAATTTATGAAACATGCTACATCCTACGGGATTCACAGGTATGCTTACAATCTTTGATGCGATAATTATATCTACGACTATTAATGTTATTATGTTGATTAGAATTATTGCATCATTATGGCATGCTTATATTCATGTGGTCTGCTCATCATTGCTACACCCTGGTGTTAATGCTCACCCTAGGCCAGGGCCAGTCTTTCACATGTATGTTCACATCTCACACCGCACGCTTACCTTGGATCCAAGTAAGAGCCAGTCCTATCGTACAAGTCATATTAGGCAACTCCGACTCGTAGGTGATCGCGATTATCGCCAGTCTTCACGTGATCATAGCACTAGAGCGTATATTATGATTACACCCAGTCATGTCGTGTAGCTCGAATTAGGCGACTTCGACTCGTGTACTAGCATAGATTGATGAGCAATAGGTCAGTCGTACAGGTCGCATTAGGTGACTCCGACTGGTGTGCTAGCATAGGTTGTTGAGCACCTAATTTTACTTATAGTATTGTTGAGATTTCGTGATTTTGGGATGTCATGCCTTATTTACGTTTTGCAGGCTATGGTAAGTACTTTCATACTGTATGTAGTATTATATTTTGGAAACTATACATGTTTTACGGCGAGGGGTTATAACGTTTTCAAAGGTCTTTATTAAAACTTTATTTTTAGGCCCACTCACCTTTATTTTTCGCCCCTCCAGGTTTTAGTAGTTGAGTCTTCGTATCGACGAGGATTCTTGGCAAATATTGGTACTAGAGATTACCCTCAATGGTATTATTCTGATCCTACTTTACTATACTCTACTTATGCTCTGTCATTACGTGTGAAATGGGTTCATTCCTGTTCACAAGCACACTCTTGTTTTTAGGCACTTTTAGGTTTAAATTTATTCACATTTCCACGTCACTACACTTTATGGCTTCATCTCCTTCCAGGTGTCAGCTAGCACAACTCGAATCGGAGCCCTAGTGGACATTCTGGGTTGGGGTGTGTCAGTTTGGTATCAGAGCATAAGTTTGGGCAGTATTGCATTCTTCACAAGCGTGATGTAATCATTCTTGGTTCTTGAACCTAAGTGTCAAACCATCCCACCTCGTCAAATACGAAAAATGTGTTATGTTTCTTTAAGTTTGGGCGGATTAAGCGACTTATTACATTTGAGAAAATCGCTTTGGCGACCGCCTCTAAACTTTAAGTGAAGAATTTCCCTACCAAGTAAAGATGTAGGTTTGAGACAAGTTGATGGCCCTGAGGAAGGGCTACCATATCGATAGTTGTGCATTATGGGGGATTTACCTACCAATTTCACTACCATCTAGTCATTTATACCAACCCTTTCAAGGATGGAAACTAGAAATAGTTTTGATTCCTTGGGAACATCCGTTAGTATATCACCTATTAGAATTCCTATGAAGTTTACTTCATCGAAATTTCTAGAAATGTCTCATGTGACAATATGGTGCTAAAGTGGTAGTACTCGACTGAAGAACATCTTGGGACAATCACTTTTTGGTCCCTAATAGCACTAATCTTTCCAAACGCACTAGTCATCATTTCGAATCTTCAGGAGGAAAATCGATTTCTGTTTAAGTCCGTTCTAAAGTAGATTACTAGCAAATTCCCCTTTTCTAGCTTTAGGACATTCTAACCAATACTAGTTTTCTGAATTTTTTTTGGTGATGTACTCGTCATTTCGACGAGCATAGGCATAGGTGTACGAGTTGTTATACCTATGGTTAGTAGAAATCCCTGAAGTAGTAAGTATTTCTCCCTAGGAACAACTAAACCACCTTACCAGATCCATTCTTTGCTAATTGTCTGAAAATATCCACCTGAGTGGGCTCTAATATGTGATCAGTCTATTGTGGCACTACCAATTGACGATAATGTCTAATATCCAGAAGTTGTTAACCAGTATTCAGGCGGTATGATTTCCAATACCAGACACATGCTAGTATCCAGGAGTGATACCCTTATGCCAGGATGCAGGTTCACAGTTTTAGGGTAGCAAACAATATCAAAATATCATATGTGCATTAATTAGCTGCACGACTAATAGGCTGATTAACAATGACTACCTAAGCTAAAGAAATGAAATCATGGAAATTGAGGAGCAAGTTTTGTTTTAAGATAGTAAACTCATAGTTGTTTTACCTTATCACCTATCTAGGTAAACAGAACCTCTTTGACTGGTCACCTTTTCGGTCATTTCCATAGGTGGACAGTAGAGTCAAAGTGCGAGTTAATTTTCCACTGTTAAAGAGAATCGAGTATCGAGAAAACTGTGAAGACCTTTTAGTTCGCATGGGATATCACCAAATGGTGAAGTGAAGTACACCATCAATCCACTTTCTTGTACTACATTAGTTTTCCTTAAGTCTTTTCGATCAATTGCTACATCATTGAGAGAACTTAGTTACTAAAGCTTACCAATTAGGAGTTTATCCAACCAAACACTTTATCTAGGGAACCTCAAACCCATCCATGAAGGTGAGACACTGAACCTTAGGGTCGTACCTAGATTTTAGTAACTCCATCGAGTGACAATTAAAAATCGTTCAAACCCTACTTCGAGTTGATGGTCTAGCCAACCAACCTTTGTAACTTGAGTTTTCTTCCATAGCCTGACGAATTTGTAGTAGTCTTTTTGACAACTTTCTCATCTACTTCGGCAGTGAGACCAAATTCTCTAAGCTCTGTTAGTCAACTTTATACTGAAGTCATCAACTGTTAACTTTGATTAAAGTGGTACTTTTCTTGGGAGACGTGATCTCCCTAAACGATATGCTTTTCTTTTTCCTAAAAGGCTGTAGCGGAAGAAAGTTGAAATTCTCACAAAATGTTGTGAAGTTCGAGATATCTTTGATCTTGTCGATTTATCGACAATTGGTTAGTGATTTTGCGGCTATAGAGTCTTTCTTCACTTACAACTGAGGAAAGTTAGTTTAGTTGAGATGAATATGAATAAAATTTTTGACAACCGAAATGTTGTCTCACCTCACCTCTGTTTTACACCTTTCGATGATATTGATCACTTAGAAATCCATGATGACCTATTCTTTGGATGTTTCGACTGTGTAGAGGCATAATGACAGAGTATCACTTATATTTTCCAACGGTTAGATCCATTCAAAATGAACCATCATATACATGACCTAGAGCCAACAGTTGTCATTTTCATTTGGAAACCGAATGGCATTTCTCGGTGGAGAAACATGTCTAGAACCTTTATCAACCTTACACTTTTCAAACACATCCTCATTTATGATGAGCTAAATTTCTAACAGCAATGATGGAAGAACCAAATCAACGTCTGTGATTGCACTATCGTGTATTATCCCGGTTGTGCAAATGTAATTACTGTTATAGTAACAAAAGACATATCTACCCTTGAACATCTTTGGTTTGTCTTATCTCATTCTAGTTGAGGTTCACGAGTATCAATTTGACGTTACCTACAAATGATCAAAAAAGCATCCAATTGGTTATAATCACTTTCTATATTCGAATGGAGATAGGAAATCTCACCTTGAGCTCATGGTACGAGATATCTTGTACTTGTGGAGTTATGATGATGTTTCAGTGTCCATCGACCGACGTGACAAGTTAGCTCATTTTCCGTTGGTCCAGAGGGACTATGTTTAGACCACTTGGTAAAATTCCTTATTCTTGAAATTATCAGATTTTTTTGGCATTTAGACCAGTGTCTATTCTGACTGTGATTCCATATTTACCCCTCTGTGCTGGAAAGCATTCCAGTCAACCTTGGGTGTGTGTCTACCCTACTACCCTTCGTATTATTTATGAGGCAGGTAGATTGTTCAGAAGAATCGCTCAGACGTTGAAATTTTAGTTATGACCATTAATTCCTTAATCACTTAACAAATACTCCGTTGAACGAATTGTTACCGTTGATGATTGAATATTTCGGAAACTACATTTGTGGTGAGATATTTTCCATTCAATCCAATTATCTTGTACTTTAGATTTGATAGACTTGTTTTGACCCTTAGATTCTTGATTATTCTTTTAGCCTTCTCGATGCAGTTTTTCGCTAAATTCGAGAGGGAAATTCAATATAAAGCTGCTCGCTAAGACATCGTGAATTACAT
Organism: Pyrus x bretschneideri; assembly: GCF_019419815.1. Taxonomy (NCBI): domain Eukaryota; kingdom Viridiplantae; phylum Streptophyta; class Magnoliopsida; order Rosales; family Rosaceae; genus Pyrus; species Pyrus x bretschneideri. The sequence goes on along the minus strand of NW_025999821.1, from coordinate 1,107,070 downwards.
TGTTTGACTACTTTGGTTCATATCACGATTGCATCTCTCTGTGACACGCATTTTATTTCCAATTCTTAGGAAGCCTTTTTGAAGGTTATGAGTACTAAGTTTTTGTTTAGTACCACATTTTCACCCTTAAACTAACACTTATTCTATAACGAGCTACTCAGACCTTAGTGGACAAGTTACATTTTGTTCGTTCTACAATTAGCATGGTTGTAACATATAGTTATCTTTATTTTACTTGCTTGTAACTACGGTTACAATGTTTGGTTTTTGGGTATGGTACTGTTTGAGCCATGGTATAAAGATTCTACGCACAATACATGAATGACAGTTAAGTATTGTCACTAGGTATTTGAATGATCGAGATTACGATACAGAGAATTTTATCATATTGATGATGTTGCCCGAGAGGTTAGTATGTGAGCGTAGTCGAGGCGCTAATTAGACGATGTAGGTGTCTTTCCCAAGGAGGGGCAAGATGGTATGTTGCACCCTCAGAAATTATTCACTTGCTTATCGTGACAACGGTGAGTTGTCGGTATTGCAAGCTGCAAACCATAATATTGATAACTTATTTGTTGGATTCGTAAGCAAGTGGACAGATAGGTCCGTTTACGTTAGTGTAATTATTTATTTATTTATTATATATTTACCTATTTATTGTTTGGGCTTGACCCAAAGATATTGTGCACATACCTCCAGAGTACGTGATGCTACGAGTGCGTAGGTAAAATTTTTCTATGCTCAGTTTTGATTTCAATACAACTATTTCTACGTTATTACATATACGTATTTGGACGTTATGCTTTTATATGTCTATTTTTTACCCCATGTTTTTATAAAAGTATTATATTTTGGCATCGTAATGAAGGAGAAGGAAAGTTTGAGTTTGGAGGCATGAAAGAGGAATCACTACACTCCGATCGCGACGAAATGGCATTCTCTTTTATGCAACCACCCTAATTGATATCTTCCTTACATATTTATTTTTCTGCTATCTTTTCACTATTTTTAATAACATATTATTTCAAATTTCGGGGATGAAATTTTTTTTAAGGTGGGTAAATTGTGACAACCCGTCCCTGATTCTACGATTTTATAATCTTTAAAAGAGTGATTTTTCAAAAATGCCCTTAGAGGCAAGGATGTTTAATTTTCGTTGACCGTCTTTCGGTGACATATACTGTGAAATCCCATCCCTGAAATTTCACTATTCATTACGTATTTCGTAATTTAAATTCGTATTTACATTTACATTATCTTTATAAGTTAATTTTAATTCCGTTAATTTTAGGCATTAAATCGAACGGTTAAACATTCATTTTTAATCAAGTGAATTCCCACCTTGTGGGATGAGGCCCAATCAGATTTTGTTCAAGGACCAATTAGATTAGAGTTTAAGGGCCAATTGGGAGAGAGAGACAACAACTAGGAAAAAAAAAAAAAAACAGAAAGCTCCCAACTCTCTGTCAACCCGTGCAACCTGGTTTGGAACCGGTGTGAATTCCAGCCAATCTCAGCCGTTTTTAATGCGATTTTCACCCAACCATCATTTTCTAGTACTATCCCTACCTCTGCTCTACCCTTTTTCTTCCAAACCCGAGCCATTATGGCTGTTATTTTTTGAAGATCGAACCATGGACTTCATGGGTGACACGACGGTAATCCGCCATTTCTGAAGCCAACACCATCGATCACCACTACTAAAAAACTTCTCTAGAGACCATGAACAAATCCCAATCAATGGTGGAGGTGTTGGAGCACGTATGGAAGTCGAATCGAAGCCACCCATTTCTAGGGTTTATGGCCAGTTCGTGGCGATTTGAGGCTTTTTTGGCCAAATTGGACTTGGCCACATGTATAAACTTGCTCTACTCATTGAGATCTTCATTTCTATGAAATTTGAGAATTTTTAGAAATAGTTGATTTTTCCGGCGAGTAGGGGCGGCCGACCGCTGTGTGCGGCGGCACGTGGGCCGAGGCACCCCCTGACCTTCCTAGGCTAAATTTGATACCCCCATTCCATAGGTGAAGTCTGATTGATGAAATCTCAGCGCTTGAACATAGTTTTGATAGAGACCACCACCTAATCCTTATATGAATTGACGATCCAACCGTTAGTTCATCACCAAACTTTAATACGTTATAGTACATAATATTTGAGGATATTCAAAACTTATGGATCGGAAATCCAACGTATAGATCTTCCCAAATTGGATTTGTAAGTTCGTAAAATAAAACGTTGACCGCCACTTGAATTTGGAATTGACAGAGATCCAACCGTTGGATAGTAAGGAAACTTTAGTATGATGTTTTAGAAGCATAATGTGGATCTTTGAAAGTTACGGATCGGAAATCAAGGTGCGGATCTTCCGAATCTGGTTACATAGGGTTGTGGACCCTACCGTCGACCTTTGACCGACGGTTGACTTTTGATCAATGGGTTTTAAATCATTCTAGAACATCCTTGGGGATGGATTTTATGTAAGTTGTGTGTTCTATTAATAAGAATCATAAGACTTGATTTGATAATTTTTCTAGGTGCCGATTGATCGAGACGCCTATATATTCGTGCTAGCGAGTTGTAGTGCGGACTTCAGGTAAGTGGGTCTTTTCCTTTTTATTGTATACATATATATGATTGATAGTTTCCAATTATGGATTTGAAAAAGAATTTCTTACGTATGCCTGGATTAGACTAAAGTTTATGAAAATTAGCGAAATGACGGAATTTATGAAACATGCTACATCCTACGGGATGCACAGGTATGCTTATAATCTTTGATGCCATAATTATTTCTATGGCTATGAATGTTATTATGTTGATTAGAATTATTGCATCATTATGGCATGCTTATATTCATGTAGTATGCTCATCATTGTTGCACCCTGGTGTTAGTGCTCGCCCCGAGCCAAGGCCAATCCTTCACGTGTATGTTCACCTCCCACACCGTACGCTCACCTTGGATCCAAGTAGGTTCCAGTCCTATTGTAAAGGTCACGTTAGGTGACTCCAACTCGTAGGTGACCACGATTATCTCCAGTCTTCACGTGATCGTAGCACCAGAGCGTATGTTATGATTACACCCAGTCTTGTCGTACAGGTTGCATTAGGTGACTCTGACTGGTGTGCTAGCATAGATTGTTGAGCACCTGATTTTACTTATATTACTTTTGGGATTTCATGATTTTAGGTTGTTGAGCACCTTATTTACGCTTTGCAGATTACGGTAAGTATTTTCATACTATATGTAGTATGTATATTTTGGAAACTATACATTCTTTATGGCGAAGGGTTATTACGTTTTCAAAGATTTTTATTAAAACTTTATTTTCAGTCCCACTCACCCTTGTTTTTCACCCCTCCAGGTTTTAGTAGTTGAGCTTTCGTATCAACGAGGATTGTTGGCAAATATTGGTATTGGAGATTACCTTCAATGGTATAATTCTCATCCTACTTTAATGTACTCTACTTATGCTTTGTCATCACGTGTGAAATAGGTTCATTCCCGCTCACAAGTGCACTCTTGTTTTTAGGCACTTTTAGCTTTAAATTTATTCACATTTTCCAAGTCACTACACTTTATTGCTTTGTCATCTTCCAGGTTTCGGCCAGAACAGCTCGAATCGGAGTTCTAGTGGACATTTCGGGTTGGGGTGTGTGAAATATCGATATAGGTGGTTACCTTCGATGGTATAATTCTCATCCTACTTTACTGTACTTTACTTATGCTCTGACATCACGTGGGAAATGGATTCATTCCTGCTCACAAGCGCACTCTTATATTTAGGCACTTTTTATGTTTAAATTTTTTCACTTTTTCCACATCACTACACTTTATGACTTCGCCACCCTCCTAGTGCTGGTCAACATAGCTCGATTCGGAATCGAGGTGGACATTCCGGGTCGGGGTGTGTCAGGTTTTTTACAAAGGTTTTTTTTTTTTTTTTTTTCTTTTGTTTTTTAAGAAAATGGTATTTACAAATCTACTAAATATCATATTATTTATGTATATATCAAAAGTAATCAATGTCCAAAATAACATATGCGTACATAATATTGCATATTCATAGAAATTAGAATTGTCCGCAACGATTTTTATATTTTAAAATTGTTGTATAATAACCTCGTCGCCTATACTATTAAACTCAATTAGATCACTAAAAATTTTAAAAACCGTAAGTCCCCTATAATATGTTGCGTAGAGAAGAAACGATAGAGAATTAAAGATATTTAAAATTTATTTGTTGAACAGATTTGAAATTTGGGATGTCAAAATGTATGAAATTTCAAAAAGAAAAGGAGAATAGCTCTGGAGCTTGGCTGCACTGTTAAAGAGGAATGTTTTTTAATTTTTATAATTAAAACTGAATGATTTCTATTCCAAGAAAGGCAAAATATTGCTTTGATTTTAAATGTTATTAGTTTGTATTAGAAAAATAGATAAATTATTAAATTTAACGGTGAGATAAGCTGATTGCGTTATGTTTCAGGATGGGCCTAGGCAATCCCTGGTACCTTGCTTCCTCCATCAGTGTCGCATGATATCTTATGGTTTTCATTTATCAGAAAATGAGAATATTTTGTAACACATTACACAAACCACTCACCTAAATCGATAGTTAGAACCTCGACAAGACAAGCATACTTACAATCTCCGCAAACCTCAAACCCTAGCTCTCTTTCTCTCTTTCTTTGTCCCTTTCTTTGTATATAATATATAATATATAATATATACACCACAAATGCACGGACATGCATGCAATACATGCATGGCTTCCCAGCAGCCAACATATGTTTCCAAAGTGGTGAAAAAGAACGAAATAAAAGCTCTCTATTTATAGGCATCTAAAGTCGGCATGGCATGAGCCACCTCATGCTTGCCTATAACGCCACTAATCAAAGAAACCTGTGCATTCTTCCTAATTCAACACCTCGTGCTTGTATGATTTGTAAATGACAGCTCCTACTAATAAAAACATGAATCCCAAGACACTTATCCATTATATGCAAACTAATGACACCTCCACCTTAATCCTTCCAACTCAAAACCTAGTCATGGTAATGGTGAGTTGTGAATATGCATAGCTACATGCATCATACGTAAGCAGCTATGTAAAAACTTATCTAAGGTTCATTCTAATTAAAAATAATAACAATAACCACAAATATAACTAAAAATACGAGATTTTACACTGGGATTCAAAAATTTTAGCCTAGTATTGTACTCTCACAGACCGAATGGAAGCTTTAAGGACATTTGATTGAAATCAAATATATTTTTTTGAAAAACTTCGACGATACGAAAGAAATTTTATTGATAACTAAAAAATAAAAAATAAAAAACATTTGGCCATGAGGACATAAACCTAGCTCCTCATAATACAGTAAAATAGATAAAAAAAAATACATGAAAAAGAAGGGGACATAAACCTTACCCCTCTAGAAACGAAAACAATAAAGGTACAAGGAAAACAGGGAATATGAAACCTAACTCCTCCCCCCTCTCTAAAGCTAAACTTAAAGGTCAAAACCTGCAAAATAGATCAAGTAACATCACAAGATTAAGAAGAAGAAAAAAGCGTGAGAAACTTCTATGCCAAAATGCACATTAATTTGAGAAGCGGAAAAATGAAAACGAGAGAGATTGAAATCAGATACATTGATAACGAATATCAATGTCATATTAACACCATACATTGTTACGACATATTGATATCGAACAACAATACCTCACAAATGTCATATTACTAAAGAGAGACTACAAAATAAAAAACAAGTGTTCAACTTATTTCCATTTAGATGGTAAATCACGAACTAGAGATTGAAATTTAAATGAAATTACACAAAAGGATTGCTAACTTCCTAAAAAGTTTTAAAGAAACTGTAACAAGAAAGTTAGAAAATCAAATACACGTAGAACTTTTGTCATGACCAATTGAAACAGGTTTATCTACTACTATATTTGCTTTTTGATAAATATGTCATGCTTGAGTAACTTGCAACTTATGCACAATATATACTTTGCAGTCGAGTCGTGGCCAAATAAAGCGATATTTTAAACCAATAACTCCATCTTCCAATTATTTGAACCATTGAAATTTAAATTCCAATTATTTGTTCACGGGGATTCACGCATGATACCTACTAAAAATGTTGTATATCCCAAAGTTCATATAAAAACTGTTTCACATTGTTATTTGTCGTCATTATAAAATAAATTTCTACTTCATATGATATAAAAAAATACTATCAATTAACTTTGATATTCAGTTTACACCGTGGCAAAACTAGAAGAATATATTACTACTGCTTATGCTACTTGGATACACAAAACATACCTTTTTATTGATGCACTCTTTAATATTAGGTGATATCCACGTACAATAGCTCACATGTATTAGAAAATGTATAAACAAGTATTTTAAATTCATGTGTTCAAATAGTTTATTGTATTATTATGTATAAGAACAATCCTTACATCATGATGAAAACGAACAAATAAAAACTGAAGGACTCATACTATTTAGATACACAAAATTAACACATTTGTTTACACACTCTCATATACAAGTGCGATCCTGATAAAACTTACCACTATTAAAGAGTGCATCACCAAGCATGTTGATTCTGTGTATCCAAATAGTTTTATTGAAAATGAAAAATGTAGAATCTAGTCCCCAAGCCTTCTTTTCATCTTGGCCATGCACACTGTGCTCTTCACATAGAGCGAATCTTGTACATTATCAAGCAACTGAAAATATGACTACCTCCATGTCTTCTTAAGAATTAAAAAACTGAAAACTCCCCAAAATTCGCCGACAATGAAACCCATGACTGTAAAGATATAAAACCAGATAAGCTCGACACGTTCATTGTTCACATCTTGGTCGAATTTGTTCTTATTATTTGCATCAATTTCTCTGCACTCATTTGGAAGTGGAGCACCACAAAGTTTAGGATTCCCCTTAAATGCAAAAGCATTGAAGCTCTGGAGTTGCGTGCCTGTCGGTATTCGGCCTTCGAGATTATTGTATGAGACATCAAATTCTTCTAGGAAATTAAGCCTCGTCATGGACAAGGGAATTTTTCCTGACAAATGATTCATGGAGAGGTTCAAAATCTCTAAATGCTTTAGGTTAGAGATTTGATCTGGAATGTTGCCGGAGAAGTTGTTATCTTCAAGAAACAACTCACGAAGAAGCTTCAATTGGTCGATCTCAGTAGGTATACTACCACTGATGTTATTGCCCCCTAGATGAAGGAAAAATTTTGTCCTAGCAAAGAACATGTGAGAACATTTGAACGCATAAGCAAACTAATAACACTTTAAAGTAGGCATGCATTCAAAAACAATTCTAAAACCCATGACTTTCAAAGCCTAGTGAATGGTGAACCAAAAGACTCTATAACAACATTAAAGAGAAGGAAGGATTTTGAGATTCATTACCCTTGAAGCTCAACCTTGTTTACACAAGGGATTCACCCAAGTGGAGGGCCTTCAAGTCACCTCCAAGATCCTTAGATCTTCCTTGTGATTTTCTTCCTTTTGGTACTCTTTTGCTCCTTGAGGATGTGAGGAAAGGAACTCCAAAAAGTACCAAAGGTTTGGTACCTCTAAATCTCCACACCAAAGATGTAGTGTGAAGAGAAGATGGATGACTTAGAGATAATTTTGATGCTAATAAAAGTCTCCCTAAGTGGCTGGCCTCCTCAGAGAAAAAGTTTCTATTCTTTGCCTCAAGAAAACCCTAATGAGGGAATGGCTATAAAGTTGTCTTTATACCACCGCACAAGTGAGTGGCAAACTTGTAATAAGTCAATCAACTCACTCTCCCTAATGTAGCTGGTTTTAGCTTTGTTCTTGGGCTATTTTTTCCATTTAGTTTTAGTTGTCACACAACATAAACTCAATGGGCCTTATGGACCAAAAACTCTTTTGGGCCCCAAAACCCGAAACTAATTTAAAAGCCCAAAATGAACCTTTCGTGTAATTAATTAACTAATTAATTAATCTGGATCATTCTTAATTAAACTATTTAATTGCTTATCCATCTCTTTTATATTTTCCCATTTATCCTTACTCGGTGTACGATCCATTAGGTTCCATTTAGCGAGGCAATGGGCGATTGTTACTCTTAACAATCGATTGTGAATTGAAACAACATTTCAATACTCCCTTTGATGAAGATTAGTTTTTGCTAATCTTCAGGGCTTCCTCAAACAATGAGTGACACCTCGCAGTATGTCATGGCTACCCAAGCTAAGTAGAAGTGGTTGGAGAACCTATCCAGTTACAACTACAACGCAATATGGTCATTCTCTAATACAATACTCTTGATCACATTGTTTAAGTGATAGTTTGTTTCATGTCTTCTATCCAATGTGATACTTCTCTATATGATTCAATTGAATAATTATTTGGAACATTCCTCCTAAGTCATATTCATATGCTTTGGCCAAAGATTCTCGAATCATATCTCAGAGTATTCTCTTTCCACCATGGAAGGTTAGAGATCCCTTGTTATGCATTCAAATGCCTATATGACTAGATAGCTTGACCCCAAAAATGTCGTGGGCACTCTTAATGGAATGCCTTTGACATGATCAAGGATCAAGGACCCAACCATTATACATCTATGATGCCTCAGGTTAAGGGACTAGTTTGCATATTGCAACTTACGAGTTCTTACATGACATGTATGTTCGAACTCTCTTTTGATCGTTGTTTAGTGTACTCAATTACCCTTTCGAGCACCTATGTGTTTGTCTTAGTGTCCAACACTAAATGACTTGAGACTAGTCATACTCATGATTGAGTCAACATAACACATACTAATCTTAGCGGATTGTCAATGCCCAATTGGCAATCCTATGGCTAAGAACATTTTAGGAATGAACATAAGATAAGGGTCTCATTAACCTAACTTACTTAGATCACTTATCTCTTAGAACAAATACATTCCTTGGATTCCCTTACTACTTAAACACATGATACAATAAACAGCGATTAACAATAAGCTTTGCCCTTCATTAAACAAATAATAGTTTAACATAATGAGTATTCCAAAAGCTATTACATCAAATGAGTGGCTTTTTGGGTTTAGAACACCCTAAGCCCAAGAGAAATGTTGCCATGCCAAAGTTAGAATTTAGAGATAAAAGTGTTTGAGAGTTTTTGGGAGTTTTGCAAGAGTGTGGAACTAGCTTTTTAGAGAAAAATGGGTAGTATTTATAGGGCATGGCCAGTCCCCTTTGGAGAAAAGGTGGCCGACCCTTTGGGGTATTTTTGGTGTGTAATGAGTGATAATTTGTGTGATGGGTGGTTAATTAGTATAATGGGTTATTTAATTGGTAATTAATGGATTAATTAGGAAATAAATCCATTAATTAACCAATTAACCTAATTTTTATGGAATGTTTTGTAGGTTATGGAATGATTGCTTTGTAGAGAATATGGAATGAGGAAGGATGAAATAATTTTGAATTTGTTACCTTTTTTGGGCACTTTTGACTTGGTTGAGGGATGATTGCTCGCTGCTCGCGCGTAGGAATCCCAGTATGCCTCAAGAGTATTTTTGTCCTCCTTTATCCAAAAATCCATGTGTCGCCTTGTGATTATTTTTGGCTCCACAAATGTCCCTACACCTGTTGGGCTGCTCGCAGGAAAGGGGAGTAGGTGTAGAGATCTTCTTGCTTTAGGAAACTTAAGACTGCTTCCTATTTTGATGTGGATTCCCTCTTTAATAAGAAATTAGATCCTTCTAGGAAAGGGAAATAAATTTCTCTCAAAACCTATTTAAGTCCACCTTAAGTGGGTTATTAAATCAACTTGAAAAAGCAATTTATTATATCCTACAAGAGAGAGAGAGCTTAGAGGATTTGTTCCCCCTCCTTTAGCAATCTTCTACATCTTGCCCATGCAAAGGACTATTTTTTGTTGCTTTCTTCATCTTTTCCATGCCGCACCGATGTAAGAAAATTTTAATTTTTCTTGTCTTCTTCTTGGATAGTGCTATTGTGGGGCAGCCATCAGGGTGGTGCAACACGTCGGCTGGTAGGGGCCAGGAGTCGGCTCGGTATGGGCCAAGGAAATGGCTCGACATGGGTTACGGTTTGGGTTGCCTGTCAGAAATGAGGAAACTGCTTGATTTTGATTTCTCAGCTACCATAGATGGAGCAGTCAAGGATGGAACTACCAAAATCAGAGCTGCTAAAGATGAAGTGTTGGATGAGCAAATTGTTAAGTGCAAAAAGTGGCTGCTGCCCCCTGACCATTTTGCTTCCTACTTGATCTTCAAGCGTTCGATCCTTTGAGCCATATGGCTTTCTTGCACTGGAGAGCTTACCCAGATGGGTGTCGGGGAATTAGTTTACCCTCTCGCACTGGAGAGTAATTAGTTTACCCTCTCACACTAGAGAGCAATTAGTTTATCCTCTCGCACTGGAGAGGAGACCCATATAGGTGTCGAGGAATTAGTTTACCCTCTCGCACTGGAGAGTAGTGATAAGAGCATATTTATGCGACTTAGTCAGCTTGTTTTCTTGCATTTACATAGTTAGTTTCCATTTATTATAGTGTTTTAAGCTATTTTTGTGTGTTTATAAGTCCTAATGGCAAAGTTGGCAAGAAAGTACATTTTGGAGCCATTTAGAGCAGTTTTGGGCTTGGAATGGATTGCACATGCATGGAGCAAGGTGGATGGACGAATTTGAAGATCAAGAGAGGCTAGGAATGTGCTTAATATCTGGAGAAACAAATTTGGAAGCATTGAAGATAAGGAATCAGCTACAAAGAAAAAACATTATCCAAACAACCTTATCTTATCGAAACCTTATCCAACCTTATCTTATCGTATCCTATCCTAATCTTTTCCTACCTTAGTTTCAACTACAAAGAAGACTCATTTTCACATTTAATCACCTAAATATCAGGTTCTAGAAGCCCTATTTTCGTGCCCTAAGTTTATGCCGCATGTAACCCTTCTAGAAGTTCTAGAATTTGTTGCAAGGATCATTCCTTGTCCTCCCTGGAATCTGATAGAAAGTGACCTTGTTCTTTGGTGATTTAGAGTCCTAATTCCTCTCCTTTTTAGCCCAATTTCGTGCCTTCCGTTCACCCTATAAATATATGATGCCACACCCATCATTAAGCACCACCCGCTACCACAATTTCACACCACACCATCCACCACACCTAGAGCCATGCTTGCCATTCAAGACGTTGGATTGTTGGAACGTTTCTAGGTGTATTCTATTCTTTATTTTCAATGTTTAAATTTAATTATCTTTGCTTTGCGAACATGAGGAACTAAATTCGTTTTAGTTAGAGGTGAATTCAAAGCCATGAACATATATGTGATATGAATTGATTTCATCCAATTATTGTTTCATAAATCATGAATGCGATTTACTTATCTATTTGATTGATAACTTATTCTTGTATGTTGATTAAGGGTGCACACTTAGTTTGCATGCATGAATTTGATGCTAGAATATAAGGGAATTTCACCTAATCATTATGAACTTATATTTACAAGTAGTGGAGATTGCTAATCACAATCGTGTTAAGTAAACCCATGGCAGGAGTATCATGCAGTTCATAGTTACGAATGTCATGTCAATGCTTATGATTTTCACAAAGCTTAATGATCTTTGATTGTATCTCTATTATGTTGTTCATGTAGGGAACTATTGAAGAATAATTTTGTTGCCGATGCGTATCCCATCCAATTCAATGACTTAAGGAAAATCTGAGGGTTAATTAGTGTTGTTCACGGTTAATCTGGGGCGTTGAGGTTCATGGTTTATTGGGATAACAATTGGAAATCAATTTGTGTTGCATATGTGTCATGTGTGAAGAAGGAACCTTTAGCTAGCTTATCACCCATCCATTCACCCCAATTTTGTGCAACTTAGTTTAAGTTTACAATCTGCTTGTTTTTACCTTAATTTCATCCAAAATCCAATCCCCATTTACTTTGTTGTGTCCAATTAGTTAGAATTTGTTTTAATTTGTTTCTTTTAGTGTTTTGAGTCAACATAAGTTAGAATACGTCCAAATTACTCCTTAGGTCCTGTTTTGAGTCAATTTAACTTAGTTTGTGTGTTTTGAGTCAATTTAGCTTATTAGAGTTGTTAGAGCCTAGTTTTCTGTTTTTGAGTCTAGTTTAGTGTTTTAGAGTTTAATTTGAGTAGATTAGCATCCCTTCTAATCCCAGGCCTAGAACGATCCCTACTTACACATACTACAATTATAGGGTTTGATTTGTGTGTTAGAATATATCACATCAAGCAGACCCATATAGGTGTCAGGGAATTGGTTTACCCTCTCACACTGGAGAGCAATTAGTTTATCCTCTTGCACTGGAAAGCAGACCTTTTTGGGTGTCGGGGAATTGGTTTACCCTCTCGCACTAGAGAGCAATTAGTTTATCCTCTCACACTGGAGAGCATACCCTTTTAAGTGTTGGGAAATTGGTTTATCCTCTCGCACTGGAGAGCAATTAATTTATCCTCTCACACTAGAGAGCATACCCTTTTGGGTGTCAGGGAATTGGTTTACCCTCTCGCATTAGAGAGCATGGAAATCATTATCGTGAGTCCAGCTGAGCAAAGCAGGACTGCTGGGACAGCCGAAATAATCCTTAGGCTGCCCCCGGTTCTTGGTAGTTGGGCTTAGTGTTGGAAATGTGCCCTAAAACCAATCATATGATGATACTTTACGGACATTTCAAACTAATGTAGTTTAAAGGGCAAAGATTATTGTTTGAGCCGTCTAATATAAATGTTATATGCTTAAACGATAAGTCCAAGGAATATGTGATTGGAAGAATGCGATCTAAAGAAGTTAGATTCATGAGACCATTCTTTCGTTGACACATCCTAAACGTTCCTGATCATAGGATTGTCAATTGGGCATTAACAGTCCGTTAAGATCAGTACGTGCTATGTCTTCTCTCAGGGAGAGTGACTAGTCTCGAGTCATTGGTGTGTGTGACATCAAGACAAGTACGTAGGTGCTCAATAGAGAATGAGTTCACTGAACACGATCAACGAAGAGTTCTCATATTCATGTCACATGAGAACTCATGGTTGGGATAATGCAAATTAGTCTTTTGACCTGAGGCATCACAGTTGTCTTGTGGTTAGGTCCTTAATCTTTGATTATGTCAAAGTCACTCTATCAGGGTGTCCACGGCATCGTCGGGGTTAAGCCACTTAGCCATGGAGGCAAGTGAATGCGCAACAAGGGATCTCTAACCTTCAAACTGTTTGAGGGAGAATACTCTATGATATGATTTGGAATCTCTGGCCAGAGTATGAATGAGATGTTGGAATGCGTTCCAGATCACATTCAAGGTAATCATATAAGCACAAGATTCACATTGGATAGTAGACATGAATAAACTATCAAACCAAACAATGTGGTCAAGAGTATTGTATTAGAGAAAGACCGTATTGCATTTGTAATCCTAAACTGAATAGGTTCTCAACCTCTTCTGATTAGCTTGGGTAACCATGATATGCTGCTAGGTGTCACTCATGGTTTGTGGAAGCCCTAAAAGTGTATTATCACTAACGGGAGAATTGAAAGTAAGTTTCAATTCACAATCGATTTGAAAGAGTTTGAATCGCCCACTGCCTCGCTAAAAGGAACCTAATGGATCGTACACCGTGTAAGGTAGAGTTTGAAGATTCAACGGAGATGAGTAAGAATAATTAAATGGTTTAATTATTTATGGCAAGGATTAATTAATATGATTATTAATCAAACGAATAAATTCGTTGAAGACCTCGGGATAGTTTTGGACCTTAAGGCCCAATGGGCTTCGAACGTCAAGCCCATTGACTTAAGTTGTATGACAACTTAATGAATAATGATTCACAAAGGCCCAAATAGCCCAATTAATCCCCATAGGCCGGCCATTTAGAGGAGGGTAGTGAACTTGGCTTAATTGCAAGTTTGCCACTCCATTGTGAGGTGGTATAAAGACATCTTTATAGCCATTTCATCCTAAGGGTTTTCTAGGGAGTAAAGATGAGAACACAAACCTCCCTTTGCTCTCAAAGAATTCGGCCAATCTAGAGGGGAAAATCTAGCAATCTTACTTCCTCTAGGTCACTCATTTCTTCTTCAATATACCTTGGTGTGGAGACTTAGAGGTTCTCAATTTTGGGAACTTGGAGAAACCTTTTCATCCATCCAAATCCATGGATCCAAGATGCAAGGAATGAAGACCCTCTCTTTGGGTGATTAGCCTTTGCTTATGCAAAGAGGAATCTACAAAGGTATTGATTTCTCAACTCACTTTATTTTTGAGTTGAGTCTTGATTCACCTATTTACTAGGCTTTGAATTTCATGGGTAAATGTTTTGTTTTAAGTGCATACAAGCATGATTCCGCCTTTAATTGTTAATTGCATGCTATTGATGTTGCTTAAATGAACATGTTTTTCACAAATTTTCCTTCAAGTGGTATCAAGAGCCTAAGTCTAGTAGTTGGTGAATCCTTTTGGGTTTTGTAGTTCATAGTTTGTGATTTGAATGTTGTAATTGTTACAAGCTTTATTCTTGCTTCTTTGAATGTAAATTTTGTTAGAAAATTTGCCATCTCAAATGTTGTAGATGTAGTTCATATGAGCATGAATAATGGAACTAAAAGTTGGTGCCAAGTGTTTTGGGATTTTCGGCCAAATCCAAAGGGTGATTTTTTGGGTTCATGTTAGGCTTGTTAAAATGGTTTTAAAGTGCTTTTTGGAACCCCTAAGTACCCTAGGATATTAACCCTCTTTTGAGTTGTGAAAATTTGAGTTTTTGATGAAAGAAAACATCCATGGAGCTATTATGAGTTTTCATGTATGTTCTTCATATTTCTTGAAGTTCTTATCAAGAACAAAAAGTTTTGAAGTTTTGATTCAAAAGTTTTATGTTTTACATAAAGTTTTGATTATTAGTTGATGGGTGATGATTATGTCAAAGATATAATTTTGATTATTAGTTAATGGGTGATGATTATGTCAAAGATATAATTTTGAATATTAGTTGATGGATGATGTTTGTTGGTAAGAAATAATTAAATGTTTTTAATTATATCAAAGTATATTTTCTTTTCAAACCATCCCCACCATCTTTAATCTCACCCACCAAAATCCACTTACAAAATTCTTTTTATCAAAAATCTCTATGTTACTATCCTATGGCCGGCCACCCCTATAGTGGGGTGCTTTTGTGCAATTAAATAAAGTTTTGATACTTTTGTGTATTTGTATTTTGACCCAAAAGTTTGTGTTTTAGCAAAATGGCCCAAATAGAATGAGAACAAAAATTGTTTTGTCTCTTTAATGAGAATTGGATTTTCATTATATTTAGTTCCATTTAAATCAATTCTATGGATACAAAAACCAAATGAAAATGTTGCATTCAAGTTTAATTAGTTAAAGCGTTAATTAATTAAAGAAAGGGTGATTATGAACCTTAGCCTACGATAATTGAGCTATGTGAAAGGCCGTTTCAAATTTGTTTGAACCATGGGAATGTGTAGATTAAATTTTGGTTGTAATTTGATATGATCAATTGTTGTAAAAGAGCATAAGCTCTTCTTTACTTTAAAGTAATTTGATTTGATCAATTGTTGTAAAAGAGCATAAGCTCTTATTTACTTTGAAGTACTCATTTCTTGTTTTATTCGATATGCATGAAATTGGAGTAGTTGGGTCCAACGCCCAATAAGACAACACGCCTTAATGTGATTAAACGCGTAACTAAAATCAATCACCATCCCTAGACCGAGATTCAACACTAGGCTCGTGTTTGAATCGAATCAAAGGTTCATAGTCATCCTAAGGCCCTAAGGCAACTATATAGTCCATCAATGAATGCAAACCTTATGTTAGTAGTATCATATACTCTTGCTTTAAAAACCGTTTTAAAAGCTTAGTGGGAGTATTATATACAACTAAATCAATCAAATGGACCAATAGTTGTAATAGGATCAAAATGTTTTAATTAGATTAAAATGTATGTTTATATGTGATGAGACCTAAAACCCTCAACAAATCAATATTAAGTTGATAAGCGAGAGATGCTTTGAATATCTCTTCGTGGCCTTCCACCGTGGTAGGCTTCAATCGTTTGTGACTTGTACACCGGCTTCACCCTATCATGGGGGAGTACAAAGTGCATGCTTACACTCAGGAGGAGTCTATACGCATATGATGAGGTGAGTGTAGGCAACGAGGATAGCCAACATCGTATCATCGTGAGGTTATTCTTGAACCCCTACATAAACTAAGCATGGTGGGAATAACTTAACTAAGTGCAATAGTGCCAACATCGTATCATCGTGAGGCAATATTCTCTAGAGGCCAAACAAGATGGGTAATTACAAACGTTGTAAATGAGTAAAGCGTTATTCTCTCATCATTATTTTTGCTAACCAACATCGTATCATCATGAGGTGGGCTTGGTAATAGTGAGCCTCCCATACCCTACTAAGAGTTTCCTCCAAAACTCTCGAATTCCGATGAGGGATATGGAATTTGCCAAAAATAGTGGGTGGTGCTAATTGATTTAAAGACCCGAATCAAATAGCTTAAAATCAATCAATTTATATTCGTTATGTATTTGTTTACCAATATATTTGCAAACGCTATCCAAAACTTGACAAAGAAAAACCAAACGCTTTAATTTCCGGACTTAGTTCTACAATCCCATAGATTGTCTTTAATGGCTTGTAGATGTAACTAAGTAGTCTCATTCTCACAATCTTCCTATTGATAATGTATCATTGGAAGAATATGTTAGATAAGTCTAACATGAGAAGGACAACACTTTTAATGTCATAATTCTTCAAATACAAATGTTGTATGAAGAAATAAGAGTTGCTTTGAACAACCCTTAATCAACACAAACTTTAGTGCTTGTCTCTTTGTTACACGAATAAGGAACTTGAGAAGTAAGCACAAGGGCATGGACACTTTATGTGCCATGATTCTTCACTTACAAATTGTTGTATGAAGAAATGAGAGTTGCCTTGAACAATTCTTGAAAGTTTGTTATTATGTTTAGAACATAATGGTTGGTTGACAAAAATAGTCCATTTATATGGACTTATGATGATTTTGAATCATTGAGTGTTGAAGTGTTAAACCACTTAACGAGACGGAAACTAGGCAAGGACTTTACCTTTGTGTCCCTATCCTAATGGTTCACTAAGTTTATTGTAAACTATATAGTGAACAATAACCGCACGCTCTCCAAATCGTTTGATGTGTATAACACATTTGAAATGAGTTTCAAGAGAGATAGTGGGAGTTTAGGGACCATGACTATTGTAATCAAAAGGGAAGTCAAATGAAGAAGGCAAAATAACTCCAAGGGAACAAACTTTCTTTATGAAAGGATGGACATTGGAAGGGGTATTTGCAAGAAATGTCTTGCAAGTGTCAAGAACACACCTTTCGAAGGTGTTGTAATATGTTCTTGAAATAGTTCAAAACAGTTGGTTCTTCTACTTGAATGCTTGATTCCGTATTAGTAACTATGTTTTACAATTGTTTGTAAAAGTGTGCTAATAAGAAGTAGAAGATTAAATGAGAGAAGAGAAAGTACTTCACATTCGGAAAGTGAATAAAATATAGATCTCTGCGAAAGCGGATTGTACTTACTTCCTCATATGAACTACCAAAGAAATTGGAAAATACTAAAGATTGTCTTTACATTCCAATTTTAAGGAACTTAAATCCGTCACTATAGTAGAGATGGATAAATGTTTTGTTTGACAAAAACATTGTTCTTTATTAATCAATAAATTAGATTATTGTAATTTAATTGGTTGTCTTTATAGTAGAGATGATGTGGTAGTTTAACTGTTTAGAATACGATGATGCTTAAAACCCAAAAGGTTGCAAGGTAGTGACTAATCCCAACTGAGTTGTGATACCTCTAAAACATAAGTTACGAGTTGGTCATAGATGGATGCTTTGGATCGTTAGATCCGGATCCAAGACCTTCTTGTTAAAAATTGCATAGAGGCGAAATGTTCGAATCTTTATTCTTTTGGAAAGAAGAAAGAATCACAAAGTTGTTGAGGTTAATTCACTTAGATGTTAGTGGCACTTGTCCACAACATAATACTACTCATGTTGTATGACATTCACCGAAGATCACTCTCGGTTGGATTATAGTTTATTTTGAATAAACACAAGTCCGAATACTTTGCAAAAGGTTTCAAAGAATTCAAGAAATGTAAGTAGATGAGTAAGACGTCTAAAGTATTTACCTCCTTAGATTTGATCCAAGGAAAAAGTAACACTTTAGATTAATTTCCTTGAAAAATATCAAGGAAAGTAGCATCGTAAGATAATGTATTTCTCCATTAGGAGAAGAATGAACATAAATAAGATTTAGTTCGTTGGACATTATCAATTACCCATATATATACATGATATATACTTCTAAGACATGTTAGTTGTAGAGATCCATCCATCATGGATCTTAGCAAGCTAGTGGGAGCCATAAGCGTCTTATGAGAAAAGATAAATTGTTTGATTTCTCATAAAGATGTAAATGAATCTTTTGTTTACTAGGTTTACAAAAGATTAGTGGGAGTTGATCATATTCCTAAATTTGAATATATATACATGATATATATTAATTTTGAAAATGAAAGGAATTCTTCATCGTTAAAGTTATGACTTTAAAACATTCTATAATGATAGAATGAATATGGGAGACATAGTCTATATACATGGGATGGAAATCTATAATGATAGATTTCAAGATATAATTGGATTATATCAATCCCTAAAATAGACAATGAGATGCTAGAAAGTTTCTCATATGATGATAAACTTCAATTAGAATGACAATTCTAGTGAGACTAGGAAGTTGTTCTTCTCAAAGGGAAAGTACCCTTTGACTCCCAAAGAAATAATGCGTAAATAGAATCCTTTATGCATACGCAGAAAGGTGATTTATGTATTTCATATTGTATGAAAACATTGATATAAGTCGTACCTAGAACGGTACAAGATGATATCAGTGCAAGCCCAGGATCAGAACCATGGCAACTGTCAAGTGAATCCTTAGGTATTTAAGAAATACTAAGGATGGATTCCTCAAGAATGAGGAAGAATTAGAGTAACGTAATGGAAGCGTAAATGTATTAGATTATGAATCTAATCCATCATAGAATATCTCTTCATTATGAATGAAGTGATAAAGAGATATCTCTTTATTATGACTAAAGAGATATTTGGGTGGAAACGTTAAAAGTAAATGACTTTAATGTGTTTCATCATGTATGCAAAATATATTGCCATATAGAAGCTTACAACAATGTTGTTTGGATGGGAAAGTTCATTCATGAACTCTTCATTCGGTTCCAACCAGAAAGTGTATGACACTAATGGGGCGATAGCTCAAGCCAGGGAATCAAGGTCTCATCAAGGTCCGAACTAAATGAGAGACTGAACCACATGATTGAGAATCATGTATAATGGTGAAGTCGTTATTCTCAAGGTTGCTTCTATGGATAACATATAGATATCCATTGTTTAGGCCTACTACTCAGCCATTTATGAAATGAATTACAGAAGAGGTACAATCATATGATGACTAAGCTGATTGGCTCTAGTGCAAGTGGGAGATTGTTGGAAATGTGCCCTAAAACCAATCATATGATGATACTTTACGGACATTTCAAACTAATGTAGTTTAAAGGGCAAAGATTATTGTTTGAGCCGTCTAATATAAATGTTATATGCTTAAACGATAAGTCCAAGGAATATGTGATTGGAAGAATGCGATCTAAAGAAGTTAGATTCATGAGACCATTCTTTCGTTGACACATCCTAAACGTTCCTGATCATAGGATTGTCAATTGGGCATTAACAGTCCGTTAAGATCAGTACGTGCTATGTCTTCTCTCAGGGAGAGTGACTAGTCTCGAGTCATTGGTGTGTGTGACATCAAGACAAGTACGTAGGTGCTCAATAGAGAATGAGTTCACTGAACACGATCAACGAAGAGTTCTCATATTCATGTCACATGAGAACTCATGGTTGGGATAATGCAAATTAGTCTTTTGACCTGAGGCATCACAGTTGTCTTGTGGTTAGGTCCTTAATCTTTGATTATGTCAAAGTCACTCTATCAGGGTGTCCACGGCATCGTCGGGGTTAAGCCACTTAGCCATGGAGGCAAGTGAATGCGCAACAAGGGATCTCTAACCTTCAAACTGTTTGAGGGAGAATACTCTATGATATGATTTGGAATCTCTGGCCAGAGTATGAATGAGATGTTGGAATGCGTTCCAGATCACATTCAAGGTAATCATATAAGCACAAGATTCACATTGGATAGTAGACATGAATAAACTATCAAACCAAACAATGTGGTCAAGAGTATTGTATTAGAGAAAGACCGTATTGCATTTGTAATCCTAAACTGAATAGGTTCTCAACCTCTTCTGATTAGCTTGGGTAACCATGATATGCTGCTAGGTGTCACTCATGGTTTGTGGAAGCCCTAAAAGTGTATTATCACTAACGGGAGAATTGAAAGTAAGTTTCAATTCACAATCGATTTGAAAGAGTTTGAATCGCCCACTGCCTCGCTAAAAGGAACCTAATGGATCGTACACCGTGTAAGGTAGAGTTTGAAGATTCAACGGAGATGAGTAAGAATAATTAAATGGTTTAATTATTTATGGCAAGGATTAATTAATATGATTATTAATCAAACGAATAAATTCGTTGAAGACCTCGGGATAGTTTTGGACCTTAAGGCCCAATGGGCTTCGAACGTCAAGCCCATTGACTTAAGTTGTATGACAACTTAATGAATAATGATTCACAAAGGCCCAAATAGCCCAATTAATCCCCATAGGCCGGCCATTTAGAGGAGGGTAGTGAACTTGGCTTAATTGCAAGTTTGCCACTCCATTGTGAGGTGGTATAAAGACATCTTTATAGCCATTTCATCCTAAGGGTTTTCTAGGGAGTAAAGATGAGAACACAAACCTCCCTTTGCTCTCAAAGAATTCGGCCAATCTAGAGGGGAAAATCTAGCAATCTTACTTCCTCTAGGTCACTCATTTCTTCTTCAATATACCTTGGTGTGGAGACTTAGAGGTTCTCAATTTTGGGAACTTGGAGAAACCTTTTCATCCATCCAAATCCATGGATCCAAGATGCAAGGAATGAAGACCCTCTCTTTGGGTGATTAGCCTTTGCTTATGCAAAGAGGAATCTACAAAGGTATTGATTTCTCAACTCACTTTATTTTTGAGTTGAGTCTTGATTCACCTATTTACTAGGCTTTGAATTTCATGGGTAAATGTTTTGTTTTAAGTGCATACAAGCATGATTCCGCCTTTAATTGTTAATTGCATGCTATTGATGTTGCTTAAATGAACATGTTTTTCACAAATTTTCCTTCACTTAGTGTGTCCTTTTGGTACTCGCCTGCCCTTGGCGTGCCATTAGGCTGAGCTGTTACATTTGTTGGAACAGATGTAGTCTTTATATCCAGCAATCTATATGAGGTAGTCCCGTCTGCTCAATCTTATCATTGAAAGATGACTCGCTCATGTTGGTCATGTCTTATCGGATCGCCTTGTCAATAGCTTCGTTGCGCGGGAAATTGCGCAATCACTCGGTCAGGAGCCTTTCTACTTCTTCCTGAATTTGCCTTTATTGGGAGTGGCAGAGCTCTTGGCCACCCCAATCTTGACCTGCTAGTCTAGGTTGCTCTTCTACGTGCTCGGCTTGTCTATGCCGCGACAACGGTGCATGTGGTGGATTCCTAACAAGCGAGGGATTTCGCAGGCTACTGGTTGAACTTGAGTCAAATTGAGTGACTACTTCTCTCTGCCCGTCATGCTGCCTACCCCGATGTTATATGGAAGATGCTCCTTATGGGCCTAGCCGAGAATGAACACTTCGCTTGGAAGGCTGCTCATGTTGATTATCGGAGTGTGACCCCAATCATAAGTGTATGCTCGTCCGTGGGCCTAGTCAAGAATGCACGCTCCTCCACGCGCTAAGAAGGGAGTATACGCTATCTTGAGGGCCCAATCGGGAGTGTACTCTGCCCAAACGCTCAGTTCGTGGCTGCTTGTCGGGATGCTGTTGGAAAGGTTCTTTGTCTGCCATTGTCCTTCTTCGGGACACCTTGTTTGGAACCCATTGCATCTTCGTGCACTACAAGAGCTGGTTTACCAAGGTTGTTTGCTGTGCTAGGGCGCTCGTCAACTCTATGACTTGTTGAGACAAGTGTTGTTCACCATTTGGATTGGAAGAGCTTGGAAGGAATGTTTCTCCTTGAGCAATGGAAGTGTGGTAGACTCTGGGAGCAAGATTTGAGCTGGGAAATGTTAAATCCGCAGAAAAATATGGTGAAAATACTCCCGATTTGATCATCAATCCGAAAATTTGGAGCAGGGATGGTTGAACTAGTCTTAGACCAATTTGGCCTGCTTGGAAGGCCACGGGAGCAGACTGGGCTGCGGGAGCAAGCTGGGCCACGGGAGCAGACTGCTCGGTAGAAGCAAGTTGGACCACGGGAGCAGGCTAGGCCATGAGAACAGACTACTCAGTGGGGGCAGGCTAGGCCACGAGAGCAGGCTGCTCGATAGGAGCAGGAAGCAGGCTAGGCCACAAGAGGTGACTGCTCAGCAGGAGCAGGCTGGACCACAAGAGTAGGCTGCTCGGTGGGAGCAGGTTGGACCACGGAAGTGGACTGCTCTGCATGTGGCACACGTGGGTGCGAGGCTAGGGCTCGGTTTGGCAACACGTTGGGCTTGGAGTGACATGGCTTGGGTCATGGCCTTGGTGCCATGAGCCTTGGATGGCATGGCTTGGGCTTGCATTGGTGGCACAGCTCGGGCCATGGTAGTGGTGCCATGGACCTCGCCGCGGGTGGCCACTGTGGTGGTTCCCTTGTGATGGTGGTGCCGTTCCCCCTAGGAACACATTTAGTCTCATGGATCATTACGGTCCCATTTCTTGAATATTGGAATTTTCATTCATGGAGTTTTCTAAATTTCTAGCCATTGTATTTCTCTTTTTCATTTTATCAAATAATCTTTGCAAATAAAAACTTCTAATAATAAGAATGTACGAAAAATATAAGTGGAAAAGAAAATAGAGAAAAAACCTTTTTATGCGAGAGTTCTACGAGTGTGAATTTCAACTCTCAATGAAAGCACCAATTTGTGGATGTAAATTTCTTCCTCCTTGATCTTGGACAAAATTGCACCTACAAAACAAATAATACCTTAGGTCAAGGTCAAATGCCTCATGCGCCCACAATGAATTGGGGGGGGCCTTTGGCCAAAGAACCTCCGATGCCAAAGTTAGAATTTAGAGATAAAAGTGTTTCAGAGTTTTTGGGAGTTTTGCAAGAGTGTGGAACTAGCTTTTTAGAGAAAAATGGGTAGTATTTATAGGGCATGGCTGGTCCCCTTTGGATAAAAGGTGGCCGGCCCTTTGCCGTATTTTTGGTTTGTAATGGGTGATAATTTGTGTATCGGTGATTAATTGGTATAATGGGTGATTTAATTGGTGATTAATGGATTAATTAGGAAATAAATTTATTAATTAACCAATTAACCTAATTTTTATGGAATGTTTTGAAGGTTATGGAATGATTGCTTTGTAGAGAATATGGAATGAGGAAGGATGAAATAATTTTGAATTTGTTACCTTCATTGGGGACTTTTGATTTGCTTGAGGGATGATTGCCCACTGCTCACGCGTAGGAATCCCGGTATGCCTCAAGAGTGTTTTTGTCCTCCTCTATCCAAAAATCCATGTGTCACCTTGTGATTATCTTTGGCTCCACAGATATGATTGAAGACAAGTAGATGATGGAATATACCCAGAAAAGGTGTTGTTGCTGAGATTGAAACTAGTCAAATTCCAAGCTTGTTGGAAGAAAGCAGAAGAAATTGCACCATAGAAGTGATTGCTTGACAAATCTATGGTATGAATATTTTTGGGTGGTAGAGGAAATGGTATCTCTCCAGAAATAAGGTTATAACTCAAATCAAGAATCTCGAGGCGATTCAAGAACAAGAAGAATGTAGTTTCAAGTGCACAATAAAGTGAATTGTGTGAAAGGTTCAATTGGGTGAGATATGTGAGATTTCCAAGTGAGGACAGAAACATACCTCTTTGGAACCCTTTGAAGGGTAAGAGCAAGTGGGTGACCCAACCCTCATGATTACAAGTGATGCTGTTCCAACGACAACAATCAACAGAACTATTCCAATTTACGAGAAGAAACGATAGAGTGCAAGCGAAGGCCATGAGAGAAGTGTGTTCAATTTGGTTGCATGCATGAATATTTGTTGTAGATATAATGAAAGAGAATAAGAAGAGGAGGAGGAAGCCAAGAGCCATACTTAGATATTGCTTGCAGTACCAGATTTGCATATGATACAGATATATATATAAGAGCAAACAAAGGTAGGTATAATGACGATTATTATATTTGTTTCCTAATAGCTTTGAATTATTCAAACGCCAATATACGTTTAAAGAGAATTTGTATGGAATGGATGAAACTAAAGGGCGAAGACCTCAGTCGGTCATGGCTCATAAGATGGGCCCGCACATGAAAATAATTAAATAGATGGACATATTCGGTAAAAGTATTAAAATTGATCTATTTATTTTGTTATAATCACTGTTCTAAAAATTCCCGCCTAGGCGCTAGCTGGTTGGCCACCGCCCTGATTAGTGCCTAAGATTTTGAAGATTAAGAAAGTGCGCCTAGACCCGCTTAAGTGTCCGCCTAACCCACCTAAACCCTTCTAGGTTGCGACTTTCACTTAGATATAAAATCGATAACTTTCATTTCGTATTTTATTTTGTCAATAAAATGTAAGGGACTTGTTGAATACTTA
Source organism: Pyrus x bretschneideri (assembly GCF_019419815.1). NCBI lineage: Eukaryota > Viridiplantae > Streptophyta > Magnoliopsida > Rosales > Rosaceae > Pyrus > Pyrus x bretschneideri. The sequence goes on along the minus strand of NW_025999821.1, from coordinate 1,082,156 downwards.
AATGAACACTTATGCTTGTTCTCCATGTTTTCAATATGTTCTAATACTTTGTCTATATGTCATTTTATTTTTCAATTTATATATCCCAAAATAATTATGTGTTTCTTTAAGTATAATTTAGGCACTTATTTATACAATATATGATAAATTTACTTAAATCCACTTAATCCGCCTAGGCCCTTACCTACACCCCGTCTAGTCGCCCCAACCTGCCACCTGACCATCGCCTAGCATTTTTTAGAACTTTGGCTGTAATGGATTTGACTAAACAACCTTAGTTTCAATTATTATTTTTTTAATAAAAATTGATCTTTATAGAATGATTTATAATATGAATGGTTCCAATTATAAACACGAAATTTGTGAATCAGTCACCAAGTTAAACTTGAGGAGTCAATTTTGTTCTTTTAAAACTATTAAGTGGTGTACATGGTATGCAAGGTAACAAAAATTCGTCCCTACAGGAATACATACAAGGTATGTCAATGGAAAACGAAAAAAGGTTGAAGATGAATTTCTTATTAAGAAAACTCATCATTTTTGTGATAACCCGTCCCTAATTTTACGATTTTATAAATTTTAAAATGTGAATTTACGAGAATACCCTAGTGGTGAGGGTATTGATTTTCGTTGATCGCTAGTTCATAACGCATATGAACGATTACCTTACTGTATTCCAAAAGTATGTTGGTAAGGATTGTTATTTATTATTTCATTCATTTCATATTATTATTATTATATTTATTATTAAGGGTGGTTCAAAAAGAAAGAGAGAAAGAAAAGGAAAGGGGGTCTACGGGGAAGAAGAAGAAGGGAGAACCGGAGGAGAGAAGTAGAGAGGGTTGCTGCCCTATCAAAAAGAAGGAGATGAGGATTGGACGAATTAGGAGAAGGGAGAGGAAGAAACTGCCCAATCAGAAAGAGAAGAAAAGAGGGAAAGGAGAGAAAAGAAAAGGAGGGAGAAACGGGCTCACCCGTCGATCTGTGTACCCGGCAGTGACCTGGTTTCATTTCGGCCGATTTCCACCATATTTCAGTCGAAATTCACCATTCCTTCACCCAAAATCTATTCCACAACTCCCTATCTACCACCTTAGCTCAAATTTGAGGGACTTGGAGTTTAATTTCGTGAAAGAAGAAGCATGATGTCGATGACATGATTGACGGCGATCCACCATTTTTTAATGAAATTCCATCGATCTCCACCATCATTAGCCTCCTCTTGAGCTCTGGAACAAAGCCCAAGCATTGGTTGGGGCGTTGGAACGGTTTTGGAATTGAATTGAAAACACCCATTTCTAGGGTTTCCGACGGGTTTGAAAGAAATTGGGGCTTTTCCCGGCCAAATTGGCCTTAGCCGCAGGTATAAAATTTTGATCTACTCTTTGAGATCTTCTTTTCTGTAATTTTTGAGAATTTTTAGATATAGTTGTGTTTTTCTGGCGAGTCGGGGCGACCAACCTCCACTCACGGCGGTGCATGGCCAGAGGATCGTCAATGCTATATTTAGGATAAATTAGATGCCTGGAGTTCATTCCTAAGGATCGTATGACGTAGATTGATCGTTGAAACCTAAATTTTCTACAATACGTTAAAAGGTCACTATATGAATTGACGATCCAACCATTGGATCGTCATCAAACTTTAATACTTTATAGTACATAATATTTGAGGACTATAGAAACTCATGGATCAGGAATCTAACATACAAATCTTCCCGAATTGAATTTGTAAGTTCATAAAATAAAATGTTGACCGTCACTTGGTTTTAGCAATTGGTGGAAATCCGACCGTTGGATCGTAATGAAACCTTAGGACGTTGTTCTAGAAACATAACGTAGATCTTTTAAGTAATAGATCGGAGATCCGTTATGCAGATCTTCCGGATTGTATTACATAGGAATATGTTTTATGTAAATTATGTATTCTATCGGTAAAAACTCTGAGACATGATTTGATAATTGGTCATAGGCGACGATAGTTCGTGATGTCTCGATATTCGTGCGAGGGAGTTGTAACGTGGACCTAAGGTAAGTGGGTTTTTTTCCTTCTATCGTGTGTGTGTGTATGTATAAGATTGACATCTCCACAAACGTTTATAAATTGAATATTTCATATAATTTCTGTGAATGCTTTGGAGGACTAGTGCGAACTACGAATGGCTTGATCCCTGTTTACGGTACATAGGCAGTCTAACGAGATGTTAGATGCAACCATATAATAAATGAGACTAAATAATTGAGACAATAGCCTTGTTTGGGGAATTGAGCAATGTGAAGGACATTGGTGGAAAATGTGAGATTTAGCCTTATGATTTGGTGGTTAAATGTTGGTCATAAATTAATGTGTGAAGAAGCAAGAAATTGAAGTAAGGAGATGTAAGTAATGATAGTTAATTAAACTAGTATCTAGTTGGGCTTATCACCGATAATTATTCCCGAAAATAATAGTTTGGAAGTGGGGTGTTATAGATTATGCATTTCACGCCATGTTGTATATATATATTTGGAAACACTATGTTATGGTTGAGTATTAGATTGCATCATGGCATACCCATATGTATATTATCTGCACATAATTATTGTGAATTCTTTGGTGTACAAAGGTGAACGTAGGACACACTGGTAAGTTCAAGTGAGTTTATGATATTAGTTGAAATGATGGAGTTATGGGATGACTACATTTATATTTTAGGCAACTCTGACATTGTCATACAGGTTGCGATAATAGGAAACTCTGACCTTGTCGTATAGGTTGCCCATGAGTTGTACATGTTATATTAGATGCAGTTAGAGCTCATAAACCTGCACCCCGGTGTTAGTGCTCCTGCCCATGGCCAGGGCACAGTCCTTCACGTGATGTTCACCTCACGCACCTTACGCTCACCTTGGATCCAAGGTAGGTGCACAGTCTTGTCGTACAGACCACAATAGGTGGTTCCGACTCGTAGGTGATGTGATTCAGTCGTACATCCAACCGTACAGGTCACGTGAGGTGACTCCGGCTAGCACGTTGATGAGCTATTTGTTCAACCATACAGCCCACAATAGGTGGATCCAGCTGACATAACATTTCATATTGATTTATTTCACATGGGTTACTTATTCTTGTTGAGATATTTGACTCAGTATAACTGTGAGACTGTTATTTTGGTTATGGTTTTGAGTTATAGTCACGCCTATTATTTTCTGGGAAATTATACAGGTGTTATGGCAAGGGACTACTACCTTTGGTAATTGAAATTGGTTTGAAAAGTTTTGTTTCACTCACTCGCATTTTCTATTTTTGCACCCCTCCAGGTTCTAGCAGCAGAGTTATGTATCAACGAGGATTCGTGGCACTTTTCAATACAGATGTCTTCTTATGATGGTATAATCATTATTTTACCTTACTATACTAAACCTATGCTCTATATCACGGGTGAAATGGGTCCAGACCTGCTCATCACGCACTCGTGTACTTAGGCACTTTTAGATTTTAATTTATTCACATTTTATACATTATCACACTTTATGGCTTTGTCACCTTCCAGGTGTCAGACAGCACGGCTTGATTCGGGGTCCTAGTGGACATTCCAGGTCAGGGTGTGTCAGTTTGGTATGAGAGCATAAGTTGGGCAATATTGTGTTCATCACACACGTAATGTGAGCATTCTTGGTTTTTGAGTCTAATGTTCGAATCTTGCCACCTCGTCGAATATGAAAAAATATTTTAGCTTTTCTTCAGTTTTTGGCAGTTTTGTGGTCTTGACGACATTTTAGAAAATCATTTTGGTGTTTGTCCTTAGAATTAAAACGAAGTTATTCCTTGTGGAAGAAATGTGTAGATTTGAGGCAAGTTGATGTCTAAGTTAATGTATTGATAACCGTGTATCACCAGAGATTTTACCAACCAATTCCATCATCATTCTTCTGTTGTTAGAATTGATCCTTTTGAGATTAGAAATCTTAGCTAGTTTTGATTTCTTGGTAGTATTGTTAGAATATCACCTAATAGAATTCTTGCAAAGTCTACTTTTGTTAAGACTCTAGAAATGTCTCATGTGACAATGTGGTGTAAAGTTGTAACACTCGACGGAAGAACATGTTGGGAAATTACTTTTAGTCCCTGGTAGTTTAATATTTTGTGATGTTACCTTTCGATCATCAAGAAATCTTGTTAGTTTATTCTTAAATTTTACCTCTCTATTTTTGGCTTGGGACAATGTCGGAATTGTTTAGTTTTTTTTTTTTATCATAATTCATCACTTTTGAAATTGTTCGACTTTTTGATATTAGTCTGCATCAGCTCTGTTCGTACCCTCCACTTTACCTCCTGGTATTAAAGGTAATTGGGTTGATTTAGAGTCACCAATCTGTTTCCCATATCATTTCAGATAGGAACAAACTGCCCAGGAGGACCACTTAGACATTGAAATTGTACATTTAGTCCAGATATCTTGTACTCTAGATTTCATGAACTTGTTTTGACCTACAAATTCTTGAGTGTTCTTTTAACCTTCTTGACATTGTTTCTCGCTTGGTTAGTGAGGAATTCATGATAGATCGACTTGGCGGGTGCTTCCGCCACTTTCGTATCAATGCTAGCAGGAACCATTGAAATATAATCTTATTGCGAGTTTACCAGACTTACCAAAAAGAATTATAAACAACTTTGAGTTGTGGGAATGTGAATGCTGAAACACTTTAAGTAGCCGAATTGGTGCACCTTGGGATAGTACGGTATCGTGATCGAGTTATGAGTTAGACAATTTAGGCATATTCACACAAGAGGAACAAAATGATATTTTGGTATCCTCGGGAACTTCTCACTAGTTGTTGAGATGACGATAAGTTATCGGTGTTACGGGCTGCAAATTTAAATGTCAATGGTCGAATTGTTAGGTTCACTAAGCAAGTGGGCAAGACTGCTCATTTTCGGCAACATTTACTAGTTAGCTATGGTTCGAACTCATTAGCGGAATTCGTGACACGACGAATGTTTGGTGAGGTCCATTTTCGTTTTGGGCTTTGATTTGTGTCGTGCAAATATTTTTCTTACTACATTGTTTTATTTATACGGGTATTACACTATTATATAGGAAGAATGTGTGAGCTTGGGGGCATGAAAGATGAATAATTACATCCGATTGCGACAGAATGACATTTTTTTATGCGACCGTTATAACTCGATTTCCTTCTTCCGTATGTATTTACATACATATTTTCTCCCTATTTTCAAGTATTTTATTGTAGCAAGTTATTTTAAAATTCGGGGACGAAATTTTCTTAAGGGCAATAGTTTGTGATAGCCCGTCCCTAATTTTACGATTTTATAAATTTTAAAATGTGAATTTACGAGAATACCCTAGTAGCGAGGGTATTGATTTTCATTGATCGCTAGTTCATGACGCGTATGAACTATTACCTTACTATATTCCAAAAGTATGTTTGTAAGGATTGTTATTTATTATTTCATTCATTTCATATTATTATTATTATATTTATTATTAAGGATGGTTCGAAAAGAAAGAGAGAAAGAAAAGGAAAGGGGGTCTACGGGGGGGAAGAAGAAGGGAGAACTGGAGGAGAGAAGTGGAGAGGGCTACTGCCCTATCAGAAAGAAGGAGATAAGGAGAGAAAAGAAAAGGAGGGAGAAACGGGCTCACCCGCCGACCCGTGTACCCAGCGGTGACCCGGTTTGATTCTAGCCGATTTCCACCATATTTCAGTCGAAATTCACCATTCCTTCACCCAGAATCTATTCCACAACTCCGAAACCATACATCTCTTGGAAAAAGGCAACTTGGTAAATTCTCAAGTTGCAACATTCCAAGAACTGCGTTTGATTTTTTCTCATTCATACAATTATTTCATAGAGGGAGACTCTAAATAGTTTCTTAGCTGAGGGTGATGACTTATTTCTAGACTCCACTGCCTCAGAAGAAGGAAAGTCCAAGGCCACACCCCTTGCAACCACTGAAGAAGTAGACAAAGAAAAAGATGAAGATGAAGAGGGAAACGACATAAACCAAGTCCGGAAGCAACTTAAAGTCACTTGTGGCCAGAAGGTAGACTCAACCACCCAAAGTCACTCGTGGCTAGAATGGATATAACCCCCTATGCACCTAATCTTGGTTGCCTGCATTTTAGATTAATTTAAAGTAGAATATCGTTTGTATAAAAAAATAAAATAAAACACAAATTTATTTTCATTTTGGGTAACTTGTCTAAGGTTTTTTATGTTTCTAGAGCAATAGTGTGGCCCCCTCAAGTGATAATGAATATTAAGTACTAACTCCAATTTGCTTCAGGTCCAAGAGTTCAATTCTGCTATTCAACAGGGGGAAGTGATTGCAGGGAACAACCCAGCAACATCAGATGTGGCCGTGACAATTGATACAACCATTACTGATTGTGCGACAAATGATGCAACCGCATTGAGCCAGGTAGAATCTACAACTCTTCCTCTGCACTTCTTGACTCATACCAAACCCAAATGCAATATTCATGTTTGGTGCGTCAAAAATCACGAGAAGAAACTAGGACGGGCTGCAAGTAAAAAAAAATGAGTTTGAAGGGAAAAAAGCTCAATTTTCTTTCGAATTTAAGGCATATTGGTTTTTAAATCCCTTTTAATCTGTGAACAATAGGATCCGCCTAACTATCTAAATTTTATTTATTAATATAGACCTCCTTTAATAGCTTGGGTTATGACTTCCAGTCTAATATTCAGGATTCTCAATCCATTATTGAGGCACAACAGGACGTTGAAATCACCAGCTTGGCTGCATTTCGTATTGCAGACCCTACTGGGGCTGCAACTTAAGCCATAGGGCCAATTCATCTAAACCCATATACCACTGCCAATGTAGCTGATCAGGTAAAACAGATTTCTCTGGTTGACCTTCCTTTAATTTCGTGTTCCAAAACTAATATTCCTTGTTTCTCGTTTCCAACCGAGGATTGTAAGAATATGAACATGAGTTCTCCCTGAAATGGCATTAGCTATTTGGACCAATTAGAATAAGAAAGCCTTATAGGAAGATGAATGTGAGTTCTTGTTGATAGAGGAGTCTATCATAGTGGTGAACTGATGTGGATTATGAGACATAAGTTGTTTCCTGCAAGGATTTTAATAGGGAATCCTTATTGGATTAGGAGAGATATATGTCTATATATATATATATATATATATTATGACCTCTGCTCTCACAGATATGCGCTCAATTAAGAACTAAGTCCTATTCTTGGTTAGAGCTTAAATTGATCTGACAGAGAGGAGAAGGATTGCAACGCACTGAGATTGAATGGCAGCAGCTAAGGCATATTCCAATGGCAGTTCATCAGGTTAGTGGTATTGTAGAGTTCTTTACATATTTATGTAAGAGTTTTCATGCTTTCTTGTTTGTGATTTAAGCGACTTAATCTTGTTCCTGGCTATATAAGTGGTATCAGAAAAAATAAATAAATAAATAAAAAAGGAACCACAGAAAATCACCATAATCAGGTTTCGAAGCCGATTCTAGGTCTCACAACAATTTTTCCTAAACGGTGCGTTTTGTTAAAATAGGGTTGGTTAGAATATTATGACTGTTGGTTATTCGAAGTCTATTAAAACCATGAACTGAGATGTATGGAACAAATCATTACAAAAGGATGGTTGTTCCTGATTACATGGTGATCGGTCCATGGTTTATCTTGAAACCCTTAATCCTATATGCGCTTATCAACTGTTTGTTGTTAAGATTGTATATATGGATATTGGTTATAAAGCTTTGATGTGCAATAGACTGTGAAAACGAAATCAGAACTCTAAATGTTTATATGGTGATTTCATGTTCATCAATGCCTGCAATATCGATGAGAAGCTTAAACTTGGCAAATATTCTGATCCTTACTGGTGGTGGCAACTATAAAAAGTGGAGAAGGGATATCAATTTACTATTGACTCTCAATGAGTTTGACATAGCAATTGATAATCCTAGGCCTGTCATAAGTGATCAAAGCACCAGGGCAAAGAGATCAGATTTTTAGAGGTGGACAAGGGCCAACAAAGTATCACTTTCCATATTAGAAGTTGGGATGACTAATACCATCAGAGGAGGAATCAAGAAACCAGAACTGGCTATGGACTATTTGGCTGCAATTGAAAAGAAATTTAAAGAGTATGAGAAAGCAGAAGTGAGCCAATACATGTCTTTGCTCACTACTTACAAAATAGAAGGCACTGGCTCTATAAAAGATCATATCATGAAAATGATAGATGCTGCCGAAAAGTTGAATTCCATGGATGTAAACATTGGAGAGAAGCAGCTTGTGTTTATGATCCTTCAAGCCCTCCCCACAAAGTATGGTCAGTTGAAAGTCTCCTATAATACACAAGAGAAAAATTGGGACATAGATGAACTAATTGCACAATGTGTGCAAGAAGAAGCCTGGCAAAAGCAAGAGAAAGGCAAGGAGATTGAAGAAGCAAACTATGTGCAATCTGGAAGAGAGAAGAGAGCATTCAACAATGGCGATTTTTCTAGTCCTGGTAAGAATTCTAAATTCACTAAGAATTCTAACAAATTCAATATATCTGCTAAAGTAAATGACTCCTCTAGAAAATCTATCAAATTTAAGGCTAAACCTAAAGATGTGTCTAAACTTAAGTGTTTTTGGTGCAAGACCAAAGGGCATTTAAAAGTTAATTGTGAAATTTTTAAAGATTATGTTAAGAGCAAAGAGAAAGAACAAGTACATGTCTGTGTTGAGTCAAATCTTTGTGAAGTACTTGTTGACTCTTGGTGGTTTGATATTGGATGCTCAGTACACATAACTAACTATTTGAAAGGTTTTAAAAAACAAAAGGAAATTGGAAATGCTTTGTATCATGTCTATGTTGGGAAAGGGACTAAGGTTGCAGTGCATTCAATAGGGATAGTCAATTTGAAACTAACTTCTGGTTTTGTTTTACAATTAAAAGATGTGCTCTATGTGCCCAAAATGAGAAGAAACTTGGTTTCCACTTCTAAAATAATAAAGGATGGCTTTGCATTCTCTGTTGATGATGTTTGTTTGAAAATCTTTAAGAAAGACTGTTTTGATAAGATTTGGGGAATTGCCCTCTTATTTGAAAATCTCTGGTGTTTAGAGTGTCTAGTTGAGTATGTTGACCACTCAGTTTTAAACATCAGTACAAAGAGAATGCTAGAACAAGATACTTCTTATATTCTTTGGCATAAGAGATTAGGGCACATCTCAAAAGAAAGAATTCTTCAACTTTCTAAAGCTGAATTGATACCAAAATTAGATCCTACCACTGCAACAGAATGTGTTGATTGCTTAAAAGGTAAAATGACCAACTTTAGGAAATTAGGTGCCAAGAGAAGTCAAAGGTTGCTTGAAATCATACACACTGATATTTGTGGTCCTTTTCCAATTAAAACAATATGTGGAAACAAGTATTTTGTTAACTTTTTAGATGACTTCTCTAGACTAGGATACACTTTTCTTATTAGTGAAAAGTCTGATGCCCTTAAGTGCTTTATTATTTACAAAACTGAGGTTGAAAAACAGTTAGGTAAAGTCATTAAAATTGTTAGATCGGATAAGGGAGGAGAATACTTTGGCAGGTACACTGAATCAGGATAACAAAAGGGACCATTTGCACTTTATTTGGAGGAAAATGGCATTGTAGCTCAATATACAACACCGGGCACACCTAAACAAAATGGAGTCTCAGAGAGAAGAAATAAGAATTGGCATGGTGAGAAGTATGATGACAAGATCGAAGTTGCCAGGATTCTTATGGGGAGAAGCCTTGAAAACTGCCAACTACATTCTCAACCGAGTTCCAAGTAAATCAGTCTCTTCAACACCTTTTCAAATATGGCATGGTAGGGTTCCTAATTTTGGCTATTTTCATGTTTAGGGATGCAAGGCAGAAGCTAGATTTTACAACCCAAATGAGAAGAAGTTGGATCCCAGAACACAATCTTGCTATTTTATAGGTTATCCTAAAAAATCAAAGGGGTTTCAATTCTACATACCTCAGGGTCATACAAGAATCCAGGAGACACACAATGTAGTTTTTCTTGAAGATCAAGATGTTTTCGAATTGACAAAAGAAAACTTTAATTTTGAAGAGGTGGATAAGTCACATGATATCTTTGAAGCTACCAACTACAACCAGGTCCCATTATTCCGTCAATCATCATTAACTGAAAGAGAAGAAATAATTGTAGATTTGGAGTCTCCTATATATCAAACTATGGAAATTGATCACCAAATACCTGCACCTGCATCTATTTCAGATTCAAAACAACTAGTTTTGGTTGAGAACCAAACTTTGTTTGAACCAAGAAAGTCAACAGAGTTGGGAAATCAACAGCTGTGAGTGATTATATCTACTTGCAAGAAGCAGATTTTGACATTGGTGACATTGATGACCCTCTTTCATACTCTTAGGCCGTGGAGAGTTCACAATCAGCTCTATGGCAGAATGCAATGAAGGAAGAGCTAGATTCGATGTACAAAAACAATGTTTGGACACTTGTGGAGTCTAGCCCTCAAATCAAGCCCATAGGTTGCAAGTGGGTATACAAAACCAAAAGAGGTGCTCTTGGTCGAATTGAGAGATACAAAGCTAGATTAGTTGCAAAGGGCTTCACTCAAAGAAAAGGTATTGATTACAATGATACTTTTTCCCAAGTGTCTTCTAAAGATTCCATGCGAGTTGTCATGGCTTTGGTTGCACATTTTGACTTAGAGTTGCATCAAATGGATGTGAAAACAGCTTTTCTGAATGGAGACCTAGAAGAGTGTATTTACATGAAGCAACCAGCTGGATTTGTTGAAAAGGGGAAGGAAAACATGGTTTGCAAGCTCAACAAGTCGATATATGGATTAAAACAAGACTCTAGACAATGGTATTTAAAGTTTGACCAGATTGTTTCTTCTCAGGGATTTGCAGAGAACATATTGGATGATTGCATTTACATCAAGTTTTCTAGTTCACAGTTTATTCTTTTGGTGCTTTATGTTGATGATATCCTTCTAGCAAGCTCCTGTCCTCAGTTGTTACAAAGAACCAAAAGAATGCTCAGTGAAAGTTTTGATATGAAAGATCTGGGAGAGGCACACTTTGTGTTGGGAATTGAGATTGTACGTGATAGACAGAAAAGATTGCTTGGCCTATCACAAAAGGGTTACATTGATAGAGTATTGCGCCGATTTCATATGGAAAGTTGTAGTTGTGGCCAAGTTCCAGTTAACAAAGGGGATAAGTTCTCAAAGAATCAATGCCTGAGGACTGATTTGTAAATAAAGAAAATGCAATCTAAGCCTTATGCTTCTTTAGTAGGAAGCCTTATGTATGCAACCATATGTACAGGGCCAGACATTGCGTTTATAGTAGGAATGTTGGGAAGGTTTCAAACAAATCTAGGAGAAGCACATTGGATATCTGCCAAGAAGGTTCTAAGATACTTGCAAAGAACTAAAAAACTTTATGTTGGTTTATGGCAAGAGTGAATCTTTGGAACTTGAGGCGTACAGTAACTCCGATTTGGCTGGTGATGTGGATGACAGAAAGTCGACAGGTGGTTATATTTTCACGTTGAATGGTGGAGCAGTTTCTTGGAATAGTGCTAAACAAACTATCATTGCTACATCTACTATGGAAGCTGAATTTGTAGCTTGCTTTGAAGGAATGAAACAAGTTGTTTGGTTGAAGAACTTTCTGTTAGATTTGAAAGTTGTAAATTCAGTTCAAAAACCTGTGAGAATGTTTTGTGACAACAATTCAGCCTTGTTCTGTGCCAAAAATAACAAAAGAACTTTTGCTTCGAGGTTAATGGATGTAAAATTTCTTAAAGTGTGAGAACAAGTAAAGAAATGGATGATTGAAGTTCAGCACATTAATACTATTTTGATGATTGCAGATCCTTTGACTAAAGCACTGCCTATTAGAGATTTTCATAAACATGTATCTCGGATGGGAGTATTGGAGAGTCTAGATCAGTGGGAGTAATTGGTCTGTTTCAGAAAATGTATTTTTTTTTTTTTTAATAAAGTGTCTTTATCTCGAAACTTAGTGCTTTGGTTTTGGAGTATTGTGGTTTTGATGATGGACTTGTTAGATTCATATGATACCTTGAAAAACAATTTGTTTGTTTTGTAAGGTTTATAGTTTATGAATTTTATTCAGTCATTGAAATGTTGCTTTTCAATGAAGATTAATATATGTTATGATCTTTTGAAAGGCGGGAGCATATTCTGGATTGGTTCTTTTTGTTAATCATGAGTCATATTTGCATATTGGATACATGTGAGTCTTGAGTCAAAGCTGTTTTTGGTTATAGTCTGAGATTCTTGGTTTCTGTTTTTTGAAATGTAATGGGACATTGGTCATGATGATAAAATTTGAATAAGGCTATGTGATCACTTCTTATAATTGGTGAAGGTTGTGCTTGTTCTATGTCTCATGTTCAAGTGGGAGAATGTAAGAATATGAACATGAGTTCTCAATGAACTGGCATTAGCTATTTGGACCAATTAGTACAAGAAAGCCTTATAGGAAGATGGATGTGAGTTCTTGTTGATAGAGGAGTCTATCATAGTGGTGAACTAATGTGGATTAGGAGACATAAGTTGTTTCCTGTAGGGATTTTAATAGGGAATCCTTATTGGATTAGGAGAGATATATGTCTATGTCTATATATATATATATATATATATATATATATATTGTGACCTCTGCTCTCACAGATATGCGCTCAATTAAGAACTAAGTCCTATTCTTGGTTAGAGCTTAAATTGATATGATAGAGAGGAGAAGGATTGCAACACACTGAGATTGAATGGTAGCAGCTATGGCATCTTCCAATGGCAGTTCATCAGGTTAGTGGTATTGTAGAGTTCTTTACATATTTATGTAAGAGTTTTCATGCTTTCTTGTTTGTGATTTAAGCGACTTAATCTTGTTCTTGGCTATATAAGTTAACAAGGACTCAATAATCAACAAGCTGATCAGGTACTTGAAAATTTTGTTCTATCCATGTCTTCCTTCATTTCTAAACTTCAGACAATATTTTGTTTTGTGATAGGAGCATATTTATGCTACTTAGTTATATTGTTTCCTTGCATTTAGTTACTTAATTACTATCTATTTTAGTCTTTTAAGCTATTTTCGTATGTTTTTAGGTCCTAATGGCAAAAGGAGCAAGAAAGTGCATTTTGAGGCTATTTGGAGCAGTTTTGGGCATAGATTGGATAGCTTAACTATGGAGCAATGTGGATGGACGAAATTGAAGTCAAGAGATGCTAGGAAAGGCTAAAAATCTGGAGAAAGAAGTCCAAATGCAAAGAAGATAAGGAAAGAGCAAGAAATAAGGAACCTTATCCAAATTTCCTTATCTTATCCAAACCTTATCCAACCTTATCTTATCTTATCCTATCCTAATCTTTTCCTACCTTAATTCCAACTTCAAAGAGGACTCCTTTTCACATTAAATCACCTAAATATCAAGTTCTAGAAGCCCTATTTTCGTGCATTAAGTTTATGCCACATGTAACCCTTCTAGAAGTTCTAGAATCTGCCACAAGGACCATTCCTTGTCCTCCTTGGAATCTAATTGAAAGTATCCTTGTTATTTGGTGATTTGGAGTCCTAATTCCTCTCCTTTTCAGCCCAAATTCGTGCCTCCCCTTCACCCTATAAATACATGATGCCACAACACTCAAAAACCACCACCCTCTACCACAAATTCACACCACACCATCCACCACACCACAAGAGCCTAAATTCACACAAATCCCCATTGTTGGCAGCAAGGAAGGAAGGAGGAGCCACCTGGAGTGTTTCTAGGTGTATTCTATCTTTGTTTTTAATGTTTAAGTTTAATTATCTTTGTTTTGTAAACATGAGGAACTATTTTTGTTTTGGCTAGAGGAGACTTTGAAACCATGATTATATTTGCAATATGAATTGATTAATTCCAGTTGTGATTTCATAAATTGTGAATGCAATTTACTTAACCGTTTGATGGATAACTTATTCTTGTTTGTTGATTAAGGGTGCACACTTAATTTGCATGCTTGAATTTGGTGCTAGAATATAAGGGAGTTTCACATAATCGTTACAAACTTATATTCACAAGTAGTTAAGGTTGTTTTCACAATCATGTTAAGTAAATTCCTAGCATGAGTATCATGATGTCATAGTTACAAGTGCTTTGTCAATACTTATGATTTTCATAGAACGTAATGATCTTTGATTGTATCTCTATTATGATGTCATGTAGGGGACTTTTGAAGAATGCTTTGGGTTGTATGATGTCATCCAATCCAATAACTTAAGGAAAATCTGAGGGTTAATTAGCGATGTCACGGTTAATCTGGGGTGTTGAGGTTCATGGTTTATCGAAAAGCAACTGGAAATCAATTTGTATGCAAGTGTGTCATGTGTGGAGAAGGACCCTCTAGCTAGCTAATCACCCATCCATATCCCCAAATTCGTCCAAACCTTGTTTAAGTCGTTTAGTTACTTGTTTTTATCTTAAATTCGTCAAAAACCCAATCCCCTTTATTTAGTTGTGTCAAATCTGTCCTAAAGTGTGTTTTTGAGTCTTTTGAGTCAAAACCAATTCTATTTTCGTCCAAATTGAGTCCTAGAGTCTAGTTTGAGTCTTTTTGATTGTTTTGTGTTGTTTTCAGTTTCTTAAGTTCGTTTTGAGTCATATAAGTTTAGTTAAGAGTCTTTTGAGTTTGTTTAAGTGTTTTGAATCATATTTTTGTATCTTTGAGTCAGTTTTCATTAGATTAGCAATCCCTTCTAATCCCCGGCCTAGAACGATCCCTACTTATATCTATACTACAATTGTCAAAAAGAGGGTTTAATTTGAGTGCTATTATATATCACATCATTTTGCTGGCTCAAAAGTCGCAGCCATCAGTTCCACAACCAACTGCATCCGTTGGGAGTGTTATTTCTGCCTCAACCAACAAGATTGCTGCTTCTAAGTCTAGCAATCCAGCATTGGTGCAATCAAGACCAACCTCAAATACCAACCAAGATTTCATCCCAGACGTTAAGGTAATCTATTTCATCTTTGATTTGTACGTGTGTGTGTGTTTGCGTGAATCTTCTTAACCTGCTTTATTTGAACCTTTTCGTTAACAAATTGGTTTGAACATAGAGTCAAGAGAAGGAAACTGGGCCTACCTCGTTTGTGCCAGAAAATGGTAAAGGCAAGATTGTGGTTCAAAGGGATGTTGGGACAGAAAAGGTATGTATACAACGTTCTTTAACTCGATGACCTTTAGGTTACATTTATCTACGACCTCAATATCTGAACTGTCTACCTAAAGTTTATATGCATATATATATATTTTTTTTCAATTTTCAATTTTCTTTTTGTTTCTTTAAATATGCCGTCTTTAATAGTTTGGGTATGACTTTCAGTTTCAGATTCAAGATTCTCCATCCATTATTCAGGCACAAGAGGGTGATGCAACCACCATATTGGCTACATTTTCTATTACAGACCCTAGTGGAGCCGCATCTTTAGCCAAAGGGCCAATTCATCTAAACCCAAATACCTATGCCAATGTAGTTGATCAGGTAAACCATAAAACAAATTTCTTTGGTTGACCTTGATTGGAGCATATTTATACGACTTAGTTAGCTTGTTTTCTTGCATTTAATTAGCTAAACTATGTTAATTATAGTGTTTAAAGTTATTTTCGTGCAATTTCAGGTTTTAGTGTCAAAGTATGCAAAAAGAAGCAATTTGGAGCATTCTAGAGCATTTTTGGGCCAAGATTGGATAGTGCAAGCATGGAGGCATGAGGATGGACGAATTTGAAAGGCTTGAACTCAGTTAGGGAGTTGCAAGGGGGCCTAAAAACCTGATTTCTAGAAGGCTACATTAGAGCCACATGCATTTCCAACCCACATGCCCCTTTAATCATTCAAACATGCACCCTTTATTCTTTCATCATTCCAACCTAATCCACATGCATTCATCATCATAACCTAGCTGTCATTCCACTTCATTGCACATGCATTCCCTTCATAAATCAGCCACATGCACACTCAATCACTCAACCCATCATTGCCGTGCACATTCCCTTGCATTTCCAGCTTTCCTCCTTGCAATTCCACATGCATTTCCAACCTAGCAACACCCCTTTAATCATTCAACCTAGCTGTCATGTTCCCTTGTTTAATCATTCATCTACCTATAAATAAGCATCCATTGCAGCCACAAAGGGGATTCTCATTCACTCTTCCATATTCAGAAATTCACCAAAAACTTCCCTTTGTGCCGTGCCCATTTCCACCATTCCAGAAATTCATACACACTTCACACCATCACACAACCATTCCTTAGACCTTGTGCAGCAACAAAGAGGAAGAGAAGAGGGCCTAAACGTTCATACAATTCAAGTTTGAGTTGTTGGAATGTTTAGGTGTTTCTTTTCCTTTGATTTCAATGTTTAATTTCAATTCTCTTTGTTTTGTACGTATGAGGAACTAAACCCCCCCTTTGGCTAGGGGGGGATTCGAAATATATGTTTATGCTTGCAATATGATTTGATTACTTCTAATTGCGTTTCATAAGTTGTGGATTCAATTTGTTTAACTATTTGATTGATAACTTATTTATGTATGTTTATTGAGAGTGCACGCTTAATTTTCATGCATGAATATGACGCTAGAATATAAGTGAGTTTCACCTAATAGTTATGAACTTATATTCACAAGTAGTGGAGGTTGCTTATAAACAATCGCGTTAAATGAATTCTTGGCAAGAGTATCATGCATTCATAGTTACAATTGCCTCGTCAACACTTATAATTTTCATAGAACATAATGATCTCTCATTGTATCTCTTCTATGCATTCATGTTGAGAACCATTGGAGAATGATTTGAATTGTCGCATGCATCATCCAATTCAATAACATAAGGAAAATTTGAGAGTTAATTAGTGCATCACGGTTAACTTGGGGTGTTGAGCATCATGGTTTATTGAAAAGCAATTGGAAATCGTTTTATATGCAAGTGTAACATGTGTGGAGATGAACCCCTTAGCTAGCCATCCCATCAATTCTATTCCATCAAATTCGTTTTACAATCTGTTTTGTTTCCAAGTTTCTGTTTTAATTTCAAATTCATCCAAAACCAATCCCCCTTTACTTTATTGTCCAAATTAGTTAGAAAGTGTCTTAGTTTGTGTTTATAAGTGTTTTGATTCAATTTGTTGCACAAATTCGTCCAAATTCACCAAGGTGCTCAAAACTGCCCAGAAAGTGTTTTTAAGGCAGTTTTGAGTGTTTTGGGTGATGTTTGAGTCTTTTGGTTTGTTTTAGTATTTTAAGCGTTTAGTTTCACATTCTTTGAGTCTAGTTTAGTGTTTTAAACTTTATTTTACGTTTTTGAGTCAGTTTCCAAGTGATTTGCAATCCCTCCTAATCCCCGGTTAAGAACGATCCCTACTTACATACTTACTACAATTGATAAAAAGAGGGTTTAATTTGTGCGCGTATAATTCTCGCATCAGACCTTTAGTGACTCAACTTCCTTATCCTACTATTGTCATTGTTTCCAACCAAGGACTTAATAATCAACAGGCTGATCATGTACTTGAAAACCATGTTCTATCCATATAGATCTTCCTTCATTTCTTAACTTCTGATAATATTTCGTTTTGCTAGGCTAAAGACATGCAGCCACCAGTTCTACAGCCAACTGCAACCACAGGGGTTGTTATTTTGGCCACAACCAATGCGACTGCTGCTTCCGAGTCCAGCAATCCTGCCTTGGTGCAATCGGAGCCAACCTCAATTGCCAACGAAGATTTCACCGAAGACGTAGCTGAGGTAAACAATATTTCATCTTTGATTTATGCGACTGCGTGTGCTCATACATTTGTTATAATCTTCTGAGCCAGTTTTATTTAAACCTTCTTTCATTAACAAATTTGCTTAAACACAGAGTCAAGAGAAGGAAACTGAGCTTACCTCGGTTGAGCCAGAGAATGGAAAAAGCAAGGCTATCGTTCAAAATGAATATAGGACGGGAAAGGTATGCACACAACTTTCTTTAATTCGATGACCCTTGGGTCTTGTCAAGTTTGAAGGTATTCCTCTTTGCTTGTAAATAAGAGGTCTTAAGTTTGATTCTCACCAAATGCGAATTTGAACTACATTATTGTTAGCCCATTATGAGGCTATGTCCACCCCCACTCTCTTAGTGTAGATAATATTGTTTTTTCAAAAAAAACAAAAATTTCCTTCAAATCTATTCTATCTTCTAGCTTTGACTTGGACATAATTTGGAAGTTGGCATCCATGTCTTCATTTAACATACATCATATATGTGTATTCCATTCCAGTTCTTGATACTAGCTTAAATAGGCCTTATTAGTTTTCTCCAACGTCTTTCTATTGTAAAGTCACAAGTTTTCAGAAGTTGTGGTGATGAGCTCCCATAAAAGACTCCATGAACTTTTAGACCGAGCGTCTACACCCAATACACTGGCCATCTCCTCCAGTTCTACTCCCACCATAGACTCGCAAGCCATAGTGACAACCAAAGCTACTTCAGAAATGGACTTTATTACTATGGCTGGTGAGGTTGAACGAACTCACATGATTTCATGCATCCCGAGCTTGGTAGATTCTAATTGCTTTCCCACTGGAACCAGACCAATGATTTTGGCAGTGTTGAAGCAGCTAAAGCAATCTGTTCTAGCCTACTCCGAAGCCTATTCTGAGTATGATATGGGCAAAAACTTGACCGACCAAGTCGAAGCTACAAAACAGCTTATTCAACCTAAGGTTCAGTTTTGTGATAGCAAGAGTAGAGATTTTCTAGAACTTGAGGAAAAGAATATGAAGATTAAAGCCAGGCAGGCTGAAATACTTATGGAAATTCATGGGGCCGTCAAAGAGACTGAACCGATCCAGGCACATCTCGAGAAATTGCTCCTACAACAAAATCAATTTAAAGAAAATGAGGGTAATCTCAACAACATCTTGGATATTGGAGATGACCTCTGGACAACCTTGAAGAGCATAATTCACCGCCATGTCCCAACGTAACTTCCTTCTTAGGGTTGCATTTGGGCTGCAGTGTTTTTTTCCTTTTCTTTTTGGTGTTGTATTGGCTCGCATTAGTCAGTGGACTCTTTTTAGGGAGAGATTTTTGAGTGTACCGGACTTGTTTCTCGTACATCAAGTGTCATCATATAATTGGTTGAAATTTGTTTTTTATCAAGTTTTCAACCCGTTGTATTATTAGATTTAATGTACTGAGTCGTATTAATGGTACACGGAAAAATCTTATTTAAGGCCGCATTTTGGTCTTTTGTACTTTATAAATGGAATTTTTTTTTTTTTTTGATGGATGTTTCAAATCAGCAATAACCCATTTTTCTTTTTAATAATTTATTTAAGATTTGGTCATGGCAAGCTTTTATATTTCAGTCATGGTTAATATTTAGGAAGGTTGGATATAACTGTAGGTTCGACTCCGATAGATTCTTTGTTGAAGTTTTTCGGGCTAACTATATTTATTATTTTATACCCTTAAGTTTTAAGGTAATTTTCAAATTAGGCCATGACGTTTTAAAATTGGCCCTTAAAACTTTGAAATTGTATTAACTTACACCTGTTGTTGAACGTCTATTATACATTAAATGAAGAGTTTTTTTGGATCATGGGCTATAAATGTGGTTTATATATCAACTCAGTTACGGATTTTATGCCCATCATGTCATCAATTTAGTAGAATTCAAATAATTTTTTGGGTAAATTACATAAAACTACCTCAACTATTGGACCAGTGACAGTTTCATACCCCATTTTTAAAAAATGTCAATGTCATACCTCATCTTACGAATTTGTGACAATTTCATATCTTCCGTCAGTTTGTCTATCAATCTTCCGTTAAATAGTGACGTGACTTAAGAAGGGACCCACATTCTATTAAAAAATTAATAAAAATAAATTAAATATTAAAAACTAAAAAAATAAAATCTTCTTTTTTTGCATGGGGAACCCATGTGACAGCTCGTCCCGAATTAATTGTACCGCAGGTGTGAAATGGCAATAATGCCCTTGGTGGATATTTGCCATTTTGGTGTGTAGTTTTGTTGTTTTTGGTGGTCGACTCTACAGAACACACACATACACCCATACTATACACTCCCGTGACTCCCTCTTTCTTCTTTCTCTCGGATTTTCTTCCATTTCCTTTGCAAGTGTATGGACGAACTTCAAAACCGGCCTTTCACGCACGGATCGACGTCTAGAAGGTTTCAATGGATTTTAAGGTCTTTGGGAGCTTTAGAATACTCTCACGAAGCTCGGGGAGCAAGTTTGAAGGATTTTGGACGTCAGGATAGCAAGTTCTAAGGTTGGCCGGATTTTGCGAGGTTTCTCCGACGAGATTCCGTGAATTTCAGGGCTTGAAGTGGTAAGGTTTTGTTCTACTTGTTGTAAGCTTCATTTTAGTACCAATTTCATGGAATTTGGTTTAGAAATGAAGAAGATATGAAGTTTTGAAAACTTTCCAGTTTTTGGCGAGAATTCGAGTTGCAAACAGCGGGGCTGACGGCGGCGGACAACGGCGGCTGGAGAGACTTAGCGGAGAAGACAAGGAATATTTCGTCAATTTTGACGGAATATACTAACGGTGTCAAATATATATAACGGTATATTCAATTTTTGGACGAAATATTCTCTAACGCCGTTAGGGTTACCACACGTGTGCCAGGCATGTGCCCACGCATGGCTGGGGCGTCTGGTCGTACCTTGGCCAGCACGTGGGAGGTTAGCAAATTATTTTAAAAATATGGGGATGTTCATAAGGTTGAGTAGATCACGTTGGTGTATCCAAACACCCCATTTGAGCATTGTATAAGAAGTTATTACCTAGTTTTGGTTATGTGCTTTAAATTGACGTTTTTATAGTTGTTTCGCATATAGGTAGACCTATCCTGAGGACGAGCGCAGGCACTTGAGGCAAGGGGGTTACGACCCTTCTACATATTAGTGAGTGGGCTTTTGGTTTTCCGCATATACCTATATACTTGTAGTTTTTCCCAGAAAATGAAATGGAATGTTTTATATGTTTTAAATGCCATGCTTAGCATTTGCCTATTTATTTATGCATTAGTAGTTGCATATATTTATGATTGGTGCTGCGGACGCACAGGTAAGTGCCAGGTAAGTTTATAGATTATGATTGTGAATTAATGGTTATGTGAGATACATAGAGAGCTCATAACCTGCACCCCTGGTGTTAGTGCTCCCGCACCACACGCTCATCTTGGATCCAAGTTAGGTGCACAATCTTGTCGTACAGACCACTATAGGTGGTTCCGACTCATAGGTGACCCGCGATTATTCGCCCAGTCTTCATGTGATCGTAGCACTTGAGCGTATTTATTTACACCTAGTCCTGTCATACAGACCACTTTAGGTGGTTCCGACTCGTGTGCAGGTATAGTTAATGAGTTGGGGATTTGAGCTCTAGATTCAACCGTATAGGTCATGTTAGCTGACTCCGGCTGACATGTTACTTGCATTGATTGACATTACCTGGGTTACTTACATTTTATGTGGAGGTGTTTGACATGGAATATTTCTGAACATGTTTTCTATATATGTGTATATTCTATCTTTTGGGAAACTATACAGGTTTTACGGTGAGGGGTTAGAACTTTTGATAATGAAATGATTTTGAAAAGCTTTGTTTTTGTCCACTCACACTTTCTGTTTTGCACCCTCTATAGTTAGAAGTAGCTTTGGTGGTTCACGAGGACTTAACAGTGGTTCTGATAGAACATCACAAATGTAGGATCACCTTTGGGTGTTGTGTAATTAGTATTCTTCTTTTGGACTGCACTTAGGTTTTCTGTGCTCTGATTATGTTTATCACACTTAGTCTCACACTGGTGTGTTACTTTAACTAGTTTATTTAGTAGTTTGGTTTTTATTTATTCGTACCTTTATTATTATCTTTTGCTTCCGCACTGTGCACATGGCTACGTCACCCTCAAGTGACGGCCAGCACGCCCTGATTTCGGTCGGGGCGTGTCAACCCACTCCCTATCTCCCTCGCCCTTTCTTCTCCATCCATCCGTGCTCCCCCCCCCCAACCTACCTTCAACGCCAAACCAAACCCCCTCTCCCCCGCGACGCCCTTTCTTCCTTCATCTCCACCTCCCTCCCATGGCGCTCATCCCCCTTCTCCTACACACCCGTCTCCCTCACCAAATTAATCCATGTAAATACCCTAACCCTAACCCTAAAATTTGAATTCGCCGATTTAAAAAAAAAAAAAAAGAAAATCTTTTGCATGTCCCCCACGCGAATAAGCTGTGACACAGAAGAGCGCGAGCAGGTTGAGGACGCGGGTCTATAGTCTTATCGAAGGGAATGCAAATTTTTCTCTGAGACCGCAGCTTAGTGGGGGTTATGCAGGCATTTGGGTGTCAGGAAGTCGTCGAAAGAATTTGAAGTTCTAGGTTTGATGGAGGGGTTGAGAGTTGGAGGTTAAAGGGAATGGGTGCTTTGATTTCCAAGACGCAGCAAGTTCAAAGCTTGCTGTGATTTTGGGTTGAAGGTTGCAGAGATTGCTAAAGGTTAGGGCTGAAGGTTGCAAAGATTTTTGGAGGAGGGGGGACGGGTGAGATGGGAAGAAAGGTGTGAGCGGTAAATTTTTTATTTTTATTTTTATATTTTTTAAGTTTTTAATAATTTGTTAATTTTTTATTAATCTTTTAAGAGAAAGTGGGTCCCTTCTTAAACCACGACACTATTTAAAAGGAGATTGACAGACAAACTAACGGAAGGTATGAAATTGTCACAAATTCATAAAATGAGGTATGATATTGACATTTTTTAAAGATGGGGTATGAAACTATCACAAGTCTAATAATTCAAGTAGTTTTATGTAATTTATCCTAATTTTTTAGATAAAATATATAAATTAATACAATTTAAGAATCTCAAGGGCACTGCAAAGAAATTGAAATCTCATGCCCAATTTGAAAATCCCGGGTGCAAAATATAATTAGCTCAAGTTTTTCAATACATTACATTTCCTAATTTATTTTTATGTTTTTGGGTAAAAACCCCAATAGAAAATTAATGTTTGAAAAAAAAATAAAAAGCAAAAATTATGGGGGAAAAAAGGGAAAGAGAATTGGGGGATTTGCCGAAAGCGGGATTCAGCGTTTCGCCGACTCTGCAAAAAGATGAGTGTTGGGTACCTGCAGCAATCTGCGAGTTCAGAATCTAAAATTAAAGGATGGTGTTTGTAGGTAAAATCTCCTCATCGTATTAAATCTGTCGTTTGAATTAAAAAATTAGGGTTTTTGCTTATCGATTTTCTGAGCAACAAATTTGAATTTTTGCAGCTGCCGTCTGCAGATTCTGTGCATTTCCTTCTCTTCGGATCAAAACAAACCGACCTGAGTTCAAGGTTTCGGTTGCGGTTGTTGATGTGATATATAATAGCACACAAATTAAAGCCTCTTTTTGACAATTGTAGTATAGATATAAGTAGGGATCGTTCTAGGCCGGGGATTAGGAGGGATTGTTAATCTAATGAAAATTGACTCAAAGATACAAAAATATGCTTCAAAACACTTAAACAACTCAAAAGACTCTTAACTAAACTGGTATGACTCAAATCAAACTTAAAAGACTCAAAACAACACAAAACAATCAAAAAGACTCAAACTAGACTCTAGGACTTACTTTGGACGAAAATTGAATTAGTTTTGACTCAAAACACTTAAAAACACACAATAGCTCAGATTCTAACCTAATTGACACTCAAAACAAAGGAGGGTTTTGGTTTTGACGAATTTGAATTAAAACAAAACAGAAACTAAACTAGACAAAGTTATGAACGAATTTGGGTATATGGATGGGTGATTAGCTAGCTAGAGGGTCCTTCTCTACACATGACACACTTGCATACAAATTGATTTCCAGTTGCTTTTCGATAAACCATGAACCTCAACACCCCAGATTAACCGTGACATCACTAATTAACCCTCAGATTTTCCTTAAGTTATTGGATTGGATGACATCATACGACAACCCAAAGCATTCTTCAAAAGTCGCCTACATGACATCATAATAGAGATACAATCAAAGATCATTAAGTTCTATGAAAATCATAAGTATTGACAAAGCACTTGTAACTATGACATCATGATACTCATGCTAGGAATTTACTTAACATGATTGTGAAAACAACCTTAACTACTTGTGAATATAAGTTTGTAACGATTATGTGAAACTCCCTTATATTCTAGCACCAAATTCAAGCATGCAAATTAAGTGTGCACCCTTAATCAACAAACAAGAATAAGTTATCCATCAAACGGTTAAGTAAATTGCATTCACAATTTATGAAATCACAACTGAAATTAATCAATTCATATTGCAAATATAATCATGGTTTCAAAGTCTCCTCTAGCTAAAACAAAATTAGTTCCTCATGTTTACAACAAAACAAAGAGAATATAAATTAAACATTGAAAATAAAGATTGAATACACCTAGAAACACTCCAGGTGGCTCCTCCTTCCTTCCTTGCTGCCAACAATGGGGATTTGTGTGAATTTAGGCTCTTGAGATGTGGTGGATGGTGTGGTGTGAATTTATGGTAGAGGGTGGTGGTTTTTGAGTGTTGTGGCATCAAGTATTTATAGGGTGAAGGGGATGCACGAATTTGGGCTGAAAAGGAGAGGAATTAGGACTCCAAATCACCAAAGAACAAGGATACTTTCAATCAGATTCCAAGGAGGACAAGGAATGGTCCTTGTGGCAAATTCTAGAACTTCTAGAAGGGTTACATGTGGCATAAACTTAATGCACGAAAATAGGGCTTCTAGAACTTGATATTTAGGTGATTTAATGTGAAAAGGAGTCCTCTTTGAAGTTGGAATTAAGGTATGAAAAGATTAGGATAGGATAAGATAAGATAAGGTTGGATAAGGTTTGGATAAGATAAGGAAATTTGGATAAGGTTCCTTATTTCTTGCTCTTTCCTTATCTTCTTTGCATTTGGACTTCTTTGTCCAGATTTTTAGCCTTTCCTAGCATCTCTTGACTTCAATTTCGTCCATCCACATTGCTCCATAGTTAAGCTATCCAATCCATGCCCAAAACTGCTCCAAATAGCCTCAAAATGCACTTTCTTGCTCCTTTTGCCATTAGGACCTAAAAACATACGAAAAAAGCTTAAAAGACTAAAACAGATAGTAATTAAGTAACTAAATGCAAGGCAACAGCTTAACTAAGTAGCATAAATATGCTCCTATCAAATTCCCCCACACTTAGCTTTTGCTAGTCCTCGAGCAAAACGAAATAAATAAAACAAACAAAACACAATCTAAACCTTCCAACAATTGCCTCAAGGATTTCCAATGCAACATGGCATATTAAAGATTACCACTCACATAGATTTTAGTTATCCCTACCCTCGAGCATATACTTAACCATAGTTACCACACACTAGCTCCCATTTGATCAATTAAAACAACATTTTGAATGTAGTAACATGCCTTGGAGAACTCCTCAATTCCTCACTGGATATACTCTATTTTCACACATTTTCCGACTACACTCCCTACACTAAGTATATGTGAGAAGATTGATATAAAAATGTAGACTAATACTCACATATGTATAATCAAAGAAGGCACTTTCGGGAATTATTAACATGTATATGATCTCATGAATGGAATGCCACTACTTAGACGCGAGAACCAGGGATACCATATGCTCAAACCAATTTTAAACTCCACATATTGAAACACATAACAATCAAGATCGAAGTCTAAGAGTTGTAATGGGGCTAAGGTATTGGCTAACAAAGAAGAGTAAGGATAAACAAAAATTCTTAAAGTAATAGTAAGCAAAGTAATGAAATAAACACTTAGAATTCACTTTTGAATGCAGAAATCAACTTTGAACACCAAGGGACGATTCACATAAAACTTAGGGTCAAATTCAAACTTTTGGACCCTTTCTTCAACAATCAACACTTGTGAGTTCATTCTCACTTATTTTCAACTCTTTTTTTCTTTCTTTTCTTCTTTTTTTTTTTTTTTCATGCCCAATTCTTTTCTTTGGCACATAAATCATCCATCCCCCAAGATTCTCTGTCGGTTTTGGTTTTTACCTTGAAAACACGGTTTGTTTTTCGGTTTTTACCTTAAAAGTTCAGTTCGGTTTACGTTGTTGTGCTGAAAATCCGGTTCGTTTTCGGTTTTCACCTGGAAAGAACCGACTTTGGTTCAGATTTTGTCGCCAAAAACAGGTGTGATTTCGGTTTGTACAGTGTAGAACCTGGCCGGTTTCGGTTTTTACCCTCAAATCTTTCTAAGTCCCTCCACTTATCCCGTATGATTTCCATTTTTACCATAAGGAATCTGTCCGATTTCGATTTTACCTTGTCAGAACCGATCCTATTTCGGTTTCATCTTTCAGATTTTACCCTTCTTTTTCGGTTTTACCTCAGACGAACGGGTCTCGTTTTGGGTTTAACCCTTACCCTTTCTCTCCATCCATTCCATCGCAGCTATTCAATTAGATTCACTGGACGCTGCACACATTAATCGAACCGTTGATGTCTCCAAAACCCAGGTCACACCGACGACTTCATTAGACGCCGGAAAGTTGTCGGATTCCGTCGCCTGCTGTGATCTAGCGGAAGAGGACGAAGGTGTTGTGGGTAACTCACGTTATGTTTGAAATTAAGTAAGGGCAATATGGGCATACTGATAGGAGCATATTTATGCGACTTAATTGGCTTGTTCTCGTGCATTTACGTTGTGTTTCTTTAGTTATTTTAGTCCTTTATGCCAATTTCGTGTGTTTCTAGGTGCATATGGCTAAGGAAGCAAAAAGGTGCATTTTGAAGCATTTTGGAGCAAAATTGGGCTTAGAATGGATAGCTTATGCTTGGAGCCAAAGTGTTGGACGAAATTGAAGCCTTGTATGCACTTTAGGACATAAAACAAAGGGCCTAGCCCAATCAAACAAACCCTTTTTAATCCACATGCATTCATCATCATTCACCCTAGCTTTAATTCACATGCAAACACATTCAATTTCAGCATCCACAAGCCCTTGCCGTGCATCCCATTTGCATTTCCAGCTTCCCACTTCATCATTGCACCACATTCTCTTCCATATTCCCTCTTTAATCCACATGCATTCATCATCATTCACCCTAGCTTTAATTCACATGCAAACATATTCATTTCCAGCACCAAACATCACCTTGCCGTGCATCCCATTCCATTTTCCAGCTTTTCTCCTTCATTGCAGCCACACTTCCACATGCATTCCCTCTTTTAATCATTCCCTCCTAGCTGTCATATTCCCTCTTTTAATCATTCATCCATCTATAAATAAGCATCCATTGCAGCCACAAAGGAGCATTCATTCCACACCTCCATTCACCACAGAAATTCTTCCATAATCTACACCATCTTCCCCTTAGAACATCTTGTGCCGTGCATCCCACTCCAGTTTTCCAGCATTTTCTCCTCCATTGCAGCCATTCCAACCATCAAACACTCATTCCTCCATACAAATACCACCCCAAAACCTATCCATAGATCTTGTGCGACAACAAAGAGGAGGAGAAGAGTGCCTAAACGTTCATACAATTCAAGTTTGAGTTGTTGGAATTTTTAGGTGTTTCTTTTCCTCGATTTCAATGGTTAGATTTACTTATCTTTGTTTTGTACGTATGAGGAACTAAACCCCCCATTAGCTAGGGGGTGATTCGAAACCATGTTTATGCTTGCAATATGAATTGATTACCTTTGGTTGGAATTTCATGAGTTGTGGATTCAATTTGTTTAACTGTTTGATTGATAACTAATTTATGTATGTTTATTGAGAGTGCACGCTTAATTTTCATGCATGAATATGACGCTAGAATACAAGTGAGTTTCACCTAATAGTTATGAACTTATATTCACAAAGTAGTGGAGGTTGCTTATAAACAATCGCGTTAAATGAATTCTTGGCACTAGTTTCATGCTCATCATAGTAACGAATGCCTCGTCAACACTTATGGTTTTCAAAGAACTTAATGATTCTTGCTTGTATCTCTATTATGCAATTCATGTAGGGAACTTGTGGGGAATGCTTTGGGTTGTCGTATGCAATCATCCAATTCATTAACTTAAGGAAAACTTGACGGTTAATTTAAGCGGACCTAATTAACCCGGGGTGTTGAGTTTCATAATTCATCGAAAGACCAACCGAAAATCATCTTGTATGCAAGTGTAACATGTGTGGAGAAGAACCTTCTAGCTAGCATTCATCCATATTTTCATCACATTCATATTTACATTTTGCCCTTAATTACAATCTGTGCATTTTAGTTTAATTTCGTCAAAACCTCAATCCCCCCCCATATTTTGTTAGTCTTACTCTATCTTATTTTGTGTTTTTAAGTATTTGGAGTCTTGTGGACTTATTTTGAGTTTTCGTTAAGTGAATTAAGTGTTTAAAGGTTAGTTTTATTTATTTAAGTCAAGTGTTTAGCACCCCTAGTTAATCCCCGGTTAGAACGATCCCTACTTACATCATTACTACAATTGTCACAAATAGGGTTTAATTTATGTGTCACATTCGTAACGCATCAAATTTTGGCGCCGTTGCCGGGGATTAGCAAAGTTGCTAATCCCTTGTCTTGAGTCTTGTTTAAATTGTTTGGTTTCTGTTTTGTTTTAAATTTTGCACCGTGTGTATGTGTTTTGTTTTTGTGCTGTGTGTGGCAACTTATTTTCTTACTTGTGCCGAGTCTATTAAGTGGGTTACTTATCTTGTTTGCTCTTGTGTGTAGGTACTAGTTTATGACCCGTAGCTCACAACCTGTTCGTGAGCATATCTCCGACTTTGACGGCGATTTCGAGAGGACTTTGAGAAGGAAAAAGAAATTGCAAGAGTCTAATCCTCCTAGTCCCGAACCTGAAGTAGAAAAGCAAGAAGTTGAGGTTGAAGAGGAGGCCACGGCAAAGTTTGAAGAGGAAGTACCAACCATGGCAGCGGACAATCGAACCATCAAGGAGCTTTCTGCCTCGGGTTTGGCCAATGCCGCACCATTATGCATTCAATACCCCGCGGCTGCCCAAGGCAAGACCGATGAATTCGAGTTGAAGTCAAGCTTGTTGCACCACATTCCGAAATACCATGGGCTTTCCATGGAAGATCCCAACAAGCATCTCAAGGAGTTCGAGGTTGTTTGTTCGAGCATGACACCCATAAATGTCGACGGGAACATTCTGATGATGAAGGCTTTTCCATTCTCACTTTTGGAAAAGGCAAAGGATTGGCTTTACGAGTTAGCACCCGGAACGGTTACATCTTGGGATAGTATGAAAAGAGCTTTCTTTGAGAAGTTTTTCCCAACTTCAAGAGTCATTCTCTTGAGGAAACGGATTAGTGGCATCCAACAAAATCAAGGTGAATCGTTTCCTTCTTATTATGAACGTTTTAAATCACTTGTTGCTTCTTGTCCACAGCATCAAATGAAGGAAGAGCTGCTCATTCAATACTTCTACGAAGGACTCCTTCCCATGGAACGCCAAATGCTTGATGCCTCGGCGGGAGGTGCGTTGGTGGATAAAACTCCGGGGGCTGCAAAAGTTCTAATTGCCAACCGAGCACATAATGCACAACAATACGAAGGTGTTGATAAGCTCATATTTATATATATTTTATATCAAATTCACTTGTCTTTTCTTAGTTAGTTCCTTATATTTTTGAGTTATTTACCTTGTTTTTGTGTTTTTTAGGATTTGTCAAGTAAAGAAAAGAAAAATAACACAAGTGGAATGTTAAGTAATAAATTCGTCAAAACTGCCTGTGCAGGTCAGCTGACTGTGGAAGCAAGTTGCGGACAGCTCAGAATGAATTAGAGAATGAGCCTTATATGCTTGGAAAGCTACGGATGTCTATTTTCTGGAGCATTTTACAGATTGTTAATATCATTTTTCTAGAAAAGGCTATGGCCGTTCAAACACTGAAAGGTTCCCAGGAGGCTGAGCAGTTTGTAACTGACAAAGAAGCATTGAAAGCAATAAATCCCATAAAACTAACAGCCAAAACTGATGCAGCCAAGAACAAGCCAGCTAACACCTATTCAAATATCAGAGGAAATGAAAAATTAAGTGAGAGTAATGGGCATAAAGGCTGCCCAAAGAGTTACAATTGTTTTGGCATTTCCTCCCACTTATTGTCATCACTAAATGGCTATTAGTGGGGTGAGTTATGGAGAAAAAACTGTGGCAGCAGAAAAGAAGAAAATACCTACAGGTTGCAGCAACAAAGAGGAGAGAAAAAGGGTGAAAAAAAAAGATAGAAAAAAAAAGAAGCAAAGCAAGGGAAAAAGGCAAGGCTGCTGCGTTGGGGAAGGAAGGAAAGGAAGGAGGAAATCTTGGCATTCTCTTCTCTCGGTTTTATCTTCTCAAACTCATGTCTTTCTTTTGGTTTAATTTGAGAATTATGTGTAACTAATTTTTAGTAGTTAGGGGTTGTTTTGAAGCCCCTAATATGATTGCAAGTTTGTTATGACATTTCGTTTGAATTACTTTTACGAATGGATGAAAATTGGTTCACTACTTGTCTCATTGATGAATTCTTTATGTGTTTTCTATGGATGCATACTTAGTAAGCATATCTAGGATTCTAATGCTATGAATATGTGCGTGCCTGCCCTTGTCGAATGAGGACCTACATATGTTCTAGAGTAGTACTTGTTAATTGCGATTAACATGTGAATCAATTTCTAGGATAAGTAAGACAACGCTAGTACTTACGATGCCTTGTGATGACTCAAACTCTTTTCGTTCTTAATGATTTCTACTTGTTAAATCTATGAACACACCATTCGAGATTGCATGTTAGGGACTAAGTTAAGTTGAAAACGCCATTCTCTTAACATACTACATAAGAAAGAGTAATAGGTTGAGTTCTAACATTGAGCCAACTTGAGCATCTTCATCCGAAAATGAAAGGAATTTGAATGAAACATAACATGTTTGCATGATTATTTGGTGGTGGATAGCAATTCCCCTAACTTGTTTTTCTTAATTTGTGAACTACTTAAAAATCTGTCTCTGTCTTGTTTTTGTTCGATTTAATTTAAATATCAAATCAACTCCAAAAATCCCAAAAATTTGTGTGAGTGTAGCTCAGTGTGTCTAGTATCTGTATATAAAATTTCGTAGACTTTAGATAAGTGTAAGTCGGTCTAATAATTATTTTTCGGTGGCTGGTCATTAAGGACAGCAGCCCAGTTTTTGTGACATTTTAAGTAGTTAGATAAAACAATCTTCTGCGGGAAAGACCCTTATTTTCATATGCTACAATTGACAAATATTAGTGTTAATAAGGAAAATCAATAGGATATTTGTGTGCTACTTTGTGGTGTGCTTTTAATCCTATCAAATTTTTGGCGCCGTTGCCGGGGATTGTTATTTCTAATTACTTATTTTTTTTTTATTGTTTTCTTTTCTTGTCTAATTAGTGTTTTTGTTCTTGTGTTTATTTCAGGTACTCTTCGTAGTATATGCATACTCGAAGGTCCAAAAGCATTGATCTAGATTCCTACGATCCTGAGGTTGAACGAACACTTCGAAAGCTTCGAGGAACAATCAAGCAAAAGCGTGCATCGGTGTCTTTACCACCATCTTCTCCACCACATTTGAGTTCGGAAGAGGAGGAAGAACCACAAGAAGGCATGGCTGATAACCGGACTTTGAGGGAGTTGGCAACGCCTAATACGGATCAACAACCATTGTGCATCACATATCCAAATGCAGAAGGAGGATTTGAGCTTAAGTCCGGCATGATTCACTACTTGCCTAAGTTCCATGGCTTCTCAACAGAGGATGCCAACAAGCATCTCATGGAGTTTCATATGGTATGCTCGGGAATGAGACCAGCCAATGTGGATGAGGAGCAAGTCAAGTTGAGGGCATTCCCATTTACATTAGAAGCTAAGGCAAAGGAGTGGCTTTACAATTTACCTCCGGGATCAATGAACACATGGAACCAGGTGAAGCAAGCATTCTTGGAGCAATATTTTCCGGCCACAAAAGCTGCAAGCATAAGGAAAGACATATGTGCAATCCGACAACAACATGGAGAGCCCTTTGGAGATTACTATGAGTGATTCACACATTTAGTTGCATCTTGTCCTAATCATCAAATTTCAGAGCATCTTTTAATACAATATTTTTATGAAGGATTGTGTGGTACTGATCGTGTAATGCTTGATGCAGCAAGTGGAGGAGCATTCATGGACAAGACACCAACAAATGCTAAGGCATTATTAAAGAACATTGCTGGCAACACACGACAATTTGGAGGGAGAGATGAGCTACCTCTTAAGAAAGTTAACGAGGTAAGTGCTAACTCTAGTATTGAATTACAATTAGCTAACTTGACTAATCTTGTGCAACAGGTTATGGTGGCTCCAAAACAGGTGTGCGGTGTTTGTTCAATGAGGGGACATGCCACAGATATGTGCCCTTCGTTAATGGATCAAGGTGGTCTTGAGCAAGCTAATGCGTTAGGAGGGTTTCAGGGGCAACAAAGACAAAAGTATGATCCATACTCCAACAACTATAACCGTCCACCTGGCTTCTTTCAAGCAAGACCGCAGGCACCGTTTCAGCCCCAACAACAACAAGCTCCAAGTAAGTCTCTTGAGGATTTAATTGCTTCTTTAGCTAACTCTACTCAATCTCATCAACAGAAAACAGACAAAGCAATTGAAAACCTTGAGCGCCAAATGAGTCAGTTAGCAAGTTTGATGGGGCAACAACACCAACCAGGAAGGTTGCCTAGCCAAACCGTGGTGAATCCAAATGCGGAGCAGATGAATGTTGTGACTTTAAGGAGTGGAAAAGAAGTTTTTGAGCAGCCAAGGATTTAAAAGAGGACTAGAAAAGATACAAATGAGCAAGGGGAGCAACAAACCAAAAATCTTGAGCAAGATGAGGCTTCAACAGAAACTGAAAAGTCTCATAAAGATACAGAATTAAACAAAAAAGATTCTGATAAGGTAAGTAAAGAAGTTCAAAATTCATTTAACTTATGTGTCCCTATTCCTTTTCCTCGTAGGTTTATGAAGTCTAAGAAGGAGCAAACTGATAAGGAAATCTTGGATACTTTCCGACAAGTCCAAGTGAACTTACCTCTTTTAGATGCCATAAAACAAGTGCCCAAGTATGCAAAGTTCCTTAAAGAGCTTTGTACGAACAAGAGAAGATTCAATGATCAAGAAACTGTGGCATTAAGCGAGGAAGTATCAGCTGTTTTGCAGAGAAAGCTACCACCGAAGTTGAAGGATGCCGGTAGCTTTACCATTCCATGTGTAATTGGAGGGAAAGAGTTTGGAATAGCATTGTGCGATCTGGGGGCATCCATCAATCTGATGCCATATTCAGTGTATGAATCACTAAACCTTGGAGACTTAAAGGAAACAAAGGTAGTAATCCAGTTAGCAGATCGTTCAAATAGATATCCCAAAGGCCTATTGGAGGATGTACTTGTGCAAGTGAATGAACTTATTTTTCCCGCTGATTTTTTTGTTCTTGAGATGGAACATGACCCTATGCCTACTGCCCTTCCTGTTATATTAGGAAGACCATTCCTTAGAACGGCGCGTACGAAGATTGATGTCTACGATGGTACTTTAACCATGGAAATTGATGGAGAAAGCGTCAAGTTCAAAATCTTCAATGCTATGAGGTACCCTAGTGATTTTGAATCTTGTTTGTCTATTGATGCGTTTGACTATTTTGTGCAGGATTGTTTTAATGAAGGTGTGGGACAAGACAATTTAGAGAAGGCGTTAGTGCATAGCATTACACATAGAAAACTTAATTATTCCGAGCACATTGAAGAAGAATTAATCCAGACAGTGGCAGCCTTGAGTCTCTTTCACCAATTCATGGTAAGTTTTCTTCCTATTTTATTTCTCTTCCTACTTTTAACGAAAAAATACTTCCTTCTGTGATTCAGGCACCCAAATTGGAGCTTAAACCGATTCCTGAACATTTGAAGTATGCATTTTTGGGAGAGGATGAAACATTACCGGTCATCATATCATCACAACTCACAGCAGAAGAAGGGGAGAAACTGATCCGGGTACTGAAGGATCACAAAACTGCCATAGCTTGGAGCATTGCAGATATCAAAGGTATAAATCCAGCTACATGTATGCATAGGATTCTGCTGGAGGAAGGTGCAAAACCTACAAGGGAAGCTCAACGCCGTTTGAACCCACTCATGATGGAGGTCGTCAAGAAAGAGGTTATCAAGCTTCTTGATGTTGGCATCATATATCCTATCTCGGACAGCAAGTGGGTGAGCCCTGTTCAAGTAGTTCCGAAGCGATCCGGAGTCACAGTTGTTAAGAATGAAGCTAGTGAGCTAGTGCCTACACGTGTGCAAAATAGTTGGAGAGTCTGTACAGACTACCGGAAGATAAATAGCACCACACGCAAGGATCACTTTCCAGTTCCATTCATTGATCATAGAAAGGTTAGCTGGTCATTCTCATTATTGCTTTCTTGATGGCTATTCTGGATATAATCAAATTGCAGTTGCTCCGGAGGATCAAGAAAAGACGACTTTCACATGTCCATTTGGCACATTTGCATACCGGAGGATGCCGTTTGGACTTTGCAACGCCCCCGCCACATTTCAAAGGTGTATGGTAAGTATCTTTTCTGATATGATTGAGAAAATAATTGAAGTGTTCATGGATGATTTTTCAGTTTATGGTGATTCTTTTGATACATGTCTACATAATTTGTCCTTAGTTTTAAAACGTTGTCAAGAAACTAATCTGGTCTTAAATTGGGAAAAATGTCATTTCATGGTTTCACATGGATTAGTTTTAGGGCATATCGTATCTAAAAATGGAATTGAAGTTGATAAATCTAAAGTAGAAATTGTTAGTTCTTTACCTCTCCCTACTACTATCAGGGAGGTTCGTTCTTTTCTTGGACATGCAGGTTTCTATCGTAGGTTTATGAAAGACTTCTCAATGATTTCTAGACCCTTGTGCCGTTTGCTTCAAAAGGATGTAATATTTGATATGAATGAAGAGTGTGTGGTAGCATTCAACAAACTTAAGGAGTTGTTATCCACGGCTCCTGTGATCATGCCACCAGATTGGAGTTTACCTTTTGAGTTAATGTGCGATGCTTCAGATTATGCTGTCGGTGCAGTTCTAGGACAACGTGTCAACAAAGTGCCACATGTCATCTATTATGCATCACGAACACTCAATGATGCACAGTTGAATTATTCAACAACAGAGAAGGAGCTTCTAGCTGTTGTATTTGCTTTAGAAAAATTTAGATCTTATCTAATTGGAACTAAAGTTATTGTGTTTTCTGACCATGCAGCTTTGAAGTATTTACTCACAAAAAAAATGCAAAACCGCGACTCATTCGATGGATACTTCTGCTTCAAGAGTTTGACTTGGAGATCAAGGATAAGAAAGGGAGTGAGAATGTTGTAGCAGATCATCTTAGCAGACTTATGCACTCAAACATAGAGGAAGATTTCATCCCTTTACGTGAGAGTTTTCCAGATGAGCAATTGTTTTCATTAAAGGTTACTGACCCTTGGTATGCAGATATTATCAATTACAAGGTCACCAAAAAGATTTCGGATGATTTTACACGTGCTCAGAAAGATAAGCTTGTCAAAACCGCCAAATACTACGAGTGGGATGATCCTTATTTGTGGAAATATTGCCCTGATCAATTGATTAGAAGGTGTGTCCCTGAATCTGAGTTTAAATCTATTCTAACTTTTTGTCATTCTTATGCATGTGGCGGCCATTTTGGAGCAAAAAGGACAGCCCTTAAGGTGTTAGAGAGTGGTTTTTATTGGCCTAGTTTGTTTAAGGATGCGTACGAGTTTTGTGCAACATGTGATCGTTGTCAACGAACAGGTAACTTGGGCCCAAGAAATCAAATGCCACAAACCCCTATTTTGATTGTTGAGATCTTTGATGTATGGGGCATTGATTTCATGGGACCTTTTCCATCTTCAAATGGTTTTCTTTACATTTTATTGGCTGTGGATTATGTTTCTAAATGGGTGGAAGCGAAAGCCACCAAAACTAATGATTCAAAAATTGTTTCAGATTTTACTAAGACTAACATCTTTGCAAGATTTGGGACACCTAGAGCAATCATTAGCGATGGAGGGAGTCACTTTTGCAATAGAACATTTGAAGCGTTGCTTAGGAAGTACAATGTCACACATAAGGTGTCTACACCTTATCATCCGCAAACTAGTGGTCAAGCAGAAGTATCAAACCGTGAGGTAAAGCAAATTTTGGAGAAAACTGTGAGTCCTAGTAGGAAGGATTGGAGCATGCGCTTGAACGATGCATTGTGGGCTTATAGGATTGCTTATAAGACTCCTATTGGAATGTCCCCATTTCGATTAGTTTATGGGAAACCATGTCGTCTTCCAGTAGAATTAGAACACAAAGCTTATTGGGCTATCAAAGCCTACAACATGGATATGAGTGTTGCCGGACAGCAGAGGAAGCTTCAATTGAATGAGTTAGATGAGATTCGGAATGATGCATACGAGTCTAGTCGAATATACAAGGAGAAATCAAAGGCATTTCATGACAAGATGATATCAAGGAAGAGCTTTGCCATTGGACAGAAAGTTCTTCTATTTAATTCTCGCCTTCGGTTATTTCCAGGTAAGCTTCGTTCTCGATGGGTTGGTCCATTTGTTATAACTAATATTTTTACTCATGGTGCAGTGGAAATCCAAAGTGCAAAGACCAAAAACGTGTTCAAAGTGAATGGACATAGACTCAAACCATATTACGAGTCTTTTGCGGAGCATGATGTGGAGGTTGTACCCCTCCAAGAACCAGCTTCCCTTGAATGCTTACTCTTGGTACCGTCCGGCTGGGGATGTAAAAGCAAGCGCTTATTGGGAGGCAACCCAATATTTCTATTCATTGTTTTTTTTTTTTTTTTGTCATTTTCAATTTTTCGTTTGTTTTGTTTTCTGAGTTTTCATGCGTGCTAAGCTGAATTATTTCTTTTCTTTGTAGGAATCTT
Source organism: Pyrus x bretschneideri (assembly GCF_019419815.1). Classification (NCBI taxonomy): domain Eukaryota; kingdom Viridiplantae; phylum Streptophyta; class Magnoliopsida; order Rosales; family Rosaceae; genus Pyrus; species Pyrus x bretschneideri. Next base: position 1,045,012 of record NW_025999821.1, on the reverse strand, counting down.
TGGTTATGTCCACCCTTGGAGTTGATTGCAGAATTGAAGTTTGGGGGTCATCACTTGATTTTATTGCAAATTGGGGAAGTTTTCAGTCCAAATGTTTTATTTTGTTTCTTACTATTTTATTTGATTTTTATTTTTTATTTTATGCATTATTGTGTTTTATGACATTGGGGACAATGTCCAGTTTAAGTTTGGGGGTAAAGATTGAAAAAATGACCAAATTGAAAATTTTCGTCCCTTTGACTAAGAACTGGTTTAATTTGTTTCCTTGTTGTTTTTTTTTTTTTTTTTGGTTTTCTTAATTAGTTTTGTTGACTCTTAAAAAAAAAAAACCCAAAAAAAAAAAAAAAAAAGAGAAAATTTTGAAAATATGAAAAATCCAAAAATAGTCTTATTTTATTTATTGTTTTGAATTAGATTTTTGTTAGTTTCCCGACCCAATGATATAACTGGATTGAATTTGAACCACGGTGATCAAGAACTTAGTAAGCATGTATTGTGTGAAGTTCCTTATTCTCTTGTTAGCTTTGTACATGTTTAATCATCTTTGAAAAACCAAAAGCACATAGCCTTGTTGATGTGAAACTAAAGCATGATTTAAAGCTTCATATGTGAACATAGTGACCATATACAACCTATGTGAGTTTTTGAGCCTATTGAAAGTGTGTGCATTTTTCATACACTCCTATTCTTTCATGTGTGATGAACTTATGTGACTTACATCTCTAGAACTTGCATAACGATCTTTCGAAATGTTTGTCATTGATTGCATGAACTTGAAAATGATAGAGGCATTAGGTTTATCACCATGGCCCAAATAAGCATGTTTCCTAAAGAAAAATGATATCATTAGATTGCCAATTTGAGCCGTATATGTTAAGCCTTTTATTTCTTATCACCAGATATGTCTGCCCTTATACCTTAAACATTTTTTTTCCTTACCCTTTCCAAGCTAGCTAGTGAGCAATGTGAGATTGTCTTATGAGAAATGTTTGTGAAGTACTTTGAAAGAGTTTGGCAAAAGAATAAGTGTGGGGGTATTTCATGTTTGTATTTAGTTATGTGCGAAAATTGGTTCAAAAAAATAAAAAATAAAAAAATAAAAAAAAAAAAAAAAGAAGAAGAAGAAGAAGAAGAAGAAAAAACAAAAAAAAATTGTATACAAAGCAAATAAAAACTTTAGGGGTGTGATTGGAGGTATTAGTAGAGTGGTTGGAGAGCTTGAGTTCTTATAAATCTCAACAAGAGAATTGCTTGCAATGTAGCTTGGAACTTGTGTTTACCTATCCTTTCATTTCTATAACCCCCTCCCTAAGCCTCATTACAACCAATAAAAGTCCTCTTGATTTTAGTTTTGCAATTATGATTGTGGAGATGAGATCTTTATGCAAGCTTATGGTAGATCTTTCACATTTGATTCTTTGAGCAAAACACGTTAAACTAAACATATGTGTGATTGAGTGTATGTCCCGTGAGAAGGTCACTAGTTTGCATGTAGTGTTGTAAAACAAAACTTGAAATTGCATTAGCATGGCTATTACACACACTACACTTCAAGGATGATTAAAAGGTCGCTGTTAACATTTGAATAAGGAAGATGAGCTTGGATTAGCTTGCTTGGTGCTAGCTAAGGTTCTTGATGATTTGTTTTCTTGAATGAAATTCTATGAGGGTGACATAGTGGGGAGCTAATGTTTTTCATGTTGCTACTTTTTCATGTTTTCTTTGTTTTGCTCGAGGACTAGCAAAAGCTAAGTGTGGGGGTATTTGATAAGCTCATATTTATATATATTTTATATCAAATTCACTTGTCTTTTCTTAGTTAGTTCCTTATATTTTTGAGTTATTTACCTTGTTTTTGTGTTTTTTAGGATTTGTCAAGTAAAGAAAAGAAAAATAACACAAGTGGAATGTTAAGTAATAAATTCGTCAAAACTGCCTGTGCAGGTCAGCTGACTTTGGAAGCAAGTTGCGGACAGCTCAGAATGAATTAGAGAATGAGCCTTATATGCTTGGAAAGCTACGGATGTCTATTTTCTGGAGAATTTTACAGATTGTTAATATCATTTTTCTAGAAAAAGTTATGGCCGTTCAAACACTGAAAGGTTCCCAGGAGGCTGAGCAGTTTGTAACTGACAAAGAAGCATTGAAAGCAATAAATCCCATAAAACTAACAGCCAAAACTGATGCAGCCAAGAACAAGCCAGCTAACACCTATTCAAATATCAGAGGAAATGAAAAATTAAGTGAGAGTAATGGGCATAAAGGCTGCCCAAAGAGTTACAATTGTTTTGGCATTTCCTCCCACTTATTGTCATCACTAAATGGCTGTTAGTGGGGTGAGTTATGGAGAAAAAACTGTGGCAGCAGAAAAGAAGAAAATACCTACAGGTTGCAGCAACAAAGAGGAGAGAAAAAGGGTGAAAAAAAAAGATAGAAAAAAAAAGAAGCAAAGCAAGGGAAAAAGGCAAGGCTGCTGCGTTGGGGAAGGAAGGAAAGGAAGGAGGAAATCTTGGCATTCTCTTCTCTCGGTTTTATCTTCTCAAACTCATGTCTTTCTTTTGGTTTAATTTGAGAATTATGTGTAACTAATTTTTAGTAGTTAGGGGTTGTTTTGAAGCCCCTAATATGATTGCAAGTTTGTTATGACATTTCGTTTGAATTACTTTTACGAATGGATGAAAATTGGTTCACTACTTGTCTCATTGATGAATTCTTTATGTGTTTTCTATGGATGCATACTTAGTAAGCATATCTAGGATTCTAATGCTATGAATATGTGCGTGCCTGCCCTTGTCGAATGAGGACCTACATATGTTCTAGAGTAGTACTTGTTAATTGCGATTAACGTGTGAATCAATTTCTAGGATAAGTAAGACAACGCTAGTACTTACGATGCCTTGTGATGACTCAAACTCTTTTCGTTCTTAATGATTTCTACTTGTTAAATCTATGAACACACCATTCGAGATTGCATGTTAGGGACTAAGTTATGTTGAAAACGCCTTTCTCTTAACATACTACATAAGAAAGAGTAATAGGTTGAGTTCTAACATTGAGCCAACTTGAGCATCTTCATCCGAAAATGAAAGGAATTTGAATGAAACATAACATGTTTGCATGATTATTTGGTGGTGGATAGCAATTCCCCTAACTTGTTTTTCTTAATTTGTGAACTACTTAAAAATCTGTCTCTGTCTTGTTTTTGTTCGATTTAATTTAAATATCAAATCAACTCCAAAAATCCCAAAAATTTGTGTGAGTGTAGCTCAGTGTGTCTAGTATCTGCATATAAAATTTCGTAGACTTTAGATAAGTGTAAGTCGGTCTAATAATTATTTTTCGGTGGCTGGTCATTAAGGACAGCAGCCCAGTTTTTGTGACATTTTAAGTAGTTAGATAAAACAATCTTCTGCGGGAAAGACCCTTATTTTCATATGCTACAATTGACAAATATTAGTGTTAATAAGGAAAATCAATAGGATATTTGTGTGCTACTTTGTGGTTTGCTTTTAATCCTATCAGGTGTTGGACAAAGAGACCCCCCACGGCCACAAGTGAATGAGGTAAGTTCTATGCCCGGAATTCAATCCCAATTAGCTAACCTTACTTCTATTGTTTCTCAGTTGGCCGAGGGAATGAAGATTCATGGACCAAGTGTGTGTGGCGTGTGCTCTATGCAAGGACATGCCAACGATCAGTGCCCTAAATTAATTGAGAATGGGGGTTGGGAATCTGCCAATGCCGTGGGTTTTGGGAACCAAAATCAACCATGCCATGATCCATACTCTAATACCTACAATCCGGGGTGGAGGGACCATCCAAATTTCAAATGGCGGGATCCTCAACAACCCCAAGGAGGATTTAGGCAGCAACCACCGAGCTTTTATACAAAGCCATTCGTCCCCAATCAAAACCAAGTGCAATCTGCCCCAACAACCTCAGGTATGTCTTTGGATAATGATCAAGTTGTTAAGTTACTACTTTGACGCAGGAAGTACAAACTCAAAATAAGGAGAGACAAATCCAAGACAAACGGGTGGACAATTTGGAGAAGCAAATGGGTCAAATTGCCGAATTTATGGGGCAAATTAGAGAACAAGGCATATTGCCTAGTTCAACCGTTATGAACCCAAAGGGAGGATTTGAAACCGCTAAGGCCATCATGTTGAGAAGTGGTAAACAGGTTGGAATGGACTCAAATACATCCAAATCAAGTCAAGACGAGGAAGACAAGTTGCTGCAAGAAGAAGCACAGGGAGCAAAGCCCACGGCCAAGGATGACTAAACCTTGCCGAATTCATCTAGTCCTCCTAAACCATCCCAAACCACCAAGGTAAGTCCCAATTCGACTTTTTCTAGTTCTATTCCACTAAATGTGCCCTTTCCTGGCAGGTTTAGGCAATCAAAGAAGTAAGAAGCCGAGAAGGACATTCTAGAGACCTTTCGGAAAGTTCAAGTCAATATCCCGCTCCTTGATGCGATTAAGCAAGTCCCGAGGTATGCTAAGTTTTTAAAAGAACTTTGTACAACAAGGAGAAGGATTTCGAACAAAGAGGTGGTTCAAGTAAGTGAAAATGTCTCTGCTGTGTTACAAAGGAAATTACCCCCTAAATGCAAAGATCCGGGTAGTTTTACAATTCCGTGCGTTATTGGTAATACTAAGTTTGAACAATGCATGTTAGATTTAGGTGCTTCTATTAATGTTATGCCATACTCTATTTATGCATCTATGAACTTAGGTGAGCTTAAAAATGATGGTGTGATAATTCAATTAGCCGATTGTTCTAATGCATATCCAAAGGGTGTTTTGGAAGATGTTTTGGTGCAGGTTGGTAACTTGATTTTTCCAGTGGATTTCTACGTGCTTGACATGGAGGATTCACCCCATTCCACCCCATTGCCGATTCTATTAGGGAGGCCCTTCATGAAAACAGCCCGCACCAAGATAGATGTGTTTAAAGGAACTTTAATGATGGAATTTGATGGGGAAGTCATTGATTTCAATCTTTCTGAAAGTATTAAATTTCCTAAGGACAATCATTCTTGCTTTTCTATTGATATAATTGATGATTTGGCATAGGATTTTCTCGATTCTTTGGAGAGGGATACACTTGAAACAACAATTGCACAAGGAATTGGGCAAAAATCTGGTTTTGCCGTGCCTAGAAGTGTGGAGGAGGCCGAGATAGTGGCTGCCCTTGAGTCACTACCTCAACACCATGGTAAGCCTTCTAACCCAATTTCAATTTCAGTTTCCACTAATAAGTTGTTACCCTCAGTGATTCAGGCACCCGTACTTGAGCTTAAACCGTTGCCCGATCATTTAAAGTACGTCTTTCTGGGAGACAACGAGACATTGCCCGTCATTGTCTCCTCATCACTCACGGCCATAGAGGAGGAGAAGTTGATCCGAGTGTTGAAAGAGCACAAGACGGCCATTGGGTGGACTTTGGCAGATATTAGGGGAATTAGCCCGACTACGTGCATGCATCGCATACTTCTAGAGGAGGGGGTTAAACCAACTCGAAAGGCTCAGCGCTGTCTCAACCCTCCAATGATGGAAGTTGTGAAAAAGGAGATTATCAAACTTCTTGATTGTGGAGTGATTTATCCGATCTCTGATAGTCGTTGGGTATCACCGGTGCAATGTGTTCCAAAGAAGTCCGGAGTGACAGTGGTGAAGAATGCCGAGAATGAGCTTGTGCCAACTCGTATCCAAACAGGTTAGAGAGTGTGCATTGATTATAGGAAGCTCAACGCCACCACAAGGAAGGACCACTTCCCTTTGTCGTTCATTGATCAAATGCTTGAAAGGTTAGCCGATCATTCTTTTTATTGTTTCCTTGATGGTTATTCTGGATATAATCAGATTGTCATAGCGCCGGATGACCAAGAAAAGACAACTTTCACATGCCCCTTTGGTACTTTTGCTTATCGTCGCATGCCTTTTGGTTTATGCAATGCTCCGGCCACGCTTCAAAGGTGTATGGTAAGTATCTTTTCAGATTTTGTGGAAAAGATTATTGAGGTATTTATGGATGATTTCAGTGTGTTTGGTGATTCATTTAACGGTTGTTTGGAAAATCTCACAATAATTTTGAAACGATGTGTAGAAACTAACCTTGTGCTTAAATGGGAAAAATGTCACTTTATGGTTAGACAAGGCATAGGTCTAGGGCATATTGTTTCAGAAAGAGGAATTGAAGTGGATAAATCGAAAATAGATCTTGTACGCTACTTACCCTCTCCTACTTCGGTTCGAGAGGTTCGTTCGTTTCTTGGTCATGCAGGATTTTATAGACGATTTATCAAGGACTTCTCCAAGATCTCAAACCCTCTTTGCCGTCTCCTCCAGAAAGATGTGGCGTTTGACTTCAACGAGGAGTGTGAGAAGGCATTCAATCACCTCAAAGAAATGCTAACTTCGGCCCCTATCATAGTTCCACCGGATTGGAGCCTTCCTTTTGAGCTTATGTGCGATGCTTCCGATTATGCATTAGGAGCTGTTTTGGGGCAAAGGAAGGAAAAGAGGCGGCATGTTATCTATTATGCCTCTCGGACTTTAAATGATGCACAATTGAATTATTCTACCACTGAAAAAGAACTTCTTGCTGTTGTATTTGCTTTAGATAAATTCCGTTCTTATTTGCTTGGTACTAAAGTTATTATTTATACTGACCATGCAGCATTGAAGTATTTGTTCACCAAGAAGGAAGCCAAACCACGACTCATTCGTTGGATGCTTCTTCTCCAAGAGTTCGATATCGAAATCCGGGACAAGAAGGGAAGTGAAAACGTGGTGGCTGACCACTTGAGCCGTATGGTGCATGAGGAAGATGCCGTGCCTATCATAGAGACATTCCCAGATGAGCAACTGATGTCCGTCAAGGTAAGTGAACCGTGGTATGCTGATTTGGTGAATTATTTGGTGTCTAAACATGTTCCTAGTGAATTATTTAAACACCAATGTGATAAATTGAAGAAAGAGGCACGGTTTTATGTGTGGGATGACCCGTATTTATGGAAATATTGCCCTGACCAAGTTATACGTAGGTGTGTGCACGATTCTGAGTTTAATGTTATTCTAACCTTTTGTCACACTTATGCTTGTGGGGGACACTTTGGCACTCAAAGAACAACACTTAAGGTGTTAGAATGTGGTTTCTATTGGCCTACCATCTTTAGGGATGCTAGAACATTTTGCATGTCTTGTGATAGATGCCAAAGAACGGGCAATATTGGTCCTAAACAACAAATGCCACAAACCCCCATTTTTAGTGTTGAAATCTTTGATGTTTGGGGTATTGATTTTATGGGTCCCTTTCCTTCGTCACATGGGTTTCTTTATATATTGCTTGCTGTGGACTATGTGTCGAAATGGGTGGAAGCAAAAGCCACCCGAACTAATGATTCTCGAGTGGTTGCAGATTTTGTGAAAACTAACATTTTTGCAAGGTTTGGAATGCCACGAGTGCTAATCAGTGATGGAGGTTCCCATTTTTGTAATCGAACCATCGAGGCGTTGCTCAAGAGATACAATGTCACGCATAAGGTGGCCACACCTTATCATCCTCAAACGAGCGGGCAAGCCGAGGTTTCGAATAGGGAAATCAAGCAAATTCTTGAGAAGACCGTGGGGCCTACAAGGAAGGATTGGAATTTGCGCTTAAACGATGCATTGTGGCCGTATCGCACTGCCTACAAAACCCCTATTGGGATGTCACCTTTTCGGATCATCTATGGGAAGCTATGCCATCTTCCTGTCGAGTTAGAGCATCGTGCACATTGGGCCGTCAAAACGTTCAATATGGACCTTGATGCCGCAGGTTTACATAGAAAGCTTCAATTGTGTGAGCTTGATGAAATCCGAAATGAAGCATATGAGAATGCCCGGATTTACAAGGAGAAAACGAAGGCATTCCATGACAAGATGATTCGTGCCAAGACGTTCTCTATTAGGCAGAAAGTGTTGTTGTTCAATTCTCGCCTTCGGTTGTTTCAGGGTAAGTTGCGTTACAAATGGGTTGGTCCTTTTATTGTCACTAATGTTTTCCCTCATGGTGCAGTGCAAATCAAAAGTTCAAGGACGCAGCAAGAATTCAAAGTGAATGGGCATCGATTGAAGCCCTATTACGAGACGTTTGAGGAGCATGTCATGGAGGAGGTACCCCTCCATGCCGTGGAACCTAGTCAAGCTTAAACGGAGGTACCGTCCGGCTGGAAGACGTTAAAGCAAGCGCTTCTTGGGAGGCAACCCATGTGTTGAAACACGAGAAGAAGGAACTTTCACTCCAAACCCAGATTTGGGTCCCTAACCTGACACACCCCAACCGAGATCAGGGCATGCTGGCCGTCACGTGGAAGTGACGTAGCCATGTGCACAGTGCGGAAGCTAAAGGAAGTAATATAAAAGTACAAATAATTTAAAAACTAGCATACATAAAGTGATAAGATAAGTGCTAGCGTAAGTGAGACGCTGAATTCAAAGCCTAAAGTCTACAGCAGTCCAAAGGAAAAGATACAACAATAGTGCACCCGAAGGTGACCCTACATCGGTGAGTGTCTGTCAGAAATGCTGGGACGTCCTCTGGGAAAACCATCGAACCCGCTAAGCTACTAGAACCTGGAGGGGCGCAAAACAAAAGCGTGAGTGGGCAAAAATAAAGCTCTTTGAAAACCATTTAGTAAAATACAGTCTAACCCCTCGTCGTAAAACCTGTATACTTCCCAGAAATAAATATATATACGTATGTATAAATATGCCAATGATGCTCAAATATATGCCATATCGGAACCTCAGAATGAAATGCAAGTGCTCAGGTATAAATCACATCAATAGCATAACATCTGGCAGCCGGAGTCCCCTAAGTGACCTGTACGGCTGAATCTAGAGCTCAAATCTCAATCTCAATCATTAAACCTGCCCACGAGTCGGAACCACCTATAGTGGTCTGTACGACAGGCCTGGGTGTAATACATATAAATGCTCTAGTGCTACGATCACGTGAAGGCTGTGCGAATAATCACGGGTCACCTACGAGTCGGAACCACCTATAGTGGTCTGCACGACAGGACTGTGCACCTAACTTGGATCCAAGCTGAGCGTATGGTGCGAGAGGTGAACAACACGTGAAGGACTGTGCCCTACTCTGGGCGGGAGCACTAACACCGGGGGTGCAGGTTATGAGCTCTCTAAGCCTCTCGAATCACCATTTAATGCAAATGTTAAATAACGCTTACCTGGCACTTACCTGCGCCTCCACAGCACCAAATATAAATATGTAAATGTATGCCACTACTAATGCATATGATAATGCATAAACAATAAGGATATGGTGCATGGCATAAAACGAATAACCCTTTTAAACTATTTCTGGGAATATAAATGTATATAGGTATATACGGAAAACCAAAAGCCCACTCACTGGTATGTGGAAGGGTCGTAGCCCCCCTGCCTCGCGTGAGCACGCTCGTCCTCGGGATACGTGTCACCTATATGCGAAAATACTATAAAAACGTTAATTTTAAAGCACATAACCTTCCGTTCAAAATAACTTCTCATACATTGCTCAAAATGGACAATTGAATATACCAACGTGCTCTACACAACCTCAGGATCACAACCATATTTTTAGAAAAATTTTCCTCTGTCGCACGCGCCGCCACGCGCCGACCACGCGCAGGCACGTGTGGCGCACACGGATGGCGTCAACTGACACCGTTAGGAATATTCCGTCAAAACTGATAGATTCCGTTAACGGCATCAGGAATATTCCGTCAGAATCCTGACGGAATATTCCGTCACCTTCTCCGGCGAGACTCAGGCGCCGTTGCCGGAAAACCTGCAAATCGTGTTTTCTCACTCGTTTTTCCACCATTTTTCATGATTCTTGCACCAAATTAAAGCTTAGGACTAGTAGAACACGATCCTACAAGTTTTATGGCCTAAAAATTACTAAATCATACCTGTCCACAAACTCCAAAACCGGCCAAGCTTGAACCCAACGATCCCGACGTCCAAATTCGTCCAACGAAGCACTCCGAGGTTCCTGGGAACCTCACTAAGACATCTATGTGCTTCACAAGTCCAAAAACATGCTAAAATGAGTTTGCATGAATAGTGCTCAAATCGGAAAACCTCGAATCGACGTGAAAATAGTGGTTTCCCTACTTGAAAATGGTACGCCTGTGTTCCCCTCGACCTCACGATCACGACTGCACCCTTGGTTTCCTCGATCTGCTACGGTTTGAGGGAGTTGTGTGTTTGTCCGTACGTTTACAGAAGGAAGAAGAAGAAGAAAGGGAACTCGGGAGAGAGAGAGACAGAGACAGAGAAAATGACAAAGGGAGAGGGAGAGTGAGACAGTGTGTGTGTGTGTGTGGCCCAACACTTGCCAACACCACACAAACAACCAAACAACATAACAAAACAAACTAGGGGTAAAATGGTCATTTCACCTATGCGTTTCGATAGTTTCGGGATGGGATGTCACAACCTACCCACCTTAATAGAATTTCGTCCCGAAATTCAAAACAACCAAATAACAACCCTTAGTGACCAAAGAACAATCTAGGATACACATCCCTCATCCGATCTTCTGTCTCCCACGTAGCTTCCTCGACTGAATGATTCCTCCATAAAACTTTCACTAAACTCACCGTCTTGTTCCTTAGAACTTTTTCCTTCCAATCTAATATCGTCACTGGTTCCTCGTCATACGTCAAATCTGGGTTAATCTCTAACGGTTGTGGAGGTATCACATGAGATGGATCAGCAACATAATGTCGGAGCATAGACACGTGAAACACATTATGCACTCTGGCTAGTTCCGGAGGCAACTCCAACCTGTAAGCTACCTCACCAACTCGCTCCGTGACCATGTAGGGTCCGATGTACCGGGGACTCAACTTGCCTTTCTTCCCAAATCTCACTACACCTCTCCACGGTGAAAGTTTCAAAAATACCCAATCTCCGACCTCGTACGCTCTGTCCGTAGCATGCCGATCCGCTAAACTCTTTTGTCTGTCCTGGGCTGCTTTCAGGTTAGACTTAATCACCTGAACATTCTGAGTAGTCTCCTCAACAATCTCCGGACCCACTAACACTCTTTCTCCAACCTCTGACCAACATAACGGTGTGCGACAAGCTCTACCATATAATGCCTCAAATGGCGCCATGCCAATACTCGAATGAAAACTATTATTATAAGCAAATTCCATCAAATCCAACCGCTGGTGCCAAGCATCACCAAACTGCAACACCGAAGTTCGCAACATATCCTCCAAAGTCTGAATAGTCCTCTCTGACTGCCCGTCTGTCTGAGGATGATACGTCGTGCTGTAGAGTAGTCTCGTACCCAAAGCTTCTTGAAAAGCTACCCAAAACTTAGACGTGAACCGTGGATCACGATCCGAGACAATACTCACCGGGACACCATGATATTTCACAATCTTCGAAATAAACAACTCCGCTAAACGACTCAAAGAATACTTCTCCCTTACTAGAATAAAATGTGCGGACTTAGTGAGTCGATCAACAATCACCCAAATGCCATCAAAACCGTTATGTGTACGCGGGAGCTTGTACACAAAATCCATAGTGATATTTTCCCATTTCCACTGGGGAACGGGAAGCGGCTGCAACAACCCAAACGGCTTCTTCCTTTCTGCTTTAACCTGCTGACAAACAGCACATCTACTCACGTACTCAGCTATTTCCCTCTTCATGCCCGGCCAATAATAGAATGGTCGAATGGTATGATACATTTTTGTAGCTCCTGGATGCATGGCGTAAGCTGAAATATGTGCTTCATCGAGAATATCTTTCTTTAAATCCAGGTTATTTGGCACGAACATTCTTCCCTCTTGCATCAACATGCCATCCGATTCACGCACTCTGAGGTCTCTCCTCCTTCCTTGTTCTCGAGCTTGAATTAATTCTTGAGTCTGTTCATCAGCCACCTGAGCTGCAAGCACCCGATCAACTAAGATTGGCCTAACTTGAAAATTAGCAAGTAAAGCCACATCTCGATCTTCTGCTTCTAACCTCACTCCCGTAGCACGCAAGTCTGCCAAAAGGGGAATGCGACTTGCGTACAACGCATTAATGCGGCCTTGAGACTTCCGACTAAGTGCATCAGCAACTATATTCACACGATCCGGGTGATAATCAATCGTGCAGTCGTAATCGCTGAGCAACTTCATCCACCTCCGCTGACGAAGATTAAGTTCCTTCTGAGTAAAGAGATACTGGAGACTCTTATGATCAGTAAAGATCCTACACTTCTCACCATAAAGATAGTGTCTCCACAACTTCAACGCGAAAATGATAGCAGCCAACTCCAAATCATGAGTAGGGTAATTCAACTCATGAGGTTTCAATTGACGGGAAGCATAAGCAATCACCCTACCATGCTGCATCAACACACATCCCAGACCATTCAAGGAAGCATCGCTATAAACCTCGAAATCACCACTATCGTCCGGGAGTGCCAAAACGGTTTTTAATCGTTACCCGATTCAATTGCCTGTAATCAATACACAGCCTCAAAGTTCCGTCTTTCTTCCTCACAAACAATACTGGGGCTCCCCACGGAGAAGTACTAGGCTGAATGAAACCCTTGTCCACTAATTCCTGTAGTTGTACCTTCAATTCCCTTAATTCAGCAGGTGCCATACGATAAGGAGTCAAAGAAATAGGATTAGTACCTGGAAGCAACTCAATAGTAAACTCCATGTCTCGATCTGGTGGTAAACCAGGCAAATCCTCGGGGAAAACATCTGGAAAGTGTCGGACAACCCTCACGTCCTCAACACTGCTAGGAGGAGCCTCATCCAACACCACATGGGCTAAGTACCCCTGACAACCTTTAGACAACAACCTTTTAGCTCTCACAGCAGAGATAACGCCATGTCTCACCCCACTCTGCTCACCCACAAAAGTAACCACAGGCAGTCCAGGACGACGAAACGTAACTATTTTCCCGTAACAATCAATATTGGCACGATTGGGGTGCAACCAATCCGCGCCCAAAATCACATCGAAATCAAAAATATCTAACGAGATAAGATCAGCTGGCATAATAACACCCTCAACTATCACTGGACACCCTGGGTACACCCGATCTACAATACATCTCTCTCTTCTAGGCATAGCGAACTCTAAATCGAACCCTAGAGGTGTGGGGCGAGGTTGCGTCACTTGAGCAAATGTATGAGAAATCACAGAATGTGTAGCTCCGCAAACAATTAAGACTCTAGCAAAATAACCAAGAACATTTAACGTACCCATGATCAGATCCGGGTTGTTCTAAGCATCCTGCAGAGAAATGTTGTGAATACGCCCCTGGCCCTGCTGTCTTCCGCCACGACCTCTGCTCGCCTGAGTACCGCGACCCTGCGTACCACGCCCCTGACTGGGCTGACCAGTCTGTCTCGAAGACCCTGCACTACTAGTAACGATCTCTCCTGGCTGAAACTGTCCTCCCTGATACCACTGAGAACCGCCGGCTGGAGCTGGAGGATACGGCATATAGTCGCCCGAATACTGAGGGTAACCACCCTGGGAATAGGGGTCCTGGGGATACTGATACTGTCCCGGGGCATAAGGAACAGCATCACCCTGATAGTGATAGGCACCACCTCGACCTGCCTGCCCATAACTACTCGGACCCTGAATCTGTTGAATAGGTGCAGGTGGTGGCAAGAAAGTCTGCTGCGGCTTCTGCTGCTGACTCTGGGGGCATTGCGCGGCTCCATGTCCCATCTGCCCGCAAGTAAAACAACCACTTCTGCCCCGCCTACACTCGCCAGTGTGCCGATTATTACACCTTCGGCAAAATGGGGCCCTACCTCGGCCACCATCACCTTGTCTCTGGCCTCGAGCGCCACCAGTAAATCTACCTCCTCGTCCCTGACCAGTGGCACTGAAACACCACTAGAAGAGCTAGAGCTATTACCACCCCTCTTGAAGTTTTGAGTCTGACGAGGCCCGAGCGACGCTTGACCTTTACCCTTGACATCTTTCTTCTGATTACCATTCTTCTCATCGTCATCACTCTCGCTCGTCATGTTCTCAGAGTCCTCAACTCTCAGCAAAACCTCGTAGAACTCCTGATAAGTATCACAATGAGTGGAGGTCGACATTGAACGCCACTTCTTCTTAGTGCCAATGCGAAAACGACGAAGCATCTCTGCTGGATTACCAGCAATCTCAGGGTGGTAGCTAGACAGGTCGGTGAACTTCCGATAGTACTCGTTCGCAGTCATCTTCCGCTGTTTCAACTCAGTGAATTTCTGCTTTTTACGATCAATGTACTCAGGGGGCACAAACCTCCTCTTGAATAACCTAATGAAAACATTCCAGTCAGTCTTCTCGACTGGAGTCAAACGACGAAGCTCCTGCTCCCACCAGGATGCAGATTCCGTACCCAGAAACCATGAGGTCGTCTCGACCCATCTCTCAACAGGAAGATTCCCCTGATTATTCAATACTCGGAAAGTTTTCTCAATATGCTCTAACCAACGCTCTGCTTCCTCGTGCCCTTCATGACCGTGGAACTTATCCAATTTCAGATTGTACATAGTCTCCAGAGGAGTCCTCTGGGGAGGGCGAATAACTGCCTGGATAGCGGTAGCAATAGCTTCCCCCAGCTGAGTGATATCGAGGAAACTAGACTCATCGGAGCGACGTGGTTCCCGACGAGGCGGCATAATTCTGATAGAAGACACCAAAACCATTAGAGTACTCACAAAAGACACAGGACTGCCAAACCTAAGCTCTGATACCAAACTGTTACATCCCGGCCCGGGACGAATCACTTCCCGGGCCCGCTCTACCACCATAGCACGATATTGTCCGCTTTGGGCTTACCATTCCCTCACGGTTTTGTTTTTGGGAACTCACGAGCAACTTCCCAGTGGGTCACCCATCATGGGATTGCTCTAGCCCCCTTTCTCGCTTAACTTCGGAGTTCCTACGAAACCCGAAGCCAGTGAGCTCCAAAAAGGCCTCGTGCTAGGTAGGATGGGAATATACATTTAAGGATCAGTCCCCTGGGCGATGTGGGATGTCACAATCCACCCCCCTTAGGGGCCCGACGTCCTCGTCGGCACACACGCGACCAGGGTTAGGCTCTAATACCAAACTGACACACCCCAACCGAGATCAGGGCATGCTGGCCGTCACGTGGAAGTGACGTAGCCATGTGCACAGTGCGGAAGCTAAAGGAAGTAATATAAAAGTACAAATAATTTAAAAACTAGCATACATAAAGTGATAAGATAAGTGCTAGCGTAAGTGAGACGCTGAATTCAGAGCCTAAAGTCTACAGCAGTCCAAAGGAAAAGATACAACAATAGTGCACCCGAAGGTGACCCTACATCGGTGAGTGTCTGTCAGAAATGCCGAGACGTCCTCTGGGAAAACCACCGAACCCGCTAAGCTACTAGAACCTGGAGGGGCGCAAAACAAAAGCGTGAGTGGGCAAAAATAAAGCTCTTTGAAAACCATTTAGTAAAATACAGTCTAACCCCTCGCCGTAAAACCTGTATACTTCCCAGAAATAAATATATATACGTATGTATAAATATGCCAATGATGCTCAAATATATGCCATATCGGAACCTCAGAATGAAATGCAAGTGCTCAGGTATAAATCACATCAATAGCATAACATCTGGCAGCCGGAGTCCCCTAAGTGACCTGTACGGCTGAATCTAGAGCTCAAATCTCAATCTCAATCATTAAACCTGCCCACGAGTCGGAACCACCTATAGTGGTCTGTACGACAGGCCTGGGTGTAATACATATAAATGCTCTAGTGCTACAATCACGTGAAGGCTGTGCGAATAATCACGGGTCACCTACGAGTCGGAACCACCTATAATGGTCTGTATGACAGGACTGTGCACCTAACTTGGATCCAAGCTGAGCGTATGGTGCGGGAGGTGAACAACACGTGAAGGACTATGCCCTACTCTGGGCGGGAGCACTAACACCGGGGGTGCAGGTTATGAGCTCTCTAAGCCTCTCGAATCACCATTTAATGCAAATGTTAAATAACGCTTACCTGGCACTTACCTGCGCCTCCACAGCACCAAATATAAATATGTAAATGTATGCCACTACTAATGCATATGATAATGCATAAACAATAAGGATATGGTGCATGGCATAAAACGAATAACCCTTTTAAACTATTTCTGGGAATATAAATGTATATAGGTATATACGGAAAACCAAAAGCCCACTCACTGGTATGTGGAAGGGTCGTAGCCCCCCTGCCTCGCGTGAGCATGCTCATCCTCGGGATACGTGTCACCTATATGCAAAAATACTATAAAAACGTTAATTTTAAAGCACATAACCTTCCGTTCAAAATAACTTCTCATACATTGCTCAAAATGGACAATTGAATATACCAACGTGCTCTACACAACCTCAGGATCACAACCAAATTTTTAGAAAAATTTTCCTCCGCCGCCACGCGCCGGCCACGCGCAGGCAAGTGTGGCGCACACGGACGGCGTCAACTGACGCCGTTAGGAATATTCTGTCAAAACTGACAGATTCCGTTAACGGCGTCAGGAATATTCCGTCAGAATCCTGACGGAATATTCCGTCACCTTCTCCGGCGAGACTCCGGTGCCGTCGCCGAAAAACCTGCAAATCGTGTTTTCTCACTCGTTTTTCCACCATTTTTCATGATTCTTGCACCAAATTAAAGCTTAGGACTAGTAGAACACGATCCTACAAGTTTTATGGCCTAAAAATTACTAAATCATACCTGTCCACAAACTCCAAAACCGGCCAAGCTCGAACCCAATGATCCCGACGTCCAAATTCGTCCAACGAAGCACTCCGAGGTTCCTGGGAACCTCACTAAGACATCTATGTGCTTCACAAGTCCAAAAACATGTTAAAATGAGTTTGCATGAATAGTGCTCAAATCGGAAAACCTCAAATCGACGTGAAAATGGTGGTTTCCCTACCTGAAAATGGTACGTCTATGTTCCCCTCGACCTCACGATCACGACTGCACCCTTGGTTTCCTCGATTTGCTACGGTTTGAGGGACTTGTGTGTTTGTTCGTACGTTTACAGAAGGAAGAAGAAGAAGAAAGGGAACTCGGGAGAGAGAGAGAGAGAGAGAGACAGAGAAAATGACAGAGGGAGAGGGAGAGTGAGATAGTGTGTGTGTGTGTGTGGCCCAACACTTGCCAACACCACACAAACAACCAAACAACATAACAAAACAAACTAGGGGTAAAATGGTCATTTCACCTATGCGTTTCAATAGTTTCGGGACGGGATGTCACATAACCTATCTCTTTATTGCTATTACTTTGCCATTTGTGTTATGTTTGCTAGTTGTGTTAGTTGATTGTTTTTGTGTTAATCTATGTTTGAAACATTGAGGACAATGTTTGGTTTAAGTGTGGGGGGGTAAACAAGCTATTTTTGCATGAAATTCGTGGGATTTTATCACCTATCACTTCACATGTTGTTTCTCACTGTTTTAAAGTGTTTTTAGTGTGTTTTGATGTGTTTTAGTGTTATATAACAGAAAACCCTAGAAAAATTCGAAAAAAAGTTTGAAAAATACCAAAAAGAGTCGTTTTTGTGTGTTTGTGTCTTAGGGTACCTTCCAACACAATGATGAGGATTTGGTTTTTAATTGCATGACTGTTAAGAAAGAGTTATAAACATGGAGAAAAGTTTGATATACTCTTGGTATATGCTTGGTTATGGTTATAATGTATGACTTCACATGCAATCCTAAAAGAAAAATTAGTTGTTGTAACATGCTTGAAAGAAGGAACTCAAACAAACATTACAACCCTGCGAGACTTGAGCTTTAAACATTCTTTGGAGAGTATTAATCTGTGATTCTTGTTTTCAAACTCGTTGCATGATCTCATTATTCTTGCTTGGTTGCTAATTAGAAGGCGTTTCATCATATAGTTCCAAATGCTAGAACTCATGCCCATTTCATTCAAAGCATGTTATTGATTTGCATAACACATATTCAAGAAGAAGTTGTGTAGTGACCACCACCAAAGCCAAATTGCCGTGTATCCTACTTCATTATATGTTTAAGTTAACCCCATTGAGCCTTGTTAAGCTTACATTCTTTGTTAACCCACACTATCCTCACCTAGCCTAGATTAGGACTTTCCATACCCTTATTCTTGAAGCATAGCAAAGCATGATTTGAATTGAACTCTCTTTGATTAATGTTTGGCAGAACCCAAGTGTGGGGGAAGTAGGTTTCATGTGAGTTAGTGTGCCATAGGCACGGGTGGAAAAGAGAAAAGGAAAAAGAAAAAAAAAAAAAAAAAAAAAGAATATGAAATAAATGAAAATAAGTTCACATGTTTGAGGAAAGGGTCCAAAAATGTTGAATATGGCCCTGAGTGTTGCTTAGTTCTTCCCTTTGTGTTAAAAGTTGATTTCTGTGTTTTAAAGTGAGTTCTAAGTTTCGATTTCATTACTTTGCTTGCTATTGCTTTAAGAACCTTTGTTTCCCTCTATCTTTCCATTGTTAACCAATACCCTAAGCCCCATTACAACCCTTGACTTCTATCTTGAGTGTTGTGCATTTCAATTTGTGGAGTTTGAAGTTGGTATGAGCATATGGTGTCACTGGTTCTCGCATCTAAGTCGTAGCATTCCATTCATGAGATCATATCTACACATGCTTATTAACTCCAGAAATTGCTTTCTTTGTGATGCATATATGTGAGTGTTCGTTTTCATGTTTACATCAATCTTCTCACATATGACTAGATTAGGGTGTGTAGTTAGAAAATCTGAGTGAAAATTGAGTGCATATCTTATAAGGAATTGAGCAAATTCTCTAAGGCATGTTACTACATTCAAAACATGGTTTTAAATGCTTAATTGTGAACTAGTATGTGGTGACTATGATTAAGAATGTACTTAAGTGTGAAGATGACTAAAATCTGTGGAGATAATGAATTTTTAACATGTCATGCGCATTGAAAATCCCTGAGACCATTGTTGGAAGGTTTAGGTTTTGTTTTGTTTTTCTGTTTTGCTCGAGGACTAGCAAAAGCTAAGTGTGGGGGAATTTGATAGGAGCATATTTATGCGACTTAATTGGCTTGTTCTCGTGCATTTACGTTGTGTTTCTTTAGTTATTTTAGTCCTTTATGCCAATTTCGTGTGTTTCTAGGTTCATATGGCTAAGGAAGCAAAAAGGTGCATTTTGGAGCATTTTGGAGCAAAATTGGGGTTAGAATGGATAGCTTATGCTTGGAGCCAAAGTGTTGGACGAAATTGAAGCCTTGTATGCACTTTAGGACATAAAACAAAGGGCCTAGCCCAATCAAACAAAGCCTTAGAACCAGCAAAACCATCTATTCCCTCTTTAATCCACATGCATTCATCATCATTCACCCTAGCTTTAATTCACATGCAAACACATTCAATTTCAGCATCCACAAGCCCTTGCCGTGCATCCCATTTGCATTTCCAGCTTCCCACTTCATCATTGCACCACATTCTCTTCCATATTCCCTCTTTAATCCACATGAATTCATCATCATTCACCCTAGCTTTAATTCACATGCAAGCACATTCATTTCCAGCACCAAACATCACCTTGCCGTGCATCCCATTCCATTTTCCAGCTTTTCTCCTTCATTGCAGCCACACTTCCACATGCATTCCCTCTTTTAATCATTCCCTCCTAGCTGTCATATTCCCTCTTTTAATCATTCATCCATCTATAAATAAGCATCCATTGCAGCCACAAAGGAGCAATCATTCAACACCTCCATTCACCACAGAAATTCTTCCATAATCTACACCATCTTCCCCTTAGAACATCTTGTGTCGTGCATCCCACTCCAGTTTTCCAGCATTTTCTCCTCCATTGCAGCCATTCCAACCATCAAACACTCATTCCTCCATACAAATACCACCCCAAAACCTATCCATAGATCTTGTGCGACAACAAAGAGGAGGAGAAGAGTGCCTAAACGTTCATACAATTTAAGTTTGAGTTGTTGGAATTTTTAGTTGTTTCTTTTCCTCGATTTCAATGGTTAGATTTACTTATCTTTGTTTTGTACGTATGAGGAACTAAACCCCCCATTAGCTAGGGGGTGATTCGAAACCATGTTTATGCTTGCAATATGAATTGATTACCTTTGGTTGGAATTTCATGAGTTGTGGATTCAATTTGTTTAACTGTTTGATTGATAACTTATTTATGTATGTTTATTGA
The DNA here is from genome assembly GCF_019419815.1 of Pyrus x bretschneideri. NCBI lineage: Eukaryota > Viridiplantae > Streptophyta > Magnoliopsida > Rosales > Rosaceae > Pyrus > Pyrus x bretschneideri. Next base: position 1,024,758 of record NW_025999821.1, on the reverse strand, counting down.
GAGTGCACACTTAATTTTCATGCATGAATATGACGCTAGAATATAAGTGAGTTTCACCTAATAGTTATGAACTTATATTCACAAAGTAGTGGAGGTTGCTTATAAACAATCACGTTAAATGAATTCTTGGCACTAGTTTCATGCTCATCATAGTAACGAATGCCTCGTCAACACTTATGGTTTTCAAAGAACTTAATGATTCTTGCTTGTATCTCTATTATGCAATTCATGTAGGTGATAGGAGCATATTTAGGCGACTTACTTAGCTTGTTTTCGTGCATCTATGTTGTTAATTCATAGTTGTTTTAGTAGTTTAAGCCATTTTCGTGTGTTTTTAGGTTCATATGGCTAAGGAAGCAAAAAGATGCATTTTGGAGCATTTTGGAGCAAAATTGGGCTTGGAATGGATAGCATATGATTGGAGCCAAAGTGTTGGACGAATTTGAAGGCCATGCATTTCCTTCCAATTCCAAAGCCCACAATCACTTCAAAAGCCATGCAAAGAACCATCCATATCATCATAAACAATCATGCACTCCACATGCATTTCCACCCTTACAAGACCCTAAACATATCATCCACACAAATCTGCCATCATTCACACATTTCTCCACTCATTGCCGTGCACATTCACTCACCACAAACATTCCACATGCATTCATCAACATATCTAGTTGTCACTCACATGCATTTCTTTCATCATTTCCAACCCACATGTTCCTTTAATCATTCACACATACACCCATTCACCACCAGAAATCATCCTTTAAAACATTGCACATGCATCCATAATCATTCATTTCAGCCATTCCACATGCATTCCCTTCATAAATAATTCACATGCATTCATCATCATTACCCCTTTAATCCACATGCTCTCCCATTTCAGATTCACCACAAGAAAACACCATCATTGCCGTGCACATGCATTCCCTTCCATTTTCTGCTTGCATTTCTAGCTTTGCACATGCATATATTCCTCCTCCTAGCTGTCATGTCCCCCCCATTTTACCTATAAATAAGCATCCATTGCATTCATTCTCATTCACTCTCATTCATACACATTTCAGTCACACACTTCTTCCATTTCAAAATGTAGACATCAAACCACCCTTGCCGTGCTCTCCCTTACAATCCAAACACCATACTTCCATCCCCCCAACCAACTATCCCTAGACCTTATGCTACAACGAAGAGGAAGAGAAGAGGAAGAGAAGAGGGCCTAAACGTTCATACAATTCAAGTTTGAGTTGTTGGAATGTTTAGGTGTTTCTTTGATTTCAATGTTTAAATTCAATTCTCTTTGTTTTGTATGATTGAGGAATGGAAGAAAAGAGTGCTTAAACGTTCATACAATTCATGTTTGAGTTGTTGGAATGTTTAGGTGTTTCTTTGATTTCAATGTTATAAAGAACTAAATCCCCCTTTGGCTAGGGGTGAATTCGATGTAGCCTTGCAAAACTATTCCATGTTATTAAGTTAAAGTATTTGATTCACCAATCTGTGCTCTTTTTTCATTCACTGATTTTATAGTTTAATTTGTTTGTTAATCTTAATGTTTGATCACCATTAGGGCTGCTTATGAATTATTTGATCAAGGTTATAGTACACATCATGCTTAATCTTGGTAGACATGTGAATGAATGAAGAAACTGCTATGCATACATCCTGCCATGTGATTTCTTTGATTCTTTGAAGTTTTCTTGTTCTTAATGGATTCTTACTTGCTAATCTAAGTTGAACATCACAACTAGGTTGCATATTAGGAGTACTTGATCACAACCACACATCAAATGGATGATCATAAATAAGTAAAACGAACCCTAGTTGCAGATTGGAGAGTTGAATACGTTTTGACTTAACAAACATGGACTTGGTTTAGCAGTGGTGAAATCGAATCCCTAGCTTCATCTCCATTGATACTATCTCATTTTATTAGTTGTTGATTCATTTATTTGTGTTTACTTCATGTTCTTATACTTTCAAGTTACAATACCAAATCTGCCTATTTAGACTAGTTTGATACAATACCAAATCTGCCTATTTAGACTAGTTTGATTCAATTCTTAATATGCCTAGTTTGATTACATTTTAGTTAGAAAGTATCTTAGTTTGTGTTTTTAAGCATTTTGATTCATTCTATTACTCAATTTCGTCCAAAGTTACCAAAGTGCTCAAAACTGCCCAGAAAGTGATTTTAAGGCAGTTTTGAGTGTTTTGGGGCTGTTTTGAGTCTTTTGATTTGTTTGAGTGTTTTTATTGTTTAGTTTTGCATTCTTTGAGTCTAGTTTAGTGTTTCAAACTTTATTTTACGTTTTTGAGTCAGTTTCCAAGTGATTTTGCAATCCCTCCTAATCCCCGGTTAAGAACGATCCCTACTTACATTCTTCACTACAATTGACAAAAAGAGGGTTTAAATTGTGTGCGTATAATTCTCGCATCAGTAGGGAACTTGTGGGGAATGCTTTGGGTTGTCGTATGCAATCATCCAATTCATTAACTTAAGGAAAACTTGACGGTTAATTTAAGCGGACCTAATTAACCCGGGGTGTTGAGTTTCATAATTCATCGAAAGACCAACCGAAAATCATCTTGTATGCAAGTGTAACATGTGTGGAGAAGAACCTTCTAGCTAGCATTCATCCATATTTTCATCACATTCATATTTACATTTTGCCCTTAATTACAATATGTGCATTTTAGTTTAATTTCGTCAAAACCTCAATCCCCCCCCCCCCCCATATTTTGTTAGTCTTACTCTATCTTATTTTGTGTTTTTAAGTATTTGGAGTCTTGTGGACTTATTTTGAGTTTTCGTTAAGTGAATTAAGTGTTTAAAGATTAGTTTTATTTATTTAAGTCAAGTGTTTAGCACCCCTAGTTAATCCCCGGTTAGAACGATCCCTACTTACATCATTACTACAATTGTCACAAATAGGGTTTAATTTATGTGTCACATTCGTAACGCATCACATACAAAAAGTTTCATTCAAACGAGGCACTTGTTACGCAGACGGCGAAACGATCCAAAACACCGCTTAGTACCATAGACGACGATGCAGCAGCAGCAGCAACAACAACAACCGCAGGCAATGACCCAGAACTCCACGCCGCCGCAACCTCCCTCTGTTGAGGCGCCGCCAAACAGGTGGTGCAGGTGATGGAGCGGCTTTCTCACATTAGGCTTGACTCCGACCGCCTCCTCGAACCCCTGTTCTTGGCGCTGAGCCTCTCCATTTGTTCCTTAACGAGGACGCCTCCATGCGCCAACACCTCCTCTACCTCCGCTTCGTCGGTACCTCCTCTCTCTCTAGGATTTGATTCGCAAAAACCTATCTCGCATTGAAAAATCCACAAATGTTTGAGGGTGTCGCGCTTATTTTTGCTGGGAAGGCAGCTGGAAGAATGTGAAGTTCTGAACGAGTCGCTGCGATCACGGAGCAATTCTTGGGGGCTACATATGCCATTGGTTTGTCCCGATGGAGCCGTTGTTGCGTATGCTTGGAAGTGGCAGCTTGCCGGCCAAGTTGGCGCATCTGCTGTTGACAGAACCAGGTTGGTCTCAAGTTCATATACTATATCCTTTACTTGAAAAATTATGATTAAAGGAAAGCTTTTTTTTTTTCGAAATTTCCAAAGCATACATAAGCTTCTGCTCCAAAAAAAAAAGTTAAAGATTTTGAATACTTTTTCACTAGAGAGGATGTGGAGCAAATACAAGTTTCGTAATTTCGTAACGCGGTTCGAATCTGGTTCATTGTGGATTATATTCTTACTGGTTGTGTATTTTGTTGTATTTTGACCCATGAAGCCATTTCCTGAATTCTGTTATTCAATGTTTTAGGTTTGCTCTCAAGGCCTTCATTGAATTGTGTTATTCAATGTCCTAGGTTAGCTCTCAGAAAAAAAATATATCTTGCTTGCGGGACTCTTCCATATTTGGCAGCTGGGAGGCCTTCCCTTCCCTGATGAAAATCAGGCGGCTTAGGAGTCTTTTTATGCTTGCCGCTGGTCTTGGAGTCCAAGATCGGCCAACATGGTGGCATGCCGTTTGGCGTGGAGTAGGAATACGGAGATGTGCGACTTCACATGCGCTAACTGCCCCCCATCTTCGTTGATTCATGTTCTGAACAATGATGGTTTACCATGTCCTTAAATTTCATGAAATTGGTAGTGTAGGAGGGTAACGTTTTAGCATTTGTTGGAGCGTAAAGTCCCCCACTTGGACATCTTCATGAGCATATCTATAATTTCCATAAGGGCTCCACAGGCATGAAGAGCTTGGTGGGCTCCTTGTGTTCTTACACTGATCCAAGGAGTTAATTTTATGATTAACTAGTATATGCCTACACACAGTGTGTGAGATTTTTATTTTTTATTTTTAAAGTTGAAAGAGAGAGAGTGGGTGAGAGTGGGGAGTGAGGTTTTTTTTTTTTTTTTTTTTTGTAATTAGAGATGTTCAAATCACTTGTAGGTGGTGAGGCTTAAACAAAAAATAGCAAATTTTTGTTTTGTAAACTTACGTTACTGCTCTTAATCTTTTTATTATGATAGAAGACTAAATAATTTTTTCACCATCTTTTAGTTGACAAAGATGATTCTATTGATATATACTTTAGATGAAGCACTTTTAATTTTTTGTTGGGAAGATGAAGTTACTTGGTGAAAGTTGGGGGTGCAGTACTTTTTTCTCATCTACGTTTCGAGTGTGACATGACGTAACATCCTATGCTATGTGTGTCTTAACTGTTATATTTTATCTTCACAATTATTTAAATCTTCTATTTTCAATCATTGTATCATTAAATATTATGTACTTCGTTGTATCATTAAATCTTCTATTTTCCTTTATTGTTGTCAGTTATAACCGAGAGCAAAATCGATACAATTAAAAAAAATTCCATTCAGCGTAGGGTTGGCTGCATTCGACCAGCCCTTCAGCCTTTTCAGATTTCGTGGGGCCCACGAGGCTTTTGGCTTGGTCTTTGGTTGGAGACGATTTTCGGGCTATTTTCGGCTCTTTGGACCCTTCGGTTGGAGATGGCTTAAGACAGGGATGAAGTCAGAGATATGCATGGATGGGGGCATCTTTAAACAAAAAAGTCACAAATTAAAAAACACAAAAATATACTAAACAAAACACTTATATATTAGTCCATAAGGTTTTTCATATAACATATCACAATGTCCATCAATGCGTTTTTATATTTTGAAAGTGTTGCATGACAACCTCATTACCAATACCATCAAACATCTCCCTCTACAAAAATAACCATGTTATCATTTATCCATTAGTCTCTCATATAATTTCTCAATCGATCTTTATAAATTTCATGATCGAAAATGCTCTTTCAACAATAAAAATAGCATATGGAAGAGCTAATACTAATGCTACAAACAACTGAAAGAGTACTTTTTTTTTCACACACACAAAAAATGAGTGGGGGCATCCGCCCCCTCTGAGCCTAAGGTGACTCCGTCCGTGGCCTAAGAGGAAAAGGCTTACATTGGGCATGAGGGCTCGGTCGGCCAACTTCGACTAGGTTCCAGCCGTTTTTAAATATTCATTTTAATATCTGTTCGTGTATTGAAAAGAGGCATATTTCTAGTCGTTAATCATGTACATATTGACCATTCCACAAAACGAAGGTTTTTCTCTACAAACATTAATTGTACATGTTGTGTATTTCCTCTTCATACATAACACATGTGGTGTACAAGCATCATACACATGTATGTACTTACATTAATTAAGAAGAAATACTTGTAAAAACAGATTTTATACTCAAACAATAACCACACTATTCTCATTTTAAAAAAGTATTAGATAATTATTTAAAAATGCTAATAGCAATTATCTCGTATTATGTTTTCTTTTAACATTTGCACAGAAACGAATATTTCCTGCACATTTCTCATTTGGTAGCTGAAAATCAAAAACGTAAAAAGAACTTGAATGATTAATTGAAAGCTTTACAAGGGGCATATAACATCGGTTATTATTTAACCTCATCTTAAATTGTACAAAGACTACCATTGGAAGCTAAGTCCCTACTTCTCAAAACAGGCATGTCAACTACCTATCGCTTCTGTTCTCCCCACGTCTTACTCTCAAAAAATTCATTCAGCATTGACTCAATATTCTCCGGACGTAGCTTTATATACTTCCCCGGGTTTTTTCCGTTCTCGACCGTATGCCTGCTACACGATGTGCGTCAACATTGATGCCAGAAATGCAGAAATTATGGATCTTTTTCAAAGGAAATTTCGAAAATAGGAGAAAACATACCCGAAACGTTTGATGAATGATCTGTAAGCAGGCAAGAGGATTTCAGCAACAGCTAGCCTTAAAGACTCTCGCAATTCACTGTCAGGAACTGTCCACTGAGATTGCTTTTGATGAAGCTCCTCAAACTGCGTGTTGAAGGTCTTGAAACGATCTTTCACCATTGCTCTTGAAAGCGAACTGCTATCACCACCTGATGGATTTCCGCCCTGAACGGTAAGACACTGCAGAATCTGCATCACAAAAATCAAATAAAGATACCAGAGCATATGAGAATGATTTTCAAATAACAGGAAGAATAATTCGAGCATTGTAACTTTAGATTGAAATTTTGACAACAGTTGAGCCCATTTACTACTGTTATAGCGGATAAAGATGTTGCCATACCAACACCTTCTAATGGTTTATTCGAAACATATGAATACCATAATCATCTATAATGTATTGAGAATAGACAGATTAAAAAATAGTCGAGACCAGGAGGCCAGGGGAGTGGATCAAGGCCACATGATCAAATGTCCCAAGGAAAATATCGAAATGAATGACATGCTGTGAAATTTTTGAATAAAGGGTAAATTCAGGGTATTGATAAAAGGAAAACATGACCAACACAGACAAATCCCGAATGCTCAATATCTAACAAGAATTCAAAACCAGGGAACAAGGCAGCATCAGAAGAAAACAGAAAGAATATGGTGGAGAAATAATATGATCAAAGAATCAAAACCTTTGCCCAAGAAACCCTCTTATATTGATTTGCATGCTGCTGCACGATCCTTCGGTGTATCTGCACCCAGTCATCCCCCAACAAATCCTTTGCTTCTGACCTGTATATAATTACTTATCAGTTAATACAGTAGTAGCATGCAGATAGGATCAGTATCTTCTAAGGAGTAGAATAACTATAAAACAAACCTCCGCACGGATCTCACTACGTAGTGAATGTTGTTCATGAGAAATAACTGAGTGAGTGCAGGATCTTTATACTGCTTAGATTTTCCATCCAGGTTGTTCTGAAGAGCCTGCATAATCCTTGTAGTAACCTTTGATAACTGAGACTCTGGCTCACCTTCATCAAACTCTTGAAAAAGTTGCTTCAGTGTAGACTGATAACTGTGAACATTTTAAACAGTCATGCGGTGATGTTTGCACAGTTACTGTGAAAAAGTACCAGAAAAATAGAAAGAGAACCGAACTTGGGATTGGGAGAAAAGGAAGATACAAAAAAACGCAAATGGCTTAGCTGATAGATATTTTAATTGATATGGAAATTATTGCAATGATCTTGATAAATTAAGGGCATTCACATATAAGCCCTAGATAACATCACACCTTAGACAAAAAACACACTTCAAACTCAACACTTCAGAGAAAAATCAGCTTAGTTTGTATTATGTAATACCAAAATAACTTCGCAACTAAAAATCAATTAATGCATGGCATGGGGATGGATGAAGGGCTTTTGTCTCCAATTGAGCTCTTAAAAAGTGTTTTTCTATAAAACTTACAGTTGTAAGGGCGTTTTTTCCAGTTTACTAATAAATTAAACATTACCATCATAACCAGCCAACGTGGAGACAAACAATCCAAGTAACTAACAATTCAACAAAGCAGAGAATTTACCAAAAGCAATAGGGTAAAAAAATTATACAGATCAGATCGCCCTCAAAGACATCAGCAATCATGAATGCTTCAAAGTTATTATATTTGCAATCTCCTCAGAGAAGGAACAAAATAGCAAGAATCAGAAAGCACAGGAATAATTACTTACTCGAAAAGAAACTTTACATAGTTTATCACGTAGCTTGTCAAAGGATGGACGGTTCCATCAAGAACGGCAGTTTTTGTGGCATCCTTTTCAACAGCTTCTTCAAAATCACCAAAAGTTTCCTGGGCTGTTTGAGCTAGACGCTTTGTCAAACTTATTGCAGTTTCCCGCATTTCCATGCAAGCTTTGCTTCCAAAAAGTAACTCAATCTGAAAAATAAGATCTAAGAATTATATTTTAAACCATCGATTGTTTCCTTAAGAAGTATTAAACCAACATTTGATGAACATATAAAGATAAAGATGAGAACGAAACTAATATTTTGACCTTCTACTTTCTTTAAGAGTTATAGTTTCCTTGCAATATAAATTTCTGTAAGAAATCAGCTTGACATCATTACACTTAACCCCATTCCCATGTTAATACTTTTCAACCTTTTGGCCTTCAATATACTCCAGCGATCATCTCATATAATTAAACATATGAATTTGTGAATTTAAAGGCTATTTATTGATGTGTTCTAAGGTGTTGTCAGGCCTCATTCAAACTTACACAAGCTCTGCCATGATTTAAGAAACCAATACTAAGGTCTTAACAAGGATTTATATCAGCAACATAGCATCATTTTCATATTCACATCGAAGCCAGCACTACAGTGAAGAGTGAGAAACTGCATGTTCTGTCCCAAATTAGTAGCAATGGATGGACTCCAGAAACATCTTATGCAAGTTGGTAAAGTGCTTTAACCAAAACGATGTTGTACATAAACTAGTGACTGAGTGTGTGAGTATGTGTTGGGTTTATTGATGCCTCTTTACCAATTTTAAGAATAAAAGGGTTGTATTAGGGAAAATCGAACTCTTAACCTTTCTTGTTGAGTTACTCCTAAACCCATTACGCAACACATAATTCACGATTAGAAGAAATTTTTGTGCACAATCTTATGTGTGCTCCTACCTATGCATGTGCTTGGGTGTTGAGCGATTAAATCTTCTAAACTCATTTTATATGTACCATTTATGTGAGTTTTATCATTGATTAAACTCTGTGACTCTATCTTTGATTAATACGTGTTAAATTTATGACGCAAAGTCAAAGAAAAGTTACTAAGTTTTTATTTATTCAGCAAAATCTACCCTAACAAAGTGAAGGGAAAAAAAAACACACAAGTTACTGGTTTCTTACATTTCTTCTGCATAAAACTCAAGATAATCAAACTTCTATTCTTCTTTGATGAACAAGAAAAAAATACCATAGTTAGAGAAAGGTCACAAAAGCTCAATAAGTCCAGTCTCGAGGCAAACCAGCATTGGAACAAACACTTTTGATGGCTTTAATCTCCTCCCTATTTCTTAACCCTACAACAAAACATATAATCAATAACTGAATCATGATATTTGGATGAAGAGAAATGCTAAGAGAGCTTCTCAAAAGTAGAACACTTTATGAACTTTTTTTAACGTCAGTTTTTGCGTCAACAATATAAAACATTGAGCTAAAAACATGAGATGACAGAGAATTCATAAAGAATTTGACTTTTGAAAGAATCCCCTTATCATTTCTCTTGAAAGGATAAAATTCTCATTTGCAAACATGACAACGTGCAAGTGACTGTGATAGCCTGTCCCGAAATATTTGTACCGATGGCGTGAAATTACTAAAGTACCCTTGAACATTTGGGGCGTTGTATGGTTTAAGTTTTGGTTGTGGACCAATATGTTAAGTCCCTAATATTTTTGGAACCAATTAGGAACTTAGACTTACATTTGTTTTATTTTTTTTTGGTTGGCTGCCATCTAGAACACACACACACACACACACACACACACACATCCAATCCCATTGACCCTCTCTCTCTCCTCCACACTCGAATTTTCTTGCCATTTCCGTACAACCTGTACGGACAACCCTCAAAACCCTTTCAAACATCGAGGATCAAGGTCGTGAATGGTGTTTTTGGACTCTTTGCAAGCTTAGGAGTCGAATGGTGGTGATGGTGGTTGGACGTGAAAACCTCGAAAACCTTTGAAACCAGAATTCCCAATTTGGTGCACTATTCATGCAAACATGATCATGAAGTTTTCAGAGAGTTGTAAGGTTCTAGGAAGCTTTAGAACAGCTTCACGAAGCTCGGAGAAGAATTTTGAAGTGTTTTGGATGTCGGGAAGCTCGAGTTCATTGAGTTGCAGTGGTTGCTGGAGTGTTCGAGGTTTCCCCGGTGAGATTCAGTTTGTTTTCGGGCTCCAAAGTGATAAGATCATGTTCTCCTAGTTGAGAGCTTCATTTTGGTACAAATTTCATGAATTTTGGTGTTGAAATGAGTAAGTTATCAAGCTTTGAAGTTTTTCCTGAAACCAACGACCGGCGTGGGACTCCGGCGAACCAAGGAAGAAGAAGGAGAATATTCTGTCAACTTTGATGGAATATACTAACGGCGTCAAGTATATATAACGGTATATTCCCTAACGCCGTTAGGGTTTCCGTACGTGTGTCAGGCACATGCCTGCGCGTGGCCGGCGCGTGGGTGGCCGAAAAATTTTTCTAAAAATATGGGGATGTTCGTGGCGTTGAGTAGATCACGTTGGTATATTTAAACAAGCCATTTGAGTAATGTATGAGAAGTTATTAGCTAGTTTTGTTTATGTGCTTTAAGTTAACATTTATATAGTTGTTTCACATATAGGTGAGACCTATCCTCAGGACGAGCATAGTCAATCGAGCCTCGAGGGCTACGACCCTTCCACATACCAGTGAGTGGGAATTTGGTTTTCCATATATACCTATATACTTGAGATTTTTCCTAGAAAATTGATTTAAATGAATTTATGTTTAGAAATGCCATGCATATATTGATTTATAAGTAGATCATTGAATTAATATAGTATGCATAAATGTGATTTGACGCTCTGGACGCTTAGGTAAGTAGTAGGTGAGTTGTAGATTGTTTATGTAAATTGATGATTATGTGAGATGTGTTGAGAGCTTATAAACCTACACCCTGGTGTTAGTGCTCCCGCCTAGAGTTAGGGCATAGTCCTTCATGTGATGTTCACCTCCCGAACCATACGCTCATCTTGGATCCAAGTTAGGTGCACAGTCCTGTCTTATAGACCACTATAGGTGGTTCCGACACGTAGGTGACCCATGATTATTCGCACAATCTTCGCGTGATCGTAGTACTTAAGCATATTTATTTACACCCAGTCCTGTCGTCCAAACCACTTTAGGTGGTTCTGACTCGTGTGCAGGTATATTTGTTGAGATGTGGATTTGAGCCGTACAGGTCACGTTAGGTGATTTGCATTGATTTATATCATCTGGCTTACATATAATTTTTTATGTTGAGATATTTGACATGGCATATTGGTGAATTTTGCTATTCTAAGCATGGTTGTGGTATAGATATATATTCTATTTCTGGGAAATTATACAGGTTTTACGGCGAGGGGTTAGAACTTTTGAGAAATGAAATGATTTTGAAAAGCTTTGTTTTTGCCCACTCACACTTTTTGTTTTGCGCCCCTCCAGGTTCTAGTTAGGAGTGCTTTTTGGTGGCTTGCGAGGAATCCACAGCAGCTCTGACAGATTATCACCATTGTATGGTCACCTTTGGGTGTTATATAATTAGTATTTGTCCTGTTGGACTGCACTTAGGCTACTTATGCTTTGATTGTGCATTTCACACTTAATCCCGCACTAGCACCTTTTCTTAGCTTGAACTACTAGTAGTTGGTTTTTATTTATTCGCATTTTTATTATTATTTTTGCTTCTGCACTGTGCACATAGCTACGTCACCCTCACGTGACGGCCAGCAAGCCTTGATTTCGGTCGGAGTGTGTCAGTTTGGTATCAAAGCCTAGGTTTGGCAGTCCTGCATATTTTGTGAGTATTCTAATTATTTTGGTGTCTTCTGTCAGAACTATGCCGCCTCGTAGAGAGCCACGTCGTTCATCTGAGCCTAGTTTCCCCGATATAGCTCAGTTAGGTGAAGTTATTGCTATTGCTATTCAGTCTGCGCTCCGCCCTCCTCAAAGGACACCCTTGGAGACTACGTATAATTTGAAGTTGGATAAGTTTGAGGTTAATGAAGGTCATGAAGGGGCAGAGCGGTGGCTCTACCATCTTGAAAAGACTTTCCGAGTATTGCAGAGTCAAGGGAATCTTCCTTATGAAAGGTGGGTCGAGACGACTACATGGTTCTTAGGTAAAGAACCAGCATCGTGGTGGAAACAGGAAGCTTATCCGATGACACTAGAGGAAGCAGCTGACTGGGAAGTATTTAAGAAGTTGTTTCAGAAAAGGTTTATTCCCCCTGAGTATATTGATCGCAAGAAGCAAAAATTTACTCAATTGAGACAGAGGAAGAAGACGGCGAATTAGTATAACAAGAGATTCACTGATTTGTCTCGCTATGATCTGAAAGTTGCTGCTAATCCAGTTGAGATGCTTCGTCATTTCAGATTGGGTACTAAGAAGAAGTGGCGTTCTATGGTGACCACTACTCATTGTGCTTCTTATCAGGAGTTCTATGAGATTTTGTTAAGGATTGAGGATTCAGAGAATATGCCTAGTGAGAGTGAAGAAGAAGAAAAAGACGGCAATCAGAAGAAAGATGATAAAGGTAAAGGTCAAGCATCTTAAAGACCTCGCAAGACTCAGAGCTTTAAGTGAAGTAGAGCTAGTTCTAGTTCTTCCAGCGAGGGTTTTAGTGCCACTGGTCAGGGAAGAGGTGGTAGATTTTCTAGGGGTCCTAGATTTTAGAGACAGGGGGATGCTAGTAGAGGAAGGGTTCTGTTGTGCCGCAGATGTAACAATAGGCATTTTGGAGAGTGTAGACGGGGCAGCAGTGGATGTTTTACATGTGGACAGATGGGACATAGAGCTGTAAGTTGTCTTCAGAATCAGCAGAGGCCCCAACAGCTTTCCTTGCCACCACCAGCGCCGAACCAGCAAGTTCCAGGGTCTGGTGGTTATGGTCAGATAGGTCGTGGTAGTGCTTACCATTATCAGGGTGGCGCAGTTCCTTATGCTTTAGGGTAGTATCAGTATTCCCAGGATCCTTATTATCAGAGTGGGTATCCTCAGTATTCTGGAGGTTGTACGCCGTATCCTCCCATTCCAGTTGGTGGATCTCAAGGGTATCAGGGATGACAGCCCCAACAAGGAGAGATTGCTTCCAGTAGTGCAGGATCTTTGAGGCAGTTTGGTCAACTAATTCAGGTGTGTAATATGCAGGGTCGAGGTAGTCAGACTAACAAAGGTCGTGGTGGATGACAACAGACCCAGGGGCGTATCCACAACATCACGCAGCAGGATGCTCAGAATAATCCTAACTTAATCATGGGTACGTTAAATATTCTTGGTCACTTTGCTAAAGTGTTAATTGATTGTGGTGCTACACATTCTGTCATTTCTCATACTTTTGCTCAAGTGATGCAACCTCCTCCTACACCTCTTAGGTATGATTTAGAGATTTTGCATTTCTCATACTTTTGCTCAAGTGATGCAACCTCCTCCTACACCTCTTAGGTATGATTTAGAGTTTCCTATGCCTAGAGGAAAGAGATGTTATGTTGATTGTGTATATCCAGGATGTCCAGTGATGGTGAAGGATATAGTTATGCCAGCTAACCTTATCCCGTTAGATATTGTTGATTTTGATGTGATTTTGGGCACATATTGGTTGCATTATAATTGTGCCAATATAGATTACTACAGGAAAACAGTTACTTTCCATCATCCTGGATTACCTGAAGTTACTTTTGTGGGTGAGCAGAGTGGGGTGAGGCATGGCCTTACTTCTGCTATGAAAGCAAAAGGATTATTATCAAAAGGTTGACAGGGATATTTAGCTCATGTGGTGTTGAATGATGTTGCTCCTAGTAGTGTGGAGGATGTGCGAGTAGTTAGGCATTTTCCTGACGTATTCCCTGATGATTTACCTGGATAGCAGCCAGACCAAGACGTAGAGTTCATTGTTGATTTGCTTCCAGGTACGGATCCTATATCTTTGACTCCTTATTGAATGGCTCCTGCTGAATTGAGGGAATTGAAAATCCAATTGCAAGAATTAGTTGATAAAGGTTTTATTCGACCTAGTACTTCACCCTGGGAGCTCCAATGTGATTTGTGAGGAAGAAAGACGGGACTTTGAGGCTATGCATTAATTATAAGCAACTAAATTGGGTAACAATAGAAACCATTATCCATTGCCATGTATAGATGATTTGTTTGATCAGCTTCAAGGTGCCTGTGTATTTTTTAAGATTGATTTGAGGTCTTGTTATTACCAGTTGAAGATCAGTAGTGAGGATGCTCCTAAGACAGCTTTCAGGACTTGTTATGGTCATTATGAGTTTTTGGTGATACCATTCAGATTAACGAATGCACCAGCAACTTTTATGGCTTTGATGAATCGAGTATTCCAGCCATATTTAGATAGGTTTGTTATTGTCGTTATTGACGATATTTTGGTATACTCTAGGTATAAATCAGAGCATGTTCGACATCTCCCTTTGGTGTTAAAGAGATTAAGGGAACACCAATTATATGCTAAGTTTAGCAAATGCCAATTTTGGTTAGATCAAGGGTCATTTTTGGGACACGTCATATCTGCTCAAGGTATTCCGGTGGATCTTTAAAAGGTAGCAGCAGTGGAGAGTTGGGTTAGCAGGATATTACAGACGATTTGTTAAAGATTTTCGGTCGTTGCTTTGCCACTGACGAGGTTGACTAGAAAAGAGGTTAAATTTGAGTGGGATGATAATTGTGAGCGGAGTTTCCAGGAGTTGAAGTATTATCTCACTTATGCACCTGTTTGATAATGGTACTTTTAAGGTCTATAATGATGCTTCCTTGAATGGTCTGGGATGTGTGCTGATGCAACATGGTAGGGTGATTGCTTATGCTTCACGACAATTAAAGCCTCATGAGAAGAATTACCCTACACATGATTTGGAGTTAGCAGCCATTATCTTTGCTCTGAAGATTTGGAGACATTATTTTATGGAGAAAAATGTAAGATTTTTACGGATCATAAGAGTCTTCAATATCTTTTCACTTAGAGGTATCTTAATCTTTGACAGCGGAGATGGTTGGAACTGCTTAGTGACTATGGTTGCATGATTGACTATAACCCTGGTCATGCAAATGTGGTAGCTGATGCACTTAGCAAAAAATCTCAAGGTCGTATTAACGCTTTGTATGCTTGTCATGTTCCTCTTTTGGCAGACTTGAGATCAACTGGAGTGAAGTTAAGGGTAAAAGAACGAGAAGAAGCCTTACTTGCTAATTTCCAAGTTAGACCAATTTTAATTGATAGTGTACTTGAAGCCCAGATGGATGATGAGGAAATCCAGGAGTTAATTGAAGCCAGAAGTCAGGGGAAAAAGAAAGATCTCAAAGTTCGAGAAACTGATGACATGCTTATGCAGGAGAGTAAAATGTACGTGCCAAATAATTTCGAATTAAAGAAAACAATTCTTGATGAAGCGCATATTTTAGCTTATGCAATGCATCCTGAGGTACTAAAATGTATCATACTATTCGACCATTTTATTATTGGCCGGGTATGAAAAGAGCAATTGCTGAGTATGTGAGTAGGTGTGCCATTTGTCAACAAGTTAAAGCTGAAAAGAAAAAGCCTTTTGGGTTGATGTAGTCGCTTCTCGTTCCACAATGGAAATGGGAAAGCATTACTATGGATTTTGTGTACAAGCTTCCTCACACACATAATGGTTATAACAGCATTTGGGTGATAGTTGATCGGCTTACTAAGTCAGCACATTTTATTCCAGTGAGGGAGAAGTATTCTTTAAGCCGATTAGCTGAATTATTTATATCAAAGATTATGAAGTATCATGGAGTTCCTGTTAGTATTGTCTCAGATCGTGATGCCATGTTTACTTCTAAGTTCTGGGTGGCATTTTAGGAGGCTCTGATTATAGTACAACATATCATCCTCAGACAGATGGACAATCAAAGAGGACCATTCAGACGTTGGAGGATATGTTGAGATCTTCGGTATTGCAATTTGGTGACGCTTGGCATAGCGGTTGGATTTGATGGAATTTGCCTACAACAACGGCTTTCATTCGAGTATTGGTATGGCACCATTTGAGGCACTTTTTGGCAAATCTTGTTGCACACCTTTATGTTGGTCAGAGGTTGGTGAAAGAGTTTTGGAGGGCCCTGAGATAGTGGAGGAGACTACTCAAAATATTCAAGTGATTAAGTCTAACCTGAAAGCGGCCCAAGATCGACAAAAGAGCTTAACAGATAAACATGCCACTGACCAGGTGTATAATGTAGGTGATTGGGTGTTTCTGAAGTTATCACCGTGGAGAGGTGTGATACGGTTCGGGAAGAAAGGCAAGCTATGTCGTAGGTACATCGGACCGTATATGATCACCGAGCAAGTCAATGAAGTTGCGTACAGGCTTGAGTTGCCTTCAGAGCTGTCTAAAGTGCATAATGTTTTTCATGTGTCCATGCTTCGTCACTATGTTTCAGATCCGTTGCATGTGATACCTCATCAACCATTGGAAATAAATTCGAATTTGACTTATGACGAGGAGCTAGTGACTATTCTGGATTGGAAAGAAAAGGTTCTAAGGAACAAGACTGTGAGATTAGTGACAGTTTTGTGGAGAAATCACTCAGTTGAGGAGGCCACTTGGGAGACAGAAGACCAGATGAGAGAATTGTATCCACGCCTGTTTTATGATTACTAGTGGTTTGTTTGTTGTTGTTATGTAATTTCGGGGATGAAATTTTCTTAAGGGGGTAGGTTGTGACAGCCCGTCCCAAAATATTTGTATCAATGGCGTGAAATTACTAAAGTACCCTTAAACGTTTGGGGCATTGTGTGGTTTAAGTTTTGGTTGTGGACCAATATGCTAAGTCCCTAATTTTTTTTGGAACCAATTAGGAACTTAGACTTAGGTTTGTTATATTTGCTTTTGGTTGGCTGCCATCTGGAACGCGCACACACGCACACATCCAATCCCGTTAACCCTCTCTCTCCTGTCCACATTCATATTTTCTTGCCATTTCCGTACAACCTATACGAACAACCCTCAAGACCCTTTCAAACATCACGGATCAAGGTCGTGAATGGTGTTTTTGGACTCTTTGCAAGCTTAAGAGTCGAATGGTGGTGGTGGTTGGACGTGAAAACCTCGGAAACCTTTGAAACCAGAATTCCCGATTTGGTGCACTGTTCATGCAAACATGATCATGAAGTTTTCAGAGAGTTTTAAGGTTCTAGGAAGCTTTAGAACATCTTCACGAAGCTTGGAAAAGAATTTTGAAGTGTTTTGGACGTCGGGAAGCTCGAGTTCATCGAGTTACAGTGGTTGCCGGAGTGTTCGAGGTTTACCCGGCAAGATTCCGTTTGTTTTCGGGCTCCAAAGTGGTAAGATCATGTTCTCCTAGTTGAGAGCTTCATTTTGGTACAAATTTCATGAATTTTGGTGTTGAAATGAGTAAGTTATCAAGCTTTGAAGTTTTTTCAGAAACCAGTGACGCAGCGGTGACCGGCGCCAGACTCTGGCGAACCAAGGAATGAGAAGGAGAATATTTTGTCAACTTTGACGGAATATACTAACGACGTCAGGTATATATAATGGTATATTCCATTTTGGACAGAATATTCCCTAATGTCGTTAGGGTTTCCATACTTGTGCCAGGCACGTGCCTTGGCCGGCACGTGGGTCGTCGGAAATTTTTTCTAAAAATATGGAGATGTTTGTGGTGTTGAGTAGATCATGTTGGTATATTCAAACACCCCATTTGAGCAATGTATGAGAAGTTATTAGCTAGTTTTGTTTATGTGCTTTAAATTAACGTTTATATAGTTGTTTCCCATATATGTGAGACCTATCCTCAGGACGAGCGTAGCCAATCGAGCCTCAAGAGTTACGATCCTTCCACATACCAGTGAGTGGGCTTTTGGTTTTCCGTATATACCTATATACTTGAGATTTTTCCCAGAAAATCGATTTAAATGAATTTATGTTTAGAAATGCCATGTATATTGATTTATAAGTAGATCATTGAATTAATATAGTATGCATAAATGTGATTTGACGCTGTGGACGCTCAGGTAAGTACCAGGTGAGTTGTTGATTGTTTATGTAAATTGATGATTATGTGAGATGTGTTGAGAGCTCATAACCTTGCATCCCGATGTTAGTGCTCCCACCCAGAGTTAGGGCATAGTCCTTCATGTGATGTTCATCTCTCGCACCATACGCTCATCTTGGATCCAAGTTAGGTGCACAGTCCTGTCGTACAAACCACTGCAGGTGGTTCTGAGTCATAGGTGACCCACGATTATTCGCACAGTATTCACGTGATCATAGCACTTGAGCGTATTTATTTACACCCAGTCTTGTCATACATACCACTTTATGTGGTTCCGACTCGTGCACAGGTATATTTGTTGGGATGTGGATTTGAGCCATGCAGGTCACATGAGGTGATTCCGGCTAGATGGATGAGCTCTAAATTCAGCCGTACAGGTACAGGTCACGTTAGGTGACTCCGGCTGACATATCATTTGCATTGATTTATATCACCTGGCTTACATATAATTTTTTAT
Source organism: Pyrus x bretschneideri (assembly GCF_019419815.1). Classification (NCBI taxonomy): domain Eukaryota; kingdom Viridiplantae; phylum Streptophyta; class Magnoliopsida; order Rosales; family Rosaceae; genus Pyrus; species Pyrus x bretschneideri. The sequence goes on along the minus strand of NW_025999821.1, from coordinate 1,006,100 downwards.
GCTGAGATATTTGACATGGCATATTGGTGAATTTTGCTATTCTAAGCATGGTTGTGGTATAGATATATATTCTATTTTTTGGGAAATTATACAGGTTTTACGGTGAGGGGTTAGAACATTTGAGAAATGAAATGATTTTGAAAAGCTTTTTTTTTGTCCACTCACACTTTTTGTTTTGCGCCCTTCAAGGTTCTAGTTAGGAGTGCTTTTTGGTGGCTTGCGAGGAATCCACGGCAGCTCTGACAGATTATCACCATTGTATGGTCACCTTTGGGTGTTGTATAATTAGTATTTGTCCTGTTGGACTACACTTAGGCTACTTATGCTTTGATTGTGTATTTCACACTTAATCTTGCACTAGCACCTTTTCTTAGCTAGAGCTGCTAGTAGTTGGTTTTTATTTATTCGCATTTTTATTACTCTTGAAGTTGGAAAGAAATTTTTTTGAGATAACACATCAAAAAATAAACTTACGATAAGCTAACACACAAAAAAATCTAATTGTGTAATCAAATTACTACTTAAATAAATATATATATAGCCCCATATAGAGCCCAAAAGTAAATAGCCCCTCATTGGAGAGATATTCTTTTATAAAGCCCCAATAGTTCCTCAAAGCTCTAAAATAGGTTATATCCACCACTTTTCCAGTCACATATAGAGCTCCTCATTGGGAATACTCTAAAGAAGCACAAGTTTCTCTAGGAAGCACTTCTAAAATTCACACAAAACTCTTTTTAAGTTAATATGTCAAATAGTCATGAGTAATTTTTGCTATTAGACAGCACTTTTAGTTATTTTAGAAGAAGTCCCAAACAAACGCTAAATACCAACCAAATGGTCCATGACTAATTAGCAATAAGAGTTTGTTTTGGTTTGCTTCAACTAGAACAAACGAACTAAAACGTTACTTTTCTTTCATTAGTATTGGTTGAAATAATAAATAATAGATTACTAGTCTTTGTGGTGATAGGGTACTCGGAATATAGTCCATGTGGTATAAAAATAAGAATTTAAGTTCTAGTGGTGAAAGTCTGTTAGGATTTATGTCCAAATTTGAAAAATTTGTTAACTCTTCGTTAATTATTAGCACATGAGGCTCACATGTGAGGCTAAAAAGTCAAAATTAGCCTCACATGTAAGCCTCACATGCTAACAATTAACGGATAGTTATGTTTTAACCTTATATATGTGGTTCATTTGCTAATAATTAATAGAAAGTAGACATAATTTTCAATTTTGAGCACAAACCTTAACATATTTCACCACAAGAACTTAAATCCTAATTTTTTTACCACAGAAGCTATCATCTAACTATCATATCACCATGGGAACTAATAATCCAATCAGACCTAAATAGATTAACCACAGGTGCATTAATTACTAATTTTCTGATGCATCAAACATGGGTTTGGTTAGGCCAAGTTGACAAGGGGGTGCCTAGTGTGCTTGTTTAATTATGCTTGGGTCAAAATCTCCTTTCCGTACATTCACTGTCGTAACGAAAAATCCATCGACAAATGTATGGTAAATGACGTTCATTTAGTTTTGACCATTGTTTATTTCGTGGATGAGTTCATTTGAAGTGGACAGTATCATAGACTCATGGTGGACGAGAAGTTGCGATGCTTTCACGAGGAAGAAAATTTGGTAATTGTAATAAACGTGTAACAACTACTGAAAGTTGATTCGAGAAAGCGCGCTGTGTTTGGATTAGGCTTAATTAAATAAGTCTATCTGATATTGCATAATATATTATGAAAGGACCAGCGTTCATGAGGTCAGAGTTTAAAATTTCCTTGATACAGTCAATATTTCTATGAAAATATCTAAAAAATCATAGAAAGATATGGAAATGGGGAATGAAGTCTAAAATTCACCTTATATTAGAGAAACTCTTTAAGTTTAGGCTAAAATCGATATATATTATCGATATTTCTGACACATCTGTTAAATATCAGAAAAACTTTTATATTTTGTCCAAATTAATGCTAAAAATTTTCATTTCAAATTTTTATTATTTCCATCGAAAGCAATCGATATTCAATATGTCCATCGATATTTCCACAAATTTACATATTAATATTTTCACCGATACCAATATTTTAAACATTAGTCGAAGTACATATGGTTATATTTATATATGCCTGGCCGAGGGTGGACGTCGACTCTCGATACCGATTCGCGGACGTACGTCGGAACTTAGACTTTTCTGCATTCTTAATTTCTTTCTGAACGTAAATTACAAACTAATCATAGACATATATGCACATGTAGGTTTGAAAAAAAATATATATACATTTACATATATATATATATATATGCATATGTAGACAACAACGGAAAGTGAAGCTTTTTTGTATATAGCTAACACATATATGCATCTCGATGGATACGAAAAAATAAGGTTTTCTTTCTACATTTTTGGGGCATTAACAATGGAATAAATTATTTTATGTGCTCTAAAAAACAATAATTTGAGAAAACTATTTGTTTTCAAGTGTTTTTCAAATTGTATAGTAATAATGACATATTACGCTGTATTTCAGACATACTGATAAATTTTTCGGACGATTTCCTAATTTGCAGAGTCATGGATAGAAGAAAGTTGAGGCATATACATTCTTACCGGCCACCGAAAGCGATTATTTGGATGCACTCAAAAAGTCTATGGTCAAATCACATGTACATATATAATATAATCTATGATTGTGATAGACACCGGCTCATTGACAACAATGAAGATATAAATATTTGACGATAAGATTTCAATGCTCTCAAGTCTGTACAAGCTACAGTACGTATAATATCTCGGTGCTTCTTGTTCTTTTTAGGGTTTCTTTTTCTGGAGTCAGTAAACTGATGTAGTCTAAAGGCCGGACTGGACATCATCTTCATTTATATGATATTCAGTACCAATCAATTAATAAATTCCCCACTTTTCGGCCCTTTTTAAGTACATGATAGTATGGTTGAGAGTGAATTTCACGTCAGAAAAATAGAATTTTGTATGTGCTTATAAATAGTTTGGCTACTCTCAAATTGCTAATTAATTTTATAGTGGAAGAAACTCCAACTTTCTTCAAGTATGAATTGATCAAACATTAGACTTACCAACAAAAACAGTAAATTAACATCACACGTACCCTAAAGTTAAGCTGTCTGCTGTCACCGTACCCCTCAACTCATGTAACTTCATGAATCATGTATATAAGCGGAGGCCGAGGCACACACACAGAGGCATACGTTTATCCCCACCGAAATTGCAGCTGCCGCTGAAACCTTACGTACCCTACTATCTTTAATGCTAGCTTCTTCTGTTAAAGAAATTAGATGAACGATCCTTTCACTACTTAAAGACTCTGCAACTAATCTTTTTTTTTTTTTTTTCTTTTTTCCTGCTCTATATACTTCCAGAATTTTATTCATCTGATAAAGAACTGGAGCAATCAAGAAACATGCTCATCAAAATGTTACTCTCCCTTCTCAATCTCCTCAGGATCATCAAGACACACTACTACTCGTTCATGATTACGTTACGTGGTGATCAATATCACAAGCTTCCCGGAATAAGTTATTCTGATCGTGTTTTGCTACAAGAACACAATAATTTATTCCCGGAAGTAACCCCTTCGCCTTGGTTGGTGCCGTTACCGGTTCACTGTATAGCTGAATCCGTGAAGAACCAGCTCCCGGGGGTGCAAAATAGAGGAGGCAAAACGCAGGATTCGGATTATGGCTCGCACACCGATACGTGTACTGTGTGCATGGATAAAGTGGAAGGAGGGCAAAGGGTGAGAGAGCTTTCCAATTGTTCACATGTATTTCACAAAGAGTGCCTAGATGCTTGGATTGATGAGGGTCAGTTTACCTGTCCTCTTTGTCGATCCAATCTATTGCCAAAGAATTGTACTACTCCAGAACCAAAAGGTCATGAACGGGAGTTGGATTCATGGAGGGCGGAGAGGATGATTTACTTGTTTGGTGACGATTACCAGTTCATGTGGTAGCTGGCTTTGTTAGGATGTAGTAGATATTCAGTGGTGAAGCAAGCATGAGGTCATTAATTGGTTGTCCTTACGCCAATAACTCTAAAAACTCCATGTGTATTTGTTTGTATTATTGTATTTGACCCCTATAATTAACAATTAAGGCAAACTAAATTACAACCTCATATTTCTACTTCTTTTATTTTCTTCTATCATATTTGTTTTCTTTTCTCTCTTCTTGTATGGAATGCTTTAGTTGAAAAACCTTGGCAGTCTTTAATATTACTCTACAATATCATGTATCCACCCTTGACAAGCTTCTACTAATAATAGTAGTTGTCGACATATGTTGACATAAACTTTTGGCATATGTTGACAAGAATTGGCAAGTGCCTACTAGGTGATCGACGAAATGACCCAATAAAACTTTTTGGTTGATACTATAACCCCATTATTTGAAAATCCTAGCTACATATATATATATATATATGTACGTATTTGAATATAGTATATTAATTGTTATTAATGATTTTTTTATTTGATCGATCATCTTTTTATGAACATATATAAATAAGAAAGCATGAAAACATGAATATATGGTGATGTTGATAATCATTTCAGTTTTTTATTTTTAGTTTTAAATTTTCTTATAAATTGAAACTTGTTTATGTTGGAGAACAAAGTCGCATTGAACACAAAATAATATACACTTTATAGTGGACGTTACTAATATCACATTTTATGATTCAACCCCATACCTAATAGATGGCCTACTAAGTTAGAAACTATATCCGCAATGATGATCGTAAGACTTAGAAAGTAGCGTTAAGGCTTTCGTTTTCTGTTTTCATTGTTCTTTTGAAACTTGAAAACAATCATCAAACAAGTTTAGGTTTAGGTTTTTCAAAAAAAAAAAAAAAGAAAAATAAATTACAGGAAATGATTAACAAACATTAAGGAGGCTTTATGATAGGATATTTAGTACTTGCATATGGAGGGTTTTTTATTTTTTTTGAGAGAGAGAAATGATAGAATTTTATTAACATAACAAACCACTTACAAGGACGTCAGATGAGTACATATATCCAGTGATCAATTTCTTGATTTAAAGGTAATAAGCACAAACACAAATGATTTTAAACCCCTCATACGGTCATCACACAAAATACATCACTAAAACGATGAATCCCGAGATTGATATGTCCCATAGACACGTGACATAGCAAGCAACGAAACCTTCACCAAAACCTACGCGAGACAGCGAGGCTACAAAACCGCATAAGCGATACAAAAACCTACGCGTGACAGTGAGGCTACCAACAAATTCGCATAGGCGACACGAAGGCCGAAGCAACAAACCAATGATAAAACACTAAACTAAAAAACAAAAGAAAATAAACAGGCGGTGCAGCTGCAAGTTGGTAGTAGGTGTGGGGAGCAAAACCAGGGCACGTGCAGAAATGTCGGGAGGAGCGCGACGACAGCTGTAGCTGGGACCAACTGAGAGAGGTGGGGAGGAAAAAGGTTCCAGCTAGAGCCACCGAAGTTATCGGAACGCCACCACAAACCAAACCAACAAAATAGTACCGAGAGCAACCATAGATTCCACCAACTGGAGTTGGTCGCAGTAATGGTAAGAAATAACGACAATGACATGGGTGCTAAAGGGGTTGCCAAGCCAAGACCACCCATGCCATTGAACCGCCATCCCAACCACCACCACGAACCTAAAGATGACAAATATATATGAAACATGCAACCATCTGTGACATTCAGATCAATTATAAACATGCATGACTAATTACGATTTGTGAAAACCTTTTGAAAAACCATGCAACGCTTAAGTCATGGCATTTTCCCTAAGTGAATTTACAATTATTAACCACAAGAAACATTCCTCAATTTCTGGGTGGCATTCCAGGAAACTGCATCCGGTTACTTATCTAAACATCATAATAGTAGCTAAGCATTAAGATGTAGACACAATTTAAACATAGTGATTAATCATTCAAAGTATGCATACATAATATCATAAACAGTTAAATAAAGACTACATATTCATGCTAAGGCTCCTTCTCCAAATTGATGTGTAGAGAACCCTAATGGCTAATTAGGTTTATTTATGCTACTACAAAATAAAATCCTTCATAGAAAAAAATACAAAATAAAATCCTTCATAGAAAAGGTCTTTTAAAAACTAGGAAACAAAATAAGTTAAAGTAAAATATGAAACATAATCCTAATCAATTAAGGGAAATCTGTCTAGCCACGTTGAGGACCTTAGACATCTCCAAAACAAGCACAAGACAACTCTTTTAAAGCTTGAGATGTCCTAAACATATTTGTAGAAAAGCCCATTGCCATAAAACGTCATCTTGAATGCCAAAAAAGCTAACTAAGCCCAAAATGTCACTTTAATAGTTTCGTGCACTAGTCATTTATGTATTCGCCATAAATTAACCGCTTAGTAGAAAACTTTGAAAATTTGTCACAAACAAATTGAAAGACTTGCGAATATCCTTCAATTGGAATCACGCCATAATTCATCCGCTTGGTCGCTTTTTGCTCGAGGGGGGGGGTCGCATGTCCTGCAATTAAATTATAATTCAGAAAATCAAAATATGGTCAAAACAAATACCAAAATATATTAAAATAAAGTAAAATATATAGTTTAATATTGACTCATCACTTTACAAGTGAGTAAAACGATATATGATAATCAAACGGTACCCATGCATCATATCAGTTTCTTCTTACTTTTCTTTTACCCATGCGTTAAAAGAAAACCAAACCTAGATTCAACTAGAAGTAATTCGCAACCCGTTGGGTCATCAAAGATCACGGATTAACGGGTCACGGACCAGCTAGCATTGCCGCCCTAGCCCTAGCCAGCACATCTCAATGGTCCCCATGCAAGATCGAACTGACTCAAGATTAAGGCCGGTGAATGGAAAAAGGAAAACGGACCGACCTCTTAGACGTAGACAGACAAAGGAAACGGACCGACCTCTTAGACGTAGACAGACAAAGGAGTACATTTTGTTGGCAAAATCTCTAAATCTTTTTGAGTAAGAAGCATCAATTAATTTGTACGTTATTCGTATATTGCCTACTTTCTTGGACTTGTTTGGCAGATGAACCGGTTGATCTGAAATCATTTTTTGTTGGATTAAATGGTAGTCATAAGAGTGTTTTTCTTTGGAAAATTGTATTCGTATAGTTTGTTCACTAGAATTGAATGTCTTAATAGTTTTGAATTTGTCTAAATTTTGTAAGAATGATCTATTTATAATGTACTAAAAAATAAACAGTAGCCATAAACTGGTGCTGACTTAGGGTACCTAACTAAAAGTAGAAGATATATATATATATATATATAAAGATAAGAGAGACTTACTTTGGGTATATATCTTAACCAAAAATAGATGTATAAAAAAAGAAAGACTTAGGAGTAAGATTCCTAGGAGATGGTTAATTTGGTGCATTTTTATGCATGGATTCTCTGTATCTGTCTCCCGTTGTCTCACAGCGAAGCACCACATGATTGAATGGGCGGAGATGTGAATGTGTTCGCACCTACCAAGACATCGTTATCATCGTTAGCATGCATTATTTCAGAAAACAAACCCTACTTGCTCATTGTTCTAATACAAAAAAGATGAGACCCTCAGAAGATGCGACTTTAATTTACCAGTTCCCAAAATGTATCCATAAGTTGACAATGTGAACACACAAAATTAATGAATAAGTAGGAAAAAAAACATCACTTGATCGCTGTATATAGCTCGATTAATGTTCGTAACTTTCATTAGGTTTGTTCTAAAGTCTTCATAATTTGACAATATGGACCATCAAATCTGGTCTACCAAGGAAGTCGGTAAAGCTCCTTCAATGATTACGAGTTATGACTTTACGTGAGCTCCAAAAAGTTAAACAAGAAAGAAAGGTTCGAACTTAAGTGTAAAGGAAGAAGTACATTGCTCTATCCAATTTGGTTAACCAAAGCCCGTAGCTCCTTGGTTGATTAATTACAGTCAACTTCATCCAATATTCAACAATACTCAAATTGATTCCTCAAATTTGCAACCAACACGTATTAATCCCATACATATTTAATTAAGAATATCCTATGTATCGTTGGATATGTTCTTGTACTTATTATCTAGTCTACCAAGGAAAATGAGGACAGCCTAACGTACGGGCGCCAAAAAATTCAACGGGAGCTTCTTGATTTATTAATTACACCGGGCATCATTCAATATTCCCAAAAATAAGGAAAGTTTTTTAAATGTCATGCCAACTTATATATATTTTTTAATTTATCATATGAACTAAAATTTTAAGTAATTTGTCATATGAATTTCTGAAATCATTAATTTGTATCATCTTAATTCCGTTAAGTTTTCTATTCAAAAGATGGCTATCTTGGACTTTTGACCCCTTTTTTTTCAAGTTTATTTATTTATGGGATAAATTGATTTTGGCTTTTTAGCCAAAATAGTTCATGAGATTCGCATAACTCTTCACTTTGGTCCTGAGATTTCAAATCAATAGAAGTGGTTTCTGAGATTGTCCATCATCCATCATTTTGGTCATTTCGTTATAAACTCTGTTAAGTGTCTCGGAGCGCTTGGCCGAAAGTTTGGGCAATTTTTAAAGTTTCGTAACTCAATCGTTTATTTACCAAATTCGACCCATGATATATCAAAATGAAGATAGGAAATTGTAGAATAAGATTGTACCTATTTGGAAGCCACAATGGTTGCTGGAGATGGTCAGAAAATAGCCTCAAATTTGACTGGTCCGAGGGAAAACTGGAAAACTCGCCGGAAACTGGGCAAACTTTAAATGTTCATAACTTCTTCTATACTCAACGAAATTAAGTGATTCAAAAATGAAAATCATACTTCTCGATGAGACAAAGAGAATGGTACCTTTTTCAGCGGCTAAATCGCCGTAGCTTGGCCGGACAATGGCTCAAAAGTGGCTAACTAGAGACCAAGAGAGCCACTTTCGAGCCGTTTTTCGGCCAAACCACAACGATTTAGCGCTGAAAAAGATACCATTATCTTCTTCTCATTGAGAAGTCTGATTTTCATTTTTAAATCATTTGATTTCGTTGAGTATTGAAGAAGTTATGAACGTTTAAAGTTTGCCCAGTTTCCGTTGAATTTTCCAATTTTCCCTCGAACCAGTCAACTTTGAGGCTATTTTCCGACCATCTCCGGCAACCACTGGCTTCCAAATAGTATAATCTTATTCTACACTTTCCTATCTTCGTTTTGATATACTATGAGTTGAATTTTGGTTAAGAAACGATTAAGTTACGAAGCTTTGAAAATTGCTCAAACTTCCGACCAAGTGCTCCAGAACACTTAACGGAGTTTTTAACGGAATGACCAAAATGATGGATGGTGGACAATCTCAAGAACCAGTTCTATTGATTTAAAATCTCAAGAATCATTTTGGCTAAAAAACCATTGATTTTACACTAGGGTGGGCGATAAATTATATTTCAAATTGCTTTCTATCCAAAATAAGTATAAATTATATTTCAAAAAATTTCTCAAAATTTAATTACGCAAATTGCTTTGTCGTGCCCTAGATTATATATCAATATTATTCAGTATCCTCGCTGGTTGGTGGTTGTTGATTAATATAATCATATAGATAGTTGACTTCATCAAACTGACGTGTGATGCTAATAAAAGGCACCACATACGTAACCCTAATTAAAATACATCAACGTACGCCAGCTCGTTATAAACTTCTGTGGGCTTAATTATCAGAGCATCCATCATGCATCATCTCCTAGTGTCTGGTGCCACCATACCCCTATAAAGCCCGAGCCCGAGCATAAGAAAATTATCTACTTGTAGTGTATGATATTATATTTTGGGGGTATTTCTTGAAGAAATTTTTTATTATGACAGGAATATGAATGGTACAATACATGTTTTTATGTAAGTGATGAAAATTTTTATTTTTTAAATTATTAACTTTTTAATACACATATTCTATTATTTGTATAATAGCACGTGATATATTACCTAGTATTAATTAATTTCTAATTATCAAACTTGTTGCCCGGTCAAACCCTACCTGTTTCCAAAGCTCCTCCTTTTTAGCAAGACTGGTTAGGTTGAATGTCCATTTTGTCCATTTTGTGAAATATAAAAATAAAAATAAAAATGTTCATTTTGTTTTTTTAGGCGAACTGTCCATTTTGTTATTTAGTAAACGATCCCTTCACCGTCTTCCTCCGCTATATATCGGTTACGTTTGCTTGGTATTTGTGACTCTGATCTCTCTCTCTCTCTCTCTCACATTACATTCATCTGATGGGTCGACCGAGAAACCTGCTTTCCAAATTGTTACTCGTTCTTCTCGATCTACTCAACATGATCAAGTTACATTACTGCTTACTCATTAAACAACGTCATCAACAATTTAACAAGCTACATATTTATGAACGTCGTCCGCTAGAGAATGATTCATTCCCACCACGGCCTCCACAAGCAGCCACACCTTCATGGCGGCCTTCACCTTGGTTGGTACCGTTACCGGTCCACTGCATAGCTGAATCCGTCAAGAACCAACTCCCGGTGCTGCAATACCAAGAAACTCTCATGAAAACACGAAGGCAAGCAGAAGCAGAAGAACAGGACTGCCAAGTGAACATGTGCATAGTGTGCATGGATAGCATGGAGGAAGGCCAAGCGGTGAGAGAGCCATGCAATTGTTCGCATGCTTTTCATAAGGAATGCCTAGAAGTCTGGATTGATCAAGGTCAGCTAACATGTCCTCTCTGTAGATCGGAGCTATTGCCTAAAACTTGTAGTACTTCCCCAAACTCAAAAGATAAGGATCCATGGAGGAAGGAGAGGATGGTTTACTTGTTTGGTGATGATTACTTCATGAGCTAGCTGGCTACTAAGCCGATCTTGTTTCAGAAATCAGAATATTAATTGTTGCATTTTCTTATCTGAAGTTTCAACTCTCAAGCCAATTAACTCAAAGTTTTCATTAGTTAATTTTTGTTTGTAGATTATTATGTTTGCTCGATCTTTCTTAATTCCAAGTAGTTGCCGTAGAACCTATAAAAAAGAGAGAGTTGTAGCCAGAACTACTCTTGTGCACGCACTTCACCCGGCTCGGACGCAACCCCTCCCCTTTATTTTATAGATGAATTGAACTTATTGCTGGGCTAGTTATTCTAAGCCCCAATTGGCTGCAGGATTTCGCTCTGCAACTAGATGAAGATCGCTTGGGGGGTTACTGTGGCGTGGCTAAATAAAGAGCAATCCGCTCTTGCAACGTTCGATTAATATATTACATAGGACTTCGGAAGATAATCTCTTATATTAAGATAATACTAAGAAAACCATAGGACGTCGGAAGATAATCTCTTATATTAGGATAATACTAAAAAAATAAAATTTGTAAACAAAATTTGCAAACTAAATGATGTGTCACCAATAACAAACGAGGACGTTTATCAACACTTAGTAATATTCAATCATCAATTTTTATGTTAATTAGTTTACTAATCTCCCTAACATTATTATGTCCGTACGTACATAGTTAGTGGTTAACTTGTTAGAATATTTTTCACCTATAATCGTGAGGTTAGGTACACATGAAAATGGCTGACCTCATGATTCAAGATTATTAAGGTCTCTAGGTTCCATCATTTTATTTTTGGACGCTACCTTTCGAAATCAATTGCCCAGTGTACCCACATAGCACATGTTCATCTCTTGAAAACATAGTTTCTCTCGTGATCTAATTAATTACCCGAAATTTAGATTTCACAAAGATGCTGAAACTTCCACATGCATGGCAAACATCGATAGGTTTGAAATAGTCTGCTTCTGTAATCTTCCACACTTTTACAACCAAATGTGATGGTAACATGGAGAGATTTATCAGTGTGTCATGATCCGATTTTTCATGTATCATAATACAAGTGGTTAGATATTAAAAAAAAAATTAAATTGCTTATATTATGATACTTGGTATATCAGACTGATTTATAAGAAAATTTTCTCAATGCCATGCATCTCTCCTCTCCTCCAAGTTCCAATAATTTTTTTTTGTATATTCGGAACACCATCAAGTCCACCTATATCATAACATTTCGAATGGTAATACCAATTAATTTCAAGTAAATATCTCTTCCCAAGCCACCCAACGTAATGTGGTGTTACTTGTATCAATTTATCCATGGTACGCTAAATGTATCTATTTATGAACGAATCTTATACAATACCTTCATAAATATAGGGTGAATGATGATGAATGCATGTGGATTAAAGGGGGAGAATGTGGTGTAATGATGAAGTGAAATGCTGGAAATGAAAGGGAAAGCTGGAAAGGCAAGGGGAAACTCACGGCAAAGATGTGTTTTGGGTGCATGTGTGTGTGAATGGTGGTTTTGCATGGCTTTGATGGATTGTTTGATTGGGCTAGGCCCTTTGTTTTATGTCCAAACTGCATACAAGGCCTTCAAATTCGTCCAACACTTTGGCTCCAAGCATAAGCTTTCCATTCTAAGCCCAATTTTGCTCCAAAATGCTCCGACATGCACCTTTTTGCCTCCTTAGCCATATTAACCTAGAAACACACGAAAATGGCATAAGGGACTAAAATAACTAAAGAAACACAACGTAAATGCACGAGAACAAGCCAATTAAGTCGCATAAATATGCTCCTATCAGTCTGACCGTCAAAAAAGACAACCAAGAACGAGATGCCTCTTTCGCCCTCCATCATCTTTACTATCTCCCGTCTCTGGGAAGGTGACATCAGATTTCCAGTGATAAATTTGTCGGAGTTTTGAAATCCGATGGTAAATAAGGGGATTTTTGGTGGGGGAATGAACAGAGGAAAGGGGATTTATATAGAGAGGTGTGGGGGTTTAGGACTGACGTTGTAAATATGGTTAGGCGGTAGGGGTATTTAGGGAATTATGTTTTTGATGTTTTCGTGAGGATCCAGGTTAGGGGAAGCTCGATCGTTGGATGCTTGGGGCCCAAGCAACCGAAAACGGCAGTGTTCCGGTTTGTTTGGCCAGTCTTGGAAATTCACTGTTTTTTTACGTTGTATTTATTTATTTTTTGTTGTGACAATATATTTGTTTTGTTTTGGTTATTAGGAAAAATGGGGATTTAAAATTTTTTTTCTTAAAAAAAAAAAAACATTACTTTCTTTTACATTACTGCTCTAAATTACAACCGAAAACAGATATATATAAAAATAAAAGGAGTCTAAATTCTGGACAAAGTAGGATCAAAAATGTGATTTTTTAGTTTTATTAAATAAAATTGTTGGTTTTTAAAGTAGGAAATTAAATTAAACGCAAATGCTGACACACCCCGATCGAGATCAGGGCATGCTGACCGTCACGTGGAAGTGACGTAACCATGTGCACAGTGCCGAAGCTAATAAAATAATAATAAAAATAATACGAATAAATAAAATCCAGCTTAACACAAGGTAATAACATACATGTGCAAGTGTAAGTGTGAAAACAAAGTTCAAAGCACGAAGACCTAATGCAGTCCGGGAGAAAACGACACTACAAAAGCACACCCGAAGGTGATCCTACACTGGTGATAGTCTGTCAGATAAGCCGGGGAAATCCTCTGGGAAGCCACCAAACGTGCTAGTCAACTAGAACCTGGAGGGGTACAAAACAAAAGCGTGAGTGGGCAAAAACAAAGCTTTTCAAAAACCATTTCATAAATAAGTTCTAACCCCTCACCGTAAAACCTGTATACTTCCCAGAAAATAGAATATACAAATATATAAATCATGCACAGAAATATGCCATGCCAAAACCTCGAAGTAAAATGCAAGTGCTCAGGTAATGCCAAATCCAATACCATGTAATTTGTCAGCCGAAGTCACCTAACGTGACCTATACGGCTGAATCTAGAGCTCAAATCTCCATCTACTAACTATACCTGCACACGAGTCGGAACCACCTAAAGTTGTCTGTACGACAGGACTGGGTGTAATATAAATACGCTCAAGTGCTACGATCACGTGAAGGCTGGGCGAATAATCGCGGGTCACCTATGAATCGGAACCACCTAAAGTGGTCTGTACGATAGGACTGTGCATCTAACTTGGATCCAAGATGAGCGTGTGGTGTGGGAGGTGAACATCACGTGAAGGACTGTGCTCTACTCTGGGCGGGAGCACTAATACCGAGGGTGCAGGTTATGAGCTCTCAATGCCTCTCATATCACTACTGAACATAAACATAAATCATACTTACCTGGCACTTACCTGTGCGTCCACAGCACCAATACACATATATATATATATATGCAACTAATAATGCGTAAGTAAATGGCAAGCAATAAACATGGCATATAAACGAATAAACGTTTCAAATCAATTTCTGGGCAAAACATGAGTATATAGGTATATACGGAAAACCAAAAGCCCACTCACTGGTATGTAGAAGGGTCGTAACCCCCTTGCCTCGAGTGACCGCGCTCGTCCTCGGGATAGGTCTCACCTATATGCGAAACAACTACAAAAACGTTAATTTTAAAGCACATAACCAACCTTATGAAATAACTTCTCATACAATGCTCAAATGGGGTGTATGAATACACCAACGTGATCTACTCAACCTCAGGAACATCCCAATATTTTTAGAAAAATTTTCCATCGTCGCACGCGCCCCCACGCGCCGGCCAAGGCACGGCCACACGTGCCTGGCACACTGACGGCGTCAGTTAACGCCGTCAGGAATATTCAGTTAACGCCGTTAGGAATATTCCGTCAGTTTTGACGGAATATTCCATCGTCTTCTCCGCGCGAGGCTCCGGTGCCGGAAAATCGGGTAATTTTCAAATCCTCCTATCTTCTTCGTTTTTCAACCAAATTTCACAAAATTGGTACCAAAATGAAGCTTACAACGAGAGGAACAAATTCATACCACTTTCAAGTGCTAAAACACACGGGATCTCACCGAGAAAACACCACCAACTCCGGCCAACCTCGAAACTCACGATCCCGACGTCCAAAACCTTCAAACGAACCACCCCGAGCCTCCTAAGGACCTCACCAAGCTTCCTACAAGCTTGAAATTCCCAAAAACACAAGAATTAACGTGTGCATGAACAGTGACAAAAATCGGGTATCCCGAGTTCGACGTGAAAACGAAGGTATCCTTACCTGAAATGGGTATGGGTGAACTTCTACGGACCTCATGAGCAAGAATATGTACTTTGTTTCTTCGATCTGTGAAGATTACAAGGGTTTTGGGGTATGTCCGTATAATGGGATAGGAAATGGGGAAGGGAAATGGCACGGGACAGGGTGCAGGGCAAGGAAAGGATGAGGGAAATGTGTGTGGTCCACAACCAGCCACACCAAGCTCAAAACAACCACACAATGTAAAAATCACACTAGGGGCAAAATCGTCCTTTCACACATGCGTTTTAAAAATTCCGGAACGGGCTGTCACAAATGCCCCTTGGGCAACTAATACAACAATTATCAAAGTGTATGGGAAGCCTTGCATTACTAGGGATAAAATCAAGCCAGTACAATTTGACGAAATAGAGTGTTCTAAAACGGTTAATTTATCATTCACGAAGTTGGCCTCCCGACAAACATGAACAAAACTAATACCCTCAAAATCATGGAAAAGTTTATGGATGTCCCCATGCAGCAAACAAATTTTCCAAGGAATTGAGCGAGCACCATTCACATAACCGATCAAAACCTTCGAGTCCCCTTCTTACAATTTTCTTGTGACCAACCCTAATTGCTTGAGAAAATCCTAGACAGAGCGCTGAAGCTTCGATTAAAAACACGTTTGTAGAACCAAGGGGTTTAGCTCCAACAATTAAAGGAGAACCTACTTGAGAATGAATAATGAAACTTTCATTTAAAACATATCCATCAAAGTTTAATTTAACAAAATCCCGGGGAGGAGGAAACCAACTAATAATCTCTAGAAAGTTATGAGAGGTTTGACGAATGTAGGTGGTGGAGAAATGAGCTTGAAATCATTCCAGAACTTCGTATCTACTATAATTACTTTAGGATAGTGCTATTTACATATCTATTTTTACCTTCTACACATCTTTATTAATTTTTTTACGTTAATCTTCAATATATTCGAAAAAACGATCGAAAATTGAAAAATGTGCGTGAGAAGTTTTTGAAAAATAAGATGATTTCTTTTCTCGATTCTCAAATTCGTCAACAGGCAATAAGCAAATAAAAATAGATTAAACAGAAGAAAGTAAGGAAAATTAATGAAAAAAGCTTAAAAACTTTGAGTTTTAACGATAAAGATAAAATAAATGGTAAAGTGAATAGTACCAAAATTGATTTTTTCGTGTAAAAATGTGATTTTTCTTTAAAGTGAACAGGATCGGAAGCTTTTCGTTAAAGTTTTCAAAAAAGTAAGGAAAGGAAAAGAAAATAAAATAAAATGTTTTGCGTCTCTTCTTTCAGTTCAACACGTCACGTAAACCTCCTCCTTCTTTGCTGCCAACCATGATACACGTCATCATCCTACTGGCCATTGGTCAGTCTGCTCAGAGTAGCTTTCTTCTCTCGACCAAATAGCCAAACATATTTTCTCAGTTTTAAAAAATTACAACAATTATAAACGCATTGGAAATAAAATCGCCGCAAATTCCGTTTGCACCCTCGGGAGTGTGTTTCACAGTAAACACATTTGGGTGCCGCTGCCGTTAGGATTACGATTTAGAAGTATTTTTATTTATTTATATGTTATTTGCTTCTAGTTCTGCTCTTGTAGGCCTCATGGGCTAAAAAAAAAAATTATGGTTATCCTGTCGTAAGATTTTAATTTAATTATGTAGAAGATAGTAAAACAATAAAAGTTAAATGACCACAATTTCCTTAAATCGTAGACTAGAGTTTGAGAGAAGGGTACTCTTATTTTAGAGAGGATTCTTGCCGGATCATCTTTATAAGGATCAAGGGATCCTCTAATCATATATGTTCATCGTATATCATACGATCAGTTTTTGTTAGGTACTATTTATATTCAATTTTAAATAAAAAATTTACAATGAATAATAATTGCATAATATAGGATGAATGGATATAATAGGAGAATCTCTAAGATCCTCACATAGGATCCGGCAAGGATACTCCTGGCTCTTATTTCCCCTGCTAGTGCCAAAAAAAGTACTGATCTGTCATTCATGTACTTCTTTTCTAGATAATATTGTATTTAAAGAGAGTTTTAACGAAAAGTTCACGGTATCGTTTACTTTAACGAAAAATCATATTTTTACACTAAAAAGTCAAACCTGGTACTATTACTACACCTTTTATTTTGTCCTTATCGTTAAAACTCAAAGTTTTCAAACTCTTTTCATTAGTTTTCCTTAATTTTAAATTATTTTAATATACATAAAGGTTTGGGAGGGTGTTGTAGTTATGGGAAGGGATAATCTCCAGATCTCTTCCACCTGAGCCAACTGAGCACAAAATCCAGGTCCTTGAAATTTGATCAAACGGCTAAAAACAAGGAGCCCTATTAAAATTATAATAACTTTAGTCGTTGAATCAAATTTCAAGAGCTCAGATTTTATGCTCAGTTTGCTCAGGTGGAAGGAATCCGGAGAGGATCCCTTTCCGTAGTTATGAAGGTTTAAAGCGTTCAACCTATACCTATAATCTACCTTCCTATCCATAAAGTTGTATCAATGAAAAATACAATAAAGAGTTTTTTAAACTTAAGTGCAGAGAACGAACACTCACATTTTGGCAACGAAGTTGTTTGAAGTTTTAACATCTCTTTCTGTAGTCGTCATCCTAATAGATAATTGAAAAGGTCCAATTAGTTGATTTTTGGGTTTCTATATATTTCTGGCTGTATTTGATTATGTAAAACGCTGAAGGTTTGAAGCCCCCAGGCATGGGGTCTCTAAAACATACATTATTAAACGAATTCTTCAAATATAATTAATTACTCTTTAGGGTTTTATTTAATTACTAAAACATATTATTTAACATTATTAAACATCTATTCTTTGTGTTTTGAACTGTTCAACGAGGGTGAATAAGATCTCATATACTACACCAAATTTCAAATAAATTTTTTTTTTACTGAATTACTGATATACATGTTTTTTATAATTAAGACACAAACTCACTTTGAACCGGAGTTTGAATCCCTTCCTCGTAAACAAGAGTACGTGATTTACAATATCGTCTAGTAAATAGACGATACTGTAAACTACATACATAGGGATGAGATGGAGACCAAAAAGAGAGCGTAACCGGAGACAAGTGCATGAGAATCACTTCAAAAAATAAGATTGAAGAACTGAAAATAAGTTTTATTTCTAGCTTTTAGAATTTAGCAAACATGTCAAAATTGTTTCTAAAGGAATTAAACTCAAGGCACATATGGACACAAATATCTGTGTTTTATGGGACAATATGGTTGGTTTTGTACACCAGAAAATATCCACCACCACCAGTATAATTGGATGCCAATGCCTTTCCAGCTGATGTTGGTTGAGAGAATGCCAGTTGAGAACGTTCGAGGACAAATCCCATGCAGAAACTTTTCCTGTGATGGAGAAATAATAAGTAAACAGCCAAATGCTAATCGGAGCAGACATCGAAAAGAAGCAAGCGATTCAGTCTTCTGGGATAATAGGACAGAAAATGATTTCCACATGATCAGAGGTTCAAAAGAATTTCATAGTTCCGAAGGACATATGATCGGTATGAATAAGAAAAGAACCTGTGTTTCTTTCAGATTCTTGGACAATTTATTATACTAAAAGCTACTTAAATTTAGCTGATGTAATTTGGCTAGCAGTTCATGATCCAAATCACGGAGTTACAATATCGTGCAATTTGATGGCAATGTGATGAAAATATAATAAAATCCACTCGAAAAGAAAATCCATAGGAGAGGATAGCAAGGACTTGAACATGAACATACCTCAGGGCATCTAATAACTGGGTGGCTATGTGTTTTCTTCTGTTAGATGGAGTGACCCAAATGGCTCTAACGCCGCAAACAGCAGCCACTGCTTCCCTTTCGCAGAAGATAGCACCATTGAGATTCTCATTCAACGTTTCGGGAACAGAAGGGGCTTTTCTCATGACTTCCCTCTGAAACCTGATATCCCCAAATTGGAGAGTAGATGATTTTGCTTCATGTGTAGTAGTACCATCAGAACTTCCATCAGTTGCACATGAAGGAACTTTGTATGCCTCTTTGAATTATCCTATCCAATCCAATTCAATCCTCTGATAAAGTATCAAATTCAAGAAAACAGATATTGTGTTCGAACCTTGTTTCTCTGCGCCAGAGGATCAGAATCTAACACCAAAACAATCCGACCTCCCTCCACAGAAGGCAAATGAACAACCCTCTCATTGCACCATCCCTGCAAAATTTGGTCAGCAATTTGAGTAAACAAGCACCCATTTCTAACAATCTCATTTTTTTATAAATGGACCTAACAAAGGAGACACAAAACCTATAACGAATTTGCACCTTGAATAAAATTCCATTGGTATAGTCCTTGTGAAATGCCCTGTGAGCCTTCTCATCGTCTTCGTCTCCGGCGGTATACTTGACCCCGCACGTGCAGATTGAAATCAGACTGTCCAAAGTCCAGATAGAACTGAGCATAGCTTCTCTTCTTGTTCTTGATCACTGTTCTTCCCAATGTGGTCGATTCCGGCTTCCCGGAATTGCCATCAGAAAAGGGTTTCTCCGGCAATTGGTTCACTGGATTTTTGTCCCTTCCACGACTTAAGTACACAAAGAAAAGATTGGAAGGGAAACAGAAGCAAATAAATATAAATTTAAACAGTCAGTAAATCAATATATTCATAAATAAACTAAATCTCAGATTTTTTGTGAGGAATATCCCAGAACTTTAAATCCAGGCTAACTCCAGTTCCTAATTGTCTTAACAGAAGCTACCCAGAAACAACTTTTAATAAAAATTAAAAATAAAAATTGAAACGTTTTTTCTCGGCATCCAAACAGCAGAAAGCCCAGAACAAAAAACAAATACCTTTGCAGGTTTGGACCTCTTCGCTTGAAGGTGTTACAGTACTGGTGCTGCGTATTCTCCCAGACGGTCAATTCGTCGTCGTTTTCGTTGGAAAGAAGCGGAGGTGCGGCTGCTGGGTTGGGTGAAGAGGAAGAAGAAGAGGAGGAGGGTTTGAAGAAGGCACTGATCTTTGATTGCATTGCATGAATTCGTCGGAGTTGATTTGAATTGGATCTGATTTCATTGCGCTTACCTCATCATTGACTTTGATTTTGGCACCAAGAAATTGGGGAAATTGTGGGGTTGAGTCAATTTTCCCGCCTAATTTATCTCCTTGGGCCTTCTGTTCCTTTTGAACTAACCCTAGTTATGTTTTATTGAATTTGATCACTTTTTATTTTGTTACTTTTTTATATGTATTTAATACAATCATCATCTCAACGGTCAGATATGATTTCCCAATTTACATATATTCGTATATATTACATATGACCGTTAGATGACTATTCTATTAAATACATGTAAGTATTGTTGTCAATCACTTAATTAATTAGATGAATAATGAGCACAAATTTCAGAGTTAATGAAAACTAAAGAGTTTTAAAGTGTTAAACATTTAACAAGCCAGTTTAGGGTCTCGGCATCTTTGTAATCCTAGCCAAAGGTTGCAAGCTTCCCTTGGTTCCACCTTGAAACACAAATCATAAAGTCTGACATAATAACAAGCAATTAAACCCATAAGACGTAAGAAAACTGACTAGGAGGATCTTTTAGAGTAGTGCACCATCGATTGACCCTTGATCTTCTAAGAATGATTCAGAAGAGAGTTAGAGTGAGATTATGCTTGTCGGGGCACAAAAGATGTGAACTATGAGAAGTTCAGTTGATTAACCATATGTGAATCATCTTCTTTTCTGATTTTTGAGATAGTTATACAGGCCCTTTATGCAAAAGGATTTCTATTTTTTGAAAAAAAATGGGGGTTAGGTGTGAGGCTCACTCCATATCGAAATTCAACGATCCAAACATCTATTTTGTAAGTCTTGATCCATAGATCATTCTTGCAAAAATTCAATTCAATCAAAAACCATTTGCCTATTCAATTATCAGGATCAAATTTCATTGTTTCTTATATAACAAAATATTCATTCATTTCTTTGAATCCAGTTAGATGTCTTAAATATTTCCGATTTGGCTAATATTTTGCATGAATGATCCATAAGGTACAACTTGAAAAATAAATGATTTGAATCGTTAAAGTTTGATGTGGTATGGACTCCACAACTAACCTCTATTTTTATAAATAAATAGGGATCCCTTCCCTTAATGACTTCCTTTATAAATCATAAATATATGAAGAAAATATAAATCTTTCGAGGGCATTTGGTTTATCATCTGCACCAATCTTGTTTTGTTTTTCTTCTACTTTTCATTTTTGTGTGTTCTTGGAATATTTTGAACTAATTTGTTATTTCGGAGAATTTAGTATGTTTTTAGTTGTAAATAACAGGATTAACAAAAATAATCATCTTGTTAATTACTAGGTTAAAGATAAGGAGTAAAAGTACAAAGAAAAACTATTCCTAAATCACCATCAATCTGTTTCAATCTTTCTACAACAAAATTGGACACCCAACATAGCCAGATACATGATGGAGACACTACTTTAGCTTCATACCCCCAAACCCGAAAAATATGCTACATGTTTCGAGACTCTTTTCTTTTGCTTTTGATTAGTTACACTCGTTGAAAACCATGAGGTAGACACGACGGCCACGGGAGATGTGCATTCAGTCCGGGCCTTCGAGTACCTAAGCTGAACCAAGTCAAGGATTGACGACCAACATCAATCTAGAAGCCGTACTCTAGCTACTGGATCTGGACCGTCTGTTATCCTTAAACTCCTTGTACTTCCACCATAGTTGCGTATTCCTGCAACAACGGAATCAGACGCAGCGGGCACTTATAGCTGTCCGGAAAACAAGTAGTTAAACTGTTTATCTAAAATTGGTCATTTGCTAATCGTTATCCCAAATGTCTTCCAAGCACTGTTCTAAAAATCCCTACCTAGCGCTGCGTAGGCGCCGGCTAGGCGCTAGGCGACTGGTCACCATCCCGATTAATGTCTAGGTGTTTGAAAATTAAGAAAGGACGCCCAGACGAGCTGAGGTGCCCGCCTAGACCTGCCCAGGTTGCGACTCACCTAGACAGAAAATAGATAACTTTCAATTTGCATTTAATTTTTTTCAATAAATTGTAAGAGACCTGTTGAATACTTAAATGAGCACACAATATATGTTTGTTCCTCATGTTTTCATTATGTTCCAATACTTCATAATACATATGTCATTCTATTTCGTAGTTTATGATGAAATTATATATATTTTAAGTATAAACATACCCTTATTTACACAAAATATAATGAATTTACTTAAATCCGCCTAGTCGTCCACCTAGACCCCACCTAGCCGACTAGGTGCGCTAGGCCCCAGACCGCTGCCCGACCAGCGCCTAGCGTCTTTTAGAACCTTGCTTCCAAGTGTGAATTTAAAGCTACAAGGGCTAAAGCACATTCCAGAGCCATATACTCTTGTCTCCCTTCTCCCACTGGATTGTGTACACATGAAATATCAACTTCTGAATAGTCCCACACACTTTCATCTCTTCATTTATGTATTTGAGAGAGAGAGAGAGAGAGAGAGAGAGAAGAGGGGGGGGGGGGGTGGGGGTGGGGTGTGATGGTGGCTTAAAAAGGAAGCGGATTATTAGGACCCTACACATAAATGAATTCTAAAGATGCTTATGAAGAAGACCCACAACGCAGGTTACCTCAGGTTAACAACGTTCTTCTAGACTGACTGCATCTCACTGTGCAGTGTATTTGTTACATTGTGTAGTCTACCATGTGCACATTGCACCTTATGCACCTTATGCTTTTCTTCAATCGTCATGCTGATTTCCTCTGACGACTGCACAAATAAAGTAGAACAAAATTAAAGATCGCCATTTTTTTCCCCCAAAAAAAAAAAAAAAAAACAAAAAAAAAAAAAACAAAGATCCCAACCCAAAGCGCACATGTAAGAATTGAGTGCGTGGAAAAAAACCAAATCAAACCAACGAAAGAATTACACCTGGGACAAAAACTTCCAGTTGTAAAGTAGTTACATATGGAGTGACAGATCAATTAGAATATCAAAGACATTTCAATCCATAACGCTCTTCAAATTACAAATTATATATTTTTGAACATTGCCCCATATATCACTACGTATATCAATCCTTTCATCCACTGCATGCAGTACATACCATATGTAACATGTACATGTTGACTAGACATTGCACTGCAGTTACTCTCTTTTTAAACATTTATAATTTATAATAATTGGAATTATCACGGGAATGGATCAAATGATCAAATTCAAAAGAGGACGAGCTTCAGGTATGCTGTAAGGGGAAAAAAACAAATCAAGATTCTCTGAATATGCAGGGTTATGCCTGAGGGTGCAATGAAAACACCTGTAATAACCTGATGCCTTCCATGATATAGTCAATCTCTGCCTTGAACGAAGATATGATTTGACAGATTTTGTCATCTATATGCATCAATTGAAGCAGGAAAACGACTGCATCTACCATACTTGAAATGTCAGTTGCGTAGTGGGTAAGATCACCAGTTACATGCAGCAAACTACTTTCAGTTATCCATGACCCCAACGTATTCAATACAAGATTCAGAAGTTCGTGACTTTTATCAAACAAGACAAAGCAAGGGATGAGATAATAACGACATGAACTTGAAGAAATGGAAACGGTGGTCTTCTTGTCATCTTCAACAATGCACTGCATCAGAAGGCAGAAACTTGAGAAACGGTAAGACTGAAACAAGGCCGAAGGACCTTCATTGTTTGAAATAGAATACTATGCACTAGAGCGTTATGCAACAATTTAAAAGTTCACGAAGAGGGGGCACAAAATGGAAAACAATACCACACGTCTACAAACATATAGAAAGCATTACAGCAAGATATCTGCAAAATGTGCCCTATATTGATAATTATTGAAAAGACATATATAGACATCCCTTCCAAAACCCCATCGGCCAGACCAGCAGTAGTATGAGATTGCAAACAAAATTATATTTTGTTGGCTTTTTATTAGAGGACATGATATTTAATGATTCCAGTCCATCGATTCTCGTGTCACAATGTACAACCATGGAAGTATGACATGGTAACTATCAACTTACCACACAAAGATACATTTATACTTCATAGAGGTTCCTATTGGAAAACACAACAATTTAAGATGAACCTGTAAAGCAAAATGTCTTTGTGGATGTCTTTTCTCTTTGCCAAGGATAATGAGTCGATTATTATGCGTGCATGAATTACTCTCTCTCTTTGTTAGAAAGATATTAAACGTGAGGCTAGCCTAACCCTAATCCATTATCCTCATTTTGGTTACATTTGCAGACAGCGTACCGAGGCCAGTCTAATCCTAACCCAATTATCCCACCCTGGACAACCATGTGCATGATATTAATGCTGCCTTGCACCTTCATTAATACTAAAAATCTAATTAATAAAGGAAACATAAAGAAAATCCTGAGTAACTAGTGAAAAAAAAAAAAAAACAAAGAAACCAAATCCTTGGGGGACAAGGAAAGATAAGGTTATCCAAAACTAAAACTTTACTAAAAATCTTAAAACTCAAGCCTCTTTCTTTGAAATGTAATCAAGCCACTAACAAATATGCAACACTGACTTGTTACTTTTTCCTACTTCCAGATATTAATTATTCTTGAATGCATGAGCATTATTCTTTCTTATTTTGTAGCACTCTCGTTTCTTTGATTTTCTCCACTTTGATTGACCCCTATCTTGTCCTACATCAATAACATATATCAAATCTGAGCATCCTGTGAAAAAACTTATTTTCATGGGAAAGACAAATTTACATATGAGCAGCAGAGAATCACAGATTCAATAAATATTGAATTTCGGAAACCAGAAACACTGGAATCCTCTCAGTGGAAAATATTCCAAACTAAGTTAGAAGACACAAGCAAGTAAAAAATGGTGTTTGGGTGGTTAAGGCAGATGCTCTCCGAACAAGAAATGAAGGTTACCTGCACAACGTCAATCAGATACCGTGGAAGGATATTGCCTAGGCTTATAAAAGCTCTTTGGGAAATTATCGTGGTTTTAGAGTCCAGTGTAATAAGCGTCCTAAGCATAGCACATACATTGTCTAGAGGAGGATTTTGAGACTGAAATATGTACAAAAATCAGAATCAGGAAAAATAGATAAACTGTAACTTTCAGAAAGAAAACGCAGGAACACAGTAAGTTGACAAAGTTAGGAAGATGAAGTTATAAAATAATAAGTTAAGAAGATATTGATGTAAAGAAAACTATAAAAACACAATAAGATGAAGTTATCTACTCAACTCACCATCTGATCGAGTATAATTTTCTCTAGCATCTGCAAAACAAGAGTATTATCACCCATCTGTGACAGGCATGAGCAGACAATTCGGCTGAGTGACTTAAAAGTCCCTCGATTTGAGATATTCACATCA
Source organism: Pyrus x bretschneideri (assembly GCF_019419815.1). Classification (NCBI taxonomy): domain Eukaryota; kingdom Viridiplantae; phylum Streptophyta; class Magnoliopsida; order Rosales; family Rosaceae; genus Pyrus; species Pyrus x bretschneideri. Next base: position 980,490 of record NW_025999821.1, on the reverse strand, counting down.
CTCTCTCTAACAGGAACGATATTTTCTGCCATGATGAAGCCATTTTAGGTTTGGAACCCAAGAAATTGCAATAAAAATTATGCATATAAGTAATAAATTGGTTCTCTAGTAATACTAATATGAAGGCATCGGATCTTTTGGCAGCAAAAATAATGAATAGCTATAAATAGTCTAGAGCAAGAACTTTCTATCCCAAAATCTCAGAGCAAGATAATTTTTGTTCTGAAGCAGCCTTTTAAAACGTGCTGACAAAGTCTTACACTTGCAATTTAGTTACCTTATGATGATAAAGCATGAAAAACGATAAATCATTTGAAAGTCATCATATTAGTAGAAACTAGAAAATTTGAAAGTCATCATAAGATGTCAACCGGTACAAATAGAAATTACACATACTAATACAAACCATGAAGAGGAGAAGAAATTCTGTCAGACGTACCTGGGAAAACTCTGAAACGGGAGAGCAAAGCGATCAAGAAACTAATGTGATCAACAATCTGAATATGCCCAGATTTATATGCTGAATTCAGGACCTCTATGATTCGAAATAATACATATTGCTCCAGATCAGGACCTGCAATGAACAGGAACAAGATAGAAATGTCACTTAAACAATCCCAATTTGCAAATAACTCATCATACTTCAACAATGTTCACACATCACTGGAAAGCAGAAGAGAGAACATTCATCATTACTTCATATTGTTACCATATAACATCAATCAGAACAGAATCACCCTTTGATGTTTAATGGCACGTCTAACCCCCTGTATATTTGGATTTAATCACTTAACAAATGACAGTTACATTAAGACATGAATGGCAAGCATCTATGTTCCAGTTGAAGGACAATTACTATCATTCAGCCACAAAATGATGCAACAAAATGGTTTCAACATCAGATTTTAAAATGACATACTCTTTCTAATGAAGAAACTGATGAGGATAGGATTTTTTTCCTGATTCTTGTAGTAAAAGATAACTCTACCAACAAAACTACTGTGCACAAGGAACATATCTGGTACCCATGTGACTTTAACCCAGATTACTTTTGGAATCCCAAGGTTCCTTTATAATTGTTATAACAGAAACAAGAATAGCTTGCATATTAATGGCACGCATGAGACATTAAAAAAGTCAAAATAATAACTATAGGGAACTTTGTACATCATGCCAAACCTAAGCTGTCAAATCCATACAGAATCTAACCAAGGTAGAAATGAATAACTTACATAGGCAACAGTAAGCTATTGACTTCAGCAAAGGTGGACCCAAATTAGAGATATAACAGAGGCAGGAAAGAGAGTTCTTGAGAATCTCTGGGAAGCCTTAAAAAGGGACCATATAATACATTTCCTGCAAGAAAAAGAGGCGGAATCATAAGAAACCAAGTTGTCTGCTGATGGATGATTAATCCACAAAGAAGAATACTAGTGTCTATTGAATGGGCTCTTACCATCATCTTGACTTATGCCAAAAAATTCTTGCAGTGACAATTCCATGTTGTCATATTCCCATGCAAAGGAAGAGTTCACTAAAGCACATTGTCCCAGGCGAAGTAGAAGGTGCAGCACAACCTGAAGAAACATGCAATATAAGCCAGAACTAATGGGGTGAAAAAGCATAGGTGATGATAAAGACTGACTATGCAGAAAAACAAAGACAATAAACAATGACAATAATATTGAATAACGTCCTGACACAGTGATACAAGATGCAAAACCTACTGTCTAAATTCTTCTGTGTCAATACTACTGTCTATCTTACAAGGTTAAAAAAATGTTACTTGGGAATAGTATGGGTTTTTATCATCCAGCAGAATAAGCAACACAGGAAGCTCTCTTATCCACGTAATCTGAAAGTGTAATATCTCGGGAATACTCAGATCCAGGTACAGCATGTCTTGTCTCTATGATGTGTAGAAAATATATCAAAATTCAATTTGAGAGAGAGAGAGAGAGAGAGAGAGAGAGGAGTCTGATTTCTTACTACCACAAGGATACTAAAAGGAAAGAAAAAACTTGGAGAAATTGCAAGCAGGAGGTATAGAATCAAGCTTACAGGAACTAGCAGCTCCTCCAGTACGGAAATACAAGCCAATTTTAAAGGGGATACAGGATTGCAGTCCTTGAAAGCCTCACTAAAAGCCTGCATTTAATGATATTTAGGTAACACCATTTCCAGAAGTTAAAAGACATAAATCATTTAATACCCCACTACAATGGTTTGTGTAAATGGGGAACCTCTAATTGTTTTAGAACCAAATCTAGAGTTACACAACCATTGAAGTACTTAAAGAAAAGAGTAAAGACAATCTTATAAGGAAAAAGGAATTCAGTTGACATAACTCTGCTGATGACAAACTCTTGGAATGTACAATAGTTTTAAGCACAGCTCATACCTAAAGAAGGCGAGACTTCCAGGCAACTGCCACTTGAGAAACAAGTTTTGGAACAAATGGAAGAAGTGATCATCTGTCTAGTTTTACAACTTGTTTTGTTATTTCAATTTTCGTCAAAACAAAATCCCCCTTTACTTTCTTGTTCTATAGTGTTTAGAATCTGTTTAGTTTGTATTTTAAAGTGTTTTGAATCAACCTATAATCTTAAATTCGTCCAAATTTGTGTTTAAGGTCAGAAACTGTCTAGTTAGTGTTTTTAGGCAGTTTTGAGTCTTTTGAACCTGTTTTGAGTCCTTTGAGTCTTTGTGAACGTTTTTAACTTTGTTTTTATGTTTTTGAGTTAGTTTAGAGGTTTTAGCAAGCCCTCCTAATCCCTGGTCCAAGAACGATCCCTACTTGCATCCTTACTACAATTTGACAACAAGAGGGTTAATTTGTGTGCTTAACTATTTGCGCATCAAATTTTGACAAGTGCGTACAAAAAAAAAAAAATGGTGCTAGAAGGAGGGTGAATGCACGGCAAAGGATGGGAAAAAGGGATGGTGACTGAATGATGAAGAGTGCATGTGGCTTAATGATTAAAGAGTGAATGAATGGGAGAGCATGTGGCTGAATGATGAAGTGGGAAAGGTGTGGAAGATGGCTGGAATTGGTGGTGATGGAGGGGGAAGGCTACGGCAATGGTGTTAGAGTGGGCTAGGCCTTTTTTTTTGTGTCCTAAAGTGCATACAAGGCCTTCAATTTCGTCCAACACTTTGGTTCCAAGCATAAGCTATCCATCCTTAGCCCAAAAGTGCTCCAAAAGGCTCCAAAATGCACTTCTTTGCTCCTTTAGCCCTTAGAACCTGAAAACATACGAAAATAACTTAAAAGACTTAAAGAACTAAGAAATAACAACGTAAATGCACAAGAACAAGCCAACTAAGTTGCCTAAATATGCTCCTATCAAATTCCCCCACACTTAGCTTTTGCTAGTCCTCGAGCAAAACAAAACAACAAAAGAACACGAAACTAGACAAAACGAACAAAACACAACCTACACCTTCCAACATTTGCCTCAGGGATTTCCAATGCACATGACATGTTAAAAATCATCATTCCCACAGATTTTAGTCATCTTCACACTTAAGTACATTCTTAATCATAGTCACCACATACTAGTTCACAATTAAGCATTTAAAACCATGTTTTGAATGTAGTAACATGCCTTAGAGAATTTGCTTAATTCCTTACAAGATATGCACTCAATTTTCACTCCAATTTTCTGACTACACACCTTAATCTAGTTATATGTGAGAAGATTGATGTAAACATGAAAACGAACACTCACATATATGTATCACAAAGAAAGCAATTTTTGGAGTTAATAAGTATGTTTAGATATGATCTCATGAATGGAATGCTACTACTTAGATGCGAGAACCAGTGACACCATATGCTCATACCAAGTTCAAACTCCACAAATTGAAACACATAACACTCAAGATTGAAGTCACGGGTTGTAATGGGGCTTGGGGTGTTTGGCTAACAAAGAAGTGATATGGAAAACAAAGGTTCTTAAAGAAATAGTGAGCAAAGCATTTGAATCAACTTAGAATTCACTTTTGAATGCAAACTCAACTTTTGAACAAAAAGGGATAATTTAGACAATTTAGGGCCAGATTTGGTGTTTTGGACCCTTTCTTCAACATTCAACACTTAATCACTCATTCTTTCATCTTTTCAAGCTCTTTTTCCTTTCTTTCTTTCTTTTCTTTTCTGTTTTTCTTTTTCATACGTTTTTCACACTTTTTCTTTTCTTTTCTTTTGAATCTCAAAACATACATATAAACTTAAGAACAAACACTCATTCCCCCACACTCATTTCTTGCATAATGTAACTCAAAAGGAATTCATTTAAGTCATGCTCACTATCTTTTAAGAACAAGGGTGTGGACTGTCCTAAACTAAGTTAGGTGAGGATAATGTGGGTTAACAAAGAATAAAGGCTAAACAAGGCTCAACGGGGTTAAACTTAAACACAAAATGAGTGAAGGGCACATGGCTGTTTGGCTTTGATGGTGGTCACTACACAACTTCATCTTGAATATGTGTTATGCAAATCAATGACATGCTTTGAATGAAATGGGCAAAAGTTCTAGCATTTGGAACTAAATGATGAAACGCCTTCTAAGTAGTAACCAAGCAAAGAATAATGAGATCATGCAACGACTTTAGAAAACAATGATGCACAGATTATTACTCTCCAAATAAACGTTTAGGCTTGAGTCTCACCGGGATGTAGCGTTAGTTTGAGTTCATTCATTCAAGCATGTTACAAAAACTAATTTTTTTTTCTTTGTGATTACATGTGAATTCGTAAACTATAACTACAAACAAGCATAAACCAAAGAGTATATCAAACGTCCATCCATGTTTGTAACTTTCTTTAACCATCATGCAATTAAAAACCAAATCCTCATCATTGTATTGGAAGGTGACCTACGACACAAACAAACACACAAAAACAACTCTTTTTGGGTTTTTCAAAACAATTTTTCAAATTTTATGGTATTTTCGGATTTTTAAGTCAACACACTCTAAAACACTCTAAAATAGCTTAAAAACACTTTAAAACAGCAAGGAACAACATTGGAAGTTATGGGTGATAAAATCCCACGAATTTGCATCAACATACTTAGTTACCCCCCCCCCCCCACACTTCAATCAAACATTGTCCTCAATGTTTTAAGCTTAAAACCACACCAAACAAAAGTAAACACATAAACAGCAACTAAACATACTAAACATGGCAGAATGTAAATAACAAAGAGAAGAGTTTAGGAACGCAAATCTGGTTATGGAGTGTAAATTCCATCTTCTCCTTGGTGATTGCATTGGCGGTTTCAAAATTTAGACACATGGCAGGCAAGCACGAGGTGGAGGTGATGACCTGTTTCTTTGTTCAATCTTTCCAATTTGTATTGAAAAGGGTTAGAGGATGACTCAGCATATGCAGTTGTTGCGTTTGCTGACGATCCACAAAATTGATGTTTCATTGTCACTCGTCTTAGCTGTTCTCCAAGGTAAAAACATGTCAAGGAGAAGATGAAGTTATTTACATCAATATCTTCTTAATTTCTTATTGGCGCAGGGGCAAGAAAAACAAACAAAGGACATGCAAAATTACGCCAATGAAGTGCAAAATCAAGCTCGAGAGGTGATTGAGTTGAAGAGACAAGTGGGACAAATGGCTGAATTCATGGGGCAATTTAGTAAAGAACAAGGTAAGTTACCAAGTTCAACACAAGTAAATCCGAAAGGTGGATTCGAATCTACAAAAGCCATAGTGTTGCGAAGCAGAAAAGAAGTTGGGGCAGATTCTTCATCAAAAACAGGTCACAAAGAGGAGGAAAAACTGCATTTTGAAGAGGTGGAAGCAACCAAACCCACGGCAAGGGTGGAACTCCCTTTGCCGCAAGTTTCTAGTGACACTAAACCATCCAATAAAGGTAAAAATGTGTTAAGTTCAGTTCCTACTAATGTTTTTCCTTCGAATGTGCCTTTTCCTAGTAGGTTCATGCAAACAAAGAAAGAGGAAGCCGAAAAGGACATTCTTGAGACGTTTCGGAAAGTTCAAGTCAATATCCCTCTTTTGGATGCAATCAAGCAAGTCCCGAGGTACGCCAAGTTCTTGAAGGAACTTTGCACTAATAAGAGGAAGATTTCGACCAAGGAGGTTGTAAAAGTGGGTGAAAACGTCTCAGCCATCTTGCAAAGAAAGCTGCCCCCTAAATGCAAGGATCCGGGTAGTTTTACAATTCCATGTGTCATTGGTAATACTTGTTTTGAATCTGCCATGTTAGATTTAGGTGCATCAATAAACGTCATGCCATATTCAATTTATGCATCTATGAATCTAGGAGCATTGAAAAATGATGGTGTTATTATATAATTGGCCGATAGATCTAACGCCTATCCAAAGGGAGTTTTGGAAGATGTTTTAGTGCAGGTCAATCATTTAATCTTTTCGGCGGATTTCTATGTGCTTGAAATGGATGAATCAGACCATGCTCCTTCATTGCCCATCCTCCTTGGAAGGCCATTCATGAAAACTGCTCGTACGAAGATTGACGTATATAATGGCAATTTGACAATGGAATTTGATGGGGAAGTTATTAAGTTCAATCTTTCTGATTCTATGAAGTACCCTAGTGAGAATCATTCGTGTTTTGCTATTGATATAATTGACTCTTTGGCGCAGGACCATTTGGACAATTTGAAGGACGATGCACTTGAATTGGTTATTGCACAAGGAAGGGACATGCAAACCATCTAAATAACCACCAAGGAACCCCACGGCATGCATGATGAGTCCTTGGCCGTGCCCCCTAGGGAAGATATGATTGAGATGGTGGCTGCCCTCGAGTCATTGCCATCACATTCAGGTAAGTTTTTGGACCTTATTTTAAGTTCAGTTTCGGCTAATAAAATGCTTCCCTCAGTTGTGCAGCCACCTACACTTGAACTTAAGCCGTTGCCTAGTCACTTGAAGTACGTGTTCTTGGGAGAGGATGAGACATTGCCCGTCATCATTTCATCCTCACTCACGGCACAAGAGGAGATCAAATTAGTGCGAGTGCTTAAAGAGTACAAAACGGCAATTGGATGGACTTTGGCCGACATAAAGGGAATCAGCCCTACTATGTGTATGCATCGCATACTTCTAGAGGAGGGGTCCATAACATCTCGAGAGGCTCAACGCCGTCTCAACCCTCCAATGATGGAAGTAGTAAAGAAAGAGGAAATCAAATTACTTGATTGTGGAGTGATTTATCCTATTTCTGATAGCAGGTGGGTTTCGCCCGTGCAATGCGTTCCAAAGAAATCCGGAATGACTGTGGTTGAAAATGCCGAGAATGAGCTTGTTCCTACGCGCATTCAAACTGGTTGGAGGGTGTGTATCGATTATAGGAAGCTAAACGCCACCACAAGGAAGGACCACTTCCCATTGCCGTTCATTGATCAAATGCTCGAAAGGTTAGCGGGTTATGCTTTCTATTGTTTTCTTGATGGTTACTCTGGTTATAATCAAATTGTCATAGCACCCGAGGACCAAGAAAAAATCACTTTCACATGCCCTTTTGGTACATTTGCATATCGTCGCATGCCTTTTGGTTTATGTAATGCACCTGCTACATTTCAAAGATGCATGATGAGTATATTTTCTGATTATGTTGAGAAAATCATTGAAGTTTTTATGGATGATTTCAGTGTCTTTGGTGATTGTTTTGATGGTTGCTTGCATAATCTGAGTTTGATTCTAAAACGTTGTGTTGAAACTAACCTTGTTCTTAATTGGGAAAAGTGTCATTTCATGGTTAAACAAGGCATAGTTTTAGGTCATATCATTTCTGAAAATGGCATTGAAGTAGACAAATCCAAAATAGATCTTGTACGTCACTTACCCTCTCGAACTTCGGTTAGAGAGGTTCGTTCTTTTCTTGGCCATGCAGGATTCTATTGTAGGTTTATCAAAGACTTCTCAAAAGTTGCACAACCTCTTTGTCGTCTCCTACAAAAAGAAGTGGCATTTGAATTCACCAAGGAGTGCATGGCTTCATTCAATCAACTCAAGGAGTTGTTGACCACGACACCAATCATAGCTCCACCTGATTGGAACCTCCCTTTTGAGTTAATGTGTGACGCATCAGATTATGCTCTAGGGGCTGTTTTAGGGCAAAGAAAAGACAAAAGGCCGCATGTCATCTACTATGCCTCACGGACGTTGAATGATGCACAACTAAATTATTCTACAACTGAAAAAGAACTCTTGGCTATTGTATTTGCATTAGATAAGTTTAGATCATATCTTCTTGGTACTAAAGTCATTGTTTTCACTGACCATGCAGCCTTGAGGTATCTTTTCACGAAAAATGAGGCCAAGCCAAGACTCATTCGTTGGATGCTCCTACTCCAAGAGTTCGATCTTGAAATTCGAGACAAGAAAGGATGTGAAAACGTGATGGCTGACCACCTTAGCCGAATGGTAGGTAAAGAAGAGTCCATTCCCATCTTAGAGACATTCCCGGATGAACAACTTCTGTCTATTGAGGTAAGAACCCCTTGGTATGCCGATTTGGTCAATTTCTTGGTGTCTAAGCAAGTTCCTAGTACCCTAAACAAATTCCAACGTGATAAACTTGTTCATGATGCACGTTTTTATGTTTGGGATGATCCCTATTTATGGAAATTCTGCCTAGATCAAATTGTGCGTAGATGTGTGCCCGACTCTGAATTTAATTCCATTCTTACATTTTGCCATACTTATGCATGTGGGGGACATTTTGGCACCCAAAGGACAGTCCTAAAGGTGTTACAATCTGGATTTTGTTGGCCTAATCTCTTTAAAGATGCTAAAATGTTTTGTTTAACATGTGATAAGTGTCAAAGAACAGGTAACATAGGGCCTAAGGACCAAATGCTGCAGCAATCTCTCTCATTTGTGGAAATTTTTGATGTTTAGGGTATCGATTTGATGGGCCCCTTTCCTCTATCTTTTGGTTTCACTTACATCTTGCTAGCTGTCAATTATGTTTCCAAATGGGTGGAAGCCAAAGCCACCCGTACTAACGATTCTAAGGTTGTTGCAGATTTTGTGAAATCTAACATTTTTGCTAGGTTTGGGATGCCACGAGTTTTAATCAGTGATGGGGGTTCTCACTTTTGTAACCGCACCATTGAAGCTTTGCTCAAGAAGTACAACGTTACGCATAAGGTTTCAACACCTTATCACCCTCAAACCAATGGGCAAGCTGAGGTTTCAAATAGGGAGATCAAACAAGTCCTAGAGAAAACCGTGGGACCTTCAAGAAGAGATTGGAGTTTGCGCTTGGACGATGCATTGTGGGCCTATCGCACGGCTTACAAAACTCCCCTTGGCATGTCACCTTTTCGGCTTATATATGGTAAGCCATGTCATTTGCCCGTTGAGTTAGAGCACAAGGCACATTGGGCGGTGAAAACCTTCAATATGGACATAGACGCTGCTGGAGTTCATAGGAAGCTCCAATTAGATGAACTTGAGGAGATTAGGAACGAGACTTACGAGAATGCTCGCATCTACAAGGACAAGACGAAGGCTTATCATGATAAGATGCTTCATACCAAAACATTCTCCAAGGGGCAGAAAGTGTTGCTTTTTGATTCAAGACTTCGGTTATTCCCTGGTAAGTTACGTTCTAAGTGGATTGGACCTCTTGTTGTTACTAATGTTTTTCCTCATGGTGCAGTCCAAGTCCAAAGCTTGAAAAGTGGCCACGAGTTCAAGGTAAATGGGCATAGATTGAAGCCTTATTACACTTTGTTTGAGGAGCATGTTGTGGAGGAAACACCCCTCCATGCCGTGGCCTCCCCTGAAGCTTGATGGAGGTGTTCGTCCGGCTGCATGACGTTAAAGCAAGCGCTATGTGGGAGACAACCCATGCAATCAACAAAGGAAGAACTTGGGAATCGCTCCACACTCAGATTTGCGTCCCTAAACCCTTTCTTTTGTTGCTTACTTTATGTTATGTGTAATGTGTTCAATTGTGTCTAAAACATTGAGGACAATGTTTAGTTTAAGTGTGGGGGATTTATCTATATTTAGCACAATACACTGAATAAAATAAAGCATGTCCATTGATCTCCGAGAAATTACAAGTGCGTACAAAAAAAAAAAAAAAAAAAGAAAAGAAAGAAAGATGGAGCTTTCACAAAGGTTGTTCACGTGAAGCCCCACTACTTGGCAAAAGTCCAGGAGCCGGAGGCATCGAAGATAGATCATTCGAGGCCTCAATACTTGGTGGAATGCTAGATGATGAAGGAAAAAGGTGCCTCTGGAAGAAAGCCGCAAGCCTTTGACGGTCACTTTGAATTCAACCTTCAGATTCTTGAAGCTGATCAAGCTTCCTCTTCATGCTCGTCGAATAATTATTTGCAAGCACGTGCAAACCTCTATTCTAGCGCTTAAGCTGTTTGATCTCTTGCTTAAGATTTTCCACCTCCGCCATCAATGATTCAACTTGACGGGATCGAGCAAGTAGGCGTTGGCCCATGTTGGACACAGAGCCCGCACACTGAACACTGAGAGCTAGGGACTCTTGAACGACCAACTCATCGGACCGTCCTGAAAGCAGCCTACTATCTTTAGGAGTGAGGAGGTTCCTAGCTACTATCGTAGCTGTTGTTGCATCCTTCATCACGGAGTCTTCACTTGTAAGAGGGTCATTAAAAGGTAAAAAAGACGGGCACCATACATTACCCTGACGCAGCGCACCCGTATCACTGCTGAGACTCAAATCTAAGCAAATATTAGATGGGTTAGCCATTACCCTGACGCGGCGCACCCGTATCACTGCTGAGACTCAAATCTAAGCAAATGTTAGATGGGTTAGCCATTTTCAAAGATACATCTTTGAAAATGGCTAACCCATCTAACATTTGCTTAGATTTGAGTCTCAGCAGTGATACGGGTGCGCCGCGTCAGGGTAATGTATGGTGCCCGTCTTTCTTATCTTCTAATGACCCTCTTACAGGTGAAGACTCCGTGATGAAGGATGCAACAACAGCTACGATAGTAGCTAGGAACATCCTCACTCCTAAAGATAGTAGGCTGCTTTCAGGACGGTCCGATGAGTTGGCCGTTCAAGAGTCCCTAGCTCTCAGTGTTCAGTGTGCGGGCTCTGTGTCCAACATGGGTCAACGCCTACTTGCTCGATCCCGTCAAGTTGAATCATTGATGGCGGAGGTGGAAAATCTTAAGCAAGAGATCAAACAGCTTAAGCGCGAGAATAGAGGTTTGCACGTGCTTGCAAATAATTATTCGATGAGCATGAAGAGGAAGCTTGATCAGCTGCAAGAATCTGAAGGTCGAATTCAAAGTGATCGTCAAAGGCTTGCGGCTTTCTTCCAGAGGCACCTTTTTCCTTCGTCATCTAGCGTTCCACCAAGTATTGAGGCCTCGAATGATCTATCTTCGATGCCTCTCGCTCCTGGAGTTTTGCCAAGTAGTGGGGCTTCACGTGAACAACCTTTGTGAAAGCTCCATCTTTTTTTTTTTTTTTTTTTTTTTTTTTTTTTGTACGCACTTGTAATTTCTCAGAGATCAATGGACATGCTTTATTTTATTTAGTATATTGTGCTAAATATAGATAAATCCCCCACACTTAAACTAAACATTGTCCTCAATGTTTTAGACACAATTGAACACATTACACATAACATAAAGTAAGCAACAAAGGAAAGGGTTTAGGGACGCAAATCTGAGTGTGGAACGATTCCCAAGTTCTTCCTTTGTTGATTGCATGGGTTGCCTCCCACATAGCGCTTGCTTTAACGTCGTGCAGCTGGACGAACACCTCCATCAAGCTTCAGGGGAGGCCACGGCATGGAGGGGTGTTTCCTCCACAACATGCTCCTCAAACAAAGTGTAATAAGGCTTCAATCTATGCCCATTTACCTTGAACTCGTGGCCACTTTTCAAGCTTTGGACTTAGACTGCACCATGAGGAAAAACATTAGTAACAACAAGAGGTCCAATCCACTTAGAACGTAACTTACGAGGAAATAACCGAAGTCTTGAATCAAAAAGCAACACTTTCTGCCCCTTGGAGAATGTTTTGGTATGAAGCATCTTATCATGATAAGCCTTCGTCTTGTCCTTGTAGATGGGAGCATTCTCGTAAGCCTCGTTCCTAATCTCCTCAAGTTCATCTAATTGGAGCTTCTTATGAACTCCAGCAGCGTCTATGTCCATATTGAAGGTTTTCACCGCCCAATGTGCCTTGTGCTCTAACTCAACGGGCAAATGACATGGCTTACCATATATAAGCCGAAAAGGTGACATGCCAAAGGGAGTTTTGTAAGCCGTGCGATAGGCCCACAATGCATCGTCCAAGCGCAAACTCTAATCTCTTCTTGAAGGTCCCACGGTTTTCTCTAGGACTTGTTTGATCTCCCTATTTGAAACCTCAGCTTGACCATTGGTTTGAGGGTGATAAGGTGTTGAAACCTTATGCGTAACGTTGTACTTCTTGAGCAAAGCTTCAATGGTGCGGTTACAAAAGTGAGAACCCCCATCACTGATTAAAACTCGTGGCATCCCAAACCTAGAAAAAATGTTAGATTTCACAAAATCTGCAACAACCTTAGAATCGTTAGTACGGGTGGCTTTGGCTTCCACCCATTTGGAAACATAATCGACAGCTAGCAAGATGTAAGTGAAACCAAAAGATGGAGGAAAGGGGCCCATCAAATCGATACCCCAAACATCAAAAATTTCCACAAATGAGAGAGATTACTGCGGCATTTGGTCCTTAGGCCCTATTTTACCTGTTCTTTGACACTTATCACATGTTAAACAAAACATTTTAGCATCTTTAAAGAGATTAGGCCAATAAAATCCAGATTGTAACACCTTTAGGACTGTCCTTTGGGTGCCAAAATGTCCCCCACATGCATAAGTATGGCAAAATGTAAGAATGGAATTAAATTCAGAGTCGGGCACACATCTACGCACAATTTGATCTAGGTAGAATTTCCATAAATAGGGATCATCCCAAACATAAAAACGTGCATCATGAACAAGTTTATCACGTTGGAATTTGTTTAGGGTACTAGGAACTTGCTTAGACACCAAGAAATTGACCAAATCGGCATACCAAGGGGTTCTTACCTCAATGGACAGAAGTTGTTCATCCGGGAATGTCTCTAAGATGGGAATGGACTCTTCTTTACCTACCATTCGGCTAAGGTGGTCAGCCACCACGTTTTCACATCCTTTCTTGTCTCGAATTTCAAGATCGAACTTTTGGAGTAGGAGCATCCAACGAATGAGTCTTGGCTTGGCCTCCTTTTTCGTGAAAAGATACCTCAAGGCTGCATGGTCAGTGAAAACAATGACTTTAGTACCAAGAAAATATGATCTAAACTTATCTAATACAAATACAATAGCCAAGAGTTCTTTTTCGGTTGTAGAATAATTTAGTTGTGCATCATTCAACGTCCGTGAGGCATAGTAGATGACATGCGGCCTTTTGTCTTTTCTTTGCCCTAAAACAACCCCTAGAGCATAATCCGATACGTCACACATTAACTCAAAAGGGAGGTTCCAATTAGGTGGAGCTATGATTGGTGCCGTGGTCAACAACTCCTTGAGTTGATTGAATGAAGCCGTGCACTCCTTGGTGAATTCAAACGCCACTTCTTTTTGTAGGAGACGGCAAAGAGGTTGTGCAACTTTTGAGAAGTCTTTGATAAACCTACGATAGAATCCTGCATGGCCAAGAAAAGAACGAACCTCTCTAACCGAAGTTCGAGAGGGTAAGTGACGTACAAGTACTATTTTGGATTTGTCTACTTCAATGCCGTTTTCAGAGATGATATGACCTAAAACTATGCCTTGTTTAACCATGAAATGACACTTTTCTCAATTAAGAACAAGGTTAGTTTCAACACAACGTTTTAGAATCAAACTAAGATTATGCAAGCAACCATCAAAAGAATTACCAAAGACGCTAAAATCATCCATAAAAACTTCAATGATTTTCTCAACATAATCAGAAAATATACTCATCATGCATCTTTGAAATGTAGCAGGTGCATTACATAAACCAAAAGGCATGCGACGATATGCAAATGTACCAAAAGGGCATGTGAAAGTTGTTTTTTCTTGGTCCTCGGGTGCTATGACAATTTGATTATAACCAGAGTAACCATCAAGAAAACAATAGAAAGCATAACCCGCTAACCTTTCGAGCATTTGGTCAATGAACGGCAATGGGAAGTGGCCCTTCCTTGTGGTGGCGTTTAGCTTCCTATAATCGATGCACACCATCCAACCAGTTTGAATGCGCGTAGGAACAAGCTCATTTTCGGCATTTGCAACCACAGTCACTCCGGATTTCTTTGGAACGCATTGCACGGGCGAAACCCACCTGCTATCAGAAATAGGATAAATCACTCCACAATCAAGTAATTTGATTACCTCTTTCTTTACTACTTCCATCATTGGAGGGTTGAGACGGCGTTGAGCCTCTCGAGATGTTATGGACCCCTCCTCTAGAAGTATGCGATGCATACACATAGTAGGGCTGATTCCCTTTATGTCGGCCAAAGTCCATCCAATTGTCGTTTTGTACTCTTTAAGCACTCACACTAATTTGATCTCCTCTTGTGCCGTGAGTGAGGATGAAATGATGACGGGCAATGTCTCATCCTCTCCCAATAACACGTACTTCAAGTGACTAGGGAACGGCTTAAGTTCAAGTGTAGGTGGCTGCACAACTGAGGGAAGCATTTTATTAGCCGAAACTGAACTTAAAATAGGGTCCAAAAACTTACCTGAATGTGATGGCAATGACTCGAGGGCAGCCACCATCTCAATCATATCTTCCCTAGGGGGCACGGCCAAGGACTCCTCATGCATGCCATGGGGTTCCTTGGTGGTTATTTCGATGGTTTGCATGTCCCTTCCTTGTGCAATAACCAATTCAAGTGCATCGTCCTTCAAATTGTCCAAATGGTCCTGCGCCAAAGAGTCAATTATATCAATAGCAAAACACGAATGATTCTCACTAGGGTATTTCATAGAATCAGAAAGATTGAACTTAATAACTTCCCCATCAAATTCCATTGTCAAATTGCCATTATATACGTCAATCTTCGTACGAGCAGTTTTCATGAATGGCCTTCCAAGGAGGATGGGCAATGAAGGAGCATGGTCTGATTCATCAATTTCAAGCACATAGAAATCCGCCGGAAAGATTAAATGATTGACCTGCACTAAAACATCTTCCAAAACTCCCTTTGGATAGGCGTTAGATCTATCGGCCAATTGTATAATAACACCATCATTTTTCAATGCTCCTAGATTCATAGATGCATAAATTGAATATGGCATTACGTTTATTGATGCACCTAAATCTAACATGGCAGATTCAAAACGAGTATTACCAATGACACATGGAATTGTAAAACTACCCGGATCCTTGCATTTAGGGGGCAGCTTTCTTTGCAAGATGGCTGAGACGTTTTCACCCACTTTTACAACCTCCTTGGTCGAAATCTTCCTCTTATTAGTGCAAAGTTCCTTCAAGAACTTGGCGTACCTCGGGACTTGCTTGATTGCATCCAAAAGAGGGATATTGACTTGAACTTTCCGAAACGTCTCAAGAATGTCATTTTCGGCTTCCTCTTTCTTTGTTTGCATGAACCTACTAGGAAAAGGCATATTCGAAGGAAAAACATTAGTAGGAACTGAACTTAACACATTTTTACCTTTATTGGACAGATTGGATGGTTTAGTGTCACTAGAAACTTGAGGTAAAGGGAGTTCCACCCTTGCCGTGGGTTTGGTTGCTTCCACCTCTTCAAAATGCAGTTTTTCCTCCTCTTTGTGACCTGTTTTTGATGAAGAATCTGCCCCAACTTCTTTTCCGCTTCGCAACACTATGGCTTTTGCAGATTCGAATCCACCTTTCGGATTCACTTGTGTTGAACTTGGTAACTTACCTTGTTCTTTACTAAATTGCCCCATGAATTCAGCCATTTGTCCCACTTGTCTCTTCAACTCAATCACCTCTCGAGCTTGATTTTGCACTTCATTGGCGTAATTTTGCATGTCCTTTGTTTGTTTTTCTTGCCCCTGCGCCAATGTAGTTAGCAATTGGATAACTTGAGAATTATCAAAAGACGAACCTGAGTTGTTTTGGGACGATGGTGGCTGGTTGGATTGGTATGGCCGTGGGAACCCAGGGGGGTTTTGTTGAAATCCCCTTTGTGGTGCAGATTGTTGGGACTCTCTCCACTTGAAATTAGGGTGATCTCTCCATCCGGGGTTGTAGGTGTTGGAGTATGGATCATGTTTGGGTTGGTTTTGGCCTTGGAAACCAATGGCATTGGCAGATTCCCATCCTCCATTCTCTATCAACTGAGGGCATGTCTCGGATGGATGCCCTTGCATTGAACACACGCCACACACTTGGTTTTCTTGTGGTTTTGACCCCTTGACAACCTGAGACACAAGAGAAGTAAGATTAACCAATTGTGATTGAATGTCAGAAATTGCACTTACCTCATTTACACTTTGTTGCCGTGGCCCCTCTCTTTGTCCAACACCTTCATATTGTTGAGCATTGTGTGCTCGGTTTGCAATTAGAGCTTTGGCATCCACTAGAGTCTTGTCCACTAATGCACCACCCGCCGAAGCATCTAGCATTTGACGTTCCATGGGAAGGAGTCCCTCGTAGAAATATTGAATGAGCAGCTCCTCATTCATTTGATGCTGTGGACATGAAACAACAAGTGATTTAAAACGTTCATAATAAGATGGAAACGACTCACCTTGATTTTGTTGGATGCCACTAATTCGTTTCCTCAAGAGAATGATCTTTGCAATGGGAAAAAATTTCTCTAAGAATGCACGTTTCATACTTTCCCAAGAATTGACAGTTCCAGGGGACAATTCAAACAACCAATCTTTGGCCTTGTCCATAAGTGAGAATGGAAAGGCCTTCATCTTCAAAATACTCCCATCCACGTTGATGGGTGTCATACTTGAGCAAACTACTTCAAATTCCTTAAGATGTTTGTTAGGATCTTCCATTGACAACCCATGGAATTTAGGAATATGATGTAATAAACTAGACTTAAGTTCAAATTCTTCCGTCTTACCTTCAGCTGCCGTAGGGTATTGTATGCATAAAGGAACGGCATTGCCCATACCTGAGGCAGAGAGCTCTTTGATGGTTCGATTGTCCACGACCATGGTTTGCACTTCCTCCACAACCTGTGTCGTGGCTTCTCCTTCCTCACCTCCTTCGTCAAACTCGGATGTAGAGCTAGAAGATGGTGGGTTAGGGTTTTGTTGATGCTTTTGCTTCCTCAAGGTCCGCTCAAAATCGTCGTCAAAGTTAAAATGAAAATACATAAAAAAAAGAAATAAAAGAATTAACAAGGGATTAGCAAAGTTGCTAATCCCCGGCAACGGCGCCAAAATTTGATGCGCAATGCCTTATCAGAAAGCGTGTCATTGCATACCTGTAAAGTAACAAGTTTCCAACATTTTAAAAGAAGCTTTACAGAAAGTATTAGAAATGTAACCTAAAACATACAGTACAAAACTATTAAATACAGTAACTAAAATTGAATGAAATTTTCTTTTATAAATAACCACCATGGCAAGTTCTAGAGCATAAATATTTTCTTCAAAATTTGATGCTGCACGTAACAACCTATCAGTTACATTATTCTATTATAATATATGTCTTAATTTCTAGAAAAACTACACCAAGCACCCACCAGTATTTGAGGCCCAAACTATCATGGCAAAATGTAGATCATAAACTTCTTTTTACCTTCAAAACGTGATGCTGTGGAACAACAATCCATCGTTTACATTATTATATCGAAGATATTATTTTAATATACTTTTTTCAAGGCAAATTACATCAAGCACCAACCAGTATTTGCACCCCAAATTAACCCCCACCTTTGTGCTTAAGGGGAAGATGTGCCATGAGCCCTCAAGGCCATCACCGACATTATTAATACACATTAGCAGAATGCAAATCATTTTATTTTTTTTTTGTCAATATATGAGATTATTTTATATTTCAATTCATTGAATGGAAACATTCAAATTACAATGCTATTATACTTATAACCGCTTATCACACCTAAATCAGTACTTCTAAGAAATACAAAGCACATGAGCAGAAATTTGAACACCATGAATGCAACTTCATACTAAAACATTATGGTAGACGAACCAACCTTTCCAAGCAGAGAATCTTCCAGAAATTCTAAAACTTTCTCAAATAAAACAGGAGAGCAGATCCATTTGCTTAAGTGCAAAAATATTTCTGTCATCAGTGTTCAAGACAAAATATTTAACATCATCCTGTCAAACAGAAATAGAAAAGAACCAATTCAAGTTAAAAAGAGAACTTGTAATACTGGCAACAAAAGACCCTCATAAAATGTGAAATGAGTTAGTACAGACACACACACACACATCTACAGCTAAGAATGTGCCTCACATAGTATACATCCCTTTCTAAGATATTTGGTGCCCATATAGCACCTGCCCAGATCCTAAAGTTTGAAATTTCCCCCCAAGAAAAAACTCTAGTTTATGATTCTTACTATACAGTTGGGTTTCAAGAATGTAAGAGCTGCCAAGGAGAAAAAACTCTAGTATATGATTCTTACCATACAGTCAGGTTTCAAGAAAGCAAGAGCTGCCAAGGGGTTGGCCTGATATAATCCATAGAACAAGACAGACTTATGGAAACATGACCTTCTATGAAAATGTCAACATGTTCAGATACCATTAGATAGTAATGAAAACCCCAAAATACTGAATCGAAATTGCAAGACATGCAAGAAATATCTTAGGTGAACCAAACAGAAGAGAAATTGAGAGAAATGCAAGAAATATCTAATATAAACAAAAAATAAAATGTGAAGGTCAAATACACATTATTCATTGCATTTGTACTATAACTTTATACCAATTTTATTCAAAGTATAATATATCATTATCAATGAAATAACAAGGGTCCGAAAAAATGGAATATATCAATGAAAATATTGACAAATACATCGATAATGAGAGAAATTGCAAATGACGGAAATTTTGACACAAAAATACAAATATAAAATATCAAGCAATACTATAGGCTTCCATGCTTACCAAAGTATTAAAACAGAAAGACCATAGAACGGATGCAAAATAAAGTGAGATCAATCAAGAGACTTTTAAAGAAGTCATTTTGCAGAAACAATGATGAATTTAAAAGTTATATTAAGGTTATAACTTATACCTTTTCTGAATGTTGATTTCTCATGTTCAGGGGAAGCAAAACTTGTAAAAACTTCTTTACTAGTGTCACAAAGATAGTATCACACATAGTCACACCATGCCCCCCTTGAGTAGGTTGTGATTCTAGTTTACCCTCATTAGTCATATAAAAGAAGAATTTGACTGCAAGGTTTATGCTGTTAAGTATGGACAGCATACAATCAAATGATTGTGTATTAAGAAGAGAGCCAGTCTGAACTTCCGGAATAAAATCTTGGAAACAATTTACTAGAAATGGGACAAGATCCTTTAGTTTTGGGATGATGATTGAACATCCTACAAAAGAAAGCAAGATGACGATAGGTCAATATGAAAACGAAAAAAGGTATTAAATAATTGGAAGTTCTTGAATTGCTGAATGCTTGTCCCACTAAACCGCAACTTATTAACACAATCTAAGTAACAAGCTAATATTATTAGAGTGAATTTTGATTTCTCCTGCTGTGAGAATGCTGCCAACTGCAAGGCATTTGAAACTAAGAAGTACAAACTAATAAAATTACATAACCAAAATAAGTATTATCATTCCAAAGTTCAGGAACTTCAACTATCAAACTCATATTGATCTTTATCGTGATATGAGCCATGACTAGACACACATGGTGCCATCAGAAGAACATAATCGATAATGACGTATAAACACATGCACCAATGTTTCACATACCAGCAGATTTTGCAGGTACATCAGGCTCAAAAGCATGCAGTATCCCTTGTCCAGCACCATTCTATCAAGTAAAAGGAAAGGTATTACAAAACTATTTCATCAATAAGGCAAGAGACTAAAAGCAGTAACTCAGAACAGTTTCTTCCTGATGCAATTATATGCCTAGATAGTTTTTTTTTTCCCTTTCATTTGGCCTCTGATCACCACTATAACCTAAGAAAAAAAAATACTCTCCCATTCAAAAATTGTTCGTCCAGCTTCAGAAGTGAGATCTCCAAGTATGAATAAAAACAAATTTATTTTCAAAAGTTTCACATGTGCAGTTGAGGCTACTTTTCATGGCTTTCTGACTGACACATGCTTTGCACCCCTTGTCTATACTAACCAAGTAGGGGAAAATGATGATTGTAATAACAATAACAAAATTTAACAGCAAAGTTTCAACAATAATGTGCAATGAAAGAATACGGCTGGGAGGTACAAGAAAACAAGCAGGCTCACGCTGCACGATACAAACAATGAAAGAAAACATGCAAACCCTCCGGATTTTAAGAAAACATAAAAATACCTTTCCACATGAGCCAGCTTCTCTCTTGTTACATGGCAAAAGCAACAAGCATAGTTCCAGGCCGGCAAGAGCAGTCTTGAGCTTGCCCTTGTCCTCTAAAAAAAACTGGTTCCACCGCAGAATATCCTCAAAGCTTTGAAGAATCTGTCAATGAAGCAATCATTAAAACAACCTTAAAAGTTATCTTTAAACACAAAAGAGAGCGGTAACACAGAAAAATTCGAGTTCATCTAATATTTAGATTCATTAACCACACAGACGGACTAAACCATAAACAATTGATAGGAAATAACGCAGTGGAACATATAATGGCAACCAAACAAACAAGCTCACACACCCACCAGGGATAAGGTTTCGAACAAGAATATCTGCGTACAGGAATAACATGTCTAGTGGGAATAAGAAAGAAAGAAAGAAAGAAGATGACAAGTAACCTAAAGCTCAACATCTATAAGAACTTTCGTGTTATTGAGCAGAATGAGAGCAAAGAAAACATGAAGAGAAGAGACCAAGAATTACAGAAAGAGCAGAATCTTGGAGAAAAAGAATGTTGTTGAATAAGGCCTCAATCCGTAACACTAGACCACAAAGTAGCAAACTCTAGCCATAAATTACCATCCGATCTTTGTGACAGGTACATAACTACCAGAATATGCCTAAAGTCCATTCCATTAGAATAATGCATAGAAGAACAACAAACCATATAACAGTTCATAGTTAATGACCAAAGCATAAATCAGAAATTCTACAGTTGTACATCAGAATAACATATCTAATAAATGATTCCAATGAAAACACTGCATACAACATTTTACAGTACAATCTTAGGATACCTTTTCAGCATTCAAGAAGAAGGTGGATGGTATTGGATAGCAAGCTCCAAAAATTTGAAAGCCATCAACCGAACATTGATTGCTAAATGTTTCATTGCATTAAATATATAGGCCATCATCAAGGAAATCAACAGCTCTTGATTATCCTGGACAAGAAAAGAAGGGAAAAAAATGTCACATTAAATTCATTGGCTATAAACACCACCGAACTTAATGATAATAATAGAGAGATGATGACAACAAAATCTCAAAACTACACTTGATGAATCCATCTATACAATAAAAGCAGTGTAGATGTGAAACTACCAAATTGTTCTATTGTATGGAAGATGCATAGCATTAAGAGAAAGTGAAAACTGGAAGGAAAAAGAGTAAGCCCTTCAAAGATAATTTATGTCAATTTCTATGAAAGAGAATTAATTCCATTTCCCCCCCCAGCTAGGAATGGCTTTGCGCATCCAGAAGTATGGCCTGGCAGTTTAATTTAGTGCAATGCACGGCAACAATTGAATAAAATTTGGCATATAAGACACTTGTATCGTGAAAAAATTAAGAGGAAAATAGTGAAATTAACAACCCAAAAGTTTCTTGAACTGCAAATAATAAAAAATAATCGTCCTTGTTTCGCATTAATACATATAATTCACAACAGGTTTTTACCTTGCTGCATTCAGACAAGAATTAAAATTACCTCCTTACAGCCAGGTAAAATTACTGACTTAAAAAGTTGATATAGCGTATCTCAAACCAGCCTATCGTCATCGCCAATGCGTTCACGCAGCTTTTCAACAACAGCATACTTATGCAACCTCAACTCAGTAAATCCTTCATACCCAATAATGCATCTTCAGAGAGAAATAACGGTAAGATTATTAGATATATACTATATGGTACAGAATATCAATAATGGGAAACAACTTCCTAGATAACATAATTATTGAAAAGGTCGTAACTTCTTCAAATTTAACACATTAAAACCCAAATCAATGTGCAGAAATACATGATCAACGATCTAGGTAATCTATTTCAGGTTAAAAATAGATTAATTCTCATATTTTGGAAGATACTATACGGCTGTAAGCGCTTTCATTAAGAAAATATTTTAAAATAACATTAAAATACCTTTACGAACTTTCGGGTTGTAATGAGATGTTTGCTGAAGAAGTTCTTTCAATGTTAAACCTTTCTTGTTCACTGCTAATCCTGCCTTCTCCGATGCCACACTCTGCTCGGGAAGAACAATTGCTGCTCATAGTAACCATTATTTAGTTCTCATTAAGAAACTAGTTCACTACGATATTTGACATCAAAATGGAAGCACAAAGGCAACTCCTTCATCGTGGCAAGAAAAAGTATTTCAAACAATCAAGAGAATACAAACTCTCATCCTTAATTACTCTCGTCACCCCCAAACAAACTTATTTTAAAACGATGACAGAATTTTCCTTTCAATGAATTAACGAAAAACAACAGAGAGTACAAAAAGCAATATCAACTCATGAATTTAAGAACAGATTAAAATCAAAACCTTTGGACTTAATTTCAGTATTCGTAGCGTTCTTTGGTGGCGGCAACTTTCTGCCAATCTTTCGCTTTATTTTCTGCAAAAATTACAAAAGAAAATAAACATCAAATGCAAACAAAGTTTTCAGATGTTGAACTTCCCAAAGAAAAATGCATTCAAAACCTGAAATATCGATTACTTTGAAGTCGATGCCGCGCTTTTGCTGCTTCTTTGCCGGAGCCTTGGAGCGTGCCATTTATACCTACAGCATACACACAGGCTCTGCTGATCATATCAGATAGTGTCAAATGACAATGCAGCGCCGTTTTCAGGCCTTCGCCAGCTATTAAGAACAAGAACTCCAGGAGCAGTAAACTAAACCAGCTCTCCGTTTGGCAGCTCAGAAAATTTGGGGAAGTAAAAAGGAAAATAGCAACTCTAAAAAATTAAAGAGAACGAATTGTTTCTCTCTTCCTTTGCGTACCTTCTTCTCGGCAACCAAACAGCGGAATGGAAACAGTAAGCTGTAGTCTTCGAAGTGCAAAGCAACGAAGTTGAAGGAGGAGGAGGAGGAGGAGAAGGGAAGAGAAGGTCAAGGAACGAGAAAGTGACAGTCACGGCGGCGAGGAGTAATTGCAGAGCGTTCTGAGAGGGAAGGGGGAGTTTTGTGGATCGGCGGAGAGATACAGTTCCTATTTTATTTCAATTGTAAATAACTTATTTTTATCCTAAAAATTTTATAATCGAAATTTTTTAAATTCTTAAAATTACTCAAAGATTATTCTTATATTGATTTTTTATCATAAATAGTCCCTAAAATTGATTTTCACCATCAAGATAGTCTTTGAAATTGAAAACCAATCAATGTAGTCCCTGAAAATAGGTGTTACAAATCAATGTGGTCGTTCCATTATAATTATGTTAAAATTTCCATTAAGTATTGATGTGGCACATAAATGGACTTACAAGATTTACGGGTTTTTATCATAAATGATCCCTGAAATTGACTCACACCATCAAGATGATCCATTGACCTAGGGCTGGGTTCGGTTCTTAATGGTTCGATTTTTTGGCAAAACCAAAACCGAAATCGAATCGAAATTTCGGTTCAATTCGATTCATTTTTTTTCTGTTTTTAATCGATTCGGTTTTTTTTTCGATTCATTTTTTCAGGTTCGGTTTCGATCTGGTTTTGATTTTTTGATTTTTTATTTTTATATAAAATAAAAGCAAGGTCTAATGGTCTATGACTATAATCATCAAAAGATACAAAACATATAAGATGAAAAAGCTATAGATGCACAACAAACTTTAATCTTTCTGTTGTTGGGTGACAAATAATTAAAAATCAAAATCAAACATATTTTGGTTCTCTTTGAAATTTAGTCGTTGAGCTCGTATTCCTCATCATATTACTCGAAAGTATTGACACCTAAATACTAATTAATTTGACATTTGGAAAGTAATCTACAACTCATAAGTCATAAAGATTCAATTAGCAATCCTCCTCCTCCGGTAAAACTTGATTATTTATAATTATGTTTTTTTTTTTTTAATTTTTGAACAAACAGCTACGAATGAAGACTGAAGTGGAGGCCACGAGCAAGAACATACAAATTCCATAACTTATGATGGAACAAACAGGGTTTGTTGTGTTCAGAAAAAATTGGTCTACCCTATGTACTACGTTTAAAGGATTGGTTTTGGTTTTGGTCTACCCTATGTACTACGTTTAAAGGATTGGTTTGGGTGTTGTGTTTAGAAAAAACTGAACAAACAGAACCGAATATAATGGTTCGGTTCTTAACTAAGAACGAGGAGAACCCAAATATAATTGAGGAAGCTACCCCTTAAGCTACTCTAAACCCTATGTACTCTCACAAATTAATCAAATCCAGCATACCCAAAACAAATTGAAAAGCTACAGATCAGATTCATCAGAACCAACGAAATTGAAAAAAAAAAAAAAAAAAAATCTGCAAAACGCATCAGGGGGTGAGATGTGACAGCCCGTCCCGGGAATGTTAAAACGTACGCGTGAAAAGACTATTTTGCCCCTAGTTCGATTTCGTTACGTTATTGGTTGTTTTTGTGTTGTGTTGGCATGTTTTGGGCCACACACTCACACTCCCACACCCCACACCTTTCTGTCCCTTTCCCTGTGATTGTCCCGAGCCCCATTTCCCTTCCCATTCACCATATACGTATGGACACACACCCAAAACCCATTAAACCTCCACAGATCGAGAAAACCAAGACCATATTCGAGCTCGTGAGGCTTGTGGGAGTCCAACCATACCATTTCCAGGTAAGAACACCATCGTTTTCACGTCAAATCCACAATGTCCGAATTCGAGTACTGTTCATGCACACGTGATTTCTCACGTTTTAGGGAATTTCAAGCTTGTAGGTAGCTTGGTGAGGTCCCAAGGAGGCTCGAAGTGGTTCGTTTGAAGGAATTGGACGTCGGGATCACTAGTTTCGAAGTTGGCCGGAGTTGGGTTGAATTTTCAGGTGAGATTTCGTGGGTTTTAACCCTTGAAAGTAGTATGATTGTGTTCCTCTAGTTCTAAGCTTCATTTTGGTACCAATATTGTGAAATTTGGATGAAAAACGAAGGAGTTAGGACGTTTTAAAGTTTTCGCGATTTTCCGGCGCCGGAGGCTCGCCGGGGAAGAAGACGGAATATTCCGTCAAATCTGACGGATTATTCTTGACGCCGTTGACGGAAACCGTTAAGGTTAACGGAATATTCCCTACGTCGTCAGTTGACGCCGTCAGCGTGCTAGGCACGTGCCTGCGCGTGGCCGGCGCATGAGGGCGCGTGCGGTGGTGAAAAATTATTTTAAAAATATGGGGATGTTCCTGAGGTTGAGTAGATCACGTTGGTGTATTCATGCACCCCATTTGAGTATTGTATGAGAAGTTATTTCTAAACTTTGGTTATGTGCTTTAAAATTAACGTTTTTATAGTTATTTCGCATATAGGTGAGACGTATTCCGAGGACGAGCGTGGTCACTCGAGGCAGGGGGGTTACGACCCTTCCACTTATCAGTGAGTGGGCTTTTGGTTTCCATATATACCTATATACTTATATTTCCCAGAAATTGATTTAAATGTTTATTAGTTATATGCCATTTTTATATTGTTGGTTATTATGCATGATTAGTTGCATTTATATATATATATATATATATGTTCGTATGTATTGGTGTTGTGGATGCACAGGTAAGTGCCAGGTAAGTGTTATTCACGTTTATATTCAGTAGTGATTTGAGATGCTTAGAGAGCTCATAACCTGCACCCTCGGTGTTAGTGCTCCCGCCCAGAGTAGGGCACAGTCCTTCACGTGTTGTTCACCTCCCGCACCACACGCTCAGCTTGGATCCAAGTTAGGTGCACAGTCCTGTCGTACAGACCACTTTAGGTGGTTCCGACTCGTAGGTGACCCACGATTATTCGCACAGCCTTCACGTGATCGTAGCACTAGAGCGTTTATATGTATTACACCCAGGCCTGTTGTACAGACCACTTTAGGTGGTTCCGACTCGTGGGCAGGTTTAGTTATTGAGATTGAGATTGGAGCTCTAGATACAGCCGTACAGGTCACGTTAGGTGACTCCGGCTGCCAGATTATACGTTATTAATATGATTTTTCACCTAAGCACTTGCATTTCATTGTGAGATTTGGCATGGCATATTCTTAAGCATGATTGGTATATATATTTATATGTACAAATGTTTATTTTCTGGGAAGTATACAGGTTTTACGGCGAGGGGTTAGAACTTATTTTGTTAAACGGTTTTTGAAAAGCTTTGTTTTTGCCCACTCACGCTTTTGTTTTGCGCCCCTCCAGGTTCTAGCTATCTAGCAAGTTTGGTGGTTTCCCAGAGGGCTTTTCCGGCATTTCTGACAGACGATCACCAGCGTAGGGCCACCTTCGGGTGTACTGTTGTCGTGTCATTTAATTTGGACTGCTTTAGGCGTTATGCTCTGAACTTGTGCCTCACTTACGCTAGCACTTATTACTTTTACCTTATGTATGCTAGTTTTTAATTATTCGTACTTCTTCTATTATTGTTTTTATAAGGATTAGGATGCTTATTGATAACAGTGCAATTAACATGGTCTCAGCACATTCGTTACGTTTTGGTCATGTTGTTAACATTGGCTTCATTTATTTAATTACTTGTTATTTTGTTAGTAGGTTGAAGGCTAATGGGTTTTGGGAAATCTTATTTATTTGGAGTTTACTTACAAAGGAGGCATTACAACTTTATACACAAGGGATTACAATTATCAATAGAATTTCAATTGGTGGTTCCAAGGATTGGCAACCGACAAGTTAGGAGAAAGATATTTGTGAGATCAAGCAATAAAATCCTTAATTTTATTAGAAGAACGTGGTCCTACGAATTGGAAAAGGGGGCAAAATATAAAGAGAAGAAGCAGTAGCAAAGAGGGGGACTCTGATTTCGTCTGCTGGCGTGAAACAAGGCAGCGGCAGGGGGATGTGTTTTCTTCTAACATGAAGCAGAGAGGGCAGCGGCAGGGAGGATTTGATTTGGTTCTTCTTCTCTAGTTTTAGGTTAAATAGCCAAAATTGTAAGAACCCGTCCCGGGATTTACGTAAGAAAATAGGTATTTTTGTATTTTCACTAAGTTTGGGGGATACCTTCCTTTTTAAAATTGTTTTTGAACCTTAATTGGTGAGCCCAAGGGGCCCACCCCCTGTTTTTGTTCCCCGGTTCTTCCCTTTCCCTTTCTTTTTTTTTCTTTTTCTTCTTTTCCTTCTTTTGTTTTGTTTGTCTGCACCTTTTTCCTTTCTTTCGAACTCCCCCATTTCTCTCTTCTTCTTCCCCATGAAAGACACACAGACACACACACCCACAGCTACACCTACTCGAGGAAATCATCACCATCGTCGCCATTCAACTGCATATATATATCTCTCTCTCCCTTGCTCACGGCGCCGGGAGGATACGAACACCTCCGGCGAGTTTTGTGATTTTTCCAGTTGGGTAAGCCCTTTTTCTTCTTCTTTTCTTATGTTAGACTTTGCCTAGATGTAGTTTTTGAGTTTGGGTTCTTGATTTCCAAGGTTTTGGAGTGTTTTTGGCACAGGTGAGTGCACACCCAAATTTCCGGCGAGCACCGTCCCTTTCGAGGCGATTTCCGGCCAAACCACGGCGAGTTAGACGTCGTGTGAGGTACCATTCTCTTCGTCTCTTCGAGAGCTATGATTTTCATTTTTGAATCACTTGATTTCGTCGAGTATTAACAAAGTTATGGACGTTCGAAGTTTGTCTAAATTCCGGCCGAATTCCGGCCTTCTTCTCCGGCGTGAAACGTTGCCCAAGAAAACACCCAGGCCTTCGGGCCATCTCCCACACCCACGGGCTTAGAGCCTTTTTGGTTTCTGGCCCAATACCCTCACCCTTTCTATTTTTATTTTTAGTTTTGTTTCTTTTAAAAACCCAAAAGGCCTTAGGGCCTTGGTTGGAGCCCAAACCCATTTTTCCCCTTTTTAATTAGGCCTTAGGGCCTGTTAGCCCAAAACCCATCACCCTTTCTGTTGTGGGCCTTTGGGCCGTATGGGTTCAAGCCCAACCCAACCCACTTAAAAACCTAACCCAATTATCCTAACCCAAACCCTTTAGGCCAAACCCGGATCCAACCCAAGTCCAAACCCTTTAACCCAACATGGATCCAAGCCCAGACCCGTTTGACCCTTTGACCCGCACCCGGTCTGACCGTTGACTTTGACTTTGACCGGTCAACAGTCAACGTTGACTTTGACCGTTGACTTTTTGAGTTTTCGTGCGGGAACCCTCTTAGGCTAATTTCGACATTCTAAACCCGTTTCCGATGTCCGTTTCCCCAAATTCAATTGTTTGAGTAGAGTTTGACTAAATGTACCGTTTATGTGCTTAGGGGCGTTTAATTGTGGCGTTTCCGTCTTCGCTAGTGGCGTGGCTTTTTGACGGCGAAGTATTGTGAGTGGACCCCTTCTAAAAATGCATGTTTTGATAGTATAAATGCATACATGAAAAGCATGATTTGATGATTATGTTTTACGAAACGTTTAACGAGATAACATGCTTACTAAGGCTAGTTTAAATGATTACTATTTTTCCTATAACCCATGTTCTTATAGAATATCTGATGGATGACGATATGATATTTAGAACATGTTTAGAACACCTCTTTATAGTATAGATGATGGATGACTTTATACTATGAAGTTGATTTTCAAATATATGTATGTTCACTGGTTTTGTACTTACCTAGTGGTCCTTTCCGCTACGGGACGTAGGGATAGATCCGGTCCGTCCCGGGCAACGGTTTGGTGTTGGCATAGGGCCTGGAGTGTGTTTTCCTCTGACTGTCTGCTCAGAGACGGGGAGCCGGCATGGGGCCTGAAGTGTATTTTCCTCTGACTGTGTGCTCAGAGACGGGGAGCCGGCATGGGGCCTGGAGAGTTGTATCGGACATTCACTAGTGTTTATTATTTATGCGAATTATGATTTGAGACATTGCACGACATGTTAGGTTTCGGAAAACCTATGTTTATCATTATATATATGTGTTTTCATAAAACCTGGGGGTTAGTATGTTGATAACTGTTTTATTATATATATATATATATATATATATCAACCTGGTCCACTCATGTTTGTTTTGCGCCCCCTTCAGGACTTAGAATCGAGGCATACAATCCCGACGTCCAGGCACTTCCGCATCGGCATTTTCGAGTCCTCTCGGTGTAGGACTCACTCCTTTGTTCATTCAATTTTATATTATTTTCTTTTAGTGTTCTAGATTAGTGGTGTGCTCTGAACACGGTCCTTATTTGCATATTAATTATTCTTTTATATTCATAAGCCTTATATATCTTTTGTTTTCAGCATTTGCACTCAATAAATGGCTTTCGTCACCCTCGGGTGTCGGCCAGCACGTGCCTATCCTGGTATTCGGGGAATATCGGGGTCGGGGCGTGTCAGATTGGTATCAGAGCGTGGTTTTGTTCAGAGCATACTTAGGACTTTCTGTTACTGTAGTAGTGTGTTTGTCATGACATCATTTGGATGTCACGACTTCCGGATTTGGTGTCATTCGACGTAGTTGTGCAAACCTTTCTCTGTTTGAATTTTCACCTTCTAGTTGAAATACAAGAATTCGTGTTGAGATTGTGCCTCAGCAGTGATGAAGTGGATTGTTGGATGACTTTCGACATCGGATCGGTACTCTACATGGTGCATTCCCTGGGAGTTTTGGACATAATTGGATTTACCTAGGAGCGTTGGGAAACGGAAAAACCATAAGTGAGTTGAATTTGGAAGATATGAAGCGGTTTTGTACTTTACGACGTGCATTCTCAGGGAATGGCGAGCACAACTGTAGATACGAAATGGCGATGCCACTCTGCGACATGCGTTCCCTAAGAATTGCGGGCAGAGTCGGCTCTACATCGAAATCTCGAGAAGTGGAAAAATCTTGACGGTACGAGTTGGTTGAGATCAACTAGAACCCTGAAACGATGACATCACTCTGCGACATGCGTTCCCTAGGAATGGTGGGCAGAGTCATATTGCAGTGGCAACTACTTGAAATATTCGAAGTGTGTGTTTGAGAAAGCAAGTTAGCGCTAGTGGTGACGACGATTAGTATGTGGTAGTTGGCAGGAGAAAATCAAGGTTCTCAGGCTCATTACCACTGAAGAAACTCGTGTGAACCGGTAGAATGAATCTTCGATGATTGTTCTACCAGTAACCTCCTTGCTTGCCTCAACGACGAAGTCAATTCCTTAACCATTGACCGTTAGCTCTACACCAAATTCTTCGGGCGTTGACTTCATTTAAATTAGATAATTTCTTAAGTGACTCTTCGGTAGCAGACGCTATTCTCACCAATTTCCAAAAGCAGTTGCGATTATTCTTGTTGTAGTTGGTTTTGGTTGATGAAGATCCATACTTGTTTGGATAAACAGACTTTTTGAACTTCACTTGGGTTTGACACTAGGCGGTAAATCCTAGCATCTTGCCCACGTATTTTTCAGTAAAAGTGAACTTACCCTCTTGCGTGTAGCCCAACTGACCAGTGCTCTTATCCACTAACTGTTTAGCTTTGTAGCTTTTCAATGTAATGGCTTGAGACTACCATATTCATCATTGTACGAAGATCGAGCTTTACTTTGAACTTCTCTGGACTCATTGAGCTTTGGTTTGCTCAAGGGTATCACTTTAAGTTAGCCAATCGTGTCACTACATGCTTACACAGACTGCTTTGTATCTTCCTTCTTCGTCATTCTGTTGGTTCAGAGGTTCTATGTTTAATTTTTGAACTTTGAAACAGCTCTCACAAAGTATTGTGAATTTCGAAATGTCTTTGGCCTCGTCAAACCTTATTAACAATTCTTGACTATTCTTGAGCTTATACCTATTTCCTTTTTGGCTAAGGAACCAGTCAACCTTACCGTGTTGATTAACCAAATAATCATAAACAGTGATTTCTATTTCTACATCTTTACCTTCTTTCGCTCGTTTGTTCTTGGCATGATTTCTCACTCATCCAGATATCTTGTACTCTAGTTTTAATAAACTTGTTTTGATCCTCAAATTCTTAAGTGTTCTTTTAGCCTTCTCTACATGGTTTCTCGCTCAATCAGTGAAGAATTCACGATCGATCAATTCGGCGGAAGTATGCGCCTAATTCTTATCATTTCAGACAGAAATGTTGGGAGCCTAATCTTTTCATAAGCTTACTCTACTTACCAGAAAGAGTTCCACGTGGGTGTGAGGTTGGAGTCGTCTTGTGGTAAGAGGTTGGTGAAGATTGTGGTGCAGGTGAGCAGCAGATTGCATCATTATCTTCACGCTGAATTGAATGATTACCACTCATTATCTTGCTACAATTCATAACCATCATATCGTACTTTGGTAGGCCTTTTCGATGATGTGATGTGTTCGCCTCAATGTAGCTTTCCACTACCTTGGCACCAGGATCCTTCGGTTTGTGAGCACGTGAACGTGATGTTTGTGCGATCTTTTAGTAAGAGTTGGATGAAGGTTTGAGTACAGAAGGTCAGCGGATTGCATCACCATCTTACTATAATTCATAGACATCACATCGGTTCTTTTCCAATGTTATGTGCCGTCTCAACTCATCTTTTCATTGTTTCGCTCCAAGACTCTTATTGTGAGTACGTGGTTATTGAAACACTTCTAACAATCTGTTTAGTGCACTCTGGGTTGGCACCCCAGCGCGGTCGAGGCGAGAATCGGAAAATCTCTACACTTCTCTCGAAAGGTGTGTACTTTCTTTTGTTTTAGGTTGATCACTTGAGAGTCCTTCTTTCTATCAACGTTGACCTTGTTTTACTAGAAATCTGCAACTAAGCAAAATTGGAGAGGTGGTTTGAGCACTACAATGATTCCCAAGAGATACTGCTTGTTGGGAAAGGTGACTTCTCGTTTTCTGCTTGCTTGGCTTGAGCTTGTGGGTCTACTAGTAACATGGTAGCCACTTCCTTTGAATCCCAAGGTACAGTTTTCAAATGGGTTCTTTGTTGGCAAAACACTGGAGTAGTTGGTCACATTTGGAAGAACTGAGGAGGATAGTATGCTTGATACTGGATAGAGTTTTATGACGACAATTTCTGTTTTGATCGGTTTGAGTACGCCATTTTTGCGGCATGGTACGAGAGTTCTACAGGCAATACTGGGTAGCAGAGGAGTATTGTGAACTAGTATTCGAAAGATTGAATTTACGACGCGTGAAATTGTGCAACCTCAACAAATTACTGCTTGCTTATCGAGACAACAAATGTGTGATCGATATCACGGGCGGCCGACTGTGGTATTGAAAACTTATTCGTTGGGTTTGTTAAGCAAGTGGGCAGGAAGATTCGTCTTCAGCAGTTGGCACGGATTTGCTATTGTTAGGACTTGACCTAGAGACGCATCTTTTCTCGGAGTACGTGACGTTCGTATGCTTAGGCGAGACCCACTCTCATTTTTCAATTTTGAGTTCAGTTTTGATTTTTAGTAAGTATCTTAACTTCCTTTTCTTTAATTATTTGTTTTCGACGTTACAAATGTTTTGGGGGAAGTATTTCTATTTTCAGTTTTAAGTTAAGCGCGAGTTTTCGACCTATATGTTAGTACATATCTATTTTGACTATTTTTGACGCTAGAGTATTTTGCGTACTTATTTTTGAACTTACGTCTATATATGTTTTCAACTTTATATCTTATGAAAGTATGTTTCTACTTTTACACTGATGGGGAAGAAAGTAAGAGTTTGGAGGCATGATAGAGGATATGGCAACCCACTCGCGACGGTGTGGCATATTCTCTTTGATGAACCCACTCTGACTTGAATTCTCTTTATACATATATTCTTCTTCCTATTTTCGAGCATTTTGGTTTAAGTTGTGAATTTAAATTTCGGGACG
The DNA here is from genome assembly GCF_019419815.1 of Pyrus x bretschneideri. Classification (NCBI taxonomy): domain Eukaryota; kingdom Viridiplantae; phylum Streptophyta; class Magnoliopsida; order Rosales; family Rosaceae; genus Pyrus; species Pyrus x bretschneideri. The sequence continues at coordinate 947,180 of NW_025999821.1, read as the reverse complement.
AAATTCTTTTAAGGGGGGTAGATTGTAAGAACCCGTCCCGGGATTTACGTAAGAAAATAGGTATTTTTGTATTTTCACTAAGTTTGGGGGATACCTTCCTTTTTAAAATTGTTTTTGAACCTTAATTGGTGAGCCCAAGGGGCCCACCCCCTGTTTTTGTTCCCCGGTTCTTCCCTTTCCCTTTCTTTTTTTTTCTTTTTTCTTTTCCTTCTTTTGTTTTGTTTGTCTGCACCTTTTTCCTTTCTTTCGAACTCCCCCATTTCTCTCTTCTTCTTCCCCGTGAAAGACACACAGACACACACACACCCACAGCTACACCTACTCGAGGAAATCATCACCATCGTCGCCATTCAACTGCATATATATCTCTCTCTCTCCCTTGCTCACGGCGCCGGGAGGATACGAACACCTCCGGCGAGTTTTGTGATTTTTCCAGTTGGGTAAGCCCTTTTTCTTCTTCTTTTCTTATGTTAGACTTTGCCTAGATGTGGTTTTTGAGTTTGGGTTCTTGATTTCCAAGGTTTTGGAGTGTTTTTGGCATGGGTGAGTGCACACCCAAATTTCCGGCAAGCACCGTCCCTTTCGAGGCGATTTCCGGCCAAACCACGGCGAGTTAGACGTCGTGTGAGGTACCATTCTCTTCGTCTCTTCGAGAGCTACGATTTTCATTTTTGAATCACTTGATTTCGTCGAGTATTAACAAAGTTATGGACGTTCGAAGTTTGTCTAAATTCCGGCCGAATTCCGGCCTTCTTCTCCGGCGTGAAACGTTGCCCAAGAAAACACCCAGGCCTTCGGGCCATCTCCCACACCCACGGGCTTAGAGCCTGTTTGGTTTCTGGCCCAATACCCTCACCCTTTCTATTTTTATTTTTAGTTTTGTTTCTTTTAAAAACCCAAAAGGCCTTAGGGCCTTGGTTGGAGCCCAAACCCATTTTTCCCCTTTTTAATTAGGCCTTAGGGCCTGTTAGCCCAAAACCCATCACCCTTTCTGTTGTGGGCCTTTGGGCCGTATGGGTTCAAGCCCAACCCAACCCACTTAAAAACCTAACCCGATTATCCTAACCCAAACCCTTTAGGCCAAACCCGGATCCAACCCAAGTCCAAACACTTTAACCCAACATGGATCCAAGCCCAGACCCGTTTGACCCTTTGACCCGCACCCGGTCTGACCGTTGACTTTGACTTTGACCAGTCAACAGTCAACGTTGACTTTGACCGTTGACTTTTTGAGTTTTCGTGCGGGAACCCTCTTAGGCTAATTTCGACGTTCTAAACCCGTTTCCGATGTCCGTTTCCCCAAATTCAATTGTTTGAGTAGAGTTTGACTAAATGTACCGTTTATGTGCTTAGGGGCGTTTAATTGTGGCGTTTCCGTCTTCGCTAGTGGCGTGGCTTTTCAACGGCGAAGTATTGTGAGTGGACCCCTTCTAAAAATGCATGTTTTGATAGTATAAATGCATACATGAAAAGCATGATTTGATGATTATGTTTTACGAAACGTTTAACGAGATAACATGCTTACTAAGGCTAGTTTAAATGATTACTATTTTTCCTATAACCCATGTTCTTATAGAATATCTGATGGATGACGATATGATATTTAGAATATGTTTAGAACACCTCTTTATAGTATAGATGATGGATGACTTTATACTATGAAGTTGATTTTCAAATATATGTATGTTCACTGGTTTTGTACTTACCTAGTGGTCCTTTCCAATACGGGACGTAGGGATAGATCCGGTCCGTCCCGGGCGACGGTTTGGTGTTGGCATAGGGCCTGGAGTGTGTTTTCCTCTGACTGTCTGCTCAGAGACGGGGAGCCGGCATGGGGCCTGAAGTGTATTTTCCTCTGACTGTGTGCTCAGAGACGGGGAGCCGGCATGGGGCCTGGAGAGTTGTATCGGACATTCACTAGTGTTTATTATTTATGCGAATTATGATTTGAGACATTGCACGACATGTTAGGTTTCGGAAAACCTATGTTTATCATTATATATATGTGTTTTCATAAAACCTGGGGGTTAGTATGTTGATAACTATTTTATTATATATATATATATATATATATCAACCTGGTCCACTCATGTTTGTTTTGCGCCCCCTTCTGGACTTAGAATCGAGGCATACAATCCCGACGTCCAGGCACTTCCGCATCGGCATCTTCGAGTCCTCTCAGTGTAGGACTCACTCCTTTGTTCATTCAATTTTATATTATTTTCTTTTAGTGTTCTAGATTAGTGGTGTGCTCTGAACACGGTCCTTATTTGCATATTAATTATTCTTTTATATTCATAAGCCTTATATATCTTTTGTTTTCAGCATTTGCACTCAATAAATGGCTTTCGTCACCCTCGGGTGTCGGCCAGCACGTGCCTATCCTGGTATTCGGGGAATATCGGGGTCGGGGCGTGTCAAAAATTGTGACAGCCCGTCCCGGATTATTCGTATCGTAGGGGTAAAATAACGATTTTGCCCCTAGTGTTTTGTTTCGTAGTGTGGTTGTTTTGGGGTTTTCGTTGGCTACTTTTGGACCACACACACGCACCCACACTCATTCTTATCATTTTCTGCCCTGTCCCGTGTCTCTCTCTCTCTCTCTTCTTCTACACTTGTGTACGGACTAGACCAAGACACTCGAAAACGTTGTAGATCGAGGAAGAAAATCATACCTTTGTGTTCGTGAGCTTCATACAAGTTCAACCATACCCATTTCAGGTAAGGAAACCCTTGTTTTCACGTTGAACTCGAGATCCCTGATTTGGTCACTGTACATGCACACGTGAATTGTTGCGTTTCAGGGAATTTGAAGCTTGTAGGAAGATTGGTGAGGTCCTTAGGAAGCTCGGGGTGGTTCGTTTGAAGGTTTTGGACGTCGGGATCATGAGTTGCAGGTTTGGCCGGATTTGGTGAAGTTTTTCCGGTGAGATTCTGTTGGTTTTAGTGCTTGAAAGTGGTAAGGTTTTGTTCCTCTAGTTGTAAACTTCATTTTGGTACCAATTTCGTGAAATTTGGGTTGAAAACGAGTGAGAAATGAAGTTTATAAGTTTTTCCAGTTTTCCGGCAACAGCGACGACGCCGGAGGTTGGCCGGAGAAGACGACGGAATATTCCGTCAGTTTAGACAGAATATTCCTAACGGCATTAGGTTAACTTTAACGGAATTTGTTAGTTTTAACGGAATATTCTTGACGGCGTTAACTGACACCGTCAGTGTGCCATGCAAGTGCCTGCGCGTAGGCAGCGCATGTGGCCGTTCCTTGGACGGCGTGTGGGGGCGCGTGTGACGTCAGAAAATTATTTTTAAAATATGGCGATGTTCGTGAGGTTGAGTAGATCACGTTGGTGTATTCATACACCCCATTTGAGCATTGTATGAGAAGTTATTACATAGTTTGTGCTTTAAATTAACATTTTTATAGTTGTTTCGCATATAGGTGAGACCTATCCCGAGGACGAGCGCAGTCACTCGAGGCAAGAGGGTTATGACCCTTCTACATACCAATGAATGGGCTTTTGGTTTTCCGTATATACCTATATACTTGTGATTTTCCCAGAAAATGAAATGAAACATTTATATGTTTTAAATGCCATGCATTGTGTTTGCCTATTTAATTATGCATTAGTAGTTGCATATATATATATATATATATATATGTTTGGTGCTGCAGACGCACAGTTAAGTGCCAGGTAAGTTATGGTTTATGTTTGTGATTAGTAGTGATATGAGATGCATAGAGAGCTCATAACCTGCACCCTCGATGTCAGTGCTCCCGCCCAGAGTAGGGCACAGTCCTTCATGTAATGTTCACCTCCCACACCACACGCTCATCTTGGATCCAAGTTAGGTGCACAATCCTGTCGTACAGACCACTATAGGTGGTTCTGACTCGTAGGTGACCCGCGATTATTCGCCAAGTCTTCACGTGATCGTAGCACTTGATCATATTTATTTACACCCAGTCCTGTCGTACAGACCATTTTAGGTGGTTCCGACTCGTGTGCTGGTATAGTTAGTGAGTTGGAGATTTGAGCTCTAGATTCAGTCGTACATGTCACATTAGGTGACTCCGGCTAACAGATTACATGGCATTGATCGATATTACCTGAGTACTTACATTTTTATGTAGAGGCATTCGACATGGCATATTTCTGAGCATGTTTTCTATATATAGGTATATTCTATTTTCTGGGAAACTATACAGATTTTACGGCGAGGGGTTAGAACTTTGTTAATGAAATGGTTTTGAAAAGCTTTGTTTTTGCCCACTCACACTTTTTGTTTTGCGCCCCTCCAGGTTCTAATTTGGATTACTCTTTTGGTGGCTCTCGAGGGATTCTAGGCATATCTAACAGATCATCAACAGTGTAGGACCACCTCTGGGTGTGTTTCGTTAGTGTTTGTTCCTCTGGACTGCACTGGGTCTTTTGTGCTCTGAATATTATTTATCACACTTACGCTTGCACATGTATGTTATCTACTTAGTGTATAACTTGGTTTTTATTTATTCGTACTTTTATTATTATTCTTAGCTTCCGCACTGTGCACATGGTTACGTCACCTTCGCGTGACGGCCAGCACACCCTGATTTCGATCGAGGTGTGATGGTCCCTGAGATTTGCATAACTCATCACTTTGGTCCCTAACATTTCAAATCAATAAAAGTGGTCCTTGAGATTGTCCACCATCCATCATTTTGGTCCTTCCGTTAAAGACTCCGTTAAGTGTCCCAGAGCTTTTGGCCGGAAGTCTGGGCAATTTTTAAAGCTTTGTAACTCAATCGTTTCTTAACCAAATTCGACTCATAATATATCAAAATGAAGATAGGAAAGTGTAGAATAAGATTATACCTATTTGGAAGCCCAATGGTTGCCGAAGATGGCCGGTAAATAGCCTCAAAGTTGACTGGTTCGAGGGAAAACTAGAAAACTCGCCGGAAACTAGGTAAACTTTAAACGGTCATAACTTCTTCAATACTCAACGAAATCAAGTGATTCAAAAACAAAAATCATACTTCTCGACGACTGGCCATAAGGTGAGTGGTAGTGAACTTGGCATAATTGCAAGTTTGCCACTCAAATGTGAGGTGCTATAAGAGGAACTTGTTCCTTTATAGCTTTACCACAAAAGAGGTTTTTTCTTTTGTGGCAAAAGTACAAAACTCTTTCCCTCTTCGTCTTCCAAAGAGGCCAGCCACACTTAGAGAAAAATAGCTAGCAATCTTCTTTCTTCTAAGTCATCCATTTCATCTTCACACCTCATCCTTGGTGTGGAGCGTTAGAGACACCAAACTTTTGGTGTTCTTGGAGTTCCTCTCCTCAAACCCTCAAGGAGCAAAGGAGAAGCAAAGAAGCAACCATCCAAGGAGTAAAGGAGGTGACTTGAAAGCCCTCCACTTAGGTGAATCCTTTGTGTAAGCAAGGATGAGCTTTAAGGGTAATGAAACTTAAACTCTCTCTTCTCTTTAATTTGTTAAAGAGTCTTTTGGTTCACCATTCACTAGGCTTTGAAAGTCATGGGTTTTAGAATTGTTTTTGAATGCATGCCTACTTTAAAGTGTTATTAGTTTGCTTATGTGTTCAAATGTTCTCACATGTTCTTAGCTAGGACAAATTTTTTTTCCTTCATTTTCGACCATTCAGATGAGATCCAACATACCATATTTGATCCAAATGCTTAGTTTGCAAAATGCAATCCGCAACTTAGAAATCGCGATAGCATATAAGCCCACTAGGCAAGCTATTAGGCCATCTCAAATTGAAGGAGCTAAACATAGTAGCCCCATCTAGAATTAGAGCGCCGAAAAAATTATTTTTAAATGAATAGTGTCAGGCGATACTCATATATCATCTTCAACCAAAGGTCCTAAGCATAACCCCCTTAATAATTAATTAGTTTTAAGTTTATATCTTAAATTTATTGGTTAATTTGGTTAAAGTACCGTTGAATGTTTTCAAATTTAGTCATTGAATTTGAATCAATTATTGCAACTGAGGAGCTGAACTCCAAAAAAATGGCAAAGAGGGTGGCTACATTTGGCCAGCCTGATGCCTCTCTGACCAAATAATAGCCTGGTGGGCTCTTTAATAATATATCTTAGCCATCGGTTGGAAATGGAATTTTAGGCAAATCAGGCCATTTATTGGCTTTTGGACTTTTAGCCGTCTGCATTGGAAATGACCTTATGTTTCACAGTCTTTGGCTTGTAATTGAAAAAAAAAAGGGGACACTTTGGATGCTGTTCCTAACTACTAATGTTCTTTGATTGAAACCTTGGTGGTTTTTAGTTTTTGATCGACGACCTTGACATTAATGTAATAGTGTATTTCTATGTAGGTTATTATATTTTTAAATTAAAAATGAAATTTGTAATTATTTATATTAATGAGATTTTAAATAAAACCCATGAGTTATGGGATTAAAAATATCAAAGATGAATTATAGTCTCCAATATATTGTGTGTGTACGTGTGTGTGTATATATATATGGGTACATTCATCAAAACTAACCAAAAAATTATTGTACCAAAGCATGGATACATTTTTCAAAAGCACAAAAAAAAAATATTAGGCTTAATAACATTATTAAATTTTTTCTATTAAACTTGACATAGATACTTTAACACATCTCAACCCGGAATGTCCACTAGGATTTCAAATCAAGCTGTGCTGGCTAACACCTGGAAGGTGATGAAGCCATAAAGTGTAGTGATGTGAAAAATGTGAATAAATTTAAACCTAAAAGTGCCTAAATATAAGAGTGTGCTGTGAGCGGGAATGAACCCATTTCACACATCATGTCAGAGCATAAGTACAATGCAATAAGATTGGGTGAGAATTATACCATCGAAGGTAATCGTCTACACCAAGATTTGCTAAGGATTCTTGTTGATAAGAAAGTTTAGCTATTAAAATCTGGAGGGGCGAAAAACAAGGGTCAGTGAGCTTGTAAATAAAGTTTTAATAAAAACCTTTGAAAATGCTATAACCCCTCACCATAAAATATGTATAGTTTCCAAGATATATATATACTACATATAGTATGGAAATGCTCACCGTAGCCTGCAAAATATCAAGATATCAATATGGCACGATAGTTCATATATAAGTGCACAACGTCAGTAATCATATACTTTCGCATAAGTAAACATATCAAACCAAGTGCTCATCGACACATGTTGACACACGAGTTCATGCAGAGTTATTCTGACATAAACAAGACTGCGTGTAATAATGATATACGCTATAGTGCTACAATCACGTGAAGACTGGAGCTATTCGCGGTCACATATGAGTCGGAGTTGCCTATTGTAACCTGTACGACAGGACTGACACCTACTCGAATCCAAGGCGAGCGTGCGGTGCGGATGTGAACATACACGTGAAAGATTGGCCCTAGCCCTGGGCAAGCACTAACACCTCAACCCTGAATGTCCACTAGGATTCTGAATCGAGCTATGCTGGCTAACACCTAGAAGGTGACGAAGCCATAAAGTGTAGTGATGTGGAAAATGTGAACCAATTTAAACCTAAAAGTGCCTAAATATAAGAGTGCGTTGTGAGCGGGAATGAACCCGTTTCACACGTGATGTCAAAGTTGATAACTCATATATTTCATGCATTTATACCATCCATTTCTAGTCTCTTTGGGATGTTTTTGAGTTAAATTGGTTGCATTTTACCTTATTTTGTGTTAGTGTGCAGTTACATGTACATTAGGATCAATTTGAAGGCAAAAGAAATGAAAACATGCCATTTTTGGAGCTGACCCTTATCCAAACATGGAAATAAGTTTAGTGGCCTGGTTTGAAGCCCAAATAAAGAATCCAAGATGAATCCAGCTTGTTAGAAGGCTAGAAGCATAATAGGAAAGGAATTGGGATATCTAGCCTAATTTGGTGCCAAATAAGGCAAAAACATGTAAAATAAAGGCTAAGTTGCTTGGATCACTTTGGAAGATCTTGTAGGCCATTTAGCATATAAATAATAAGGTTTCATATCACTTTTACACAAGCCCCCTTGGGGGTTGCCTAGAGCTCTCTCTCCTCTCTTTCTTTAGCCTTTCTTCCTAAAACAAAACCCTATTTCCCTTCACCATTCACTACCATCGAAGAAACCACACAGCCGCGCTGTTCTATGAACTTTAATTTCACTCATGTTGTTCTTGATATTTATATATTTTGTAATCATGTTGTGTAATTAAGTTCGTAGTTGGGGAATTCAATGTAGCCTTGCAAACCTACTCTATGTTCTTAAGTTAAAGTATTCAAATTACCAATGCGTGTTCTTGTTTCATTCATTGATTTTATAGTATAATTTGTTTGTTAATATTAACGTTTGATCACCATTAGGGCTGCTTATGAATTATTTGATCAAGGTTATAGTACACATCATGCTTAATCTTGGTGGATATGTGGATGAATGAAGAAACTGCTATGCATACATCCTGCCATGTGATTTCTTTGGTTCTTTGAAGTTGTCTTGTTCTTAATGGATTCTTACTTGCTAATCTAAGTTGAAAATCACAACTAGGTTGCATATTAGGAGTACTTGATCACAACTACACATCAAATAGATGATCATAAATAAGTAAAACGAACCCTAGTTGCATATTGGAGAGTTGAATGCGTTTTGACTTAATTTTCATGGAATTGACTTGTAATAGTGAAATTGGCATCCCTTCAGATGAAAGACATTCTACAAGCAATTGCTACAATGGAAACTGTAACCGACCGCACGTTCAAGAGGCCACAACGGCTTACTCAATCCCCACTATTCATAGAAAAAGCAGAAACGAACTCAACCACACATAGTCGTTTCTCACATCGTCTATTTTATGCTTCTTCTTCATCCACTTTCATCGTCTTAAATTTCCTATTCATTTTGCTCAGTTTTTGTTCAATTTCGATAAGGTATTACAGCTCAGAACCTAACATATCCCGACCAAAATTAGGGCGTGCTGGCCGTCACGTGAGAGTGACGTAACCATGTGCACAGTGCGGAAGCTAAGAATAAAAATAAAAGTACGAGTAAATAAAAACCAAGCTATACACTGAGTAGATAACATACATGTGTAAGCGTAAGTGTGAAAAACAATATTCAGAGCACAGAAGACCTAGTGCAGTCCAGAAGAACAAACACTAACGAAACACTCCCAGAAGTGGTCCTATACTGGTGATAATCTGTCAGATATGCCGTGAATCCCTCGTGAGCCACCAAAAGAGCAATCCAAACTAGAATCTAGAGGGCGCAAAACAGAAAGTGTGAGTGGGCAAAAACAAAACTTTTCAAAATCATTTCATTATTAAAAGTTCTAACCCCTTGCCGTAAAACCTGTATAGTTTCCCAGAAAATAGGATATACACATATATCGAAAACATGCTCAGAAATATACCATGTCAAATGCCTCTACATAAAAGGGTAAGTAACTCAGGTAATGTCAATCAATGCAATGTAATCTGTCAGCCGGAGTCACCTAACGTGACCTGTACAGCTGAATCTAGAGCTCAATCTCCAACTCACTAACTATACCTGCACACGAGTCGGAACCACCTAAAGTGGTCTGTACGACAGGACTGGGTGTAAATAAATACGCTCAAGTGCTACGATCACGTGAAGACTGGGCGAATAATCGCGGGTCACCTATGAGTCGGAACCACCTATAGTGGTCTATACGATAGGACTATGCACCTAACTTGGATCCAAGATGAGCGTGTGGTGCGGGAGGTGAACATCACGTGAAGGACTGTGCCCTACTCTGGGCAGGAGCACTAACACCGGGGGTGCAGGTTATGAGCTCTCTATGCATCTCACATCACTACTAATCACAAATATAAACCATAACTTACTTGGCACTTATCTGTGCGTCCGCAGCACCAAACATACATATATGCAACTACTAATGCATAATTAAATAGGCAAACGCAATGCATGGCATTTAAAACATATAAACGTTTCATTTCATTTTTTGGGAAAATCACAAGTATATAGGTATTTACGGAAAACCAAAAGCCCACTAACTGGTATGTAGAAGGGTCATAACCCCCTTGCCTCGAGTGACTGCACTCATCCTTGGGATAGGTCTTACCTATATGCGAAACAACTATAAAAACATTAATTTAAAGCACATAACCAAAACTAGGTAATAACTTCTCATACAATGCTCAAATGGGGTGCATGAATACACCAACGTGATCTACTCAACCTTACGAACATCCCCATATTTTTAAAATAATTTTTCGACATCACACGTGCCCCCACGCACCAGCCAAGGCACGGCCACACTCGCCGCCCACACGCAGGCGCATGCCTAGCACACTGACAGCGTCAATTAACGCCGTCAGGAATATTCCGTTAAAACTAACAAATTCCGTTAAAGTTAACCTAACGCTGTTAGGAATATTCCGTCGTCTTCTCCGGCCAACCTCTAGCGCCGTCGCCGTCGCTGGAAAACTGAAAAATTTTCTAATCTTTGTTTCTCACTCGTTTTTCAACCAAATTCCACGAAATTGGTACCAAAATGAAGCTTACAACAAATAGAACAAAACCTTACCACTTTCAAGCCCTGAAACCAACAGAATCTCGCCGGAGAAACTTCACAAAAATCCAGCCAAACTTGCAACTCACAATCGTGACGCCCAAAACCTTTAAACGAACCACACCGAGCTTCCTAAGGACCTCACCAAGCTTCCTATAACTCTGAAATTCCCAAAAACACATGATTTTACGTGTGCATGAATAGTGACCAAATCGGGGATCTCGAGTTCGACGTGAAAATAAAGGTTTCCTTACCTGAAATGGGTATGGTTGAACTCGTATGAACCTCATGAACACAAAGGTATAATTTTCTACTTCGATCCGTAGCGTTTTCGAGTGTTTTGATCCTTGTCCGTACGTAAGTGTAGAAGAAGAGGGAAAGAGAGAGAGAGACTTGGGATAGGGCAGAAAATGAGAATGAGTGTGTGGGTGTGTGCGTGGTCCAGATACAGTCAACCAAATCCCCAAAACAACCACACAACGAAAAAAAACACTAGGGGCAAAACTGTCATTTCACCCCTACGGTACGAATAATCTGGGACGGGCTGTCACAGAGCCGATTTACAGATTTAAAAAATGGTGGAAGCTGGGGAAAAAACGCTTGGACAGGTAATTCAATTTCAATGCCAAGACCGTTCGTTCCTTTTGGATAATTTTGATCTTCTGCTAATTTCTATTGAATTCTAAAAATAATTTAATTTGCTTAGTTTAATTTGTAGTTGTTCATTTCTGATGAAGAGCTGTGAATGTTATGAATTACTACAGGTTTAAACTAACAATCTGTTCAACAATATGAAATTGCTTTGTGTTTTAAGATCTTCATCTAAATAAAGTTTCGTTATTTCGTATGGTAACAGACATCCGTTTGCAGTTCAGAGCCGATGTGCGTATTTTGAAAATGGTGTATGCTGGGCCAAAAAGGTTTGGATAGGTAATTCAATTTCAACGGCAAGACCGTTCCTTTTTTTTTTTTTTTTTTTTTTGCGTAAGTTTGGTCTTCTGCTAATTTTGACCAAAAAAATTTGAGTTAATTAGTTTAATTTGTAGCTTCTCCGCACAAAGCATCCTCCCTCTCCTACTACCCATGTCACTCTTCTGTAAGAATTTGGTTACGAATTGAGAGATTGAATTGCTGCTTGGAAATTTGGAAAATTTATGGTCTTTGTATGGTATTTTAGGTTTAGGATACATAAAGATTGTGTCTTTGATGTATAATTAATATTGAATTTGATGAACTTAATTAGATTTTGAATTATTTTAGGCTATTGCATATTAAGTCTGTGATAAAAATTAGGGATTGTTTGTGTGATTTTTTCCATATTCCTAATTGTTCAACATAATCAAAATTAGGATATTTTTTTTTTTTTGGTGTGCTAATTTTCAAGTACTCCGGATTAGTAATTGCTTATTTCAAAAGGGAATGCGGGGATATGATAGAGATGTAACCAAATTTCCAATCTTCAACCATTGACTTTTTGTATGTAAATTTTTTATCATGATACTCTATTATTTTTTGGAGTAATTAGTTTAACAATTGATATCTGTTGTTTTGGCATAGGAATATGGTCGGTCAGACGATGAATATGAGGATTATGAGGACAATGAGGATGGCAAAGAATATGAAGAGGAAGAGGAAAAGTCGGAATAGTTTCACCCCCACTACATTTGCACCTTACAATTTCCAGTTGGATTGAAATCCTCCATTTTCTTCCATATGCTCACCAGTCTCCTCTAACGGAATATTCAAAAGGATAAACATGGGATGAAACTGTAACGCAATGGGCAGTTTTGCGAGAAAGAACACAAGTTGTAGAGCATAACGGGTTCGTTTGTTTCTTTGCAGATGAATGGAGAATTTTAAGGCATTTCTCATGTGGATTTTTCTTATAGAAAAGGTATGGTATTCTGTATGATCTCAGCTACTTTTTTTTTTTTTAGTGTCGTGTGATTATTTTCTAATAAACTTAGGCTATCCATATTTATTTTTTTCCTTATTTCTTTCCTATGTTACTCACTGTAGGGATGCATCTGAGTAGTTTTACATGAGATCTAAATGGGAAAAATAAAAAAATCATTCTGAAGATAACAAAATGAATACTTATGGCAAGAGGATCAAAGTGCTCCCCCACTTCTGATTCTAATGCATTGCAATATGATTACCCAAAAACCTTACACAGTTAAAATAATTGCACTAATTATACAAGAGAAGTTAAACTGTAAGTCATATTCAATCATGAGGACAAATAACCTTGTAGAAAATTGTTCATGCCCATAATGTGGTCATCCAAATTTTGTATTGACTGGTCCATTGATTTTTCTGAAGGAAATCAGAATATAGGCCTATTGCCTACGATATGATTGACATAGTTTAATTAGATTGAAACCAGACATACCCTTCTAATGTATATGCTGTATGCATTCGTCATCTTTAGGGGCGTGTAGTGCCCATGATTAAAAAAGGCTTCCCACATGAGTAAGCGTATGTGGAGATATAAGGTTTTGATCTCCCTCATTTTGATATATGATTGGACTTTTATTGTAGTAGATTCAATTTGCAAAATTACAATTGCTTTGCTCTTAGTTCTCCACAATTGTTTTATCTGTTATTGTTTCATTTATTTTCATTCCGTGTGTTTTTTTTTTTCTTGACTAGCTAGGAACAAGATAAAGCTTTTTTATTGTTTGGATCGACAAGGAACAATAAGCATTTTTGCAAGCCATTTGAAGTCCATCCAAATGAGAATTCAAGACTATGTGTTGTCTTGCTTAATCAGGTTTTTGTTTTGGGTTTTATATATCTTCGTTTCAAACAATTCTATATGGCTTCATTTGTATGCTTTTACTTCAATGTTTGGGTGAGAAGTTGGACATCTTCTTCATTTGAAAAATAAATAAATAAATTTCCTCTTTTCCATAGTGATCAGTGCAAAGAGAATGAACCACTGAAGATCTGCTATGCCAAAGAGAAAACAAGTATGGAAGATGGAGATTAGTTCTTGACTGCTCTCATTGTGAAGGACAAAAGTATAAACATTAAACACAAAGGTTTTTGAATAATATGTGGATTGAGGAGAAAAATATAAGAGTATATGAAATATAATTTTGCTTTCCGTGTGTAGTGAATGGAATAACAAATTTCTGTATAATTTTAGTACTTTTGCAAACAAGTACCACCTGATAGCGAATTGTCAATTTTACTTGCAATTGGTGACAAACAACATTTTTAATGTGCACAACATTGACATGCCAATGTCTAAAACCTAATAGAAATTTATAAGTTCAATTAGCATTTGATTAAAAATCAATGCCCGTACAGAAAAGGATATCAAACCAATGTTTTCGGAGCAGCTAGGTGAATTCTAAAAGCCCAATCTACAAATTGCTTTTGACTAGTAGGATTTCATTTCCTTGCAAACAAAGTTAACTTTCAATTCCAGAGATTCTGGATTCTGATTCAAGATCTTTGGTTTTGTTCTTATCATCAGACAATGCCTTGAAAATTTAATGCCTGTAGAAAAAAAGATATCAAAACACTTTTGTAATTCATTGTCTCTGCATACAATTGCAATCACTTATATCTAATACGTACGACCAACAATCAATTCAGATTTATATTCAGAGCTTCACCATTTTCTCTTGATACATTTTTTTCTGCATTTTGTACTGTAATTGCAATCGTAGGCATTCCTTTGCTACACCAACTTCAAAGTGAGTTAAGGTTTTTTTTTGCATTTTGTACATTTTTTCTACAAGTTCTTTTTTCAAAAATACAATGTCCAAATTCATTTTAGTTGTACTCCATTTGTAGTACTGATGTTGCAGAATTTATTGTCATCATTGAATAATGGATTTCAAAGATAACAATATAGGTAATGCTAGGGAGACTAAATTTGTAGACAATATTTGTGCATGTTATCTTTCTTAATAGTTGGAAAAATTCAGATTTCATACTTATTTGTTTTGGTGCGTGTGATAAAAAACGTTTGATGATGTGGCACCAATGATAAAAAAAAATAATAACAATGGGTACAAATTGGCATACGTGGTTTTGACATATGTAAAAGTTCTTTGGGTGTACCACCCGGAATTACAGAACAATAAGCCTTGACTATGTGCGTTAATTAGAAAGCATGGCTATAAGTGAGTTAATTAGAAAGCATGGCTATAATAATAGTTTGTAACACAATCGTAGAGAGAAAAAAAATATCATAAGGAGATGATTGAAGAAAAGGAAATAATAAGAAATTGTTATGACATTCTCACATGCATAACCAAAGTAACACATCTTTAGGGGCACTACATGAAAAAGTGCCTCTTGCATGCGCGTGAACACGTGCAGAGAGACTAGTTCATCTTTATCTTGGCTTGCATTTTAAGTTACTTTAGCTTTCAAAACAAAAATCTAAATTCAGTTTTCCTTAATTAGGGTTCACATAAAGCTAGTAATTTGTAGAGTTCTAATCAGTCCATGTGGTTCGACACCCTTACTTGTGCCACTATACTATCCTTATTTTTGCACTTGAAAGGAACACAACAAAATTTTGGCGCCGTTGTTGGGGACTGATTTCAGTCCCCTATAATTGCTTGCTTTATAAACCCTATCTGTTTTTATTTTCTTAGTTTAGATTTTTCATTTACAATTTAGTTTGTTTTCATTTTAGGTGGTATAAAAAGATGTATGGTGTATGTCCATTATGTGCCAAGACTGGTCATCCTTTTCAGTTATGTCCAAGGAGAGATGAATTTCCTACATTTGACCGAGAGCATTCACACCTCATATGTTTCTCTAACCAAAGGCCAATGCATCCATTGTCAAACACATATACCTCTGTTTGGAGAAACCCTAATCATGAGTCTTGGAGTAGCATGGAAGCTCCAAATCAAGCATTTGCACCTCCCCCAGAGCAGACCCCCTTTGTCACTACATTGGAGGACACTTTGAAGCTACTCACTCAAAACAATTTGCAATTTCAACAATTAACAAGTAACATTATTTAAAACCACTCTTTAGCACTAACTAAGTTGGAAATTCAAGTGGGTTAGATTGTCCAAGCTATAAATGAACATCAATCTGGTGGTGATGATCAAGAAAAGGAGGAGGAACAACCAAAGGAAGCTTGCTGTGCATATTTTCATAGTGAGGTTCCTAAGCTTCACGAAGATGAAGAACCTTACATTCCTCCCAAGCCATATGTTCCACCAATTCTTATTCTAGGGAGATTTGTCAAACAAAAGCATGATGAGCCACCCATAGATGTGCTTGAAGAAATTGTGCTAGACATAGTGTTTGAAGCTCTTCCTCAATCTTCTAATTCAATTGAATGTTTTTCAAAATCTATGTCGGATTCTCCATGTTGTTTTACATCTTTTTAGGTGCCATATTTGGAGTCTTTGGAAGATGATTTACTACCATATCAAGAGGAAAACAAAATTGAAGTTGGATGACAAATCATTACTGCTGATTTACCATAAGAAATAAGATTTGTAGCTAGATGATGAGATTGCTGCCTTGAATGAATTTCATTCATCCTTAGCAGTCACAAACTCATCCATTAAAATCATTGCTACCTTGACTTCCTGCCATCCTAGGCTTTCATCCATCATACCCACCACGTCTTGCCTAGACATTAAATAAAGCGCTTGCTAGGAGGCAACCTAGCTGGGTTTGTGTTCTTTCCTTTTATTTGTGTCTTTTATTTTATTTTATTTTCATTCCACATTCTCTGCCTATTTGCACTGCATGCATTCTATTCATTTTTAAGTATCAAGGACAATGCTTAGTTTAGGTTTTAGGGGTGTGGGATTGAAAATTTTTGTTTGTTTTTATTTTTGGTTAAGTTTGCTTTTGCTTACTAATGTGAATGTATATGAGGGCTATGTTTACAAACAAAACTACAGTGTTGTCATGAAAAAGTTTTGTATCTTATTTTCTTTTACAAAGCTGTTACTCTTGGAATTATGATGGTTAAAGTACCATGCTTAAATTCTGGAGGAAGAATAGTGGAGACTACTCTAGTGAGTTATTTTGAGCCTATTTACTTTTTTGAGAGGGTTTAAAGTGTTTATATTCCTATCTTTTTCTTTCAGACTCACTTCAAATGATCTCATTATTTCTCTTTGATTGAATGGTAAGAATAATCAATCCTATGCTGCAGATACCATGTGTTTATTATCAGCTATGAATGAACTCATTAAGATGATGTTAGGCTATGCATGTTTTAATCGCTAAAAGGCCTAATTCCCATCCTTTGTGTGCTTTATTAATCCTTGTTGCAGCCAAACACTTTTAGCCTAGTTCTTTCATCACCCATACCAAACTCTATCAATTTTAGCCCATTACAGCCATACTTTATAGTTTGGAGAATAGTAAAGTGATGAAGACACATATAGATTGAGCTCTAGATCAAGAACATGGCGTGTACCGAGGTAACATGTGCTGGAATTGCAAATAAAAAAAATAAAAAGTTACAGAAAAAAAAAATCAAAGAAGATGCAATTCCCAAATCTTCCCATTATCGTGCATGGGTCCTGGACGCCAATAACAAACTAATAAGAACCAATGAAAGCTTAGTCATACATTCAAACCAAAAGTCTGCCACTTCAAAGAATCGTATTATATGTAGAGTGTAAAAATATTACTCCGTGACTCATGACTTTAAAGGCATCATACTCAAATGCCAAAGATAGAATTCGCCTCAACTCTAGTCCTCACATATATAACTCAAGGTGTAATCTCTCCACAAACACATGTGAGTGAAATTATGTAAAAGGGATTAAAAAATTCTCACATATGAAATATGAAATAACAGCACAATTTCTGTACAGATCTCATGAAATGAATCAAATACTAAGAATATGGATAGCACGCGTACTTACTAGCACCTATGAATACATCCCCAAAGATCAGCTAGGTCTTTCACAAAGTTGTAATGTAAGGCTTAGGCTATGGGCTATGAAAGAAAGGAAAGGAAATACTAGAGCTTGGGACATACCAAAGTATCTTTGTTATGAAATAAGCAGGCTACCATCCATTTCTAGTCTATTTGAGATGTTTTTGAGTTAAACCGGTTGTATTTTACTTTATTTTGTGTTAGTGTGCAGTTACATGTACTTTAGGATCAATTTGAAGGAAAAAGTAGTAAAAACATGCCATTTTTGGAGCTAACCCTTATCCAAACGTGGAAAGAAGTTTAATGGCCTGTTTTGAAGCTCAAATAAAGAATCCAAGACAAAGGAATTGGGATATCTAGCCTAATTTGGAGGTGCCAAATAAGGTAAAAACGTGTAAAATAAAGGCTAAGTTGCTTGGATCACTTTGGAATATCTTGCAGCCCATTTAGCAAATAAATACTAGGGTTTTAGATCACTTTTACACAAGCCCCCTTTCTTCCTAAAACAAAACCCTATTTCCCTTCACCATTTGCTACCACCGAAGAAACCACACCGTCGTGCTATTCTTGGAAAAGTTCAACATCATAATTGCTTCAAGGGGGTTTTTTCTATGAACTTTCATTTCACTCATATTGTTCTTGATATTTATATATTTTGTAATCATGTTGTGTAATTAAGTTCGTAGCTGGGGAATTCAATGTAGCCTTGCAAACCTACTCTATGTTATTAAGTTAAAGTATTCAAATTACCAATGTGTGTTCTTGTTTCATTCACTGATTTTATAGTATAATTTGTTTGTTAATCTTAATATTTGATCGCCATTAAGGCTGCTTATGAATTATTTGATCAAGGTTATAGTACACATCATGATTAATCTTGTTGGACATGTGGATGAATGAAGAAACTACTATGCATACATCCTACCATGTGATTTCTTTGGCTCTTTGAAGTTTTCTTGTTCTTAATGGATTTTTACTTGCTAATCTAAGTTGAACATAACAACTAGGTTGCATATTAGGAGTACTTGATCACAACCACAAATCAAATGGATGATCATAAATAAGTAAAACGAACCCTAGTTGCAGATTGGAGAGTTGAATGCGTTTTGACTTAACTTTCATGGAATTGACTTGTAATGGTGAAATCGGTATCCCTAGTTCCGTTCCCATCGTTTTTGAATCAATCTGTCATTCATCTTTATCTTGTCTTGCATTTTAAGTTACTTTAGCTTTCAAAACAAAAATCTAAATTCAGTTTTCATTTTCATTACTTAGTTAGGGTTCACATAAAGCTAGTAATTTGTAGAGTTCTAATCAGTCCCTGTGGTTCGACCCCCTTACTTATGCCACTATACTATCCTTATTTTTGCACTTGAAAGGAACACAACAAGAGCACAAGTACATTACAATAAGATAGGGTGAGAATTATACCATCGAAGGTAATCATCTACACTAAGATTTGTCAAGAATCCTCATCGATAAGAAAGCTCAGCTACTAAAACCTAGAGGGGTGAAAAACAAGGGTGAGTGGGCCTGAAAATAAAGTTTTAATAAAAACCTTTGAAAATGCTATAACCCCTCACCGTAAAACATGTATAATTTCCAAGATATACATACTACATATAGTATGGAAATACTCACCATAGCCTGCAAAATATCAAGATATCAATATGGCACGATAGTTCATAAATAAGCACATGACGTTAGTAATCGTATACTCATCGACACATGCTGACACACTGAGTTCATGCAGAGTTATTCTAACATGAACATGATTGGGTGTAATTATGATATACGCTCTAGTGCTACAATCAGGTGAAAACAGGCACTATTCGCTATCACATATGAGTCAGAGTTGCTTATTGCAACCTGTACAATAGGACTGGCACCTACGTGGATCTAAGGTGAGAGTGCGGTGTAGATGTGAACATACACGTGATAGATTGGCCCTAGCCTTAGGTGAGCACTAACATCGGTGTAGCAAACGATGAGCATAAAACATAAATATAGTCATGCCATAGTGGTTCGATAGTTCTAATCAACATAATATCATTCATAGCCATAGGTATAATCATGTCATCAATAAACATATGCATACCTATGCATCCTGTAGGATTTATGATCACTTCGTAATTTTCCGTTATTTCACTAATTCTTATAAGCATTAGTCTAAGGTATACGTAGTAAATTCTCTTTTAATGTATAAATGGAAACTAAAAAATATGTATATACTATATAAAAGAAAAGACCCACTCACCTGAAGTCCGTGCTACAACTCCCTAACACGAATATCAAGGCGTCACGACAATCGTTGCCTAGAACAAATATCAAATCACGTTTTAGAATTCTTATCGATAAAACACGTAAATTACATAAAACACATCCCTAAGGATGTTTTAGAATGATTTGTAACCCATTAATAAAAAGTCAACCGTCGGTCAAAGGTTGACGGGAGGGTCCACAACCCTACGTAACTCAATCCGAAAGATTCGTACCTCGGATTTCAGATCTGTAACTTCCTAAGAGTTTCAATAAGCTTCTAGAATAACATCCTAACGTTTCGGAACGATCCAACAGGTCGAATCTCCGCCAATCGCTAAGTGGTGGCCGACGTTTAGATTTACAAATTTAGAAAACCCATCCGGGAAGATCCGTTGTCAAATTCCTGATCCACCAGTTCCTAATATCCTTAAATATTTGTACTATTACGTATTAAAGTTTAGTGACGATCCATTGGTCGGATCGTTGAATCATATAATACCCAAGTGGCGGCCCTTAACGAAAATATAATCAAACAACGGAATTTCATCAATCAGATGTCTAATATGAAATCAGGGCGCTCATTTTAGCCTAGGGAGGTCAAGTGGTGTCTCTGCCCACGCATCACCACAAGTAGCGGCCGACTGCCTCAAACCACTAGAAAATTCAACTATTTCCAAAAATTCTCAAATTTTACATGATTGAAGATCTTAACGAGTAGAGCAAGTTTTATACCTGTGGCCAAGTCCAGTTTGGCTGGGAAAGGCCCCAAATTGGCTCACATCCGTCGAAAACCCTAGAATGGGTGAGCTTCAATTCGACACCTTCGGTGCGCCGCCACCCCAACCAAGGCTTGGGACTTGTTCCTGGGTTCAAGAAGAGTTGAACCATGGTGGTGGTCAGTGATGGTTTATGCAGAATCAGCCGATCACTACTGGACACCCACAAAACCCATCGGTGAGATCTTCACGACACCAAGGCTAAAATCTATCGAGTTTTGGGTTGAAATAGAAGAGGTGTTGATGTTGAGTGACTTCCCGGTGGTGGGTGGCTGCGAATCGCTTGAAAAGGCGTAGGAAATCATGGCTTTTCACTGAGTCGGGCAGCAGGTCAAGGAATGACCTGGTTTGGCTAGGTTGATTTCCCCCGGTTCCTTTCCTTTTCTTCCTTCTCCTTTCTCTCCTTCCTCTTGGTTCTCATTGGTGAATCCTCTTCTCTTCTCTCCCGATTAGGCAGCTCTGCCCCCTAATTCCTCCTCTTTTTGTCCTTTTCTCCGATTCGTTCTTCCTTTTCTCCTCATTTCTCACAAAATAATCTTAAAATAATGATATAATAATTAGGAGAAATATATAAAATAATAAATAGTAATCTTTACAAAACACTTTTCGGATTTGTAGTTCCATAAAACCCCTATTGTAACCTCGGTTTCGATTCAGATTACGCTTATGCAATCGTCCTGTTGAGAACTTCGAGAGTACGGTAAAATAGTAACTTGCACGCGTCACTAAATGACAGTCAACAAAAATCAACAATCTCGCCAGTATGGCATTTTCGTCAATTCACTCATTTAAAATTTATAAAAATATAAAATTAGGGACGGGTTATCACATACATTCGCAAATCAACGAAATAGAATGTACCCATATAAGTTTAAAAAATGGATTACATAAAAGATTGAATGAAATTTTATATAAAAAATGGGTACATTTTAAATTAAAAAAGGGTACATTTTTAACAAATTGGTATATTTAAGAATGGATACATATAATGTCACATCCCGGCCCGGGCCGGATCACTTCCCGGGCCCGCTCCACCACCGTAGCACGATATTGTCCGCTTTGGGCTTACCATTCCCTCACGGTTTTGTTTTTGGGAACTCACGAGCAACTTCCCAGTGGGTCACCCATCATGGGATTGCTCTAGCCCCTTCTCGCTTAACTTCGGAATTCCTACGGAACCCGAAGCCAGTGAGCTCCCAAAAGGCCTCGTGCTAGGTAGGGATAGGAATATACATTTGAGGATCACTCCCTGGGCGATGTGGGATGTCACAATCCACCCCCCCTTAGGGGCTCGACGTCCTCGTCGGCACACACGCGGCCAGGGTTAGGCTCTGATACCAAATTGTCACATCCCGGCCCGGGCCGGATCACTTTGATAGGAGCATATTTATGCGACTTAATTGGCTTGTTCTCGTGCATTTACGTTATGTTTCTTTAGTTATTTTAGTCCTTTATGCCATTTTCGTATGTTTCTAGGTTCATATGGCTAAGGAAGCAAAAAGGTGCATTTTGGAGCATTTTGGAGCAAAATTGGGCTTAGAATGGATAGCTTATGCTTGGAGCCAAAGTGTTGGACGAAATTGAAGCCTTGTATGCACTTTAGGACATAAAACAAAGGGCCTAGCCCAATCAAACAAACCCTTAGAACCAGCAAATTCATTCAACACCTCCATTACCACAACACAAAAACACACATCCTGAAACTTCATTGCCGTGCACCCCATCTTCATTTCCAGCATTCTCCCCTTCCATTTCACCACTCCCCATCCCTCTAAAACACTACCCTATCATCACACATCTATTCTAGCCATCAAACCCGTGCATTCATACACATTCCAACCATCAAACCCGTGCTTAGACCTTGTGCCGCAACGAAGAGGAGGAGAAGAGTGCTTAAACGTTCATACAATTCAAGTTTGAGTTGTTGGAATTTTTAGGTGCTTTCCTCTCCTTGATTTCAATGGTTAAAATTACCTATCTTTGTCTTGTACGTATGAGGAACTAAACCCCCCATTAGCTAGGGGGTGATTCGAAACCATGTTTACGCTTGCAATATGAATTGATTACCTTTGGTTGGAATTTCATGAGTTGTGGATTCAATTTGTTTAACTATTTGATTGATAACCTATTTATGTATGTTTATTGAGAGTGCACGCTTAATTTTCATGCATGAATATGACGCTAGAATATAAATGAGTTTCACCTAATAGTTATGAACTTATATTCACAAGTAGTGGAGGTTGCTTATAAACAATCGCGTTAAGTAAATTCTTGGCATAAGTTTCATGCAATTCATAGTAACGAATGCCTCGTCAACACTTATAGTTTTCATGATGCTTAATGATTCTTGCTTGTATCTCTATTATGCAATTCATGTAGGGAACTTGTGGGGAATGCTTTGGGTTGTCGTATGCAATCATCCAATTCAATAACGTTAGGAAAATCTGAGGGTTAATTAGTGCAATTCACGGTTAATCTGGGGCGTTGAGTTTCATAATTCATCGAAAGACCAACCGAAAATCATCTTGTATGCAAGTGTAACATGTGTGGAGAAGAACCTTCTAGCTAGCATTCATCCATATTTTCATCACATTCATATTTACATTCTGCCCTTAATTACAATCTGTGCATTTTAGTTTAATTTCGTCAAAACCTCAATCCCCCCTATATTTTGTTTAGTCTTAATCTATCTTATTTTGTGTTTTTAAGTATTTGGAGTCTTGTGGACTTATTTTGATTTTTCGTTAAGTGAATTAAGTGTTTAAAGATTAGTTTTATTTATTTGAGTCAAGTGTTTAGCACCCCTAGTTAATCCCCAGTTAGAACGATCCATACTTACATCATTACTACAATTGTCACAAATAGGGTTTAATTTATGTGTCACATTCGTAACGCATCAAATTTTGGTTGCATATTTTGTGAAAACTAACATTTTTGCAAGGTTTGGAATGCCACGAGTGCTAATCAGTGATGGAGGTTCCCATTTTTGTAATCGAACCATCGAGGCGTTGCTCAAGAAATACAATGTCACGCATAAGGTGGCCACACCTTATCATCCTCAAACGAGCGGGCAAGCCGAGGTTTCGAATAGGGAAATCAAGAAGATTCTTGAGAAGACCGTGGGGCCTACAAGGAAGGATTGGAATTTGCACTTAAACGATGCATTGTGGGCGTATCGCACTGCCTACAAAATCCCCATTGGGATGTCACCTTTTCGGCTCATCTATGGGAAGCCATGCCATCTTCCTGTCGAGTTAGAGCATCGTGCACATTGGGCCGTCAAAACGTTCAATATGGACCTTGATGCCGCAGGTTTACATAGAAAGCTTCAACTGTGTGAGCTTGATGAAATCCGAAATGAAGCATATGAGAATGCCCGGATTTACAAGGAGAAAACGAAGGCATTCCATGACAAGATGATTCGTGCCAAGACGTTCTCTATTGGGCAGAAAGTGTTGTTGTTCAATTCTCGCCTTCGGTTGTTTCCGGGTAAGTTGCGTTCCAAATGGGTTGGTCCTTTTATTGTCACTAATGTTTTCCCTCATGGTGCAGTGCAAATCAAAAGTTCAAGGACGCAGCAAGAATTCAAAGTGAATGGGCATCGATTGAAGCCCTATTACGAGACGTTTGAGGAGCATGTCGTGGAGGAGGTACCCCTCCATGCCGTGGAACCTAGTCAAGCTTAAACGGAGGTACCGTCCGGCTGGAAGACGTTAAAGCAAGCGCTTCTTGGGAGGCAACCCATGTGTTGAAACACGAGAAGAAGGAACTTTCACTCCATAACCAGATTTACATCCCTAAACCTCTTCTCTTTGTTATTTACATTCTGCCCTGTTTAATGAGTTTAGTCGCTGTTTATGTGTTTGCTTGTGTTTAGTGTGGTTTTAAGCTTAAAACATTGAGGACAATGTTTGATTGAAGTGTGGGGGGGTAACTAAGTATGTTGATGCAAATTCGTTGGATTTTATCACCCATAACTTCAAGTGTTGTTCCTTGCTTTTTAAAATGTTTTCAAGCTGATTTGGAGTGTTTTAGTATGTTTTGTTTTATAACTCCGAAAATCACATAAAAATTTGAAAAACATGTTTTGAAAAGCCTAAAAAGAGTGTTTTGAGTCGTTTTTGTGTGTTTGTGTCTTAGGGTACCTTCCAACACAATGATGAGGATTTGGTTTTTAATTGCATGATTGTTAAGAAAGAGTTATAAACATGGAGAAAAGTTTGATATACTCTTGGTATATGCTTGGTTATGGTTATAATGTATGACTTCACATGCAATCCTAAAAAGAAAAATTAGTTTTTGTAACATGCTTGAAGGAAGGAACTCAAACAAACATTACAACCCTGAGAGACTTGAGCTTTAAACATTCTTTGGAGAGTATTAATCTGTGATTCTTGTTTTCAAACTCGTTGCATGATCTCATTATTTTTGCTTGGTTGCTAATTAGAAGGCGTTTCATCATTTAGTTCCAAATGCTAGAACTTGCATCCATTCCAGTCAAAGCATGATTGCATAATATATATCAAGATGAAGTGTGTAGTGAAACCATCAACCAAACAGCCAACCCATGCACTATATATTTATTGTAGGTCATAACCCCCATTGAGCCATTGTTAGCCTTTGTTTACCCATATCATCCCCACCTAGCCTAGATTAGGACCACCCATACCCTTGTTCTTAAAGCATAGTAAGCATGACTTAGAGGGAATCCTTTCGAATTTGCAAAACAACAAGTGTGGGGGAATTTGTGTGTGTGTATTGATATGCCACGAAAAGAAATAAGGCATGAAAAAAAAAAATATTCGTGGAAAAAGAAAAAGAAAAGAAAAAGTTGTGAAAAGAAAGAAAAAGAGGATGAAATAAGTGAAAATAAGCTCACATGTTTGTGGTAGTTAAAGAAAGGGTCCAAAACGTTGAATATGGCCCTAAGAGTTGTGTGACTTTTCCCCTTCTATGTCTAAGTGAGTTTCTGCAATCATAAGTGATTCTAAGTGTCAAATTTCATTACTTTGCTTGCTATTGCTTAAAGAATGTTTGTTATCCTTACCTTTCATTGTTAGCCAATCACCCTTACCCCGTTACAATCCTTATGCTTCAATCTTGATCATTATGTTTTCAATAATGTGGAGTTTGGAATTGATGTAAGCATATGGTGTCCCTGGTTCTCGCATCTAATTGGTAGCATTCCATTCATGAGATCATATCTAAACATGCTTATTAACTCCAGAAATTGCTTTCTTTGCGATACTTATATGTGAGTGTTCGTTTTCATGTTTACATCAATCTTCTCACATATGACTAGATTAGGGTGTGTAGTTAGAAAATCTGAGTGAAAATTGAGTGCATATCTTGTAAGGAATTGAGCAAATTCTCTAAGGCATGTTACTACATTCAAAACATGGTTTTAAATGCTTAATTGTGAACTAGTATGTGGTGACTATGAGTAAGAATGTACTTAAGTGTGAAGATGACTAAAATCTGTGGAGATAATGAATTTTTAACATGTCATGTGCATTGGAAATCCCTGAGGCAACGTTGGAAGGTTTAGATTGTCTTTTGTTTGTTTTGTTTTGTTTCGTTTTGTTTTGTTTTTCTGTTTTGCTCGAGGACTAGCAAAAGCTAAGTGTAGGGGAATTTGATAGGAGCATATTTATGCGACTTAATTGGCTTGTTCTCGTGCATTTACGTTATGTTTCTTTAGTTATTTTAGTCCTGTATGCCATTTTCGTGTGTTTCTAGGTTCATATGGCTAAGGAAGCAAAAAGGTGCATTTTGGAGCATTTTGGAGCAAAATTGGGCTTAGAATGGATAGCTTATGCTTGGAGCCAAAGTGTTGGACGAAATTGAAGCCTTGTATGCACTTTAGGACATAAAACAAAGGGCCTAGCCCAATCAAACAAAGCCTTAGAACCAGCAAAACCATTCCATACCTCCTTTAACACAACAAAAACAACACCCATTTCAGCACCAACTTCCCCTTTGCCGTGCCTTCCCTTCCAATTCCAGCACCCCCCATCCCTCCAAAACACTACCTTACCATCACACAACCATTCCTCCATACAAATACCACCCCAAAACCTATCCTTAGACCTTGTGCCGCAACAAAGAGGAGGAGAAGGGCCTAAACGTTCATACAATTCAAGTATGAGTTGTTGGAATTTTTAGGTGTTTTCTTTTCCTTGATTTCAATGATTAAATTTACTTATCTTTGTTTTGTACGTATGAGGAACTAAACCCCCCTTGGCTAGGGGGGGATTCGAAATACATGTTTATGCTTGCGATATGATTTGATTACTTTTGGTTGGAATTTCATGAGTTGTGGATTCAATTTGTTTAACTGTTTGATTGATAACTTATTTATGTATGTTTATTGAGAGTGCACGCTTAATTTTCATGCATGAATATGACGCTAGAATATAAGTGAGTTTCACCTAATAGTTATGAACTTATATTCACAAGTAGTGGAGGTTGCTTATAAACAATCGCGTGAAATAAATTCTTGGCATAAGTTTCATGCAATCATAGTAATGAATGCCTCGTCAACACTTATAGTTTTCATGATGCTTAATGATTCTTGCTTGTATCTCTATTATGCAATTCATGTAGGGAACTTGTGGGGAATGCTTTGGGTTGTCGCATGCAATCATCCAATTCATTAACTTAAGGAAAACTTGACGGTTAATTTAAGCAGACCTAATTAACCCGGGGTGTTGAGTTTTATAATTCATCGAAAGACCAACCGAAAATCATCTTGTATGCAAGTGTAACATGTGTGGAGAAGAACCTTTTAGCTAGCATTCATCCATATTATCATCACATTCATATTTACATTTTGCCCTTAATTACAATATGTGCATTTTAGTTTAATTTCATCAAAACCTCAATCCCCTCCATATTTTGTTTAGTCATTACAATCTATCTTATTTTGAGTTTTGCATTCTTTGAGTCTAGTGTAGTGTTTTAAACTTGTTTTTACGTTTTTGAGTCAAATCCAAGTGATTAACAATCCCTCCTAATCCCCGGTCCAGAACGATCCCTACTTACATCATTACTACAATTGTTACAAAGAGGGTTTAATTTGTGTGCGTATAATTCTCGCATCACACTTCCCGGGCTCGCTCCACCACCGTAGCACGATATTGTCCGCTTTGGGCTTACCATTCCCTCACGGTTTTGTTTTTGGGAACTCACGAGCAACTTCCCAATGGGTCACCCATCATGGGATTGCTCTAGCCCCTTCTCGCTTAACTTCGGAGTTCCTACGGAACCCGAAGCCAGTGAGCTCCCAAAAGGCCTCGTGCTAGGTAGGGATAAAAATATACATTTAAGGATCACTCCCTGGGCGATGTGGGATGTCACATATAAGATTAAAAATTTGAATTTTTTTTTATAAAAATTTAATGGTTACAAACTTATTCTTATTTTATTTTTTATATTTGGAAAATGCTTGAATTAAAAATTGATTAGGAGTTTAATAAGGGTGTGAGTATTAAAACTCAAATCAATTACTAATTTTTTTTTTTTAAATTATGTAACTTACTTGTAATTCATCAATATATTAATGCTGGAGACTTTGATTAAAATCTAAAACCTGATAAGATCTTAAGATATTAGACAGTAAAGAGCCAAAACTAATTTTTTCAAAAAAAAAAAAAAAAAAAATTCCTCTATGGTCAATGAGTCGAAAATCACAGCTGCCCTTTCCTGCGAAAACTCTCCCCACTCTCTTCTCTCTGTGTGTGTCTGTAGGAGACGAGTACTAGAAGGACCCTCGGAGGGAGAAATAAGATTTATTGGGGGAAATTAGAAGGGAGCAAAGCAAAATCCAATTGAAATCATCGTAGAAGATAATTGAGAGAGAATTGTTAAATTCTCAACGAACACGAAATGGTTTAAGAAATAGGAAATATTATTGGATCAGAAGAGGATTGAGAGATGGGAAATTTGTTCGTGAAGAAGCCCAAGATCACGGAGGTAGATCGAGCTATTCTTTCTCTCAAGACCCAGAGGCGCAAACTTGCCCAGTACCAACAACAGGTCTTAATCTTAATTCTTAATTCTTATTTTGTACTTGTGGATACTCCTGTCAAACAGAAAATAAATTCTACTTGTCATCTCAAATGGGCTACCAGAAAACGAAGAACTTCATTTAATTTTCTTTGACTGAGGAATTCCCATGTTTTTTTTTTTTTTTTTTTTTTTTTTTGTAATGAGGATGTGAATTTGCGTAGTATTTGTGAATTTTGAATAGAGGGTATTGATCAAGTTGATTTGTATCCCACCTTGCCCAGCTTGAAGCTGTAATCGAAGCCGAAAAGCAAGCCGCACGGGATTTGATTCGTGACAAGAAAAAGGAAAGAGCTTTGTTAGCATTAAAGAAGAAGAAGGCACAAGAAGAATTATTGAAGCAAGTTGATACCTGGGTTATTAATGTTGAGCAACAAGTATGTAATTGCACAACCCTACCCTACTTGTCCATTTTCTTTCTTTCCATTTCCTTTACAACTTGGTCTACTTTAACAAGCAAATAACATGTTCACACTCCTCGAGTAAATGTTTTGGTTCAGTTGCAAGACATCGAACTCACAAGCAAGCAGAAAGCGGTGTTCGAGAGTTTGAAGGCTGGTAATAATGCGATTAAAGCCTTACAAAGTGAGATCAATCTCGACGATGTGCAAAAGCTGATGGATGATACTGATGAAGCTAAAGCTTACCAAGATGTGAGCTTCACTTCTTCTCCTTCATTTTTTGTTTTTATTTATCTAGTATTTCAGCTGAGTTTTTTTGGGTTGCATTCTTAGGATGAGGATCTATATCAAATACTTTCTGGTGATTTGGGAAGATTTTTGATTGTCACATTTCTGATTCCTGTTCTGTGCAAGGCCTTCCCTCTTCCCACCTCCCTCCCTCATTTATATTTGAGAGCTTTCCATCTTTTTTCTTATGGTAAACGGAGGAGCGGAAGTGCTTGGAATTTTGTTGTTGTTTTTATTATAAATCAATTGCGAGAAAATGTTTACCTCTGAGTTGAGTTTGTAAAGATTGGCGATCTTGTAAGGTTTATACAAGTTCCTTTCCTATTAACAAGTTTACTTTTCAACCCCCACCCATCCCTCTTGTTTGACACTAGATTCCCAATATAACTATTTCTGCTGTGATCTCGTAAGAAATTATGTCTCTGTTTCTCACATCATTTGTGTGTATTCTTGTATGTTTTTCTCGTCATTGTAAACAATGATTAGTTAACATCTAAACCTTCTCTTCTTCCTTGATTATCATCTTCTCCTCAGTTTTTCCTTTTTAATAAATTCTACCATTTCGCTCATGATTTTGTTAGGAAATTAATGCAATCTTGGGGGAGAAATTATCAGCAGAAGACGAAGAGGATATTATAGCAGAATTAGAGAATTTGGAAGCTCAGGTATGATATTTCTATTCTAACAACAGGTCCACAAACCCTAATGATTGTTTTGCTTCCTCATTGTCATTTTTTCCCTTCTGGGTATTTTTTATACAGCAAATCTGTTACTAGTGATTAACATACAATGCATTAATGCTCTCTGAGATTAATAAAAATCCTCATGCTGTATCTAGGATTATTGTGTCAAAATCATTTTTTAATACTTATCAACATGTTGAAAAGTTATTTTCTCTTAGGTGCTCTTCATTTATCCCATTACCAATATTGCTATTACTAATTTAGTTTTCATGCAATGCATGGTATCCGGTTCTTGTAAGAACAATGCAATTTGGTGTCTCATCATCCCTTCTCCAGCAGTGTTACTGCTAGATTTCTAGGATAGAAAATTGGTAGATATGCCACTACCTTATCCCACTTGCTTTGGACTTCCAACTGGGGTAAGATATATTCTGACCCTTAGATGTAAAACATTCGAAGGTGAAAAATGCTTCAGAAACAGAAAAATGTTTGCTTCGTTGACTTCTTGGGAACATGAACTTGTTGCACAGCGTAAAGGGCAGGTTTTTGTCCCTCTCTGACCTTTCATTTAACCTTTCCTTCTCCTTCATTTAACAATCAATCTTATGTAGGCACCCATTAAAATTATGATTTTGAACTTAGATATAAGTAAATATGAAATTTCTTCTTTTAACATTTTCTCAACTTCTTGTTCTTACTGGTTTTCCCTTTTAGTTTTATGTTTTGTTGTACGGTTACCTTTTGGTTTTCCCTTTTAGTATTTTTGCTGGTTTTAATAGTATATGTTTTGTTGTGTGGTTACCTTTTGGTTTTCCCTTATGTTTGTTTCTTATTCTTGTTAGTTTTACTATTCTGGTGTCACATAATTTCATCTCATCTAAAAGTGAAACTTCACTCCTTTGTCAGATCACCGTTCAAGATATGCCTATAGCTCCTGTTTCAGTGCTATCTCCTAAAGAAAACGAGAGGTTGGACCTTCCCGATGTACCAATCAAAGTACCAGTTGCACCTGATCTGGTTGCGAATGATGAAATTTCCACTAAGACAAAAGGTCGGTCTCTGTCTCTGTCTCTGTCTCTCTCTCTCTCTCTCTTTCTCTCACACACACACACAGAGAACAAGAACCCCACAAACACAATGCTAACTGCTCGTTGCTCATGTTAACTCAACTGCAAATGCTTGACAATATTTTGGGATATGCAGTTATGGAGGAACCATTGGTGGCTTGATTAGATTAAACAGTTGAATTAGGTTGCCTTCTTGTCAGACTGTTTTCAAACGTCAATCGATGCTTCTCCCTTCTGCAACCACGCATGTACCAGTAAAAATTATTTTCTCTGGACAACTTTGATTGTTTTCTTTCTTGATTACCTGAATTGGATTGTACAAATATGTAATTTTTCAGGACTCAGTCCAAGGACTCATTGCTCCAACATATATTTACTTCTTTTCGACATCAGTCTTTCTTCATGGAACGAACGGAAACAAGAATGTGAATGCTCTGGGTTGAAACTTGTTTGTTGTAGTGCTATATATGTTACTTTGAGAAATTATTAATTGTGTTTTCTAGAAAATTTTAATTTCCTAATTATTAGATGAGAGTTTCAAGAATTTGATACAACTACTAACCATTTATGATATTAGCTGTTCTGATGATAAGATGAATGTTCTGAGTGAATTCCTTTTTATTATTTACTATTTTTTTTAAGTCGTCCAATTCTGTTATTGACAGAAAACAAACACATTGACTTACCAATAAATTGACAAAAAAGGAACATGGGAAAGCAAAGTTGCCAAAGAATCAAAAGTAGCAATCCAACCAGGAAACCTCGGAAGAATCTGACTGCATTTCCAATCATCGGATTGATTTCGCCGCTTTCCCTGCATTCGACTTGATCACTGCACTCGTAGATATCACGGCTTTGCCTAGCAATGGCACCTCTTAGACTGAATCCGGATCCTCATCGGATCCTCTTTGTGAGGATCCTGGGGATCCGTTAATCCTGTTCATCGTACATCGTGCAGTCAGAAATTATTTTAAATATTTTTATTTAAAATTAAACACAAACATTACTTGACCAAAACTAACCATACGATGTACAATTAACGAACACAAATCACGAATCCCCAGGATCCTTACCAAAAGGATCCGGAGAGGATCCTGTTGGTCCTAGACCTACTGATGGTTTATCGAAATCATCATGTCATATCTCCTCCATGTCTCGCTTGTATACTATATGAAGGTCACAATATTTTTCCTCCAAGCTAGAATGTGTCTACTCTACATTTCCACCACTGACCTGCACTCGTTGCAAACCTGCCGCGCGATAGGTAGTACAGCCAAAGGTGATCTGAGTCGATCCATGTGTCTTTTGGTGAAGGGAAGAACAAGGCCAGGGCTCATTGTACCCATTTTTTTCGATGCTTTGCTTTTTGCAAGGAATTACAGCATTTTACATATGTGCCAATGCCACCTGATTGTAATTACAACCAAAACTAATGACTGGACTGGCCACTTAATATTACAGTCTAGTGGTATTCTTCTTCACTTGTAAGTGAGAGGTCTTAGGTTTGATTCTCACCAAAGGCGAATTTGAACCACATTATTGTTAGCCCATTGTGAGACTAAGCATACACCCTCTCCCTTTAGTACAGATAATATCGTTTGTTAAAAAAAAAAAAAAAAAAAATTAATGGTTGGACTGGAGAGCACAAACACAATTCACATCCCCTCCATCGTTGACTATGAGCTCAAGCTTGCCAAACTTATAAGAGGACGAGTCTTGCCACATTCTCAGTCTCAAAAGCAGCATTCACATGGTACAAATGCTGACCATAATCAGTATTTATTTAAAGGATCAAGGATATTTTATTCAACCCAATTAGGCATTGACAATCTACTTAGATCAGTACTTGTTATGTCTTCTCTCTTAAGAGAGTGACTGGTCTCTAGTCGTTGGTGTGATTGATACTGTTGGGGGACTTTTAGGTCGAGGTGGACTCGGGCTTTGAGAACGTCCTCTTGTCTCCCTTGGTTCAGTTTCGTATGAAGTCCCAGAATATCTCGAAAGAGTTAGCTTGTATTAGGAAATATTCCAGATAGATCAATGAGTCGAAGATAACATGATTAAGTAAATAATGGCTTGCTCAAGTGAGGTATGGTGTAGAAGCTAGAAGTTCATCAGTTTAGCATGTTGAGAGAGAGAAAGTTGGCATGGTTGCATGGTGTTCTCTGGTAGATAATCTGGGTCTCCTAGGGTGGCAGCAAGGCTTACTATGGCTGGAATACTCAGAGGGAGGTTATGGAGAATGCCAAGTTGCAGAGTGATGTTTTTGGGCTTCTTTTGTTCTTTGTGTGAAGCTGGAGGACTAGGGATCAAGAGGCTTTCCTTGATTGAAAGGGTTGAAGGAAGTCTGGGGGAAAACTCCAAGATTGCAAAAAGATGGTTATGTGTTTCCCTCCTTAAAGTTTGAACCTTTTTGTATTATGATGTTCTGGGCTGAGTTCTTGGATTCCCTATAATGGCTTCTGACTCCCCTTTTTGTAGGTGAATGACTCATTTCTAGGGCTTTCCTAGGGAATCTCTAATTGTGGTTTGGTTCTCCCTCCCTTTTCTCCCTAGTTCTTCTACTACTCCCCTATTTTAGTGTAAGAAGGCTAGATTGTAGAACCTGCATTGTTCTTCTTTCCAAGGTGAAGATTTCTCGGGTCAGCTTTTCGCAGTTGCTACTTTTGGTAGAGCGCATCATGGCATTCACACGTTGGTTCTCTGCGTGAGCTAGGAAGGGAAAGTCTGCTTCTTTCTTCATTAAAAGCATGCCTGGCTAGGCTTTTACGTGACTAGGGCTTAGTTCCTCCTCAACGAAGTTGGTTAGCTGCTAGGGAAAAGAGGAAATTAGGTTAGTTCTCTCTCAAACTTACCCGCGTGGAAGGCAAAGGTTATGAGCTTGGACTTTTGGACTCCCAAGCAACCCAAAGTCTTCCACAATCTTGATCCACGTAGGCCCAATGAACTTCCGTAACCATCCACACCACAATTCACTTGACAATCCCTGAGCATGTGACTTGGGCTTATTTTAATGTGATCGGGTCTAATTACTGTAGCATGGGGTTGTACATATAATTCTTCCTCGATCCCACACCTTTGCATGTATTTGGGCTTGAATAGAGGCTTGCATGACAATTGGGCTTCGAGGCTTGGTTGGGCTTGCTCATGACATTTTGGGGTCTCAATAGATACAAAGACAAGTATGTAAGTGATTAATAGAGAATGAGTCCACTGGATGCGATCGATTGATAAGCTCATATTTATATAAATTTTACATCAAATTCACTTGTCTTTTCGTAGTTAGTTCCGTATATTTTTGAGCTATTTACTTTGTTTTTGTGTTTTGTAGGATTTGTCAAGCAAAGAAAAGAAAAATAGCAAAAGTGGAATTTTAAGTAACAAATTCGTCAAAACTGCCTGTGCAGGTCAGCTGACTTTGGAAGCAAGTTTCTGACAGCTCAGAATGACTTAGAGAATGTGCCTTATATGTTTAGAAAGCTACGGATGTCTATTTTCTGGAGCATTTCGCGGAATGTTAATATCAGTTTTCTAGAAGAAGTTACGGCCATTTTAACACTGAAAGGTTCCCAAGAGATTGAGCAGTTTGTAACTGACAAGAAAGCATTGAAAGCAATAAATCCAATAAATCTAGCAGCCAAAACTGATGCAATCAAGAACAAACGAGTTGACACCTATTCAAAT
This sequence comes from Pyrus x bretschneideri, assembly GCF_019419815.1. Lineage (NCBI taxonomy): Eukaryota > Viridiplantae > Streptophyta > Magnoliopsida > Rosales > Rosaceae > Pyrus > Pyrus x bretschneideri. The sequence continues at coordinate 912,524 of NW_025999821.1, read as the reverse complement.
ATCAGAGGAAATAGAATTAAAGATGAGGATTAAGAGGGAGTAATTGGCATAAAGGCTACCCAAGGAGTTACAATTGTTTTACCATTTCCTCTCACTTATTGTCATCACTAAATGGCTATTAGTGGGTGAGTTAAGGAGAAGAAAATGATGCAGCAAGAATTGATTTAAAAGCAGCGTTAGGGAAGGAAGGAAAGGAGATGAGGCCTCAGTCAATTTCTTTCGGTTCTATTTTCTCAAACTCATGTCTATCTTTTGTTTTAACTTAAGGATTGTGTAACTAAATTTTTAGTAGTTAGGGGCTGTTTTGAAGCCCCGAATATGATTGCAAGTTTGTTCTGACATTTCGTTTGAATTACTTTTATGAATGGATGAAAATTGGTTCACTACTTGTCTCATTGACGAATTCTTTATGTGTTTTCTATGGATGCATACTTAGTACTATGGATGCATACTTAGTAAGCATATCTAGGATTCTAATGCTATGAATATGTGTGTGCCTACCCTTGTCGAATGAGGACCTACATATGTTCTAGAGTAGTACTTGTTAATTGCGATTAACATGTGAATCAATTTCTAGGATAAGTAAGACAACGCTAGTACTTACGATGCCTTGTGATGACTCAAACTCTTTTCGTTCTTAATGATTTCTAATTGTTAAATCTATGAACACGCCATTCTAGATTGCATGTTAGAGACTAAGTTAAGTTGAAAACGCCATTCTCTTAACATACCACATAAGAAAGAGTAATAGGTTGAGTTCTAATATTGAGCCAACTTGAGCATCTTCATCCGGAAATAGAAGGAATTTGAATGAAACATAACATTTTTGCATGATTATTTGGTGGTGGATAGCAATTCCCCTAACTCGTTTTCTTAGCTTGTGAACTACAATCTCTTTTTATTATTTAAAATCTGTTTCTATTATGTTTTTGTTCGATTTAATTTAAATAGCAAATCAACTCCAAAAATGTGACATCCCACATTGCCCAGGGGAGTGATCCTTATATGTATATTCCCATCCCTACCTAGCACAAGGCCTTTTGGAAGCTCACTGGCTTCGGGTTCCGTAGGAACTCCGAAGTTAAGCGAGAAGGGGGCTAGAGCAATCCCATGATGGGTGACCTACTGGGAAGTTGCTCGTGAGTTCCCAAAAATAAAACCGTGAGGGAATGGTAAGCCCAAAGTGGACAATATTGTGCTACGGTGGTGGAGTGGGCCCGGGAAGTGATCCGTCCCAGGCCGGGATGTGACAATTGGTATCAGAGCCTAACCCTGGCCGTGGTGTGCCGACGAGGACGTCGGGCCCCTAAGGGGGGTGGATTGTGACATCCCACATCGCCTAGGGGAGTGATCCTTATATGTATATTCCCATCCCTACCTAGCACGAGGCTTTTTGAGAACTCACGAGCAACTTCCCAGTGGGTCACCCATTATAGGATTGCTCTAGCCCCCTTCTCGCTTAACTTCGGAGTTCCTATGGAACCCGAAGCCAGTGAGCTCCCAAAAGGCCTCGTGCTAGGTAGGGATGGGAATATACATATAAGGATCACTCCCCTGGGCGATGTGGGATGTCACAATCCACCCCCCTTGGGGGCTCGACGTCCTCGTCGGCACACCACGGCCAGGGTTAGGCTTTGATACTAATTGTCACATCCCGGCCCGAGACGGATCACTTCCCGGGCCCGCTCCACCATCGTAGCACGATATTGTCTGCTTTGGGCTTACCATTCGTGCAGTCCGGAAGCTAAGAAATAATAATAAAAGAACGAATAAAAAACAAACCTAGCTATACACAAAGTAAATAACATACATGTGCAAGCGTAAGTGTGAAAAACAAAGTTCAGAGCATGAAAGACCTAGTGCAGTCCGAGAGAAACAACACTAAATAAACACACTCAAAGGTGGTCCTACACTGGTGATAATCTGTCAGATAAGTCAAGAAAATCCTTTGGGGAGCCACCAAAAATGCTAGCCAACTAGAACCTGGAGGGGCGCAAAACATAAAGCGTGAGTGGGCAAAAACAAAGCTTTTCAAAAATCATTTCATAAACAAAGTTCTAACCCCTCGCTGTAAAACCTGTATACTTCCCAGAAAAATATAATATATGTTTGGTGCTGCGGACGCACAGGTAAGTGCCAGGTAAGTTATGGTTTATATTTATGTTTAGTAGTGATTTGAGATGCATAGAGAGCTCATAACCTGCACCTCCGGTGTTAGTGCTCCCGCCGAGAGTTGGGCACAACCCTTCACGTGATGTTCACCTCCCACACCACACGCTCATCTTGGATCCAAGTTAGGTGCACAGTCCTGTCGTACAGACCATTTTAGGTGGTTCCGACTCGTTGGTGACCCGCGATTATTCGCCCAGTCTTCATGTGATCGTAGCACTTGAGCGTACTTATTTTACACCCAGTCCTGTCGTACAGACCACTTTAGGTGGTTCCGACTCATGTGCAGGTGTAGTTAGTGAGATGGAGATTTGAGCTCTAATTTCAGCCGTACAGGTCACGTTAGGTGACTCCGGCTGACAGATTATATGACATGGATTGGCATTACCTGAGTACTTGCATCTTATTTAGAGGCATTTGGCATGGCATATTTCTGAGCATGATTTATATATATGTTACCAAACTATCACATCCCCGCCTGGGGGGGACCACTTCCCGAGCTTGCTCCACCACCGTAGCACGATATTGTCCGCTTTGGGCCCCGACCACGCCCTCACGGTTTTGTTTTTGGGAACTCACATGTGAACTTCCCAATGGGTCACCCATCCTGGGAGTGCTCTTGCGCGCTACTCGCTTAACTTCGAAGTTCCTATGGAACCCGAAGCCAGTAAGCTCCCAAAAGACCTCGTGCTAGGTAGGGATGGGAATATACATATAAGGATCACTCCCCTGGGCGATGTGGGATGTCACAATCCACCCCCCTTAGGGGCCCAACGTCCTCGTCGGCACACACACGGCCAGGGTTAGGCTCCTGGATGCATATCATAAGCCGAGATATGTGCTTCATCGAGAATTGCTTTCTTTAAATCCAAATTATTAGGCACAAACATCCTACCCTCCTGCATCAGCATGCCATCCGATTCACGAACTCTGACTTAGATCAGGGCATGCTGGCCGTCACGTGGAAGTGACATAACCATGTGCACAATGCGGAAGCTAAGAAATAATAATAAAATTATGAATAAAAAACAAACCTAGCTATGCACAAAGTAAATAACATACATGTGCAAGCGGATTGTGACATCCCACATCGTCCAGGGGAGTGATCATTATATGTATATTCCCATCCCTACCTAGCACGAGGCCTTTTGGGAGCTCACTGGCTTCGGGTTCCGTAGGAACTCCGAAGTTAAGCGAGAAGGGGGCTAGAGCAATCCCATGATGGGTGACCCACTGGAAAGTTGCTCGTGAGTTCCCAAAAACAAAACCGTGAGGGAATGGTAAGCCCAAAGCGGACAATATCTTGCTATGGTGGTGGAGTGGGCCCGGGAAGTGATCCGTCCCGGGATGGAATGTGACAATTGGTATCAAAGCCTAACCCTGGCCGTGGTGTGCCGACGAGGACGTCGGGCCCCTAAGGGGGGTGGATTGTGACATTCCACATCGCCCAGGGGAGTGATCCTTATATGTATATTTCCATCCCTACCTAGCACGAGGCCTTTTGGGAGCTCACTGGCTTCGGGTTCCATAGGAACTCCGAAGTTAAGCGAGAAAGGGGCTAGAGCAATCCCATGATGGATGACCCACTGGGAAGTTGCTCGTGAGTTCCCAAAAACAAAACCGTGAGGGAATGGTAAGCCCAAAACGGACAATATCGTGCTATGGTGGTGGAGCGGGCCCAGGAAGTGATCCGTCCCGGGTCGGGATGTGACAATATCATTCATACTCATATCATTTGAGAACTCATGGTTGGGATAATGCGAAGTAGTCCTTTAACTTGAGACATCATAGTTGTCTTGTGGGTATCTCATGCCCTGAACCCGAGGTCGGTAATAAAACTCGAACCCAAATCTGAAACATGAGTTAAAAACTAAATAATTAAAAGGAAATTGAAACGGGTTAGAAAATAAATTTCTTCTTATAAAATAACTCATGATTCTTTGTGATTCTTAGCAGCTCAGTAGGGACATAACCTTACCACAGTAAATTGACAATATTAAATTAAGTGTCATGGAATCATATAGCCAAATATCAAATCCTTATTGATGTCAATGCATGAACGCAATGCAACCTCTTCCACTATTCCCATTAACTCATATAATAAAACACGCAGACCTGCATGTCCCATACCGTACATTTTACCACTGTAGTGGTGGTTGAATATTCTATTATACAAACTAACCCCCATAAGATATCCTAAGTTCATAAACCCCTTTTGTTAGTCATCTTATCTAATTCATTGATCTCTAACCCAAATCACCCACATTGACAATTATCCTGCTGATATCCTATTCTAATGTGCACACCAGGCTTGCTTGGGACTTGGTTCACAATGAATAGATTCAACTACACAAAAGATCCTTTCCAATTACCCTCATTTCTAGACTAGTCTCAACACTGAAGTTCCAACCACATCAACATGAATGATGCACAAATAATGTCATTTCATCTTTTATATGTATCAAAATATATTCTCAACAAATAGCATTCTAACAATAATTCCATAACCAATAACAAGTAAACACTTAACCAAAGCAATTAGCCAATTAATATCCAACACATTAATCAACCAAAAAAGATCAAGAATATTACAACACTTCACGAAATTTAATAAAATCAATTTCCGTAAAGGTATGCAGTATTTCCCCTACCTCGATTCCAAAGCTAAAACAAAGATCCATATCATTACCGGAATAACTAAGCTCCACGTACTTATCCATGTCACTACTGAAACAACTAAGCTCCACATACTTGAGCAAGCTCCTTGACCCCTCCTAACACCATATATTTCTTCTACTCTCTTTTATCATCTAATTTCCCTCTGTAAACATATATAATATATACACACTACGTGAGCTCCAGAGCATGCATTGCATGCGAGCTTGTGCAGGAAAACAAATGGAGCTTAGCTCCTATTTATAGGGACATAAAAGGCCGCATAACTAGTGTTTTATGGCAAGATGAGATAAGAATGCATTTGATGAATAATACGTTGACAAATGGCTTTCAGGTGCCATTGTGCATGAGATAAATAACTTGGGTTTAACAGGTGGCTTGTAAACAATGGTGAAAGGTGGAGGTGTCAACTTAGTTGTGGAAGAAGGGGCTTATAACATGACAGTTGAATAGGTCATAATGCATATGGTTAAGCTGAAGGTGTCATGATATTAGGAAATGATGGCAGCAAAGATCTCTTCTAATAATGATCATGCAAAAATACTTTTATAATAAAGGCATTAATATATCTAACTAGAAGTAGTATAAATATTACTATACAAAACAAAGCATAGCTAATATGTAGATAATATTAAAATATGGGTTCTCACAGGGTAGGTCCTTATTCTTTGACTATTTTAAAGGCATTCCATTTAAGAGTGTCCATGACATAGTTGGGGTTAGGCCACTTAATCAAGAGGGGCATGTGAATGTGCAACAAGGGATCTCTAACCTTCAAACCATTGTGGGAGAATACTCTATGACATGATTAAGAATCTTTAGCTAGAGTATGAATGAAATTTCGGAAGCCGTTCCAAATCACATTCAAGGTTATCATATAGACAAGAGAATCACATTGGACAAAAGACATGAATGAACTATCAATCTAAACAATGTGATCAAGAGTATTGAGCTAGAGAAGATCGTATTGCATTTGCAATCCCAAACTGAAAAGGTTTTCCAACCTCTTCTAATTAGCTTGGGTAGCCATGCCATGCTGCTAGGTGTCACTCAAGGGTTGTGGAAACCATGACGATGTATAATCACTAAAGGGAGAATTAGAAGTAAGTTTCAATTCACAATCGATTAGAAGGAGTTCTAATGACCCACTACCTCGCTTAAAGGAACCTAATGGATCGCACACCATGTAAGGTAATGATTGAAGGAAATAACAAAGATGAATAAGGACAATTATATAGTTTAATTGCATATGACAATTAAGTTTAAGTTGCATGACAAATAGAACAAAATGGGCAATTAGCCCTCTAAACATAGCATGGCCGGTTATAGAGAGGGAATGGTGATGTTTGGTCCAATTACAACTTGTGCTACTTTATTGTAAGGGGCTATATAAGGATCCCAACATCTCATAGATGTTATATGACTCTTAAGCATTCTTTTTCTTCAAAGCTCCCCTTGCTGCATTGTCAATAGTAGATGGACATGTTTGGGTTAATCCATCATAAAAAAATTGCATTTGTAAGTAAAGAGGTAATCCATGATGTGGACATTGCAACAAAAGCCCTTTAAAACGCTCCCAACATTCATTGAAAGGTTCTCCATCATGTTGTGCAAAGTTGAAGATTTGCCTTCTCAAGGTAGCTGTCTTTTGAGTAGGGAAAAACTTCTCCAAAAATTTCTTAGCTACAACATCCCAAATAGTAAGCGAACTAGGCGCTAAAGTCATTAGCCAACCCTTAGCTTTATCTTTTAATTTATAGGGCAAAACTCTCATCCTCAAATTTGCTTCACTCACTCCCTGCAAAGGTAAATGACTCACAACATTATAGAATTCCTTAATATGAGCTAATGGATCTTCGTTAGGTAAACCATAAAAAGAAGGAAGCATATGAAAATGTGAAGACTTGAGATCATAGTTTCTAGCTTCAATAGGCAACAAGATGCACGAAGGTGAATTTGGTATAACCGGTTGAACATAATCCTCCAAAGCTCGATTGTCATCGTCATTATCTACCATCTCTTTTTCTTGGTTAGAATTAGAGTGCTCAGAATAAGCACCTACACTCACTGATCTTGAAGTTATCGTCCTCTTCTTCACGGTTAGTTTGAGCACTAGTTGATAGAAAGTTCTCAAAAGTGTTGCTCTTTATCCGTTCAAGTCTTTGGCCTATCTTAGTAAGTTTATGGAACTTATACTGCCTAAGAAATAGAAAGAAAAAAAAAATGAAATTTAGAAACCTAAACTGAACATGAAAATAGAAAGGGTTTGAAGAAGAAGCAATTATAGAGGACTGAGTCTTTGGCCTAATTATAGGGGAATGTAATCAGTCCTTGGCAACGACACCATAATTTTGTTATGTTCCTTTTGAATGCAAATATATGGTTAGTATAATGACACAAGTAAGGGTGTTGAACCACAGGGACTGATTAGACCCCTATAAATTATTAGCCTTGAAAGAACCCTAACTAAACAATGAAATAACTTAAAATGTAAGAAAAATGTAATGATATGTTAATTGAGAAACAATGAGGATGGAACCAAGGATTTCGAGTTCACCATTACAAAACCAATTCCATGTTTATAAAGTTAAGCCGTATTCAATTACCAACCAGTTTCCAGAGTTCATTTTACATATATATGATCAGTCATATGAGTGTGGTTGATCAAATTCTCCTAATCTACAACCTAATTGGGATGTTCAACTTTGGTTCCAAATTAAGAGTCTTTACCATGCAAGAAAATGTTAAAGAACCAAAAAAAATACATGGCACGGTGTTTGCATAGCATTATTTTCATTCATTCGCATGTCTAACAAGATTAAGCATGATATTTACTATAATCTTGATCAAATGATTTGTAAGAAACCCTAATGGTGATCAATCGTTAAAATTAACAAACAAATATAACCAAAGATTCAGTGAATGAAACGAGAGACATATTGATGAATTGAATACTTTAACATAAAAACATGGGTCAATTGTGCAAGGCTACATCGAAATCCCTGGCTATGAATTTAGCTACACATCATGCTCACAAAGATGAAATTTAAATTACACAACATGAGTGAAAATAAATCAAAGAGAGAGGAAACCCTTGAAGCAATTCTGATGTTGAACTTCTCCAAGAACAGCCTGTTGAGATGATTCTTCGGTGATGGTGGAAATGTATAGAATGGCTAGCGTTTTGAGTATGGATGAAAAGAAAGAAAATAGTGGCTGGAGTGGTGAAATTCGCTCATAATGAAAGGTGTATGTAAAAGTGGCTAAAATCCTAGGTTTTATGATGTTAAAGAGGTTGTTACAGATTGCCAATACATCCCAGTAATTGGGTATTTAATTCCCACGTTTGTTGTTGTTATTGGTCTTGTAAAGAGCCATATTTATCACCATCTTCAGTTTCCACGTTTAATTCTTTGTCTACATCAACATCCCTATTCAATTCTCCACTTTTAGCACCATTTTGCCTCATTTGCCCTTAGCTAAGCTCTAAAACACAAATAACTGCACATTAACACAAATGAGGGAAAAAAGCAACCAGTTTAACTCAAAAAGTATCACAAAGAGACTAGATATGGATGGTATAAATGTATGAAACATAGTTATCAAAAAGTACACAGTTTTTCTATTTGGTGTGCTTTTAGACTGTTTTCAGCATTAATAAACACAAACAACAGTGCGTTTGTGTGACATCCCGTCCCGGAGTTATCGGAACCGTACGCGTGAAATTACCATTTTACCCCTAGTTACTTTGTTTTGTTGTTTGGTTGTTTGTGTGGTGTTGGAAAAACTTGGGCCACACACACACACACACTGTCTCACTCACCCTCACCCTCTGTCTTTGTCTCTGTCACTCTCTCCCTCCCGTGTCCCTCTCTCCCCCTTCTTCTCCACCTTATATGTACGGACACACACCCACACAACCTAAAACGTCACGGATCGAGGGATCCAAGGCCACCATTGAACTCGTGGAGCTGAGTGGAGTCTAGTGGTGCCATTTTCAGGTGAGAAACCAGTCGTTTTCACGTCGATCTCGTAAGTTCCGTTTTGGGTTACTATTCATGCAAACCTAATCTAGTATGTTTTTGGACATTCTAAGCTTGTAGATGTGTTAGTGAGGCCTCAAGGAGCTTGGGAATACTTCGTTGGGTGGATTTGGACGTCGGGAAAGCTTAGTTTCAAAGTTGGCCGAACTTGGATCGTTGTTGCAGGTGAGATTCTTTGATTTTTAGGCCTCAAGAGTAGTCTAACGTGATTCTACTAGTCCTAAGCTTCATTTTGGTATAAAGAACGTGAAAAATGGTTGAAAAACGAGTGAGAAAACAAAGTTTGAAAAATTTCCAGTTTTCCGGCGCCGGCGGCGGCGCCGGCGGCGGCGCAGACGGCGGCGGCTCGCCGGAGAAGACAGGGGAATATTCCGTTAAGGCTAACGGAATATTCCTAACAGAAGCTAACGGCGTCAGTCAAGGTTAACGGAATATTCCAAGGAATATTCCTGACGGCGTCACCTGACGCCGTCAGTGTGCAGGTCACGTGGCCGCGCGTGGGGGCGCGTGGACCCGTGCCTGTGCTGGCGCGTGGGGGCGCGTGAGGTGTCCAAAAATTATTTTAAAAATATGGTTGTGATCGTGAGGTTGTGTAGATCACGTTGGTATATTCGTTTGTCCATTTTGAGCAATGTATGAGAAGTTATTACGAGAAACGGGTTATGTGCTTTAAAGTTAACGTTTTTATAGTTGTTTCGCATCTAGGTGACACGTACCCAGAGGACGAGCGTGCACAGGCGAGACAGGGGGGCTACGACCCTTCTACATACCAGTGAGTGGGCTTTTGTTTTTCCGTATCTACCTATATACATTTATATTCCCAGAAATTGATTTAAAAAGGGTTAATTGCCTTATGCCATGTACTTTATTATTTATCGTTTATGCATCGTTACATGCATCATTCGTGGCATACATTTACATATGCATATGTCATATATATTTATGTGTGGGTGCTGTGGAGGCATAGGTAAGTGCCAGGTAAGCGTTAATTAACGATTGCATTAAATAGTGGTTAGAGATGATTAGAGAGCTCATAACCTGCACCCCCGGTGTTAGTGCTCCCGCCCAGAGTAGGGCACAGTCCTTCACGTGTTGTTCACCTCCCGCACCATACGCTCAGCTTGGATCCAAGTTAGGTGCATAGGCCTGTCGTACAGACCACAGTAGGTGGTTCCGACTCGTAGGTGACCCGCGATTATTCGCACAGCCTTCACGTGATCGTAGCACTAGAGCGTTTATATGTATTACACCCAGGCCTGTCGTACAGACCACTATAGGTGGTTCCGACTCGTGGGTAGGTTTAGTGATTGAGATTGAGATTTGGGCTCTAGATTTAGCCGTACAGGTCACTTAGGGGACTCCGGCTACCAGTGATACGTGATTGATGTGATTTATGCCTGAGCACTTGCATATCATTATGAAGCTTTAAGATTGGCATACCCTTGAGCATGATTGGCATATTTATACATACGTACATATGTTATTTATCTGGGAAGTATACAGGTTTTACGGCGAGGGGTTAGTTTGTGTTTTGCTAAATGGTTTTCAAAGAGCTTTGTTTTTGCCCACTCACGCTTTTGTTTTGCGCCCCTCCAGGTTCTAGTTGCTTAGCCGTTGCGGTGGTTTCCCTTGCGAGCTTTCCGGCGTTCTGACAGACACTCCACATTGTAGGTTCGCCTTCGGGCGTACTACTGTTGTTGTTTTATTTGGACTGCTGTAGACCTGCTCTGAATTTGTATCGCACTAACTAGCACTTATTCTAGTACTAGTATTCCAGTTTTTAATTATTCGTACTTTCATTTTACTACTCTATTAGCTTCCGCACGTGCACATGGCTACGTCGCCTTTGTGTGACGGCCAGCACGCTCCTACCTCGGTCGGGGTGTGTCAGTTTGGTATCAGAGCCTAGGTTTGGCAGTCCTGTGTCCTTGTGAGTATTCTAATAATTTTGGTGTCTTCTGTCAGAACTATGCCGCCTCGTCGGGAACCCCGTCGTTCTTCTGAGCCTATGTTCCCCGATATTACTCAATTGGGGGAAGCTTTTGCGACAGCCCTTCAGGCAGTGATGCGCCCTCCCCAGAGGACTCCTCTGGAAACTATGTATAATCTGAAGTTGGATAAGTTTAAGGGCAGTGAGGGACCCGAGAACGCAGAGCGCTGGCTAGAACACATAGAGAAGACTTTTCGGGTGCTGCATAATCAGGGGAACTTGCCTATGGAGAGATGGGTTGAGACGACCGCTTGGTTTCTTGATACGGAGTCGGCAGCTTGGTGGGAGCAGGAGCTTCGTAGGTTGACTCCGGATCAGAGGGTCGAGTGGAATGTTTTTACGAGGTTGTTTAGGAGAAGGTATGTGCCCCCTGAGTATATTGACCGTAAGAAACAGGAGTTTTCCGAACTGAAACAGCGGAAGATGTCAGCAAATGAGTACTACCGTAAGTTTACGGACTTGTCCCGTTACCACCCTGATGTCGCTGGTAATCCGGCGGAGATGCTCCGTCTTTTCCGTTTGGGCACCAGGAAGAAGTGGCGTTCTATGGCGTCTGCAATCCACAGCGAGACTTACCGGGACTTCTATGAGATACTGCTGAGGATCGAGGATTCGGAGAATATGTCGAGCGATACTGATGAAGAGAAGGACGGCAATCAGAAGAAAGATGACAAAGGTAAAGGTCAAGCATCGCTTGGGCCCCGTCAGACTCAGAACTTCAAGAGAGGTGGAGCTAGTTCTAGTTCTTCGAGTGGTGGCTTCAGTGCCACTACGCAGGGTCGTGGTACTCAGGCGAACCGAGGTCGTGGTGGACGGCAGCAGGGCCAGGGGCGTATACACAACATTTCTTTGCAGGATGCTCAGAACAACCCGGATCTGATTATGGGTACGTTAAATATTCTTGGTTGTTTTGCTAGAGTCTTGATTGATTGTGGAGCTACACATTCTGTGATTTCTCATACATTTGCTCAAGTGACGCAACCTCGCCCCACACCCCTAGGGTATGATTTAGAGTTCGCTATGCCTAGAGGGGAGAGATGTATTGTGGATCGTGTGTACCCAGGTTGTCCGGTGATAGTTGAGGGCGTGGTTATGCCCGCTGATCTTATCCCGTTAGATATTGTGGATTTTGATGTGATTTTGGGCGCGGATTGGTTGCACCCCAATCGTGCCAATATTGATTGTTACGGGAAGATAGTTACATTTCGTCGTCCTGGACTACCCGTGGTTACCTTTGCTGGTGAGCAGAGTGGGGTGAGGCATGGTGTTATTTCGGCGCTACGAGCGAAAAAGTTGTTGACTAAAGGTTGTCAGGGTTACTTAGCCCATGTAGTGTTGGATGAGGCTCCTCCTTGTAATGTTGAGGACGTGAGGGTCGTCCGACACTTTCCAGATATTTTCCCCGAGGATTTGCCTGGGTTACCACCAGATCGAGATTTGGAGTTCACTATCGAGTTGCTTCCAGGTACTAATCCTATTTCGTTGACTCCTTATCGTATGGCACCTGCTGAATTAAGGGAATTGAAAGTGCAACTGCAAGAATTAGTGGATAAAGGATTCATTCAGCCTAGTACTTCACCTTGGGGCGCTCCAGTATTGTTTGTGAGAAAGAAAGACGGAACTTTAAGGCTGTGTGTCGATTACAGACAATTGAACCGGGTGACGATTAAAAACCGTTATCCCTTGCCTCGTATCGATGATTTGTTTGATCAGCTGAGAGGTGCTTGCGTGTTCTCTAAGATAGACTTGAGGTCTGGTTACTATCAGCTGAAGATCAGTAGGGATGATGTCCCTAAGACGGCGTTCAGGACTCGTTACGGTCATTACGAGTTTCTGGTTATGCCATTTGGGTTGACGAATGCACCAGCTGCCTTCATGGATTTGATGAACCGAGTATTCCAGCCTTACTTGGATAGATTTGTCATTGTCTTTATTGACGATATTCTGGTGTATTCTAAGTCGAAAGCGGAGCATGTTCGACATCTTACTTTGGTGTTAAAGAAGTTGAGGGAACACCAACTATATGCTAAGTTTAGCAAGTGCCAGTTCTGGTTAGACCAAGTTGCATTCTTGGGGCACGTCATTTCTGCTCAGGGTATTTTGGTTGACCCTCAGAAAATTTCAGCGGTAGAGAGTTGGGAGCAACCGCGAACCGTCACCGAGGTGAGAAGTTTCCTTGGATTGGCAGGGTATTATCGGAGATTCGTTAAGGATTTTTCGGTGATTGCCTTACCACTGACGAGGTTAACAAGGAAGGATGTTAAATTTGAGTGGGATGATAGGTGTGAACAGAGTTTCCAACAGTTGAAGCATTGTCTCACTCATGCACCTGTTTTGGCACTCCCAGACGATAGCGGTGATTTCGAGGTTTATAGCGATGCTTCCTTGAATGGTTTGGGATGTGTATTGATGCAGCAGGGTAGGGTGATTGCTTATGCTTCGCGGCAATTGAAACCTCATGAGATGAATTACCCTACACATGATTTGGAGTTGGCTGCTATCATTTTTGCGTTGAAGTTGTGGAGGCACTATCTTTACGGAGAAAAGTGTAGAATCTTTACAGATCACAAGAGTCTCCAGTACCTTTTTACCCAAAAAGAACTTAATCTTCGTCAGCGGAGGTGGTTGGAGTTGCTCAGCGATTACGACTGTACGATTGATTATCACCCTGGTCGTGCGAATGTAGTTGCTGATGCACTTAGTCGAAAGTCTCAAGGCCGCATTAATGCGTTGTATGCAAGCCGTATTCCTCTTTTGGCGGACTTGCGTGCTACAGGAGTGAGGTTAGAAGTTGAAGATCGAGATGTGGCTTTACTTGCTAATTTTCAGGTTAGGCCTATCTTAGTCGATCGGGTGCTTGCGGCTCAAGTAGCTGATGAACAGACTCAAGAATTAATCCAAGCTCGAGAGCAAGGAAGGAGGCGAGACCTCAGAGTTCGTGATTCGGATGGCATGTTGATGCTAGAGGGTAGAATGTTCGTGCCGAATGGCGTGGATTTAAAGAAAGAAATTCTGGATGAAGCACATATCTCGGCTTACGCCATGCATCCAGGAGCTACTAAAATGTACCATACCATTCGATCATTTTATTATTGGCCGGGTATGAAAAGGGAGATAGCCGAGTATGTGAGTAGGTGTGCCATTTGTCAGCAGGTTAAGGCGGAAAGGAAAAAGCCGTTTGGATTATTGCAGCCGCTTCCCGTTCCCGAGTGGAAATGGGAGAATATTACCATGGATTTTGTGTACAAGTTGCCGCGTACACATAATGGCTTTGACGGCATTTGGGTGATCGTTGATCGACTCACTAAGTCGGCTCATTTTATTCCAGTGAGAGAGAAGTATTCTTTGAGCCGTTTAGCGGAGTTGTTCATCTCGAAGGTTGTGAAGTACCACGGTGTCCCTGTGAGTATTGTTTCGGATCGAGATCCACGATTTACATCGAAGTTTTGGGTAGCTTTCCAAGAAGCCTTGGGCACGGGATTACTTTATAGTACGGCGTATCATCCACAGACCGACGGACAGTCAGAGAGAACTATACAGACTTTGGAGGATATGCTGCGAGCTTCGGTGTTGCAGTTTGGTGATGCTTGGCACCAGCGGTTGGATTTGATTGAATTTGCCTATAATAATAGTTTTCATTCAAGTATTGGCATGGCACCATTTGAGGCTTTGTATGGTAGAGCTTGTCGCACACCGTTGTGTTGGTCAGAAGTCGGAGAAAGGGTCTTAATAGGTCCGGAGATTGTGGAGGAGACTACCCAGAACGTCCAGGTAATCAAGACTAATTTGAAAGCGGCACAGGACAGACAAAAGAGTTTAGCGGATCGGCATGCTACAGACAGGGTGTACGAAGTCGGAGATTGGGTATTTTTGAAGCTTTCGCCGTGGAGAGGTGTGGTGAGATTTGGGAAGAAAGGCAAATTAAGTCCACGGTACATCGGACCATACATGGTCGTGGAGCGAGTTGGTGAGGTAGCTTACAGGTTGGAGTTACCTCCGGAGCTAGCCAGAGTGCATAACGTTTTCCACGTGTCTATGCTCCGACATTATGTTGCTGATTCATCCCATGTGATACCTCCTCAACCGTTAGAAATTAACCCAGACTTGACGTATGACGAGGAACCGGTGACGATCATCGATTGGGAAGAGAAGGTTCTGCGGAACAAGACGGTGAAATTAGTGAAGGTTTTGTGGAGGAACCATTCCGTGGAGGAAGTGACGTGGGAGACAGAAGATCGGATGAGGGATTTGTATCCTAGATTGTTCTTTGGTTACTAGGGGCATTAATTGGTCATTTTGAATTTCGGGACGAAATTTTATTAAGGTGGGTAGGTTGTGACATCCCGTCCCGGAGTTATCGGAACCGTACGCGTGAAATTACCATTTTACCCCTAGTTACTTTGTTTTGTTGTTTGGTTGTTTGTGTGGTGTTGGAAAAACTTGGGCCACACACACACACACACTGTCTCACTCACCCTCACCCTCTGTCTTTGTCTCTGTCACTCTCTCCCTCCCGTGTCCCTCTCTCCCCCTTCTTCTCCACCTTATATGTACGGACACACACCCACACAACCTAAAACGTCACGGATCGAGGGATCCAAGGCCACCATTGAACTCGTGGAGCTGAGTGGAGTCTAGTGGTGCCATTTTCAGGTGAGAAACCAGTCGTTTTCACGTCGATCTCGTAAGTTCCGTTTTGGGTTACTATTCATGCAAACCTAATCTAGTATGTTTTTGGACATTCTAAGCTTGTAGATGTGTTAGTGAGGCCTCAAGGAGCTTGGGAATACTTCGTTGGGTGGATTTGGACGTCGGGAAAGCTTAGTTTCAAAGTTGGCCGAACTTGGATCGTTGTTGCAGGTGAGATTCTTTGATTTTTAGGCCTCAAGAGTAGTCTAACGTGATTCTACTAGTCCTAAGCTTCATTTTGGTATAAAGAACGTGAAAAATGGTTGAAAAACGAGTGAGAAAACAAAGTTTGAAAAATTTCCAGTTTTCCGGCGCCGGCGGCGGCGGCGGCGGCGGCGCAGACGGCGGCGGCTCGCCGGAGAAGACAGGGGAATATTCCGTTAAGGCTAACGGAATATTCCTAACAGAAGCTAACGGCGTCAGTCAAGGTTAACGGAATATTCCAAGGAATATTCCTGACGGCGTCACCTGACGCCGTCAGTGTGCAGGTCACGTGGCCGCGCGTGGGGGCGCGTGGACCCGTGCCTGTGCTGGCGCGTGGGGGCGCGTGAGGTGTCCAAAAATTATTTTAAAAATATGGTTGTGATCGTGAGGTTGTGTAGATCACGTTGGTATATTCGTTTGTCCATTTTGAGCAATGTATGAGAAGTTATTACGAGAAACGGGTTATGTGCTTTAAAGTTAACGTTTTTATAGTTGTTTCGCATCTAGGTGACACGTACCCAGAGGACGAGCGTGCACAGGCGAGACAGGGGGGCTACGACCCTTCTACATACCAGTGAGTGGGCTTTTGTTTTTCCGTATCTACCTATATACATTTATATTCCCAGAAATTGATTTAAAAAGGGTTAATTGCCTTATGCCATGTACTTTATTATTTATCGTTTATGCATCGTTACATGCATCATTCGTGGCATACATTTACATATGCATATGTCATATATATTTATGTGTGGGTGCTGTGGAGGCATAGGTAAGTGCCAGGTAAGCGTTAATTAACGATTGCATTAAATAGTGGTTAGAGATGATTAGAGAGCTCATAACCTGCACCCCCGGTGTTAGTGCTCCCGCCCAGAGTAGGGCACAGTCCTTCACGTGTTGTTCACCTCCCGCACCATACGCTCAGCTTGGATCCAAGTTAGGTGCATAGGCCTGTCGTACAGACCACAGTAGGTGGTTCCGACTCGTAGGTGACCCGCGATTATTCGCACAGCCTTCACGTGATCGTAGCACTAGAGCGTTTATATGTATTACACCCAGGCCTGTCGTACAGACCACTATAGGTGGTTCCGACTCGTGGGTAGGTTTAGTGATTGAGATTGAGATTTGGGCTCTAGATTTAGCCGTACAGGTCACTTAGGGGACTCCGGCTACCAGTGATACGTGATTGATGTGATTTATGCCTGAGCACTTGCATATCATTATGAAGCTTTAAGATTGGCATACCCTTGAGCATGATTGGCATATTTATACATACGTACATATGTTATTTATCTGGGAAGTATACAGGTTTTACGGCGAGGGGTTAGTTTGTGTTTTGCTAAATGGTTTTCAAAGAGCTTTGTTTTTGCCCACTCACGCTTTTGTTTTGCGCCCCTCCAGGTTCTAGTTGCTTAGCCGTTGCGGTGGTTTCCCTTGCGAGCTTTCCGGCGTTCTGACAGACACTCCACATTGTAGGTTCGCCTTCGGGCGTACTACTGTTGTTGTTTTATTTGGACTGCTGTAGACCTGCTCTGAATTTGTATCGCACTAACTAGCACTTATTCTAGTACTAGTATTCCAGTTTTTAATTATTCGTACTTTCATTTTACTACTCTATTAGCTTCCGCACGTGCACATGGCTACGTCGCCTTTGTGTGACGGCCAGCACGCTCCTACCTCGGTCGGGGTGTGTCAGTTTGACACCCATTGGAACCTAAAAAAAAAAAACACATATAATGCAATATTGGGACCATAAGAATGAGTACTCAAAATAGCAAAAGCTTATTGAGTGTCAAAAGTTCACAATTTTTCTATTTGGCGTGCATTTGGACTGTTTTCGGCATTAACAAAAACAAACGACCATGCGTTTAACACACATTAGAACTTCAGTAAATAAACATGTATAATATGCCACTATTGCCATAAGAATGAGTACTCGAAGTATTCAAAACTTTATTTAGTGTCAAAAGTACACAGTTCTGATACTTGGAGTGCATTTAGATTGTTTTCAGCATTAATAAAAACAAATGGCCATGCCTTTGACACCCATTGGAACTTATGAAAATATATAGACACATATAAGGAGCTAATATGGCAATGAGAATGAGTACCCAAATGATCAAAAGCTTATTGGGTGTCAAAAATGTAGGATTTTGCTATTTGGAATGCTTCTAGACTATTTCTGCATTAATAAACACAAACTACTGTGCATTTGACACCCATTGGCACCTAAGAAAATAAAAACATATAATGCGGTACTAGGACCATAAGAATGATAACTCAAAATATGAAAAGCTTTTCGGATGTCAATGTACAAAGTTTTTCTATTTGGAGTGCATTTTGACTGTTTTCGGCATTAATAAAAACAAACGACCATGTGGTTGACTCCCATTGGAACTTAAGCCAATAAACACATATAATGCGCTACTAGGACCGCAAAAATGAGTACCTAAAAGATCAAAAAGCTTATTGGCTATCAAAAGTACACAATTTTTCTATTTGGAGTGCATTTAGACTGTTTTCGACATTAATAAAAATAAAGAACCATGCCTTTGACACCCATTGGAACTTAAGAAAATAAACACATATAATGTTGTACTAGGACCATAAGAATGAGTACTAAATAGATCAAAAGATATTTAGTAGTGCATTATAGTCCAAATAAACACATATACGGTGCAACATGGACCATAAGAATGAGTACTCAAAAGATCAAAAGCTTATTGGCAATCAAAAGTACATTGTTTTTCTATTTGGAGAGCATTTAGACTGTTTTCGACATTAATAAGAACAAATTACCATGCCTTTGACACCCATTGGAACTTAAGCAATGAAACACATATAATACGCTACTAGGGCCATAAGAAAGAGTACTCCAAAGATCAAAACCTTACTGGGTGTCAAAAGTGCACAGTTTTTCTATTTGGAGTGGTTTTGGACTTCTTTCGACATTAATAAAAACAAATGACTGCGTGTTTGACACCCATTGGAACTTAAGAAAATAAGCACATATAATGCGCTACTAGGACCATAAGAATGATTACTCAAAAGAAGAGAAGCTTTTTGCGTGTCAAAAGTACATTGTTTTTCTATTTGGAGTGCATTTGGACTGTTTTTGCCATTAATAAAAACAACCGACCGGGCGTTTGACACCCATTGGAAATTAAAAAAATAACCACATATAATACGCTACCAGGACCATAAGAATTAGCACTCAAAATATGAAAAGCTTTTTGGGTGTCCAAGTACATTGTTTTTCTATTTGGAGTGCATATGGACTATTTTTGGCATTAATAAAAACAAATAACCGTGCATTTGACACCAATTGGAACTTAAGAAAATAAACACATATAATGCACAACTAGGACCATAAGAATGAGTACTCAAATTATGGAAAGCTTTTTGGGTGTCAAAAGTACATAGTTTTTCTATTTGGAGTGCACTTTGATTGTTATGAATAAAAATAAATGACTGTGCCGTTGACACACACTGTAACTTAAGTAAATAAACACATATAATGCAGTACTACAACAACAAGAATGAGTACTCAAAAATTGAAAAGCTGTTTAGGTGTAAAAAGTACATAGTTTTTCTATTTGGAGTGCATTTGGACAGTTTTCGGCATTTATAAAAACAAACGACCATGCGGTTAATGCCCACTGAAACTTAAGCAAATAAACACATTTAACACACTATTAGGGCCATAAGAATGAGTACTCAAAAAATCAAAAGCATATTCGGTGTCAAAAGTACACAGTTATGATATTTCGAGTGCATTTAGATAGTTTTCGGTAATAATAAAGACAAACGAATGGGCGTTTGACACCCATTGGAAGTTTAGCAAATAAGCACATATAATGCACTACTAGGAACATAG
This sequence comes from Pyrus x bretschneideri, assembly GCF_019419815.1. NCBI lineage: Eukaryota > Viridiplantae > Streptophyta > Magnoliopsida > Rosales > Rosaceae > Pyrus > Pyrus x bretschneideri. The sequence goes on along the minus strand of NW_025999821.1, from coordinate 892,879 downwards.
GAATGAGTACTTACAAGATTAAAAGCTTTTTGTGTGTCAAAAGTACATAGTTTTTCTATTTGGAGTTCATTTAGACTATTTTCGATATTAATACATACAAATGACCGTGCATTAAACACCTACGGGAACTTATGAAAATATACACATATAAGGCACTACTAGGACGATAAGAATGTGTACTCAAAAGATCAAAAAGCTTATTGGCTATCAAAAGTACACAAATTTTCTATTTGGAGTGCATTTAGATTATTTTCGGTGTTAATAAAAATAAACAACCATGCCTTTGACACCCATTGGAACTTAAGAAAGTAAACACATATAATGCTGTACTAGGACCATAGGAATGACTACTCAAAAAATCAAAAGCTTATTCGTTGTCCGAATTACACAGTTATGATGTTTGGAGTGCATTTGGATTGTTTTATGCATTTATAAAAACAAACGATCGTGCATTTGACACCCATTGGAACTTAAGAAAATAAACACATTTAAGGTGCTACTAGGACCATAAGATAGACCAAAAGCTTATTGGTTGTCAAAAGTACACAATTATTCTATTTGGAATGCATTCAGATTGTTTTCGACTTTAATAAAAACAAACTACCATGCCTTTGACACCCATTGGAACTTAAGAAAATAAATGCATATAATGTGCTACTAGGAGCACAAGAATGAATACTCAAAAGTTGAAAACCTTTTTCGGTGTCAAAAGTACATAGTTTTTCTATTTGGAGTGCATTTGGACTGTTTTTGGCATTAATGAAAACAAACGACCGTGTAGTTAACACACATTGGAACTTAAGGAAACAAAAGCACATATAATGCAGAAATAAGACCATACGAATGAGCACTCAAGAGATGAAAAGCATATTGGGTGTCAAAAGTGCACATTTTTGCAATGGAGTGCTTTTAGACTGTTTTCGGCATTAATAAAAACAAATGACCATTCGTTTGATACCAATTGAACCTTAAGCAAATAAACACATATAATGTAGTACTAGGACCATAGGAATGAGTACTCAAAAGATCAAAAGCTTATTGGGTGTCAAAAGTGCACAATTTTTCTATTTGGAGTGCATTGGGATTGTTTTCGGCATTAATAAAAACAAACGATCGTGCATTTGACACGTGATGCGAGAATTATACGCACACAAATTAAACCCTCTTTTTATCAATTGTAGTATAAGTATAAGTAGGGATCGTTCTTAACCGGGGATTAGGAGGGATTGCAAAATCACTTGGAAACTGACTCAAAAACGTAAAATAAAGTTTAAAACACTAAACTAGACTCAAAGAATGCAAAACTAAACATTTAAAACACTAAAACAAACCAAAGGACTCAAAACAGCCCCAAAACACTCAAAACTGCCTTAAAAACACAATCTGGCCAGTTTTGAGCACTTTGGTGAATTTGGACGAATGTGTGTAATAAATTGAATCAAAACACTTATAAACACAAACTAAGACACTTTAACATTAAACTAGACTCAAAGAATGCAAAACTAAACACTTAAAACACTAAAACAAACCAAAAGACTCAAACAGCACCCAAAACACTCAAAACTGCCTTAAAAACACTTTCTGGGCAGTTTTGAGCACTTTGACTACTTTGGACGAAATTGGGTAATAAAATGAATCAAAACACTTAGAAACACAAACTAAGACACTTTCTAACTAAGTTGGACACTAAAGCAAGGGGGGATTGAGTTTTGGACGAAATTAAACTAATTGCACAGATTCTAATTAAAACAGATTGTAAGTATGAATGTGATGGATTGCTAGCTAAGGGGTTCATCTCCACACATGTTACACTTGCATAATAAAAAGATTTCCAATTGCATTTCAATAAACCATGAATTCTCAACACCCCAAGTTAACCGTGATGCACTAATTAACCTTCAAATCTTCCTAACGTTATTGAATTGGATGATTGCATACGACAACCCAAAACATTCCCCACAAGTCCCCTACATGATTGCATAATAGAGATACAAGCAAGAATCATTACGCTCTATGAAAATTATAAGTGTTGACGAGGCATTCGTTACTATGATTGCATGAAACTTATGCCAAGAATTCGTTTAACGCGATTGTTTATAAGCAACCTCCACTACTTGTGAATATAAGTTTGTAACTATTAGGTGAAACTCACTTATATTCTAGCGTCATATTCATGCATGAAAATTAAGCGTGTACTCTCAATAAACATACATAAATAAGTTATCAATCAAACAGTTAAACAAATTGAATCCACAACTTATGAAACGCAATTAGAAGTAATCAAATCAAAATGCAAGCATAAACATATATTTCGAATCCCCCCTAGCCAAAGGGGGGTTTAGTTCCTCATACGTACAAAACAAAGAGAATTGAAATTAAACATTGTAATCGAGGAAAAGAAACACCTAAACATTCCAACAACTCAAACTTGAATTGTATGAACGTTTAGGCACTCTTCTCCTCCTCTTCGTTGTAGCACAAGGTCTAAGGATAGTTTGATGGTGTGGATGTGTGTTTGAATGAATGAATTTCTGAAATGGAAGAATGTATGAGAATGAATGGGAATCAATCCATTGTGGCTGCAATGGATGCTTATTTATAGGTAAAAAGGAGGGAATATGACAGCTAGGAACTTGGTGGAAATCTGGAATGGTGATGGGAGATGCATGTGGCTGATTTGTGAAGGGAATGCATGTGGATTAAAGTGGAATGACAGCTAGGTTATGATGATGAATGCATGTGCAAAGTTGGTTGAATGATTATGGGTGCATGTGGCTGATTTATATGAAGGGAATGCATGTGGAATGAATGTGTGAATGATGGCAGATTGTGTATATGAATGATTAAGGTGAATGTGCATGTGCTTTGACAGCTAGGTTGAATAAATTGAAGGGAATGCATGTGGCTGATTTGTGAAGGGAGTGCATGTGGCTTGGCTGGAATGATTTGAATGCAATCTGAAATGGGATGTGTTGGTGTGAATTTCTGGTACAAAGGGCCTCATTTGGTCTTCAATTTCGTCCATCTACTTGGCTTCAAGTATATGCAATCCATTTAACGCCCCAAACTACTCCAAAATGCACCAAAATGCACCCTTTTGCATACTTTGCCCTTAGAACCTGAAAACACACAAAAGAAGCATAAAGGACTAAAATAACTAAAGAAACATAACGTAAATGTACGAGAACAAGCCATTTAAGTCGCATGAATATGCTCCTATCAAATACCCCCACACTTATCTTTTGCTAGTCCTCGAGCAAAACAGAAAGAAAAACAAAACAAAACGAAACGAAACAAAACAAGTAAAACACAACCTAAACCTTCCAACAATCGTCTTAGGGATTTCCAATGCACATGACATGTTAAAAATCATCATTCCCACAGATTTTAGTCATCTTCACACTTAATTACATTCTTAATCACAGTCACCACATACTATTTCACAATTAAGCATTTAAAACCATGTTTTGAATGTAGTAACATGCCTTAGAGAATTTGCTCAATTCCTCACAAGATATGCACTCAATTTTTACTCAGATTTTCTGACTACACACCCTACACTAAGTATATGTGAGAAGATTGATGTAAACATGAAACCGAACACTCACATATATGTATCACAATGAACGCAATTTCTGGAGTTAATAAGCATGTTTAGATATGATCTCATGAATGGAATGCTACTACTTAGACGCGAGAACCAGTGACACCATATGCTCATACCAAGTTCAAACTCCACAAATTGAAACACATAACACTCAAGATTGAAGTCACGGGTTGTAATGGGGTTCGGGGCGTGTGGATAACAAAGAAGGGATATGGAAAACAAAGGTTCTTAAAGAAATAGTGAGCAAAGCACTTGAATCAACTTAGAATTCACTTTTGAATGAAAACTCAACTTTTGAACAAAAAGGGAGAATTTAGACAATTTACGGCCAGAATTGGTGTTTTGGACCCTTTCTTCAATCACTCATTCTTTCATTTTTTTCAAGTTTTTTTTTTTTTCTCTTTCTTTCTTTCTTTTCTTTTTTTTTTCTTTTCTTTTGAATCTCAAAACATACATAAACACTTAAACATTCTCTCCCCCACACTCATTTTCTTTCATAATGTAACTCAAAAGGAATTCAATTAAGCCATGCTCACTATCTTTTAAGAACAAGGGTGGGGATTGTCCTAAACTAGGCTAGGTGAAGAAAATGAGGGTAAACAAAGAATAAAGGCTAAACAAGGCTCAACGGGGTTAAAACTTACAACATATACGAAATATGGGAAGTAAGGCTATTTGGCTATGGTGGTGGTCACTACACAACTTCTTCTTGAATATGTGTTATGCAAATCAATAACATGCTTTGAATGAAATGGGCATGAGTTCTAGCATTTGGAACTATATGATGAAACGCCTTCTAAGTAGTAACCAAGCAAAGAATAATGAGATCATGCAACGACTTTAGAAAACAAGAAATCACAGATTATACTCTCCAAAGAACGTTATAGGCTCAAGTCTCTCAGGGTTGTAGCGTTTGTTTGAGTTCCTTCCTTCAGGCATGTTACAAAAACGAATTTTTCTTTTATGATTGCATGTGAAGTCATACATTATAACCATAACCAAGCATATACCAAGAGTAAATCAAACTTTTCTCTATGTTTATAACTCATTTTAACAGTCATGCACTTACAAACCAAATCCTTATCATTGTGTTGGAAGGTACCCTAAGACACAAACACACAAAAACGACTCAAAACACTCTTTTTAGGCTTTTCAAAACATGTTTTTCAAATTTTTATGTGATTTTCAGAGTTATCAAAACAAAACATACTAAAACACTCTAAAACATCTTAAAAACACCTTAAAACAACAAAGAACAACATTTGAAGTTATGGGTGATAAAATCCCACGAATTTGCATCAAATATACTTAGTTACCCCCCCACACTTAAATCAAACATTGTCCTCAATGTTTAAAACACACCAAACAAAAGTAAACACATAAACAGCAACTAAACATACTAAATATGGCAGAATGTATCTAACAAAGAGAAGAGTTTAGAGATGCAAATCTGGTTATGGAGTGTAAATTCCATCTTCTCCTTGGTGATTGCAGTGAGGCTTCATCTTGAGTTTTTCCACAGGCTACTCTTGAACTGAGCTGGAGATTCTTTTGGTTTCCTCCGATCGTTGATTTTCCTTTGTGCTACTCTTGAACTGGGCAGCAGGATTCTTTTGGTCTCCCCCGAAGGTCTGAGCTTACTCCTTTTATCTGTTTCTTTGTTCAATCTCTCCAATTCGTATTGAAGAGGGTTAGAAGATAGCTCAGCATATGCTTGTCTCCTCATGCTTCAATGTATCATTTTCCTTTGCCTTACTTGCTCCCCTTTGCAGAAGTGGTCCCTTCTCTGGAAGTGTATCAACCGTTAAAGATGACTACTCGAGAGCAACGCTAGGTAAGCAACCAGGGAATAGAGTCCAGGTAGACTCCAAGTGCCGGCTGATTGCTTCTTTCACTTTGCCATGCAGGTAATATCAAGGACAAAGGAAAAGACAGGGAAAGAGCATGATATGAGATACCTTTGCTTTCGCCCTTGATGATATGAGATACCTTTGCTTTCGAAGAGGCAGCGAATGAATCCACATGCTTCGATCCACCGTTTCCTCTTGCCTTCTTTGTACTCCAGGCATTTGGTATCTTCTTTGGGGGATACATCCATGGTTGAAAATGTGTTCTCAAGAGAAGGAGAAAACTGAGCATGTTTGTGCGGGTTGGTTGCAGCTTACATTTTCGGCCGAGAAGGAAAGTTATGCGTTTGTGGGTATATGCCTTGCCATGAATGTTGATGTATATAGGAATTGTAATGGCAAATGGCAGTGCGGATGCGGCAATGTCTTCCACGCGTTTTCTGAAAAGCCGGGAGCTTTTGACAAAGTGGCACGCGTCTTCTGAAAAGCCGGGAGCTTTTGACAAAGTTGCACTCGCTTTCTGGAAAGCCGGGAGCTTTCGGCTTTGTCACCCACGTTTGTCGGCTAAAGTGTGCAGCTGATTTCTCGCCTTCCACGCGTCTTCTGAAAAGCCGGGAGCTTTTGACAAAGTGGCACACGCTTTCTGAAAAGCCTGGATTGCGTCTGAAGAGCTGGCGATCTTTACGCCGGAAAATCCAGCTTTGAAGAGTGGTGTCTCTTCATTTCTGAATCGGTGAATGCCTCTCCTTTAATAGAGGTGATCGATCACCTCTATCATGCACACTTTGAAAATTGCCCAGAAATCGTCTCCGGCCCGTCGAGATTTCACTCCATCCAACCCTTCTCTTTTAACTTCTTGAAAAATGGCTAGCTCATCTAACCCATCGAACATTTGCTTAGATTTGAGTCTAAGCAATGATCCGGTTGCGCCGCGTCAGGATAAGGTATGGTGCCCGTCTTTCTTATCTTCTCATGGCCCTCTTACAGGTGAGGACTTTGTGATGACGGATGCAACAACGGCTACGATAGTAGCTCGGAACCTCCTCACTCCCAAAGATAGTCAGTTGCTTTCAGGACGGTCCGATGAGTTGGCCGTTCAAGAGTCCTTGGCTCTTAGCGTTCAGTGCGCTGGCTCTGTGTCCAACATGGGCCAACGCCTTCTTGCTCGCTCCCGTCAGGTTGAATCCTTGATGGCGGAGGTGGAGAGTCTTAAGCAGGAGATCAAACAGCTTAAGTACGAGAACCGAAGTTTGCACGTGCTTGCCAACAATTATTCGACAGGCATGAAGAGGAAGCTTGATGAGCTTGATGACCGTCAAAGGCTTGCAGCTTTCTTCCAGAGGCACATTTTTCCTGGGTCATCTAGCGTTCCACCAAGGATTGGGGCCTTGAATGATCTATCTTCGATGCCTCCCGCTCCTATGCCTCTTGCTCCGATGCCTTCTGCTCCGATACCTCCTGCTCCGATGCCTCCTGCTTCGAGAGTGTTGCCACGTAGTGGGGCCTCACGTACACAACCCTTGTGAAGGCTCCATCTTTCTCTTTCTTTGTTAGATACAATTGTAATTTCTCGAAAAATCAATGAACAAGCTTTGTTTTATTCACTGTATTGGGTTGCCTCCCAAGTAGCGCTTTCTTTTACGTCTTGCAGCCGGACGAAGCCTTCTTAGGCTCAATTGGAACCCACGGCATGGAATTTATCTTTGAATGGGGGGTGATACTTGAGATGATCCGGTAATGGTTTAAATTCTAGAGTGGGTGCCTGGATCATTAACAGCATATCAGTATAAAACAAAATTGAAATTCGGGGAGGCGGCTTACCTGTGTGCTCCGACAAGAACTCAATGACAAACACCACTCCCTTGAAAGTTTCAGGGATATTGGACTTGGCCAGATTGCATGTGATGGTTATGACTTGTCCAATGTCATCAAATTCAACTTCCTTGGGTTTTGTGGTTTCAAATATGTCCTCTTTGACGAATTCTTGGTATTCCCTTGTCACATCTTGCTCTTGATTCTTTGGAAAGGATTCGAAGATGCCTTTCTCACCCTCTTCTTCCTTGGATTGCATGATCCTGCAAGGAATAGGGATATTCAGTGGAACGGGGTTAGAAATAATTAACTTTGGAACAACCTTACCTGAATTAGATGGCGTAGGAGCAATAGGTGCCTGCGGCAAAGGTGTTTCCACCCTTGCCATAGGTTGCGTGTGTTCCTCTTCCTCAATTAGCAGCTCCTCATCCACTTCTAGGCTATGTTTGGACATTTTTAGGTCAGCTCCAACCTCCATAGCATTTCCCAAAGTGATAGCATTATGGATTTCAAAATCTTCCTTCGAGTTCTCAATAGTTGAGTTGGAGAGTTCACTTTGCTCTTGAATTTGTTTCATGAACTCCATAATCTGCCCAATTTGCTCCTCCAATTTACCCAACTTCTTTTCTTGATTTTGTTCGTCCTTGTTTTGACTTTGGACTTCCTGCGTCAAAGTAGTAAGTAATTGAAAAATCGTATCATTATCACTTGAATTACTTACATTGCTTTGGGCAGGTTGTGGTGGCTGCATAGGTGCTGTATAGAACTCCTCATATGGTTGCCAATATTCTCCTTGTTGAGCCTCCTCGACTTGGTTTTGTGAGCCCTGCACCGAAGAAATTAATTCATTAAGAGCTTGATTATAATCTATTGACAAACCTTGGTTTGGTTGGGCATATTGTATATGAGGTTGTGGTGGATGCATAGACGTTGAATAGAACTCCTCATAGGGCTACCAATATCCTTCTTGCTGAATATGTTGAGGTTCCCACCACGTAGAGTTTGAATGATCACTCCAATCCGAATTGTAATTATTGGAAAACACGTCGTTCCATGATTGATTATGATCAAATGTACCAACTCTTTGCATTTGGTACTCTTCCATAAGCTGTGACAAAAGGGAAGCATTATCAAGTGCCATGTCTTGCGTCTAAAATCAACAAAATAAAACTAAAAATATATACACACAAACGAAAATAAAACAATCCAAGAGATTAGCAAAGTTGCTAATCCCCGGCAACGGCGCCAAAATTTGATGCGAGAATTATACGCACACAAATTAAACCCTCTTTTTATCAATTGTAGTATAAGTATAAGTAGGGATCGTTCTTAACCGGGGATTAGGAGGGATTGCAAAATCACTTGGAAATTGACTCAAAAACGTAAAATAAAGTTTAAAACACTAAACTAGACTCAAAGAATGCAAAACTAAACATTTAAAACACTAAAACAAACCAAAGGACTCAAAACAGCCCCAAAACACTCAAAACTGCCTTAAAAACACAATCTGGCCAGTTTTGAGCACTTTGGTGAATTTGGACGAATGTGTGTAATAAATTGAATCAAAACACTTATAAACACAAACTAAGACACTTTAACATTAAACTAGACTCAAAGAATGCAAAACTAAACACTTAAAACACTAAAACAAACCAAAAGACTCAAACAGCACCCAAAACACTCAAAACTGCCTTAAAAACACTTTCTGGGCAGTTTTGAGCACTTTGACTACTTTGGACGAAATTGGGTAATAAAATGAATCAAAACACTTAGAAACACAAACTAAGACACTTTCTAACTAAGTTGGACACTAAAGCAAGGGGGGATTGAGTTTTGGACGAAATTAAACTAATTGCACAGATTCTAATTAAAACAGATTGTAAGTATGAATGTGATGGATTGCTAGCTAAGGGGTTCATCTCCACACATGTTACACTTGCATAATAAAAAGATTTCCAATTGCATTTCAATAAACCATGAATTCTCAACACCCCAAGTTAACCGTGATGCACTAATTAACCTTCAAATCTTCCTAACGTTATTGAATTGGATGATTGTATACGACAACCCAAAACATTCCCCACAAGTCCCCTACATGATTGCATAATAGAGATACAAGCAAGAATCATTACGCTCTATGAAAATTATAAGTGTTGACGAGGCATTCCTTACTATGATTGCATGAAACTTATGCCAAGAATTCGTTTAACGCGATTGTTTATAAGCAACCTCCACTACTTGTGAATATAAGTTTGTAACTATTAGGTGAAACTCACTTATATTCTAGCGTCATATTCATGCATGAAAATTAAGCGTGTACTCTCAATAAACATACATAAATAAGTTATCAATCAAACAGTTAAACAAATTGAATCCACAACTTATGAAACGCAATTAGAAGTAATCAAATCAAAATGCAAGCATAAACATATATTTCGAATCCCCCCTAGCCAAAGGGGGGTTTAGTTCCTCATACGTACAAAACAAAGAGAATTGAAATTAAACATTGTAATCGAGGAAAAGAAACACCTAAACATTCCAACAACTCAAACTTGAATTGTATGAACGTTTAGGCACTCTTCTCCTCCTCTTCGTTGTAGCACAAGGTCTAAGGATAGTTTGATGGTGTGGATGTGTGTTTGAATGAATGAATTTCTGAAATGGAAGAATGTATGAGAATGAATGGGAATGAATCCATTGTGGCTGCAATGGATGCTTATTTATAGGTGAAAAGGAGGGAATATGACAGCTAGGAACTTGGTGGAAATCTGGAATGGTGATGGGAGATGCATGTGGCTGATTTGTGAAGGGAATGCATGTGGATTAAAGTGGAATGACAGCTAGGTTATGATGATGAATGCATGTGCAAAGTTGGTTGAATGATTATGGGTGCATGTGGCTGATTTATATGAAGGGAATGCATGTGGAATGAATGTGTGAATGATGGCAGATTGTGTATGTGAATGATTAGGGTGAATGTGCATGTGCTTTGACAGCTAGGTTGAATAAATTAAAGGGAGTGCATGTGGCTTGGCTGGAATGATTTGAATGCAATCTGAAATGGGATGTGTTGGTGTGAATTTCTGGTACAAAGGGCCTCCTTTGGTCTTCAATTTCGTCCATCTACTTGGCTTCAAGTATATGCAATCCATTTAACGCCCCAAACTACTCCAAAATGCACCAAAATGCACCCTTTTGCATACTTTGCCCTTAGAACCTGAAAACACACAAAAGAAGCATAAAGGACTAAAATAACTAAAGAAACATAACGTAGATGTACGAGAACAAGCCATTTAAGTCGCATGAATATGCTCCTATCAACACGCATTGGAACTTAAGCAAATAAACACATCTAATATACTACAAGGACCATAAGAATGAGTACACTAAAGCTAAAAAAAAATTTCATTTGCTAAAGTACATAGATTTTTTATTTGGAGTCCAATTGGACTGTGTTTGACATTAATAAAAACAAACGATTGTGAGTTTAACATCCATTGGAACTTGAGCAAAAAATTAAATACAATGAACTACTAGGACCGTAAGAATTTGTAATCAAAAGATCAAAAGCTTATTGGGTGTCAGAAGTACACATGTCTTCTATATAGAGTACATTTGGATTGTTTTCAACACTTACAAAAACAAATGATTGATCATTTGACACCCATTGGAACTTAAGAAAATAAACACATATAATGCACTTCTGGTCCCATAAGAATGAGTAATCAAGAGATCAAATGCGTATTGGGTGTCAGAAGTACATAGTTTTCTATTAAGAGTGCATTTGGAATGTTTTCAACATTAATAAAAACAAACAACCGTGCGTTTAACACCCATTAGAACTTAAGAAAATAAACACCTATAATATGGTAATAAGACCATTAGAATGAGTACTCAAAAGATCAAAAGCTTATGGTGCTAAAGTGCTCCTATTTGGGTGTCAAAAGTACACAGAGTGCATATTGACTATTTCAGCAATAATAAACAAATATAATGCACTACTATAACAATGAGTACTCAAAAGATCAAAGGCTTATTGTGTGTCAAAAGTACACCTATTGGAACTTAAGCAAAGAAACACATATAAGCATGCATTTTTGAGTGTCTAAATGTAGCTTTTCTATTAGGAGTGCATTCGAACAGTGTTCGACATTAATAAAAACAAATGATCATCTGTTTAACATCCATTGGAACTTAAGAAAATAAACAAATATAATGCCCTACTAGGACCATAAAATGAGTAATCAAAATATCAAAGGCTTATTGGGTGTCAGGAGTACACAAATTTTCTTTTTAGAGTGCATTTGGACTGTTTTCAGCATAAATAAAAACAGACGACCGTGCGCTTTGCACACATTGGAACTAAAGCAAATAATCACATATAATGCGCTACTAGGACCATTAGAATGAGTACTCAAAAAGATGAAATGCTTATTGGGTGTCAAAAGTGCACTTTTTTTATTTATTTGGAGTGCATTTGGACTGTTTTCGGCATTAATCAAATCAAACAAGCATGCGTTTAACTCGCATTGGAACTTAAGCAAATAAATACATATAATGCACTACTAGGATCATAAGAATGAGTACTCAAAACATTAAAAGTTTATTGGGTGTCAAAAGTACACATTTTTTTTATTCAGAGTGCATTTGGATTTGTTTTCTGCATTAAGAAAAACTAATAAGCATGTGCTTAACACCCTATGGAACTTCACCAAATAAATAGTTATAAGGCACTACTAGGAGCATAAAACTAAGTACTTAAAAGATCAAAAGTTTATTGGGTACCAAAAGTACACAATTCTGACATTTGGAGTGCATTTGGACTGTTTTCAGCATTAATGAAAACAAACGAGCATGCATTTGACATCCATTGGGACTAAACAAAATTAATTCATATAATGCTCTACTAGGACAATTAGAATGTGTACTCAAAAGATCAAAAGCTTAATGGGTTTCAAAAATACACAGTTCTAATATTTGGAGGGCATTTGGACTGTTTTCAGCATCAATAAAAACAAGCGACCGTGCGTTTCACAACCACCGGAACTAAGAAAATAAATAAATGTAATGTGCTACTAGGACCAAAAGAATGAGTACTCAAAATATCAAAAGCTTATTGATTGTTGAAGGTGCACAATTCTGATATTTGGAGTGCATTTCAACTGTTTTCAGCATTAATAATAAAAAAAAAAAACGACCGTGTGTTTCACAACCATTTGACCTAAAGCAAACAAACACGTATAATGAACTACTAGAACTATAAGAATGGGCCCTCAAAAGATTAAAAGCTTATTAGGTGTCAAAAGGGCACATTTATGATATTTAGAGTGCATTTGGACTGTTTTCGGATTTCGTAAAATCAAACGACCGTGGGTTTCACGGCCATTGGAACTAAAGAAAACAAACACATATAGTGCATAATAGGACCATGAGAATGAGTACTCAAAAGATCAAAAGCTTATTAGGTGTCGAAGGTGCACAATTTTGATATTTGGAGTGCTATCGAAGTTCTTTTCGAGTGAAAATATGAAGATAGTATAGTGGCACAAGTAAGGGTGTCGAACCATAGGGACTAATAAAAAACATAGTAAAACCTTTGACTCTTACACATTAGCATTAGTTAATGACTCCTATGATTTAACATTGGGGGGTTTAAGTAATTTTGGAAAAGAAATAAAGACAGAAAGAAAAGAGAAAAAATTAGAACCATCTAAAAATAAACCTAAGACATAAAATAGGTTGGAAATGTTTTTAGGACATAAATCTGACTTAAAATGAGCTAAGGCCTTCCCCTAAACATTTATGAATCAATGAAATGATCTTTTAACTTATCCATTTCAAATGCACAACTAAGATGTTCACATATCTAGCATGGCATATAACTGATTGTATGAATCCTCACTTTCTTTGCATGTGAGATGCATGGCATATACATCAAACTTATATTTGAAGGTGCAACCTAGCATGGAATATACTCAGATTTAGCACCTAAAAACTCATTAGGAACGAAGAGGATTATGAACATCACATGAACCCTAGAACATGGCATTTATCCTAGATTTCCATGGAATTAATTTACATGATTAGTTCTGAACCTAACCACATGTTGCTAATGAACAAAAGAAGATATGACAGTCATCCTAATCATTCTCAATAGAAAGCAAACATAAAAAAGGTAGCTAAGCTTGAAAATATGTGCTTGAAACAATTAAGACAAAAAACTTATTCTAGCTTGCAAATGAAATTGATAAACTAAAATTGCACCATAACATTAATTCAATCATGTCTAGGGCTTCAAAGCAGCCCTAAGTATCCATAAACTAAATTAAAAACATAACAGAATACATAAAAAATTAGGAAAGCTAGAATCTAGAAACTGCTCAAGGCTAAAGACTCTGCTCAAGGCTAAAGACTCATGCTCTCTCCAGATTATGTGTTTTTCTTTTTCTTTTTTTTCTCTTCTTCTCCCCTCATGTTGTGTATTTGTCTCCTATTAAAAGGATTAGGAGTTTTCTAACATCTGACTCCTTTACATCCTTGAATTGACTCTCATTTATAGCTCATTACAATCAACTTTTAGTATAGGAGTAACTGAAAACTAGCTGTTATCAGAACTTGTAACTGAACAACTCCTCTTTATTCTGTCATAATGTCTTGTAGAAACCTCTAAATCATAAGCTGTAAAGACCATCAGAAAGAAGACTTCCAGGGCTTTCCAATATATAGCGAATTTTCTAATTCATTCTGAGCACTTCGGGGCAAAGCTCGCAAGTTGGCTGTTCTGCAAGGACCTTTTTTGGCGGATTTTGGGCCACTTGGGCTTCAAACTATCCATTCTAGGCTCTTAAGAAATTCAAAATAAGATGATTTCTTCAAGCCCTTACTTTCATCCTGAAATACAATACAAACAACAAAATACGTTGTGATGCGTAGAGATTTTAAGTCAAAAACCTAAGTAAAAGGGGGCGTAAAAGTATAACTTTATGCAGTCAAGAAGTGCAATTGGATTGTTTCGGCATTAACAAAAACAAACAACCGTGTGCTTCAAAACCATTGAAAATAAAGCAAATAAACACATATAATGCATTACAAGGATCATAAGAATGAGTCCTCTAAAGATCAAAAGCTTAAAGGGTGTCCAAAGTGCACGAGTGCAATTGGATTGTTTTCGACAAAAATAAAAACAAAGGAGCATGCGTTTGACACCTGTTGGAACATAAGAAATTAACCACATGAAATATGCTACTAGGACCATAAGAATAAGTACTCAAAAGATTGAAGGCGTATTGGGTGTTAAATATATAGGGTTTTCTATTTTGAGTGCATATGGACTATTTTCGGCATTAATAAAACAAATGAGCGTGCATTTGATACCCTTTAGAACATAAGTAAATAAACACATATAATGTGCTACTAGTATAATAATAATGAATACTCAAAATATTAAAAGTTTATTGGGTGTCAAAAGTGCACAGTTTTCTGGAGTGCATCTTGGTTGTTTTCGACATTAGCAAAAAGCAAATGACCATGCATTTGACAACCATTGGACCTTAAGCAAATAAACAGATATAAGTGGTACTAGGACCAAGAATGAGTACTCAAAAGATCAAATGCTGATTGGGTGTCAAAAGTACATAGCTTTTTTTTTATTTTTTTATTTTATTTATTTTATTTTTAAATTTAGAGTGCATTTGTATTATTTTTTATAATAATAAAAATCAACAAGTGTGCGTTTGACACCATTGGAATCTAAGAAAATAAACACATATAATTTGCTACTACGATCATAAGAATGAGTACTTAAAAGCTCAAAAGCTTATTGGGTGTCAAAAGTACACAATTTTCTATTTGGAGTGCATTTGCACTGTTTTCGACATTAATACAAACAAACAAACAAACGTTTGACACCCATTGTAACTTAAGAAAATTAACAAATATAATGTGCTACCGGTACCATAAGAATGAGTACTCAAAAGATCAAAAGCTTATTGGGTGCCAAAAGTACATAGTTCTGATATTTGGAGTGCTTTTGGATTGTTTTCGGCATTAATAAAACAAACGAGCATGAGTTTGACACCTATTGGGACTTAATCAAATAAACACATATAATGAGCTACTTGGACCACAAGAATGAATACTCGAAAGATTCGAAAGCTTATTGGGTTTCCAAAGTACATAATTTTTTTTATTTGTAGGATTGTTATCGGCATTTATAAAACCGACGACCGTGCATTTAACTCCCATTCGAACTTAAGAAAAAAAAAATATATATATATAATGTGCTACTAGGACCATAAGAATGAGTATTTAAAAGATTAAAAAGCTTATTGGGTGTCAAAAGTACATTTTTTTTTATTTGGAGCGCATTTGTACTATTTTCAGCATTAATAAAAACAAACGAGCATTCCTTTGACACCAATGGTGTGACAGCCCGTCCCGAATTATTTGTACCGTAGGTGTGAAATGACGATTTTGCCCTTGGTGGGTATTTGTCATTTTGGGATGTTGTTTAATTGTTTTTGGGGGTTGACTCTACAAGACCACACACCTACACCCACATCATCTTTGAAGGAAGATTTGTGAAAAACAAGTTCATTTGAGCAACATCAACAACATGCAATTAACAATTAAAAGGCGGAATCATGTTTATATGCACTCAAAAACAAAACTTAACCCATGAACTTCAAAGCCTAGTAGATAGGTGAACCAAGACTCAACTCAAAACAAAGTGAGTTGAGAAATCAATACCTTTGTAGATTCTTCTTTGCATAAGCAAAGGCTAATCACCCAAAGAGAGGGCCTTCATTGCTTGCATCTTAGATCCATGGATTTGGATGGATGAAAAGGTTTCTCCAAGTTCCCAAAATTGAGAACCTCTAATGATTCATCACCAAGGCATAATGAAGAAGGAATGAGTGACCTTGGAGGAGTTTGATTGCTAGATGATCCCTCCAAGGTGGCCGAAATTTTAGAGAGAAAGGAGAGCGTGTGTTCTCATCCTTTCCCCAAAAATTACCATATATAAATTTTAGGCTATAAAGTCCTTTATATAGTCCCTTCAAATAAGTGACCTAATGGACCAAAAGCCCTATTCTTCTATCATGGCCGGCCTATAGGGTTCATTGGGCTTTCAAGCCCTTTGTTTATTCAAGTTGTCATACAACTTGAGTTAATGGGCTTGACATTCAAATCCCATTGGGCCTTGCGGCCCAAAACTAACCCGAGGTCTTTAACGAACTTATTCGTTTGATTAATTAACATATTAATTAATCCTAGCCTTAGATAAATAATTAAACCATTTAATTATTCTTACTCATCTCCGTTGTTTCTTCAAACTCTACCTTACTCGGTGAACGATCCATTAGGTTCCTTTTAGCGAGGCAGTGGGCGATTAAAAACTCTTTCTAATCGATTGTGAATTGAAACTTACTTTCAATTCTCCCGTTAGTGATAATACACTTTTAGGGCTTCCACAAACCATGGTTGACGCCTAGCAGCATGTCATGGTTACCCAAGCTAATCAGAAGAGGTGGAGAACCTATTCAGTTTTAGGATTACAAATGCAATACGGTCTTTCTCTAATAGAATACTCTTGACCACATTGTTTGGTTTGATAGTTTATTCATGTCTACTATCCAATGTGAATCTTGTACTTATATGATTACCTTGAATGTGATCTGGAACGTATTCCAACATCTCATTCATCCTCTGGCCAGAGATTCTAAATCATATCATAGAGTATTCTCCCTCAAACAGTTTGAAGGTTAGAGATCCCTTGTTGCGCATTCACTTGCCTCCATGGCTAAGTGGCTTAACCCCGACGATGCCGTGGACACCCTGATAGAGTGACTTTGACATAATCAAAGATCAAGTACCTAACCACAAGACAGCTGTGATGCCTCAGGTCAAAGGACTACTTTGCATTATCCCAACCATGAGTTCTCATGTGACATGAATATGAGAACTCTTCGTTGATCGTGTTCAGTGAACTCATTCTCTATTGAGCACCTACGTACTTGTCTTGATGTCACACACACCAATGACTCGAGACTAGTCACTCTCCCTGAGAGAAGACATAGCACGTACTGATCTTAACGGACTGTCAATGCCCAATTGACATTCCTATGATCAGGAACGTTTAGGATGTGTCAACGAAAGAATGGTCTCATGAATCTAACTTCTTTAGATCGCATTCTTCTAATCACATATTCCTTGGACTTATTGTTTCAGCATATAACATTTATATGAGACGGCTCAAACAATAATGTTTGCCCTTAATATTAAACTAGATTAGTTTAACATGTGAAATGTCCATAAAGTATCATCATATGATTGGTTTTAGGGCACATTTCCAACAATCTCCCACTTGCACTAGAGCCAATCAGCTTAGTCATCAGTGATGATACCTCTTCTGTAGTCATTTCATAAATGGCTGAGTAGTAGGCCTAGACAATGGATATCTATATGTTATCCATAGAAGCAACCTTGAGAATAACGACGTCACCATTATACATGATTCTCAATCATGTGGTTCAGTCTCTCATTTGAGTTCGGACCTTGATGAGACCTTGATTCCCTGGCTTGAGCTATCGCCCCATTAGTGTCATACACTTTCTGGTTGGAACCGAATGGAGAGTTCATAAATGAACTTCCCATCCAAACAACAATGTTGTAAGCTTCTATATGGCAATATATTTTGCATACATGATGGAACACATTAAAGTCATTACTTTTAACGTTTCCACCCAAATATCTCTTTAGTCATAATAAAGAGATATCTCATTATCACTTCATTCATAATGAAGAGATATTCTATGATGGATTAGATTCATAATCTAATACATTTACGCTTCCATTACGTTACTCTAATTCTTCCTCATTCTTGAGGAATCCATCCTTAGTATTTCTTTAAATACCTAAGGATTCACTTGACAGTTGCCATGGTTCTGATCCTGGGCTTGCACTGATATCATCTTGTACCGTTCTAGGTACAACTTATATCAATGAAATACATAAATCACCTTTCTGCGTGTGCATAAAGGATTCTATTTACGCATTATTTCTTTGGGAGTCAAAGGGTACATTCCCTTTGAGAAGAACAACTTCCTAGTCTCACTAGAATTGTCATTCTAATTGAAGTTTATCATCATATGAGAAACTTCCTAGCATCTCTTGTCTATTTTTGATATAATCCAATTATATCTTGAAATCTATCATTATAGATTTCCATCCCATGTATATAGACTATGTCTCCCATATACATTCTATCATTATAGAATGTTTAAAGTCATAACTTTAACGATGAAGAATTCCTTTCATTTTCAAAATTAATATATATCATGTATATATATATATATATATATTCAAATTTAGGAATATGATTAACTCCCACTAATCTTTTGTAAACCTAGTAAACAAAAGATTCATTTACATCTTTATGAGAAATCAAGCGATTTGATCCTTTTTCTCATAAGATGCTTATAGCTCCCACTAACTTGCTGAGATTCATGATGGATGGATCTCTACAACTTATATGTCTTGTGATTCTTAGTTTTAGACATATATTATCAAGACTATCTTGATAATGGTTTCGGAAACCCATATTATGTCCAAACATTGAATCACCATTTAGTTGTTTCTTGCAATCTTCGAATTAATTGAAACTAAGACTATGTCAAAGACGGTTTCTTCAAAGTCAACCATTTTCTTTGAGTGTAGTCACCTTAAGCTACCGATTAGCTATTAAGGTTTCATTATTTCGATTCAAATGGTACTTTACCATTTCCTTGAGTATATGTCATATATATACACTTAGTGTAGTCATAAGGATTTTCATTCTTATTTCTTTCGAATTAAGAGGTGTAACTCTATGACATAGTCATAAAGTTCAAACCATTCAACTGACACGATTTATAAATCCTTCTCGACTACCTTGGAGCTTGTGGTGTAGGAACTAGGTTGTTATTTTTGTTGATCATATCAAACAAATATTGCTTATTAGCACACAACCCCAAATCTTTGTTGGAAATGTGCCCTAAAACCAATCATATGATGATACTTTACGGACATTTCAAACTAATGTAGTTTAAAGGGCAAAGATTATTGTTTGAGCCGTCTAATATAAATGTTATATGCTTAAACGATAAGTCCAAGGAATATGTGATTGGAAGAATGCGATCTAAAGAAGTTAGATTCATGAGACCATTCTTTCGTTGACACATCCTAAACGTTCCTGATCATAGGATTGTCAATTGGGCATTGACAGTCCGTTAAGATCAGTACGTGCTATGTCTTCTCTCAGGGAGAGTGACTAGTCTCGAGTCATTGGTGTGTGTGACATCAAGACAAGTACGTAGGTGCTCAATAGAGAATGAGTTCACTGAACACGATCAACGAAGAGTTCTCATATTCATGTCACATGAGAACTCATGGTTGGGATAATGCAAATTAGTCTTTTGACCTGAGGCATCACAGTTGTCTTGTGGTTAGGTCCTTAATCTTTGATTATGTCAAAGTCACTCTATCAGGGTGTCCACGGCATCGTTGGGGTTAAGCCACTTAGCCATGGAGGCAAGTGAATGCGCAACAAGGGATCTCTAACCTTCAAACTGTTTGAGGGAGAATACTCTATGATATGATTTAGAATCTCTGGCCAGAGTATGAATGAGATGTTGGAATGCGTTCCAGATCACATTCAAGGTAATCATATAAGTACAAGATTCACATTGGATAGTAGACATGAATAAACTATCAAACCAAACAATGTGGTCAAGAGTATTGTATTAAAGAAAGACCGTATTGCATTTGTAATCCTAAACTGAATAGGTTCTCCACCTCTTCTGATTAGCTTGGGTAACCATGATATGCTGCTAGGTGTCACTCATGGTTTGTGGAAGCCCTAAAAGTGTATTATCACTAACGGGAGAATTGAAAGTAAGTTTCAATTCACAATCGATTTGAAAGAGTTTGAATCGCCCACTGCCTCGCTAAAAGGAACCTAATGGATCGTACACCGTGTAAGGTAGAGATTGAAGATTCAACGGAGATGAGTAAGAATAATTAAATGGTTTAATTATTTATCTAAGGCTAGGATTAATTAATATGTTAATTAATCAAACGAATAAGTTCGTTAAAGACCTCGGGTTAGTTTTGGGCCGCAAGGCCCAATGAGATTTGAATGTCAAGCCCATTAACTCAAGTTGTATGACAACTTGAATAAAACAAAGGGCTTGAAAGCCCAATAAACCTATAGGCTAGCCATGTGTAAAAGAATAGGGCTTTTGGTCCATTAGGTCACTTATTTGAAGGGACTATATAAAGGACTTTATAGCCTAAAATTTACTAAGGGTTATTTTTGGGGGAAAGGATGAGAACACAAGCTCTCCTTTCTCTCTAAAATTTTGGCCAATCTAGAGGGGAATAGCTAGCAATCTTACTTCCTCTAGGTCACTCATTTCTTCTACAATATACCTTGGTGTGGAGACTTAGAGGTTCTCAATTTTGGGAACTTGGAGAAACCTTTTCATCCATCCAAATCCATGGATCCAAGATGCAAGGAATGAAGGCCCTCTCTTTGGGTGGTTAGCCTTTGCTTATGCAAAGAGGAATCTACAAAGGTATTGATTTCTCAACTCACTTTGTTTTGAGTTGAGTCTTGATTCACCTATCTACTAGGCTTTGAATTTCATGGGTAAATGTTTTGTTTTAAGTGCATACAAGCATGATTCCGCCTTTAATTGTTAATTGCATGCTATTGATGTTGCTTAAATGAACATGTTTTTCACAAATTTTCCTTCAATCTTAACATGTTTAAGATTTGTCTTTCTTTCCAACTACATCTTATGGAGTTATGAAAATTTTTTGGAAGATCTTCTAATTAACAATCATATTGTTTTTAGAAGTATATATATCCTATATATGGGTAATAGATAACATCCAACGAACTAAATTTTATTCAAGTTCGTTCTTCTCCTAATGGAGAAATTCATTATCTTATGATGCTATTTTCCTTGATATCTTTCAAGGAAACTCATCTAAAGTGTTATCTTTCCTTGGATCAAATCCAAGGAGGTAAATACTTTAGACGTCTTACTCATCAACTCACATTTCTTGAATTCTTTGAAACCTTTTGCAAAGTATTCGGACTTGTGTTTATTCAAAATAAACTATAGTCCAACCGAGAGTGATCTTCGGTGAATGTCATACAACATGAGTAGTATTATGTTGTGGATAAGAGCCACTAACATCTAAGTGAATTAATCTCAACAACTTTGTGATTCTTTCTTCTTTCCAAAAAGAATAAAGATTCGAACATTTCGCCTCTATACAATTTTAACAAGAAGGCATTGGATCCGGATCTAACGATCCAAAGCATCCATCTATTACCAACTCGTAATTTATGTTTTAGAGGTGTCACAACTCAGCTGGGATTAGTCACTCCCTTGCAACCTTTTGGGTTTTAAGCATCATCGTATTCTAAACAGTTAAACTACCACATCATCTCTACTATAGAGACAACCAATTAAATTACAATAATCTAATTATTGATTAATAAAGAACAATGTTTTGTCAAACAAAACATTTATCCATCTCTACTATAGTGACGGATTTAAGTTCCTTAAAATTGGAATGTAAAGACAATCTTTAGTATTTTCCAATTTCTTTGGTAGTTCATATGAGGAAGTAAGTACAATCCGCTTTCGCAGAGATCTATATTTTATTCACTTTCCGAATGTGAAGTACTTTCTCTTCTCTCATTAATCTTCTACTTTTTATTAGCACACTTTTACAACAATTGTAAAACATAGTTACTAATACAGAATCAAACATTCAAGTAGAAGAACCAACTGTTTTGAATTATTCAAGAACATTTTACAACACCTTCGAAAGGTGTGTTCTTGACACTTGCAAGACATTTCTTGCAAATACCCCTTCCAATGTCCATCCTTTCATAAAGAAAGTTTGTTCCCTTGGAGTTATTTTGCCTTCTTCATTTGACTTCCCTTTTGACTACAATAGTCATGGTCCCTAAACTCCCACTATCTCTCTTGAAACTTATTTCAAATGTGTTATACACATCAAATGATTTGGAGAGCGTGCGGTTATTGTTCACTATATAGTTTACAATAAACTTAGTGAACCATTAGGATAGGGACACAAAGGTGAAGTCCTTGCCTAGTTTCCGTCTCGTTAAGTGGTTTAACACTTCAACACTCAATGATTCAAAATCATCATAAGTCCATATAAATGGACTATTTTTGTCAACCAACCATTATGTTCTAAACATAATAACAAACTTTCAAGAGTTGTTCAAGGCAACTCTTATTTCTTCATACAACAATTTGTAAGTGAAGAATCATGGCACATAAAGTGTCCATGCCCTTGTGCTTACTTCTCAAGTTCCTTGTTCGTGTAACAAAGAGACAAGCACTAGAGTTTGCATTGTCCTCTTCATGGTAGACTTATCTAACATGTTCTTCCATTGATACATTATCAATAGGAAGATTGTGAGGATGAGACTACTTAGGTACTTTTACAATCCATTCAAGACAATCTATGGGATTGTGATACCAAGTTCGGAAACTAAAGCGTTCGGTTTTTCTTTGTCAAGTTTTGGATAGCGTTTGCAAATATATTGGTAAACAAATACATAACGAATATAATTGATTGATTTTAAGCTATTTGATCCGGGTCTTTAAATCAAAATAGCACCACCCACTATTTTTAGCAAATTCCATATCCCTCATCGGAATTCGAGAGTTTTAGAGGAAACTCTTAGTAGGGTATGGGAGGCTCACTATTACCAAGCCCACCTCACGATGATACGATACCGGCTAGCATTAATAATAATGAGAGAGTACGCTTACTCATTTGCATCTCTTGCAAGTACCCATCTTATTTGGCCTCTAGAGAATGTTGCCTCACAATGATATGATATCGGCGCCATTGCACTTAGTTAAGTTATTCCCACCATGCTTAGTTCATGAAGGGGTTCAAGAATAGCCTAATAAGTGACCTAATGGACCAAAAGCCCTATTCTTCTATCATGGCCGGCCTATAGGGTTCATTGGGCTTTCAAGCCCTTTGTTTATTCAAGTTGTCATACAACTTGAGTTAATGGGCTTGACATTCAAATCCCATTGGGCCTTGCGGCCCAAAACTAACCCGAGGTCTTTAACGAACTTATTCGTTTGATTAATTAACATATTAATTAATCCTACCCTTAGATAAATAATTAAACCATTTAATTATTCTTACTCATCTCCGTTGTTTCTTCAAACTCTACCTTACTCGGTGAACGATCCATTAGGTTCCTTTTAGCGAGGCAGTGGGCGATTAAAAACTCTTTCTAATCGATTGTGAATTGAAACTTACTTTCAATTCTCCCGTTAGTGATAATACACTTTTAGGGCTTCCACAAACCATGGTTGACGCCTAGCAGCATGTCATGGTTACCCAAGCTAATCAGAAGAGGTGGAGAACCTATTCAGTTTTAGGATTACAAATGCAATACGGTCTTTCTCTAATACAATACTCTTGACCACATTGTTTGGTTTGATAGTTTATTCATGTCTACTATCCAATGTGAATCTTGTACTTATATGATTACCTTGAATGTGATCTGGAACGTATTCCAACATCTCATTCATACTCTGGCTAGAGATTCTAAATCATATCATAGAGTATTCTCCCTCAAACAGTTTGAAGGTTAGAGATCCCTTGTTGCGCATTCACTTGCCTCCATGGCTAAGTGGCTTAACCCCGACGATGCCGTGGACACCCTGATAGAGTGACTTTGACATAATCAAAGATCAAGTACCTAACCACAAGACAGCTGTGATGCCTCAGGTCAAAAGACTACTTTGCATTATCCTAACCATGAGTTCTCATGTGACATGAATATGAAAACTCTTCGTTGATCGTGTTCAGTGAACTCATTCTCTATTGAGCACCTACGTACTTGTCTTGATGTCACACACACCAATGACTCGAGACTAGTCACTCTCCCTGAGAGAAGACATAGCACGTACTGATCTTAACGGACTGTCAATGCCCAATTGACATTCCTATGATCAGGAACGTTTAGGATGTGTCAACGAAAGAATGGTCTCATGAATCTAACTTCTTTAGATCGCATTCTTCTAATCACATATTCCTTGGACTTATTGTTTCAGCATATAACATTTATATGAGACGGCTCAAACAATAATGTTTGCCCTTAATATTAAACTAGATTAGTTTAACATGTGAAATGTCCATAAAGTATCATCATATGATTGGTTTTAGGGCACATTTCCAACAATCTTCTCCCATGCTCTCTTTATCGCAGACTCTTTCTCTCTTTCTCTCTTTCTCACTTGTACTGACGAGACTCAAAGCCTTTGCAAACGTGGCGGATCGAAGTGGAAAATGGTACCTTTGTATTCGTGAGGATCTTATGAGTTCAACCATACCAAATTTATGTAAGGAATCCTTCGATTTCACGTCGAACCATGAGCCTCCGATTTTGTCATTCATGCACACATGGAATATTGTTTTTTAGGGAATTTGAAGCTTATAGGAAGCTTAGTGAGGTCCTTAAGAAGCTCGGGGTAGTTCGTTGGGTGAAATTGGACGTCGGGAAAGCTAGTTTTGAAGTTAGCCGGGTTTTCTCAAATTTCTCTGGTGAGATCGTGTGATCTTTGAGGTTTCAAATAGGTGTAACGTTGTTCTACTCATCTCCAGCTTTCCATTGGTGCAAATTTTATAGAAGTTGGTGAAGAAACGTGTGAGAACGAAGGGTTTAAAGTTTTTCCAGGTTTCCGGCAACCGGCGACTCGCTGGAAAAGAAGACGGAATATTCTGTCAGTTTGGATGGAATATTCTGACATCGTCAGTCAGATTTAACGGAATCCGTTAGGGTTTAACGGAATATTCCTGACAGTGTTAACTAACGCCGTCAGTGTGACTGGCACGTGGCCGCACGTGGGGGGTGCGTAGGTCCGTGCACTCGCCGGCGTGAAAAATTATTTTAAAAATATGGGGATGTTCGTGAGGTTAAGTAGATCACGTTGGTATATCCAAACACCCCATTTGAGCATTGTAGGAGAAGTTATTACCTGAGGTGAGACCTATCCTGAGGACGAGCGCAAGGCAAGGCGGTTACGACCCTTCCACATATTAGTGAGTGGGCTTTTGGTTTTTCATAAATACCTATATACTTGTGGTTTTTCCCAAAAAATGAAATGGAATGTTTATATATTTTAAATACCATGCATAGTGTTTGCCTATTTATTGATGCATTAGTAGTTGCATATATGTATGTTTAGTGCTGCGGACGCATAGGTAAGTGCCAGGTAAGTTTATGGTTTATGATTGTGAATTAGTGGTTATGTGAGATGCATAGAGAGCTCATAACCTGCACCCCCGATGTTAGTGCTCCCGCCCAGAGTAGGGCACAGTCCTTCACGTGATGTTCACCTCCCGCACCACACGCTCATCTTGGATCCAAGTTAGGTGCACAGTCCTGTCGTACAGACCACTTTAGGTGGTTCCAACTCGTAGGTGACCCGCGATTATTCGCCCAGTCTTTACGTGATCGTAGCACTTGAGCATATTTATTTACACCCAGTCATGTCGTACAGACTGCTTTAGGTGGTTCCGAATCGTGTGCAGGTATAGTTAGTGAGTTGGGGATTTGAGCTCTAGATTCAGCCGTACAGGTCACGTTAAGTAACTCCGACTGACATGTTACTTGCATTGATTGACATTACTTGGGTTATTTACATTTTATGTGGAGGCATTCGACATGGCATATTTCTGAACATGTTTTCGATATATATGTATATTCTATTTTTTGGGAAACTATACAGGTTTTATGGCGAGGGGTTAGAACTTTTGATAAATAAATGATTTTGAAAAGCTTTGTTTTTACCCACTCACACTTTCTGTTTTGTGCCCCTCCAGGTTCTAGTTAGAAGCATTTTGGTGGCTCACGAGGACTTGACGGTGGTTCTGACAGAATATCACAAATGTAGGATCACCTTGGGTGTTGTGTAATTAGTATTCATTCTTTTGGCTGCACTTATGCTCTTTGTGCTCTGATTATGTTTATCACACTTAGTCTCGCACTAGTGTGTTACCTTAACTAGTTTTTTTAGTAGTTTGGTTTTTATTTATTCGTACGTTTATTATTATCTTTTACTTCCGCACTGTGCACATGGTTATGTCACCCTCTCGTGATGGCTAGCATGCCTTGATCTCGGTCGGGGTGTGTCAAATGGGGCTTAATCAAATAAACACATATAATGCGCTAATAGGAAAATAAGAATTAGTACTCAAAAGATCAAAGTTTTATTGGAAGTCATAAGTACACAATTTTTCTATTTGGAGTGCATTCAGACTGTTTTCGGCATTAATAAAACTAACGACCGTGAGTTTGACACCCATTGGAACTTAAGAAAATAAACACATATAATGCGCCACTAGGACATCAACAATGAGTACTCACAAGATCAAAATTTTATTGGGAGTCATAAATACACAGTTTTTTTATTTGCAGTGCATTTGGATTGTTTTCGGCATTAATAAAGCCAATGATTGTGCGGTTGACATATGACAGCCCGTCCCAAATTATTTGTACCGTAGGTGCGAAAAGACTAAAATGCCCTTGGACCTAATTGGTGTTGTGGGGTGTTGCTTTGTTGTTTTTTTGGTGGTTGACTTTACAGGACACACACACACACACCCACACACACACACACTCCCGTGACTCTCTCTCACTTTCTTCTTCTCTCGGACTTCATTCCATTTCCTTTGCAAGTGTACGGACGAACTTCAAAACCAATCTTCCACGCACGGATCGACATCTAGAAGTTTTTAGGAGTTTTTAAGGCCACTGGGAACTTTAGGAGGTCCTCACGAAGCTCGGAGAAGAAAGTTGGAAGGAATTGGATGTCGGGATCATGAGTTGCAGGTTTGGTCGGAATATCGTGGGTTTTTTCGGCGAGATTTCGTTGGTTTTAGGGCTTCAAAGTGTTTCCGGCAACGCATACGACGACGGACGGTGGCGGCTGGCGAGACTCACCGGAGAAGATAAGGGAATATTCCGTTAAGTTAATGGAATATTCTTAACGGCGTTAGGTGAGACCTATCTTGAGGACGAGCGTAGTCACTCGAGACAAGGGGGTTACGACCCTTCCACATACTAGTGAGTGGGCTTTTGGTTTTCCGTATATACCTATATATTTGTGGTTTTTCCCAGAATATGATATGGAATGTTTGTATGTTTAAATGCCATGAATTAGTAGTTGCATATATGTATGTTTGGTGCTGCAGACACATAGGTAAGTTATACTTTATAGTTGTGACATAGTAGTTATATGATATGCATAGAGAGCTCATAACCTGCACCCCCAGTGTTGGTGCTCCTGCCTAGAGTAGGGCACTGTCCTTTACGAGATGTTCACCTCCCGCACCACACGCTCATCTTGGATCCAAGTTAGGTGCACAGTCCTGTCGTACAGACCACTTTAGGTGGTTCCGACTCGTAGGTGACCAGCGATTATTCGCCCAGTCTTCACGTGATCGTAGCACTTGAGCGTATTTATTTACACTCAATCTTGTCGTATAGACCACTTTAGGTGCTTTCGACTCATGTGCAGGTATAGTTAGTGAGTTGGGGATTTGAGCTCTAGATTTAGCTGTACAGGTCATGTTAGGTGACTCCGGCTAACATGTTATTTGCATTGATTGACATTACCTGGATTACTTACATTTTATGTGGAGGCATTTGACATGGCATATTTCTGAGCATGTTTTCGATATATGTGTATATTCTATTTTCTGGAAAACTATACAGGTTTTATGGTGAGGGGTTAGAACTTTTGATAATGAAATGATTTTTGAAAAGCTTTGTTTTTGCCCACTCACACTTTCTGTTTTGCGCCCTTCCAGGTTCTAGTTTGGATTGCTCTTTTGGTGGCTTACAAGGAATCCACGGCATATCTGACAGATTATCACCAGTGTAGGACCACCTTGTGTGTGTGTGTGTGTTTAGTTAGTGTTTGTTTCGTTGGACTGCACTAGGCTTTCTGTGCTCTGAATATTGTTTTTTTTTCACACTTACACTTGCACTTGTGTGTTAACTACTTTGTTTTGTAGTTTGGTTTTTATTTATTCGTATTTTTATTATTATCTTTTGCTTCCGCACTGTGCACATAGCTACGTCACCCTCACGTGACGACCAGCACGCCCTGATTTCGGTCGGGGTGTGTTATGACATCTGTTGGAACTTCAGAAAATAAACACGTATAATGTGCTACTAGGACCATAATAATGAGTACTCAAAAGATCAAAATTTTATTGGGTGTCAAAAGTACACAATTTTTTTTATTTGGAGTGCATTTGGATTGTTTTTGGCAGTAATAGAACCAACGACCGTGCGTTTGACACCCGTTGGAACTTAAGAAAATAAACACATATAATGTGCTACTAGGACCATAAGAATGAGTACTCAAATGATCCAAAAGCTTATGGGTGTCAAATATACAAATTTTTTTTTTTATTTGGAATGCATTTGGACAGTTTTTAACATTAATAAAACCAACGATCGTGCGGTTGACACCCTTTGGAACTTAAGAAAATAAACATGTATAATGTGCTTCTGGGACCATAAGAATGAGTACTGAAAAGATCCAAAAGCTTACTGGGTATCAAAACTACAGAGTTTTTTTTTATTTGGAATGCATTTGGACTGTTTTCGGCATTAATAAAACCAACGATCGTGGGGTTGACACCCTTTTGAAGGAAAATTTGTGAAAAACATGTTCATTTAAGCAACATCAATAGCATGCAATTAACAATTAAAGGCGGAATCATGCTTGTATGCACTTAAAAACAAAACATTTACCCATGAAATTCAAAGCCTAGTAGATAGGTGAACCAAGACTCAACTCAAAACAAAGTGAGTTGAGAAATCAATACCTTTGTAGATTCCTCTTTGCATAAGCAAAGGCTAATCACCCAAAGAGAGGGCCTTCATTCCTTGCACCTTAGATCCATGGATTTGGATGGATGAAAAGGTTTCTCCAAGTTCCCAAAATTGAGAACCTCTAATTATTCATCACCAAGGCATAATGAAGAAGAAATGAGTGACCTTGGAGGAGTTTGATTGCTAGATGATCCCTCCAAGGTTGGCCAAAATTTTAGAGAGAAAGGAGAGCTTGTGTTCTCATCCTTTCCCCCAAAAATAACCCTTAGTAAATTTTAGGCTATAAAGTCCTTTATATAGTCCCTTCAAATAAGTGACCTAACGGACCAAAAGCCCTATTCTTTTACACATGGCCTATAGGTTTATTGGGCTTTCAAGCCCTTTGTTTTATTCAAGTTGTCATACAACTTGAGTTAATGGGCTTGACATTCAAATCCCATTGGGCCTTGCGGCCCAAAACTTACCCGAGGTCTTTAACGAACTTATTCGTTTGATTAATTAACATATTAATTAATTCTAGCCTTAGATAAATAATTAAACCATTTAATTATTCTTACTCATCTCCGTTGTTTCTTCAAACTCTACCTTACTCTGTGAACGATCCATTAGGTTCCTTTTAGCGAGGCAGTGGGCGATTAAAACTCTTTCTAATCGATTGTGAATTGAAACTTACTTTCAATTCTCCCGTTACTGATAATACACTTTTAGGGCTTCCACAAACCATGGTTGACGCCTAGCAGCATGTCATGGTTACCCAAGCTAATCAGAAGAGGTGGAGAACCTATTCAGTTTAGGATTACAAATGCAATACGGTCTTTCTCTAATACAATACTCTTGACCACATTGTTTGGTTTGATAGTTTATTCATGTCTACTATCCAATGTGAATCTTGTACTTATATGATTACCTTGAATGTGATCTGGAACGCATTCCAACATCTCATTCATACTCTGGCCAGAGATTCTAAATCATATCATAGAGTATTCTCCCTCAAACAGTTTGAAGGTTAGAGATCCCTTGTTGCGCATTCACTTGCCTCCATGGCTAAGTGGCTTAACCCCAACGATGCCATGGACACCCTCATGATGGAGTGACTTTGACATAATCAAAGATTAAGGACCTAACCACAAGACAACTGTGATGCCTCAGGTCAAAAGACTAATTTGCATTATCCCAACCATGAGTTCTCATGTGACATGAATATGAAAACTCTTCGTTGATCGTGTTCAGTGAACTCATTCTCTATTGAGCACCTACGTACTTGTCTTGATGTCACACACACCAATGACTCGAGACTAGTCACTCTCCCTGAGAGAAGACATAGCACGTACTGATCTTAACGGACTGTTAATGCCCAATTGACAATCCTATGATCAGGAACGTTTAGGATGTGTCAACGAAAGAATGGTCTCATGAATCTAACTTCTTTAGATCGCATTCTTCCAATCACATATTCCTTGGACTTATCGTTTAAGCATATAACATTTATATGAGACGGCTCAAACAATAATGTTTGCCCTTAATATTAAACTAGATTAGTTTAACATGTGAAATGTCCATAAAGTATCATCATATGATTGGTTTTAGGGCACATTTCCAACAATCTCCCACTTGCACTAGAGCCAATCAGCTTAGTCATCAGGGATGATACCTCTTCTGTAGTCATTTCATAAATGGCTGAGTAGTAGGCCTAGACAATGGATATCTATATGTTATCCATAGAAGCAACCTTGAGAATAACGACGTCACCATTATACATGATTCTCAATCATGTGGTTCAGTCTCTCATTTGAGTTCGGACCTTGATGAGACCTTGATTCCCTGGCTTGAGCTATCGCCCCATTAGTGTCATACACTTTCTGGTTGGAATCGAATGGAGAGTTCATGAATGAACATTCCCATCCAAACAACAATGTTGTAAGCTTCTATATGGCAATATATTTTGCATACATGATGGAACACATTAAAGTCATTTACTTTTAACGTTTCCACCCAAATATCTCTTTAGTCATAATAAAGAGATATCTCATTATCACTTCATTCATAATGAAGAGATATTCTATGATGGATTAGATTCATAATCTAATACATTTACGCTTCCATTACGTTACTCTAATTCTTCCTCATTATTGAGGAATCCATCCTTAGTATTTCTTAAATACCTAAGGATTCACTTGACAGTTGCCATGGTTCTGATCCTGGGCTTGCACTGATATCATCTTGTACCGTTCTAGGTACAATTTATATCAATGTTTTCATACAATATGAAATACATAAATCACCTTTCTGCGTATGCATAAAGGATTCTATTTACGCATTATTTCTTTGGGAGTCAAAGGGTACATTCCCTTTGAGAAGAACAACTTCCTAGTCTCACTAGAATTGTCATTCTAATTGAAGTTTATCATCATATGAGAAACTTCCTAGCATCTCATTGTCCATTTTAGGGATTGATATAATCCAATTATATCTTGAAATCTATCATTATAGATTTCCATCCCATGTATATAGACTATGTCTCCCATATACATTCTATCATTATAGAATGTCTAAAGTCATAACTTTAACGATGAAGAATTCCTTTCATTTTCAAAATTAATATATATCATGTATATATATTCAAATTTAGGAATATGATCAACTCCCACTAATCTTTTGTAAACCTAGTAAACAAAAGATTCATTTACATCTTTATGAGAAATCAAACGATTTGATCCTTTTTCTCATAAGATGCTTATAGCTCCCACTAACTGGCTGAGATTTATGATGGATGGATCTCTACAACTTATATGTCTTGTGATTCTTAGTTTTAGACATATATTATCAAGACTATCTTGATAATGGTTTCGGAAACCCATATTATGTCCAAACCATTCAACTGAGACGGTTTATAAATCCTTCTGGACTACCTTGGAGCTTGTGGTATAGGAACTAGGTTGTTATTTTGTTGATCATATCAAACAAATATTGCTTATTAGCACACAACCCCAAATTTTAACATGTTTAAGATTTGTCTTTCTTTCCAACTACATCTTATGGAGTTATGAAAATTTTGGAAGATCTTCTAATTGACAATCATATTGTTTTTAGAAGTATATATATCCTATATATGGGTAATAGATAACATCCAACGAACTAAATTTTATTAAAGTTCGTTCTTCTCCTAATGGAGAAATTCATTATCTTATGATGCTATTTTCCTTGATATCTTTCAAGGAAACTCATCTAAAGTGTTATCTTTCCTTGGATCAAATCCAAGGAGGTAAATACTTTAGACGTCTTACTCATCAACTTACATTTCTTGAATTCTTTGAAACCTTTTGCAAAGTATTCGGACTTGTGTTTATTCAAAATAAACTATAGTCCAACCGAGAGTGATTTTCGGTGAATGTCATACAACATGAGTAGTATTATGTTGTGGATAAGTGCCACTAACATCTAAGTGAATTAATCTCGACAACTTTGTGGTTCTTTCTTCTTTCCAAAAGAATAAAGATTCGAACATTTCGCCTCTATACAATTTTAACAAGAAGGTATTGGATCCGGATCTAACGATCCAAAGCATCCATCTATGACCAACTCGTAACTTATGTTTTAGAGGTATCACAACTCAGTTGGGATTAGTCACTACCTTGCAACCTTTTGGGTTTTAAGCATCATCGTATTCTAAACAGTTAAACAACCACATCATCTCTACTATAGAGACAACCAATTACAATAATCTAATTATTGATTAATAAAGAACAATGTTTTGTCAAACAAAACATTCATCCATCTCTACTATAGTGACGGATTTAAGTTCCTTAAAATTGGAATGTAGAGACAATCTTTAGTATTTTCCAATTTCTTTGGTAGTTCATATGAGGAAGTAAGTACAATCCGCTTTCGCAGAGATCTATATATTATTCACTTTCCGAATGTGAAGTACTTT
This sequence comes from Pyrus x bretschneideri, assembly GCF_019419815.1. Classification (NCBI taxonomy): domain Eukaryota; kingdom Viridiplantae; phylum Streptophyta; class Magnoliopsida; order Rosales; family Rosaceae; genus Pyrus; species Pyrus x bretschneideri. Next base: position 859,712 of record NW_025999821.1, on the reverse strand, counting down.
CTCTTCTCTCATTAATCTTCTACTTTTTATTAGCACACTTTTACAACAATTGTAAAACATAGTTACTAATACGGAATCATGCATTCAAGTAGAAGAACCAACTGTTTTGAACTATTTCAAGAACATATTACAACACCTTCGAAAGGTGTGTTCTTGACACTTGCAAGACATTTCTTGCAAATACCCCTTCCAATGTCCATCCTTTCATAAAGAAAGTTTGTTCCCTTGGAGTTATTTTGCCTTCTTCATTTGACTTCCCTTTTGACTACAATAGTCATGGTCCCTAAACTCCCACTATCTCTCTTGAAACTTATTTCAAATGTGTTATACACATCAAACGATTTGGAGAGCGTGCGGTTATTGTTCACTATATAGTTTACAATAAACTTTAGTGAACCATTAGGATAGGGACACAAAGGTGAAGTCCTTGCCTAGTTTCCGTCTCGTTAAGTGGTTTAACACTTCAACACTCAATGATTCAAAATCATCATAAGTCCATATAAATGGACTATTTTTGTCAACCAACCATTATGTTCTAAACATAATAACAAACTTTCAAGAGTTGTTCAAGGCAACTCTCATTTCTTCATACAACAATTTGTAAGTGAAGAATCATGGCACATAAAGTGTCCATGCACTTGTGCTTACTTCTCAAGTTCCTTGTTCGTGTAACAAAGAGACAAGCACTAAAGTTTGTGTTGATTAAGGGTTGTTCAAAGCAACTCTTATTTCTTCATACAACAATTTGTATTTGAAGAATTATGACATTAAAAGTGTTGTCCTTCTCATTTTAGACTTATCTAACATATTCTTCCAATGATACATTATCAATAGGAAGATTGTGAGGATGAGACTACTTAGTTACATCTACAAGCCATTAAAGACAATCTATGGGATTGTAGAACTAAGTCCGGAAATTAAAGCATTCGGCTTTTCTTTGTCAAGTTTTGGATAGCGTTTGCAAATATATTGGTAAACAAATACATAACGAATATAAATTGATTGATTTTAAGCCATTTGATTCGGGTCTTTAAATCAAATAGCACCACCCACTATTTTTGGCAAATTCCATATCCCTCATCGGAATTCGAGAGTTTTGTTGAACTCTTAGCAGGGTATGGGAGACTCACTATTACCAAGCCCACCTCACGATGATACGATGTCGATTAGCAAATAATAATGAGAGAGTACGCTTACTCATTTGCATCTCTTGCAAGTACCCATCTTATTTGGCCTCTAGAGAATGTTGCCTCACAATGATATGATGTCGGCGCCATTGCACTTAGTTAAGTTATTCCCACCATGCTTAGTTCATGAAGGGGTTCAAGAATAGCCTCACAATGATATGATGTTGGCCATCCTCGTTGCCTACACTCACCTCATCATATGCGTATAGACTCCTCCTGAATGTAAGCATGCACTTTGTACTCCCCCATGATAGGGTGAAGCCGGTATACAAGTCACAAACGATTGGAGCCCACCACGGTGGAAGGCCTACGAAGAGATATTCAAAGCATCTCTCGCTTATCAACTTAATAATGGTTTGTTGAGGGTTTTAGGTCTCATCATATATAAACATACATTTTAATCCAATTAAAACATTTTGGTCCTATTACAACTATTGGTCCATTTGATTGATTTAGTTGTATATAATACTCCCACTAAGCTTTTAAAACGGTTTTTAAAGCAAGAGTATATGATACTACTAACATAAGGTTTGCATTCATTGATGGACTATATAGTTGCCTTAGGGCCTTAGGATGACTATGAACCTTTGATTCGATTCAACACGAGCCTAGTGTTGAATCTCGGTCTAGGGATGGAGATTGATTTTAGTTACGCGCTTAATCACATTAAGGCGTGTTGTCTTAGGGCGTTGGACCCAACTACTCCAATTTCATGCATATCGAATAAAACAAGAAAGGAGTACTTCAAAGTAAATAAGAGCTTATGCTCTTTTACAACAATTGATCAAATCAAATTACTTTAAAGTAAAGAAGAGCTTATGCTCTTTTACAACAATTGATCATATCAAATTACAACCAAAATTTAATCTACACATTCCCATGGTTCAAACAAATTTGAAACGGCCTTTCACATAGCTCAATTATAGTAGGCTTAGGTTCATAATCACCCTTTCTTTAATTAATTAACGCTTTAACTAATTAAAACTTGAATGCAACATTTTCATTTGGTTTTTGTATCCATAGAATTGATTTAAATGGAGCTAAATGAAATGAAAATCCAATTCTCATTTAAAGAGACAAAACAATTTTGTTCTCTACCTAATTTGGGCCAAAATGCTATGACCTCAACTTGTTTGGGCCATAGTGCAATTAACCTCAACTTTTGGGCTATTTTGCAAAAACTTAAACTTTTGGGGTCACTTTGTAAAAACACAAAAGTCCACTACTTCATGTAATTACAACTAGAACCCCAAAATTTCCACAAAAACTAAAACTTCATTAAAGGAGCAAAACAATTTGTCCTTTTAGTGATTTTGGACCTTTACGTAAAAACGTAAACTTTTGGGTCAAAATGCAAATACACAAAAGTATCAAAACTTTATATAATTGCATAAAAGCCCCACAAGGACCCTAATTGAGTAGGGTGGCCGGCCATTGAAGCAAAGTATTAAAAAAAATTTCAAAGTTTTTGTAAGTGGGGTGTGTGAAATGGAATAAATCATTACACACCTACCCACTAAAATTTCTTTAATTTTTCAAAATAAATATCTAATATATTTAAACATAAGAAATATTTCAAAACAAAAACTTTATGAAATAAATCAAAACTTTGAATCAAAACACCAAACCTTTTGTTCTTGGCAAGAACATATCAAGAACAATGAAGAACATCCATGAAAACCCATAAGAGCTCCATGAACATTCTTCACCCAAAAAGAAACCAAAACCACTCAAACTTAAGGGAAATAACATACAACCATACTAGGGTACATAGGGGTTCCAAAAGTCACTTTAAAACACTTTTAACAAGTCAAACAAGAACCCAAAAATCCACCCTTTGGATTTGGCCGAATTTACCCAAAAACATGGCACCAAATTTTAGCTCCAAAATTCATGCTCATATGAACTACATCTACAACATTTGAGATGGCAAATTTTCTAACAAAATTTACATTCAAAGAAGCAAGAATAAAGCTTGTAACAATTACAACATTCAAATCACAAACTATGAACTACAAAACCCAAAAGGATTCACCAACTACTAGACTTAGGCTTTTGATACCACTTGAAGGAAAATTTGTGAAAAACATGTTCATTTAAGCAACATCAATAGCATGCAATTAACAATTAAAGGCGGAATTATGCTTGTATGCACTTAAAAACAAAACATTTACCCATGAAATTCAAAGCCTAGTAGATAGGTGAACCAAGACTCAACTCAAAACAAAGTGAGTTGAGAAATCAATACCTTTGTAGATTCCTCTTTGCATAAGCAAAGGCTAATCACCCAAAGAGAGGGCCTTCATTCCTTGCATCTTAGATCCATGGATTTGGATGGATGAAAAGGTTTCTCCAAGTTCCCAAAATTGAGAACCTCTAATTATTCATCACCAAGGCATAATGAAGAACAAATGAGTGACCTTGGAGGAGTTTGATTGCTAGATGATCCCTCCAAGGTTGGACGAAATTTTAGAGAGAAAGGAGAGCTTGTGTTCTCATCCTTTCCCCCAAAAATAACCCTTAGTAAATTTTAGGCTATAAAGTGCTTTATATAGTCCCTTCAAATAAGTGACCTAATGGACCAAAAGCCCTATTCTTTTACACATGGCCTATAGGTTTATTGCGCTTTCAAGCCCTTTGTTTTATTCAAGTTGTCATACAACTTGAGTTAATGGGCTTGACATTCAAATCCCATTGGGCCTTGCGGCCCAAAACTAACCCGAGGTCTTTAACGAACTTATTCGTTTGATTAATTAACATATTAATTAATTCTAGCCTTAGATAAATAATTAAACCATTTAATTATTCTTACTCATCTCCGTTGTTTCTTCAAACTCTACCTTACTCGGTGAACGATCCATTAGGTTCCTTTTAGCGAGGCAGTGGGCGATTAAAACTCTTTCTAATCGATTGTGAATTGAAACTTACTTTCAATTCTCCCGTTAGTGATAATACACTTTTAGGACTTCCACAAACCATGGTTGACGCCTAGCAGCATGTCATGGTTACCCAAGCTAATCAGAAGAGGTGGAGAACCTATTCAGTTTAGGATTACAAATGCAATACGGTCTTTCTCTAATACAATACTCTTGACCACATTGTTTGGTTTGATAGTTTATTCATGTCTACTATCCAATGTGAATCTTGTACTTATATGATTACCTTGAATGTGATCTGGAACGCATTCCAACATCTCATTCATACTCTGGCCAGAGATTCTAAATCATATCATAGAGTATTCTCCCTCAAACAGGTTGAAGGTTAGAGATCCCTTGTTGCGCATTCACTTGCCTCCATGGCTAAGTGGCTTAACCCCAACGATGCCATGGACACCCTCATGATGGAGTGACTTTGACATAATCAAAGATTAAGGACCTAACCACAAGACAACTGTGATGCCTCAGGTCAAAAGACTAATTTGCATTATCCCAACCAGAGTTCTCATGTGACATGAATATGAAAACTCTTCGTTGATCGTGTTCAGTGAACTCATTCTCTATTGAGCACCTACGTACTTGTCTTGATGTCACACACACCAATGACTCGAGACTAGTCACTCTCCCTGAGAGAAGACATAGCACGTACTGATCTTAACGGACTGTTAATGCCCAATTGACAATCCTATGATCAGGAACGTTTAGGATGTGTCAACGAAAGAATGGTCTCATGAATCTAACTTCTTTAGATCGCATTCTTCCAATCACATATTCCTTGGACTTATCGTTTAAGCATATAACATTTATATGAGATGGCTCAAACAATAATGTTTGCCCTTAATATTAAACTAGATTAGTTTAACATGTGAAATGTCCATAAAGTATCATCATATGATTGGTTTTAGGGCACATTTCCAACACCTATGGAACTTAAGAAAATAAACACGTATAATGTGCTACTAGGACCATAAGAATGAGTACTCAAAAGATCCAAAAGCTTACTGGATGTCAAAAGTACAGAGTTTTTTTTATTTGGAATGCATTTGGATTGTTTTCGGCATTAATAAAACCAACGATCGTGGGGTTGACACCCTTTGGAACTTAAGAAAATAAACACGTATAATGTGCTACTAGGACAATAAGAATGAGTATTCACAATATCAAAATTTTATTGGGTGTCAAACGTGCACAGTTTTTTTATTTGGAGTGCATTTCGATTATTTTCAGCATTAATAAAACCAACGACCATGCGTTTGACACCCGTTGGAACTTAAGAAAATAAACACATATAATGCACTACTAGGACCATAAGAATGAGTACCCAGAAGATTGAAAAGCTTACTGGGTGTCAAATGTACATAGTTTTTATTTTTATTTTTTTATTTAAAGTGCATTTGGACTGTTTTTGGCATTAATAAAACCAACGACCGTGTGTTCGTCACCCATTAGAACTTAAGAAAAAAAATACATATAATGCTCTACTAGGACCATAAGAATGAGTACTCAAAAGATCAAAAACTTGTTACGTGTCAAAAGTACACCCTCTTTTTTGTTTGGAGTAAATTTCGACTGTTTCAGCACTAATAAAAACTAACGAGCTTGCGTTTGACACCCATTGTAAATTAAGCAAAGAAAGACATATAATGTGCCTCTAGGACCATATGAATAAGTACTCAAAAGATTAAATGCCAAATTGGGTGACAAAAGTACACAGTTTTTTTACTTAGAGTGCATTTACATTGTTGGAAGAATGCGTTTGACACCCATTGGAAATAAAGAAAATAAACACATATAATGTGTAACTAGGAAAATAAGAATGAGTACTGAAAAGATTAAAAGATTATTGGGTGTCAAAAGTACACAATGCGCATTTGGACTGTTTTCAACATTAATAAAAATAAATGACCGTGTGTTTCACACCCATTGGAACCAATGAAAATAAACACATATAATGTGCTAATAGGACCATAAGAATAAGTACTCAACAGATCAAAAGCTTATTGGGTGTCAAAAGTGCACAGTTATGGTATTTGGAGTACATTTGGACTTTTTTGGCATTAATAAAAGAAATGATCGTGCGTTTTACAACTATTAGAACTAAAGAAAACAAACACATATAATGCACTAGTAGGACCATAATAATAAGTACTCAAAAGATCAAAAGCTCATTGGGTGTCGGGAGTGCACATTTTTTTAATTTGGAATGGAATTGTATTGTTTTCAGCTTTAATAAAAATAAATGGACATGAGTTTCACACTCATTATAACTTAAGCAAATAAAAACATATAATGTGCTACTAGCATGATTAACTACTCAATAGATAAAAAGATAATTATGTGTCAAAAGTGCACAATTTTTCTATTTGGAGTGTTTTTGGCCTGTATTCGGAAGTAATAAAAACAAACAACCGTGTGTTTGACACCCATTGGAACTTTAGCAAATAAACACAAATAATGCACTACAAGGACCATACTGATGAGTACTCAAAACATCAAAAGCTTATTGGGTGTCAAAAATGCACAGTTTTGATATTTGGAATGCATTTGGAATGTCAAAAGTGTAATAATTAGTATTCAAAGTATTGAAAGCTTATTGGATGTCAAAAGTGTACTTTCTTTGTTTATTTGAAGTACAATCGGACTGTTTTCAACATTAATGAAAACAAATGAGCTTGCATTGGACACCCATTTAAACTTAAGAAAATAAGCACGTATAATGTCTTACTAGAACCATAAGAATGAGTACTCAAAAGATGAAAAACTTTTTGGGTGTAAAATATACATAGTTTTTTTCTATTTGGAGTGCATTTGGACTACTTTTGGCATTAATTAAAACAAACGACCGTGCGTGTTAACATCCATTGGAATTTAAGTAAATAAAGACATATAATGTGCTACTAGGACCATAATTAAGAATAAACACTCAAAAAATAAAAAGATTATTAAGTATCAAAAGAACAGATTTCTGATATTTGGAGTCCATATACATTGTTTTCAACTTTAATAAAAACAAACGACCGTGCTTTTAACTCTCATTGGAACTAAAGAAAATAAACACATATAATGCGCTACTAGGACCATAATAATGAGTACTCAAAAGATTAATTATTGGGTGTCAAAATAGGGTATCTTATAGCTTCAGAAATATTGAAATCAATGATATCGCCATCAAATTCCTTTGTCTACGTCCCCTTGAACACATCGCTCTTGGTTTGGGCTGTTTTCACGAAAGGTCATCCAAGTAAGATTGGCAATGGTATAGAATGGGCCAAATCCTCCATCTCAAGTACATAAAAATTTGTTGGAACGATCGACTAATTGAATTATAACACCATCATTTAAGATCTCCGAAGTTCATAGATGCATAAATAGAGTATGGCATGACATTAATGGAAGCACCTAAATCTAACATGTCATGTTCAAACTTGGTATTTCCAATAACACAAGGGATTGTGAAACGACCTGGATCTTTGCATTTAGGTGGCAGTTTTCGTTGCAAAACTGCCGAAACATTCTCACTTACCCTTACCACTTCTTTGTTCGAAATCCTCCTCCTTGTTGTACAAAGCTCTTTCAAGAATTTAGCATACCTTGGAACTTGCTTTATTGCATCAAGAAGTGGGATTTTGACTTGTACCTTCCTGAAAGTCTCTAAGATGTCTGTTTCATTCTCTTCTTTCTTAGATTGCATAAACCTGTGAGGGAAAGGCACATGTGGTGGAATAGGGTTAGAATGAGTTGAATTTGGAACAACCTTACCCAAGTTGGGTGGTGTGGACGGTTTGGAGGGCTACGGCAAGGGTTGTTCTTCCCTTACCGTGGCTTTGTCTTTTTCTTCTTCTTCGGGCAGTAGTAGTTCGTCCTCTTTTCGGCTTTGTTTGGACATTTTTGGATTGGTTCCAACCTTTTTGCCACTTGTCAAGATGATAGCCTTAGCCGTTTCAAAACCTGCCTTTGGATTGACGATGGTTGAACTAGGTAGTTTGCCTTCTTCTCAAAACTGTCCCATAAATTCCGCCATCTACCCAATTTGTTTCGTCACTTCGCCCACCTCTTTGGCTTGATTTTGCAAAACCTGAGTCAAAGAAGTTAGTACTTGAAGAATTTTATCATTATCTAATGACAAACCTGAATTTGGTTGGGCAGATTGTGGTAAGAGTCGTGGTGGTGCGAATGGCCTTTGATAGAGTCCCGGAGGTGGCTGTCTATATCCGCCTTGTTGATAAGTTTGTTGAGGTTTGATAGGAGCATATTTATGCGAATTAGTTAGCTTGTTTTCTTGCATTTACATAGTTAGTTTCCATTTATTTTAGTATTTTAAGCTATTTTTGTGTGTTTGTAGGTCCAATTGACTAAAGTGGCAAGAAAGTGCAATTTGGAGCAGTTTTGGGCTTGGAATGGATAGCATATGCACGGGGCAAGGTGGATGGACGAATTTGAAGTTCAAGAAGGGCTAGGTATGTGCTTAACATCTGGAAGAATTAAATCAAAGACTTGGAAGATAAGGAATCAGCTATAAAGAAGGAACATTATCAAAATAACCTTATCTTATCCAAAACTTATCCAACCTTATCTTATCTTATCCTAACCTAATCTTTTGCTACCTTAATTCTAGCTGCAAATAGGACTCCATTTCACCTTAAATCACCTAAATATCAAGTTCCAGAAGCCCTATTTTCGTGCCCTAAGTTTATGCCACATGTAACCCTTCTAGAAGTTCTAGAATCTGCCACAAAGACCATTCTTATCCTCCTTGGAATCTGATTGAAAGTGTCCTTATTCTTTGGTGATTTGGAGTCCTAATTCCTCTCATTTTCAGCCCAATTTCATGCCTTCCCTTCACCCTATAAATAAATGATGCCGCAACACTCATAAACCACCACCCTCTACCATAATTTCACACCACACCATCCACTACACCTGGAGCTGTGCTTGCCATTCAAAACGTTGGATTGTTGGAGCGTTTCTAGGTGTATTCTATTATTTGTTTTCAATGTTTAAATTTAATTATCTTTGTTTTGCGAACATGAGGAACTAAATTCGTTTTAGTTAGAGGTGAATTCAAAGCCATGAACATATATGTGATATGAATTGATTTCATCCAATTATTGTTTCAAAAATCGTGAATGCAATTTGCTTAATTGCTTGATGTTGGAAATGTGCCCTAAAACCAATTATATGATGATACTTTACGGACATTTCAAACTAATGTAGTTTAAATGTAAAGGGCAAAGATTATTGTTTGAGCCGTCTCATATAAATGTTATATGCTTAAACGATAAGTCCAAGGAATATGTGATTGGAAGAATGCGATCTAAAGAAGTTAGATTCATGAGACCATTCTTTCGTTGACACATCCTAAACGTTCCTGATCATAGGATTGTCAATTGGGCATTGACAGTCTGTTAAGATCAGTACGTGCTATGTCTTCTCTCAGGGAGAGTGACTAGTCTCGAGTCATTGGTGTGTGTGACATCAAGAGAAGTACGTAGGTGCTCAATAGAGAATGAGTTCACTGAACACGATCAACGAAGAGTTCTCATATTCATGTCACATGAGAACTCATGGTTGGGATAATGCAAATTAGTCTTTTGACCTGAGGCATCACAGTTGTCTTGTGGTTAGGTCCTTAATCTTTGATTATGTCAAAGTCACTCCATCAGGAGGGTGTCCACGACATCGTTGGGGTTAAGCCACTTAGCCATGGAGGCAAGTGAATGCGCAACAAGGGATCTCTAACCTTCAAACTGTTTGAGGGAGAATACTCTATGATATGATTAAGAATCTTTGGCCAAAGTATGAATGAGATTTAGGAATGTGTTCCAAATCACATTCAAGGTAATCATATAAGCACAAGACTCACATTGGATAGTAGACATGAATAAACTATCAAACCAAACAATGTGGTCAAGAGTATTGTATTAGAGAAAGACCGTATTGCATTTGTAATCCTAAAACTGAATAGGTTCTCCACCTCTTCTGATTAGCTTGGGTAACCATGACATGCTGCTAGGCGTCAACCATGGTTTGTGGAAGCCCTAAAAGTGTATTATCACTAACGGGAGAATTGAAAGTAAGTTTCAATTCACAATCGATTTGAAAGAGTTTGAATCGCCCACTGCCTCGCTAAAAGGAACCTAATGGATCGTACACCGTGTAAGGTAGAGATTGAAGATTCAACGGAGATGAGTAAGAATAATTAAATGGTTTAATTGTTTATGGCAAGGTTTAATTAATATGATTATTAATCAAACGAATAAGTTCGTTAAAAGACCTCGGGATAGTTTTGGACCTTAAGGCCCAATGGGCTTCGAACGTCAAGTCCATTGACTTAAGTTGTATGACAACTTAATGAATAATGATTCACAAAGGCCCAAATAGCCCAATAAATCCCATATGGCCGGCCATTTAGAGGAGGGTAGTGAACTTGGCTTAATTGCAAGTTTGCCACTCCATTGTGAGGTGGTATAAAGACATCTTTATAGCCATTTCATCCTAAGGGTTTTCTTAGGAGTAAAGATGAGAACACAAACCTCCCTTTGCTCTAAAAGAGGCCGGCCACCCTTGAGGAAAACATCTAGCAATCTTACTTCCTCAAGGTCACTCATTTCTTCTACAATATGCCTTGGTGTGGAGACTTAGAGGTTCTCAATTTTGGGAACTTGGAGAAACCTTTTCATCCATCCAAATCCATGGATCTAAGATGCGAGGAATGAAGGCCCTCTCTTTGGGTGATTAGCCTTTGCTTATGCAAAGAGGAATCTACAAAGGTATTGATTTCTCAACTCACTTTGTTTTGAGTTGAGTCTTGGTTCACCTATCTACTAGGCTTTGAAGTTCATGGGTTAAGTTTTGTTTTTGAGTGCATATAAACATGATTCCGCCTTTTAATTGTTAATTGCATGTTGTTGATGTTGCTCAAATGAACTTGTTTTTCACAAATCTTCCTTCAAGTGTTATCAGAGCCTAAGTCTAGTAGTTGGTGAATCCTTTTGGGTTTTGTAGTTCATAGTTTGTGATTTGAATGTTGTAATTGTTACAAGCTTTATTCTTGCTTCTTTGAATGTAAATTTTGTTAGAAAATTTGCCATCTCAAATGTTGTAGATGTAGTTCATATGAGCATGAATTTTGGAGCTAAAATTTGGTGCCATGTTTTTGGGGAAATTCGGCCAAATCCAAAGGGTGGATTTTTGGGTTCTTGTTTGACTTGTTAAAAGTGTTTTAAAGTGACTTTTGGAACCCCTATGTACCCTAGTATGGTTGTATGTTATTTCCCTTAAGTTTGAGTGGTTTTGGTATGTTTTTGGGTGAAGAATGTTCATGGAGCTCTTATGGGTTTTCATGGATGTTCTTCATTGTTCTTGATATGTTCTTGCCAAGAACAAAAGGTTTGGTGTTTTGATTCAAAGTTTTGATTTATTTCATAAAGTTTTTGTTTTGAAATATTTCTTATGTTTAAATATCTTAGATATTTGTTTTGAAAAATTAAAGAAATTTTAGTGGGTAGGTGCGTAATGATTTATTCCATTTCACACACCTCACTTACAAAACTTTGAAATTTTTTTATATACTTTGCTTCAATGGCCGGCCACCCTACTCAATTAGGGTCCTTGTGGGGCTTTTATGCAATTACATAAAGTTTTGATACTTTTGTGTATTTGTACTTTGACCCAAAAGTTTACGTTTTTACGTAAAGGTCCAAAATCACTAAAAGGACAAATTGTTTTGCTCCTTTAATGAAGTTTTAGCTTTTGTGGAAATTTTTGGGTTCTAGTTGTAATTACATGAAGTAGTGGACTTTTGTGTTTTTACAAAGTGACCCCAAAAGTTTAAGTTTTGCAAAATGGCCCAAAAGTTGAGGTCATAGCATTTTGGCCCAAATTAGGTAGAACAAAATTGTTTTGTCTCTTTAAATGAGAATTGGATTTTCATTTCATTTAGCTCCATTTAAATCAATTCTATGGATACAAAAACCAAATGAAAATGTTGCATTCAAGTTTAATTAGTTAAAGCGTTAATTAATTAAAGAAAGGGTGATTATGAACCTTAGCCTACGATAATTGAGCTATGTGAATGGCCGTTTCAAATTTGTTTGAACCATGAGAATGTGTAGATTAAATTTTGGTTGTAATTTGATATGATCAATTGTTGTAAAAGAGCATAAGCTCTTCTTTACTTTAAAGTAATTTGATTTGATCAATTGTTGTAAAAGAGCATAAGCTCTTATTTACTTTGAAGTACTCCTTTCTTGTTTTATTCGATATGCATGAAATTGGAGTAGTTGGGTCCAACGCCCAATAAGACAACACACCTTAATGTGATTAAACGCGTAACTAAAATCAATCACCATCCCTAGACCGAGATTCAACACAAGGCTCGTGTTGGATCTAATCAAAGGTTCATAGTCATCCTAAGGCCCTAAGGCAACTATATAGTCCATCAGTGAATGCAAATCTTATGTTAGTTGTACCATATAGTCTTGCTTTAAAAACCGTTTTAAAAGCATAGTGGGAGTATTATATACTACTAAATCAATCATATGGACCAATAGTTGTAATAGGACCAAAATGTTTTAATTGGATTAAAATGTATGTTTATATGTGATGAGATCTAAAACCCTCAACAAACCATTATTAAGTTGATAAGCGAGAGATGCTTTGAATATCTCTTCGTAGGCCTTCCACCGTGGTGGGCTCCAATCGTTTGTGACTCATGCACCGGCTTCACCCTATAATGGGGAAGTACAAAGTATGTGCTTACATCCAGGAGGAGTCCATAAACATATGATGAGGTGAGTGTAGACAACGAGTATGACCAACATGATATAATTCTGAGGTTGTGCTTGAACCTCTACATAAACTAAGCATGGTGGGAATAACTTAACTAAGTGCAATGGTGCCAACATGATATAATTCTGAGGCATTCATTCTCTAGAGGCCAAACTAGATGGGTAATTACAAGAGTTGTAAATGACTAAAGTGTTATTCTCTCATCATTATTTTTGCTAACCAAAATGATATAATTCTGAGGTGGGCTTGGTAATGGTGAGTCTCCCATACCCTGCTAAGAGTTCAACAAAACTCTCGAATTCCGATGAGGGATATGGAATTTGCCAAAAATAGTGGGTGGTGCTATTTGATTTAAAGACCCGAATCAAATGACTTAAAATCAATCAATTTATATTCGTTATGTATTTGTTTACCAATATATTTGCAAACGCTATCCAAAACTTGACAAAGAAAAACCGAACGCTTTAGTTTCCGAACTTGGTACCACAATCCCATAGATTGTCTTGAATGGATTGTAAAAGTACCTAAGTAGTCTCATCCTCACAATCTTCCTATTGATAATGTGTCAATGGAAGAACATGTTAGATAAGTCTACCATGAAGAGGACAATGCAAACTCTAGTGCTTGTCTCTTTGTTACACGAACAAGGAACTTGAGAAGTAAGCACAAGGGCATGGACACTTTATGTGCCATGATTCTTCACTTACAAATTGTTGTATGAAGAAATGAGAGTTGCCTTGAACAACTCTTGAAAGTTTGTTATTATGTTTAGAACATAATGGTTGGTTGACAAAAATAGTCCATTTATATGGACTTATGATGATTTTGAATCATTGAGTGTTGAAGTGTTAAACCACTTAACGAGATGGAAACTAGGCAAGGACTTTACCTTTGTGTCCCTATCCTAATGGTTCACTAAGTTTATTGTAAACTATATAGTGAACAATAACCGCACGCTCTCCAAATCGTTTGATGTGTATAACACATTTGAAATAAGTTTCAAGAGAGATAGTGGGAGTTTAGGGACCATGACTATTGTAGTCAAAAGGGAAGTCAAATGAAGAAGGCAAAATAACTCCAAGGGAACAAACTTTCTTTATGAAAGGATGGACATTGGAAGGGGTATTTGCAAGAAATGTCTTGCAAGTGTCAAAGAACACACCTTTCGAAGGTGTTGTAAAATGTTCTTGAATAATTCAAAACAGTTGGTTCTTCTACTTGAATACATGATTCTGTATTAGCAACTATGTTTTACAATTGTTGTAAAAGTGTGCTAATAAAAAGTAGAAGATTAATGAGAGAAGAGAAAGTACTTCACATTCGGAAAGTGAATAAAATATAGATCTCTGCGAAAGCGGATTGTACTTACTTCCTCATATGAACTACCAAAGAAATTGGAAAATACTAAAGATTGTCTTTACATTCCAATTTTAAGGAACTTAAATCCGTCACTATAGTAGAGATGGATGAATGTTTTGTTTGACAAAACATTGTTCTTTATTAATCAATAATTAGATTATTGTAATTTAATTGATTGTCTCTATAGTAGAGATGATGTGGTAGTTTTACTGTTTAAAATACGATGATGCTTAAAACCCAAAAGGTTGCAAGGTAGTGACTAATCCCAACTGAGTTGTGATACCTCTAAAACATAAGTTACGAGTTGGTCATAGATGGATGCTTTGGATCGTTAGATCCGGATCCAATACCTTCTTGTTAAAATTGTATAGAGGCGAAATGTTCGAATCTTTATTCTTTTGGAAAGAAGAAAGAATCACAAAGTTGTTGAGGTTAATTCACTTAGATGTTAGTGGAACTTGTCCACAACATAATACTACTCATGTTGTATGACATTCACCGAAGATCACTCTCGGTTGGACTATAGTTTATTTTGAATAAACACAAGTCCGAATACTTTGCAAAAGGTTTCAAAGAATTCAAGAAATGTAAGTTGATGAGTAAGACGTCTAAAGTATTTACCTCCTTAGATTTGATCCAAGGAAAAAGTAACACTTTAGATTAATTTCCTTGAAAAATATCAAGGAAAGTAGCATCGTAAGATAATGAATTTCTCCATTAGGAGAAGAATGAACATAAATAAGATTTAGTTCGTTGGACATTATCAATTACCCATATATATATGATATATACTTCTAAGACATGTTAGTTGTAGAGATCCATCTATCATGGATCTTAGCAAGCTAGTGGGAGCTATAAGCGTCTTATGAGAAAAGATCAATTGTTTGATTTCTCATAAAGATGTAAATGAATCTTTTGTTTACTAGGTTTACAAAAGATTAGTGGGAGTTGATCATATTCCTAAATTTGAATATATATACATGATATATATTAATTTTGAAAATGAAAGGAATTCTTCATCGTTAAAGTTATGACTTTAAACATTCTATAATGATTGAATGTATATGGGAGACATAGTCTATATACATGGGATGGAAATCTATAATGATAGATTTCAAGATATAATTGGATTATATCAATCCCTAAAATAGACAATGAGATGCTAGGAAGTTTCTCATATGATGATAAACTTCAATTAGAATGACAATTCTAGTGAGACTAGGAAGTTGTTCTTCTCAAAGGGAATGTACCCTTTGACTCCCAAAGAAATAATGCGTAAATAGAATCCTTTATGCATACGCAGAAAGGTGATTTATGTATTTCATATTGTATGAAAACATTGATATAAGGTGTACCTAGAACGGTACAAGATGATATCAGTGCAAGCCCAGGATCAGAACCATGGCAACTGTCAAGTGAATCCTTAGGTATTTAAGAAATACTAAGGATGGATTCCTCAAGAATGAGGAAGAATTAGAGTAACGTAATGGAAGCGTAAATGTATTAGATTATGAATCTAATCCATCATAGAATATCTCTTCATTATGAATGAAGTGATAATGAGATATCTCTTTATTATGACTAAAGAGATATTTGGGTGGAAACGTTAAAAGTAAATGACTTTAATGTGTTCCATCATGTATGCAAAATATATTGCCATATAGAAGCTTACAACATCGTTGTTTGGATGGGAAAGTTCATTCATGAACTCTCCATTCGGTTCCAACCAGAAAGTGTATGACACTAATGGGGCGATAGCTCAAGCCAGGGAATCAAGGTCTCATCAAGGTCCGAACTCAAATGAGAGACTGAACCACATGATTGAGAATCATGTATAATGGTGACGTCGTTATTCTCAAGGTTGCTTCTATGGATAACATATAGATATCCATTGTTTAGGCCTACTACTCAGCCATTTATGAAATGAATTACAGAAGAGGTATCATCAATGATGACTAAGCTGATTGGCTCTAGTGCAAGTGGGAGATTGTTGGAAATGTGCCCTAAAACCAATCATATGATGATACTTTACGGACATTTCAAACTAATGTAGTTTAAATGTAAAGGGCAAAGATTATTGTTTGAGCCGTCTCATATAAATGTTATATGCTTAAACGATAAGTCCAAGGAATATGTGATTGGAAGAATGCGATCTATAGAAGTTAGATTCATGAGACCATTCTTTCGTTGACACATCCTAAACGTTCCTGATCATAGGATTGTCAATTGGGCATTGACAGTCCGTTAAGATCAGTACGTGCTATGTCTTCTCTCAGGGAGAGTGACTAGTCTCGAGTCATTGGTGTGTGTGACATCAAGACAAGTACGTAGGTGCTCAATAGAGAATGAGTTCACTGAACACGATCAACGAAGAGTTCTCATATTCATGTCACATGAGAACTCATGGTTGGGATAATGCAAATTAGTCTTTTGACGTGAGGCATCACAATTGTCTTGTGGTTAGGTCCTTAATCTTTGATTATGTCAAAGTCACTCCATCAGGAGGGTGTCCACGACATCGTTGGGGTTAAGCCACTTAGCCATGGAGGCAAGTGAATGCGCAACAAGGGATCTCTAACCTTCAAACTGTTTGAGGGAGAATACTCTATGATATGATTAAGAATCTTTGGCCAAAGTATGAATGAGATTTAGGAATGTGTTCCAAATCACATTCAAGGTAATCATATAAGCACAAGACTCACATTGGATAGTAGACATGAATAAACTATCAAACCAAACAATGTGGTCAAGAGTATTGTATTAGAGAAAGACCGTATTGCATTTGTAATCCTAAAACTGAATAGGTTCTCCACCTCTTCTGATTAGCTTGGGTAACCATGACATGCTGCTAGGCGTCAACCATGGTTTGTGGAAGCCCTAAAAGTGTATTATCACTAACGGGAGAATTGAAAGTAAGTTTCAATTCACAATCGATTTGAAAGAGTTTGAATCGCCCACTGCCTCGCTAAAAGGAACCTAATGGATCGTACACCGTGTAAGGTAGAGATTGAAGATTCAACGGAGATGAGTAAGAATAATTAAATGGTTTAATTGTTTATGGCAAGGATTAATTAATATGATTATTAATCAAACGAATAAGTTCGTTAAAAGACCTCGGGATAGTTTTGGACCTTAAGGCCCAATGGGCTTCGACGTCAAGTCCATTGACTTAAGTTGTATGACAACTTAATGAATAATGATTCACAAAGGCCCAAATAGCCCAATAAATCCCATATGGCCGGCCATTTAGAGGAGGGTAGTGAACTTGGCTTAATTGCAAGTTTGCCACTCCATTGTGAGGTGGTATAAAGACATCTTTATAGCCATTTCATCCTAAGGGTTTTCTTAGGAGTAAAGATGAGAACACAAACCTCCCTTTGCTCTAAAAGAGGCCGGCCACCCTTGAGGAAAACATCTAGCAATCTTACTTCCTCAAGGTCACTCATTTCTTCTACAATATGCCTTGGTGTGGAGACTTAGAGGTTCTCAATTTTGGGAACTTGGAGAAACCTTTTCATCCATCCAAATCCATGGATCTAAGATGCAAGGAATGAAGGCCCTCTCTTTGGGTGATTAGCCTTTGCTTATGCAAAGAGGAATCTACAAAGGTATTGATTTCTCAACTCACTTTGTTTTGAGTCGAGTCTTGGTTCACCTATCTACTAGGCTTTGAAGTTCATGGGTTAAGTTTTGTTTTTGAGTGCATATAAACATGATTCCGCCTTTTAATTGTTAATTGCATGTTGTTGATGTTGCTCAAATGAACTTGTTTTTCACAAATCTTCCTTCACTTGATTGATAACTTATTCGTGTATGTTGATTAAGGAGGCCTACTTAGTTTGCATGCATGAATTTGATGCTAGAATATAAGGGAGTTTCACATAATAGTTATTCACTTATATTCATAAGTAGTGGGAGTCACTAGTCATGATTGTGTTAAGTGAATCCTTGGCAGGAGTCTCATGCGTTTCATAGTTACAAATGCCTTGTCAATGCTTATGATTTTCATAAAGCTTAATGATCTTTGATTGTATCTCTATTATGCTATTCATATAGGGAACTTGAGAAAGATAATTTGGTTGTAATGCGTATTCATTCAATTCAATGAAATAAGGAAAATCTGATGGTTGGTTGTGTGATGCAATTAACTTGGGGCATTGTCATTCATGGTTTAAAGGAATAATAACTGAAATCGATTTGTATGCATATGTGTCATGTGTGGAGATGAACCCTCTAGCTAGCCATTTACCCATATTTCACCCAATTTCGTCCAAATTGTTTAGAGTCTTTACAATATGCTTGTTTTTACCTTAATTTCATCCAAAATCCAATCCACCTTTACTTGGTTGTGTCTTTTAGTTAGAATTTGTCCAAATTTATGTCTTTAAGTGTTTTGAGTCAAAGTTAAGTTAGAATTTGAGTGTTAGAATATATCATATCAACTTCATATTTAGATGCTCTCTCCAGCCCGGGTTGTAGGTGTTGGAAAACGGGTCATACCTTGGTTGATTTTGGCTTTGATAACCCAAGGCATTGGCATTTTCCCATCCTCCATTCTCTATTAATTGAGGACATTGATCAGTGGGGTGTCCTTGCATAGAGCGCACGCTACAAGTGACTGCATTTTGCACTTTGGATCCTTCAACAACCTACAAAATAAGAGTAGAGAGATTAGCCATTTGAGATTGAAGTTCCGAAATAGCACTTACCTCATTAACTTGGCTTGGCCGTGTATGGTCCCTTCCTCCAACTCCTTCATATTGTTGAAGGAAGATTTGTGAAAAACATGTTCATTTAAGCAACATCAATAGCATGCAATTAACAATTAAAGGCGGAATCATGCTTGTATGCACTTAAAACAAAACATTTACCCATGAAATTCAAAGCCTAGTAGATAGGTGAACCAAGACTCAACTCAAAACAAAGTGAGTTGAGAAATCAATACCTTTGTAGATTCCTCTTTGCATAAGCAAAGGCTAATCACCCAAAGAGAGGGCCTTCATTCCTTGCATCTTAGATCCATGGATTTGGATGGATGAAAAGGTTTCTCCAAGTTCCCAAAATTGAGAACCTCTAATGATTCATCACCAAGGCATAATGAAGAAGAAATGAGTGACCTTGGAGGAGTTTGATTGCTAGATGATCCCTCCAAGGTGGCCTAAATTTTAGAGAGAAAGGAGAGCTTGTGTTCTCATCCTTTCCCCAAAAATTACCATATGTAAATTTTATGCTACAAAGTCCTTTATATAGTCCCTTCAAATAAGTGACCTAATGGACCAAAAGCCCTATTCTTCTAACATGGCAAGCCTATAGGGTTTATTGGGCTTTCAAGCCCTTTGTTTATTCAAGTTGTCATACAACTTGAGTTAATGGGCTTGACATTCAAATCCCATTGGGCCTTGCGGCCCAAAACTAACCCGAGGTCTTTAACGAACTTATTCGTTTGATTAATTAACATATTAATTAATCCTAGCCTTACATAAATAATTAAACCATTTAATTATTCTTACTCATCTCCGTTGTTTCTTCAAACTCTACCTTACTCGGTGAACGATCCATTAGGTTCCTTTTAGCGAGGCAGTGGGCGATTAAAACTCTTTCTAATCGATTGTGAATTGAAACTTACTTTCAATTCTCCCGTTAGTGATAATACACTTTTAGGGCTTCCACAAACCATGGTTGACGCCTAGCAGCATGTCATGGTTACCCAAGCTAATCAGAAGAGGTGGAGAACCTATTCAGTTTTAGGATTACAAATGCAATACGGTCTTTCTCTAATACAATACTCTTGACCACATTGTTTGGTTTGATAGTTTATTCATGTCTACTATCCAATGTGAGTCTTGTGCTTATATGATTACCTTGAATGTGATTTGGAACACATTCCTAAATCTCATTCATACTTTGGCCAAAGATTCTTAATCATATCATAGAGTATTCTCCCTCAAACAGTTTGAAGGTTAGAGATCCCTTGTTGCGCATTCACTTGCCTCCATGGCTAAGTGGCTTAACCCCAACGATGCCATGGACACCCTCCTGATGGAGTGACTTTGACATAATCAAAGATTAAGGACCTAACCACAAGACAACTGTGATCCCTCAGGTCAAAAGACTAATTTGCATTATCCCAACCAGGAGTTCTCATGTGACATGAATATGAGAACTCTTCGTTGATCGTGTTCAGTGAACTCATTCTCTATTGAGCACCTACGTACTTGTCTTGATGTCACACACACCAATGACTCGAGACTAGTCACTCTCCCTGAGAGAAGACATAGCACATACTGATCTTAACGGACTGTCAATGCCCAATTGACAATCCTATGATCAGGAACGTTTAGGATGTGTCAACGAAAGAATGGTCTCATGAATCTAACTTCTTTAGATCGCATTCTTCCAATCACATATTCCTTGGACTTATCGTTTAAGCATATAACATTTATATGAGACGGCTCAAACAATAATCTTTGCCCTTTACATTTAAACTACATTAGTTTGAAATGTCCGTAAAGTATCATCATATGATTGGTTTTAGGGCACATTTCCAACAATCTCCCACTTGCACTAGAGCCAATCAGCTTGTTCATCAGTGATGATACCTCTTCTGTAATTCATTTCATAAATGGCTGAGTAGTAGGCCTAAACAATGGATATCTATATGTTATCCATAGAAGCAACCTTGAGAATAACGACGTCACCATTATACATGATTCTCAATCATGTGGTTCAGTCTCTCATTTGAGTTCGGACCTTGATGAGACCTTGATTCCCTGGCTTGAGCTATCGCCCCATTAGTGTTATACACTTTCTGGTTGGAACCGAATGGAGAGTTCATGAATGAACTTTCCCATCCAAACAACAATGTTGTAAGCTTCTATATGGCAATATATTTTGCATACATGATGGAACACATTAAAGTCATTTACTTTTAACGTTTCCACCCAAATATCTCTTTAGTCATAATAAAGAGATATCTCATTATCACTTCATTCATAATGAAGAGATATTCTATGATGGATTAGATTCATAATCTAATACATTTACGCTTCCATTACGTTACTCTAATTCTTCCTCATTCTTGAGGAATCCATCCTTAGTATTTCTTAAATACCTAAGGACTCACTTGACAGTTGCCATGGTTCTGATCCTGGGCTTGCACTGATATCATCTTGTACCGTTCTAGGTACAACTTATATCAATGTTTTCATACAATATGTAATACATAAATCACCTTTCTGCGTATGCATAAAGGATTCTATTTACGCATTATATCTTTGGGAGTCAAAGGGTACATTCCCTTTGAGAAGAACAACTTCCTAGTCTTATTAGAATTGTCATTCTAATTGAAGTTTATCATCATATGAGAAACTTCCTAGCATCTCTTGTCTATTTTAGGGATTGATATAATCCAATTATATCTTGAAATCTATCATTATATATTTCCATCCCATGTATATAGACTATGTCTCCCATATACATTCTATCATTATAGAATGTTTAAAGTCATAACTTTAACGATGAAGAATTCCTTTCATTTTCAAAATTAATATATATCATGTATATATATTCAAATTTAGGAATATGATCAACTCCCACTAATCTTTTGTAAACCTAGTAAACAAAAGATTCATTTACATCTTTATGAGAAATCAAACAATTGATCTTTTCTCATAAGACGCTTATAGCTCCCACTAGCTTGCTAAGATCCATGATGGATGGATCTCTACAACTAACATGTCTTAGAAGTATATATCATATATATATGGGTAATTGATAATGTCCAACGAACTAAATCTTATTCATGTTCATTCTTCCCCTAATGGAGAAATTCATTATCTTACGATGCTACTTTCCTTGATATTTTTCAAGGAAATTAATCTAAAGTGTTACTTTTACCTTGGATCAAATCTAAGGAGGTAAATACTTTAGACGTCTTACTCATCTACTTACATTTCTTGAATTCTTTAAAACCTTTTGCAAAGTATTCGGACTTGTGTTTATTCAAAATAAACTATAGTCCAACCGAGAGTGATCTTCGGTGAATGTCATACAACATGAGTAGTATTATGTTGTGGATAAGTGCCACTAACATCTAAGTGAATTAACCTCAACAACTTTGTGATTCTTTCTTCTTTCCAAAAGAATAAAGATTCGAACATTTCGCCTCTATACAATTTTAACAAGAAGGTATTGGATCCGGATCTAACGATCCAAAGCATCCATCTATGACCAACTCGTAACTTATGTTTTAGAGGTGTCACAACTCAGTTGGGATTAGTCACTCCATTGCAACCTTTTGGGTTTTAAGCATCATCGTATTCTAAACAGTTAAACTACCACATCATCTCTACTATAGAGACAACCAATTAAATTACAATAATCTAATTATTGATTAATAAAGAACAATGTTTTGTCAAACAAAACATTCATCCATCTCTACTATAGTGACGGATTTAAGTTCCTTAAAATTGGAATGTAAAGACAATCTTTAGTATTTTCCAATTTCTTTGGTAGTTCATATGAGGAAGTAAGTACAATCCGCTTTCGCAGAGATCTATATTCGATTCACGTTTGGATTGTGAAGTACTTTCTCTTCTCTCATTAATCTTCTACTTCTTATTAGCACACTTTTACAATAATTGTAAAACATAGTTACTAATACAGAATCATGCATTCAAGTAGAAGAACCAACTGTTATGAACTTTTCAAGAACATTTTACAATACCTTCGAAAGGTATGTTCTTGACACTTGCAAGACATTTCTTGCAAATACCCCTTCCAATGTCCATCCTTTCATAAAGAAAGTTTGTTCCCTTGGAGTTATTTTGCCTTCTTCATTTGACTTCCCTTTTGACTACAATAGTCATGGTCCCTAAACTCCCACTATCTCTCTTGAAACTTATTTCAAATGTGTTATACACATCAAACGATTTGGAGAGCGTGCGGTTATTGTTCACTATATAGTTTACAATAAACTTAGTGAACCATTAGGATAGGGACACAGAGGTGAAGTCCTTGCCTAGTTTCCGTCTCGTTAAGTGGTTTAACACTTCAACACTCAATGATTCAAAATCATCATAAGTCCATATAAATGGACTATTTTTGTCAACCAACCGTTATGTTCTAAACATAATAACAAACTTTCAAGAGTTGTTCAAGGCAACTCTCATTTCTTCATACAACAATTTGTAAGTGAAGAATCATGGCACATAAAGTGTCCATGCCCTTGTGCTTACTTCTCAAGTTCCTTGTTCGTGTAACAAAGAGACAAGCACTAAAGTTTGTGTTGATTAAGGGTTGTTCAAAGCAACTCTTATTTCTTCATACAACAATTTGTTTTTGAAGAATTATGACATTAAAAGTGTTGTCCTTCTCATGTTAGACTTATCTAACATATTCTTCCAATGATACATTATCAATAGGAAGATTGTGAGGATGAGACCACTTAGTTACATCTACAAGCCATTAAAGACAATCTATGGGATTGTAGAACTAAGTCTGGAAATTAAAGCATTTGGCTTTTCTTTGTCAAGTTTTGGATAGCGTTTGCAAATATATTGGTAAACAAATACATAACGAATATAAATTGATTGATTTTAAGCCATTTGATTCGGGTCTTTAAATCAAATAGCACCACCCACTATTTTTGGCAAATTCCATATCCCTCATCGGAATTCGAGAGTTTTGTTGAACTCTTAGCGGGGTATGGGAGACTCACCATTACCAAGCCCACCTCAGAATTATATCATTTTGGTTAGCAAAAATAATAATGAGAGAATAACACTTTAGTCATTTACAACTCTTGTAATTACCCATCTAGTTTGGTCTCTAGAGAATGAATGCCTCAGAATTATATCATGTTGGCACCATTTCACTTAGTTAAGTTATTCCCACCATGCTTAGTTTATGTAGAGGTTCAAGCACAACCTCAGAATTATATCATGTTGGTCATACTCGTTGTCTACACTCACCTCATCATATGCGTATAGACTGCTCCTGAATGTAAGCATGCACTTTGTACTCCCCCATTATAGGGTGAAGCCGGTGTACAAGTCACAAACGATTGGAGCCTACCACGGTGGAAGGCCACGAAGAGATATTCAAAGCATCTCTCGCTTATCAACTTAATATTGATTTGGTTGAGGGTTTTTAGGTCTCATCACATATAAACATACATTTTAATCCAATTAAAACATTTTGGTCCTATTACAACTATTGGTCCATATGATTGATTTAGTACTATATAATACTCCCACTATGCTTTTAAAACGAGTTTTAAAGCAAGACTATATGGTACTACTAACATAAGATTTGCATTCATTGATGGACTATATAGTTGCCTTAGGGCCTTAGGATGACTATGAACCTTTGATTCGATTCAAACACGAGCCTAGTGTTGAATCTCGGTCTAGGGATGGAGATTGATTTTAGTTACGCGTTTAATCACATTAAGGCGTGTTGTCTTATTGGGCGTTGGACCCAACTACTCCAATTTCATGCATATCGAATAAAACAAGAAAGGAGTACTTCAAAGTAAATAAGAGCTTATGCTCTTTTACAACAATTGATCAAATCAAATTACTTTAAAGTAAAGAAGAGCTTATGCTCTTTTACAACAATTGATCATATCAAATTACAACCAAAATTTAATCTACACATTCCCATGGTTCAAACAAATTTGAAACGGCCTTTCACATAGCTCAATTATCGTAGGCTTAGGTTCATAATCACCCTTTCTTTAATTAATTAACGCGTTAACTAATTAAACTTGAATGCAACATTTTCATTTGGTTTTTGTATCCATAGAATTGATTTAAATGGAGCTAAATGAAATGAAAATCCAATTCTCATTTAAAGAGACAAAACAATTTTGTTCTCTACCTAATTTGGGCCAAAATGCTATGACCTCAACTTGTTTGGGCCATAGTGCAATTAACCTCAACTTTTGGGCTATTTTGCAAAAACTTAAACTTTTGGGGTCACTTTGTAAAAACACAAAAGTCCACTACTTCATGTAATTACAACTAGAACCCAAAAATTTCCACAAAAAATAAAACTTCATTAAAGGAGCAAAACAATTTGTCCTTTTAGTGATTTTGGACCTTTACGTAAAAACGTAAACTTTTGGGTCAAAATGCAAATACACAAAAGTATCAAAACTTTATATAATTGTATAAAAGCCCCACAAGGACCCTAATTGAGTAGGGTGGCCGGCCATTTGAAACAAAATGTATAAAAATTTCAAAGTTTTTGTAAGTGGGGTGTGTGTAATGGAATAAATCATTACACACCAACCCACTCAAATTTCTTTAATTTTTCAAAATAAATATCTAATATATTTAAACATAAGAAATATTTCAAAACAAAAACTTTATGAAATAAATCAAAACTTTGAATCAAAACACCAAACCTTTTGTTCTTGGCAAGAACATATCAAGAACAATGAAGAACATTCATGAAAACCCATAAGAGCTCCATGAACATTCTTCACCCAAAAACATACCAAAACCACTCAAACTTAAGGGAAATAACATACAACCATACTAGGGTACATAGGGGTTCCAAAAGTCACTTTAAAACACTTTTAACAAGTCAAACAAGAACCCAAAATTCCACCCTTTGGATTTGGCCGAATTTCCCCAAAAACATGGCACCAAATTTTAGCTCCAAAATTCATGCTCTTATGAACTACATCTACAACATTTGAGATGGCAAATTTTCTAACAAAATTTACATTCAAAGAAGCAAGAATAAAGCCTGTAACAATTACAACATTCAAATCACAAACTATGAACTACAAAACCCAAAAGGATTCACCAACTACTAGACTTAGGCTCTTGATACCACTTGAAGGAAGATTTGTGAAAAACATGTTCATTTAAGCAACATCAATAGCATGCAATTAACAATTAAAGGCGGAATCATGCTTGTATGCACTTAAAACAAAACATTTACCTATGAAATTCAAAGCCTAGTAGATAGGTGAACCAAGACTCAACTCAAAACAAAGTGAGTTGAGAAATCAATACCTTTGTAGATTCCTCTTTGCATAAGCAAAGGCTAATCACCCAAAGAGAGGGCCTTCATTCCTTGCATCTTAGATCCATGGATTTGGATGGATGAAAAGGTTTCTCCAAGTTCCCAAAATTGAGAACCTCTAATGATTCATCACCAAGGCATAATGAAGAAGAAATGAGTGACCTTGGAGGAGTTTGATTGCTAGATGATCCCTCCAAGGTGGCCTAAATTTTAGAGAGAAAGGAGAGCTTGTGTTCTCATCCTTTCCCCAAAAATTACCATATGTAAATTTTAGGCTATAAAGTCCTTTATATAGTCCCTTCAAATAAGTGACCTAATGGACCAAAAGCCCTATTCTTCTAACATGGCAAGCCTATAGGGTTTATTGGGCTTTCAAGCCCTTTGTTTATTCAAGTTGTCATACAACTTGAGTTAATGGGCTTGACATTCAAATCCCATTGGGCCTTGCGGCCCAAAACTAACCCGAGGTCTTTAACGAACTTATTCGTTTGATTAATTAACATATTAATTAGTCCTAGCCTTAGATAAATAATTAAACCATTTAATTATTCTTACTTATCTCCGTTGTTTCTTCAAACTCTACCTTACTCGGTGAACGATCCATTATGTTCCTTTTAGCGAGGCAGTGGGCGATTAAAACTCTTTCTAATCGATTGTGAATTGAAACTTACTTTCAATTCTCCCGTTAGTGATAATACACTTTTAGGGCTTCCACAAACCATGGTTGACGCCTAGCAGCATGTCATGGTTACCCAAGCTAATCAGAAGAGGTGGAGAACCTATTCAGTTTTAGGATTACAAATGCAATACGGTCTTTCTCTAATACAATACTCTTGACCACATTGTTTGGTTTGATAGTTTATTCATGTCTACTATCCAATGTGAGTCTTGTGCTTATATGATTACCTTGAATGTGATTTGGAACACATTCCTAAATCTCATTCATACTTTGGCCAAAGATTCTTAATCATATCATAGAGTATTCTCCCTCAAACAGTTTGAAGGTTAGAGATCCCTTGTTGCGCATTCACTTGCCTCTATGGCTAAGTGGCTTAACCCCAACGATGCCATGGACACCCTCCTGATGGAGTGACTTTGACATAATCAAAGATTAAGGACCTAACCACAAGACAACTATGATGCCTCAGGTCAAAAGACTAATTTGCATTATCCCAACCATGAGTTCTCATGTGACATGAATATGAGAACTCTTCGTTGATCGTGTTCAGTGAACTCATTCTCTATTGAGCACCTACGTACTTGTCTTGATGTCACACACACCAATGACTCGAGACTAGTCACTCTCCCTGAGAGAAGACATAGCACATACTGATCTTAACGGACTGTCAATGCCCAATTGACAATCCTATGATCAGGAACGTTTAGGATGTGTCAACGAAAGAATGGTCTCATGAATCTAACTTCTTTAGATCGCATTCTTCCAATCACATATTCCTTGGACTTATCGTTTAAGCATATAACATTTATATGAGACGGCTCAAACAATAATCTTTGCCCTTTACATTTAAACTACATTAGTTTGAAATGTCCGTAAAGTATCATCATATGATTGGTTTTAGGGCACATTTCCAACAATTGTTGTGTATTCAAGGCTCAGTTCACTATTAAGATCTTCGCTGCAACTAGTGTTTTGTCAACCAAGGCACCTCCCGCTGAAGCATCAAGCATTTGTCTCTCAATTGGAAGTAGTCCTTCATAGAAATATTGAATTAAAAGCTCTTCCTTCATTTGATGTTGTGGGCAGGATGCAACTAACGTCTTAAAATGCTCATAGTACACTGGAAAGGATTCTCCCAGGCCTTGTTGAATTCCACTAATTTTCTTCCCCAAAAGAATGACTCTTGAAGTTGGGAAGGATTTCTCTAAGAATGCTTTCTTCATGCTTTCCCAAGAAGTAACGGTTCCAGGTGTTAATTCATAGAGCCAATCTTTAGCCTTATCCATAAGAGAGAATGGAAAGGCTTTCATCTTCAAAATATTCCCATCCACATTGATTGGTGTCATGCTTGAGCACACCACTTCAAATTCCTTAAGATGCTTGTTCGGATCTTCCATGGACAATGATAGGAGCATATTTAGGCGACTTAGTTAGCTTGTTTTCTTACATTTATGTTGTTAGTTCATAGTTATTTAGTTATTTAAGCTATTTTCGTGTGTTT
Organism: Pyrus x bretschneideri; assembly: GCF_019419815.1. Classification (NCBI taxonomy): domain Eukaryota; kingdom Viridiplantae; phylum Streptophyta; class Magnoliopsida; order Rosales; family Rosaceae; genus Pyrus; species Pyrus x bretschneideri. The sequence continues at coordinate 831,221 of NW_025999821.1, read as the reverse complement.
ATAGGTTCATATGGCTAAGGTGGCAAGAAGGTGCATTTTGGAGCCTTTTGGAGCAAAATTGGACTTGGAATGGATAGCATATGCTTGGAGCAAAAGGAATGGACGAAATTGAAGACCTAAAGATGTTAGGATTCCTAATCAAAGTAGGATTCATAATCAAAGAAGGATTCCTAATCAAAGAAGGATTCCTAGTCAAAGAAGGTTTCCTACTTGAAGTAGGAAAGTTAAGCCAAGGTTCCAATTTTGGTTTAACCTTTCCTAATCCTAAAAGCCCTTAGGTTCCAGCAACATTGAGGAATCTTATGCATTTTAGGACACAAACTAAACCTACCTTGCATCCTTATTTCCCTTGCCGTGCCTTCCATAAACCTGCCTTTCTTTGTCGTGCAAGGGGAATGCCTATTCCCTATTTTGTGTCACAAGATCACATTCCTCTTTCACCTTAGTTAATGCCGCACCTTGCCTTCCTATTCTATCCTAAATCCTTGCTTAATTTCAGCCTTAACTCACATTCCCTTTCCTATTCTTTTCTTGCCGCAAGTCACATTCATATTACCTTAATTTCTGATTTTACTTACTTATTTTGAGGAGATTCTGACCTTTAAGGCTCTTGGACAAAATAGCTAAGTTTAATTGGCCTTCCATAAGCCTTTGCCGCACCCATATAGAAGATTATTGATTCATATTCACGGATTCACACAATCTACCATCCTTCATCCTGACCACCACTCTTTGCCGCAGCTATTCATCCATTCTCTACCACTCCTATACTATCATACCTTCAATAATACATCCATACACCACCCCTCAACCTTGCCGCACCCCCTACCAACCTAAGGGCTAGTTTGGTATTGCTGTGCTTTGAAAAAAAACTACTTCTGCTGTGCTGTAAGAATAAGCAGCTGTGAAATAAAGCAGCAGAGTGTTTGGTAAACTTTTTTGTAAAAGTGCTTTTGAAAAAAAAAAAGCAGTATTAGAGTGTTTGGTAAACTTTTATGTAAAACAGATGTGAAAAAAAGCCGGTTTTTCAAAGCTGGGTTTTGCAGCTTCTTGTTTTTGGCTTTTTTTCATCCAAAACTGTGAAAAAAAGCTGAAGCTGAGTGTTTACCAAACACAAAAATAGCTCCCAGCTTTTTATGATAGCAGCTTTTTTCAGAATCACCTCAGTACCAAACCAGGTCTAAATCCATTCTTAACCCAGAAATACATTCAAAATCACCCAAAAACTCTTGTGCCGTAACATAGCAAGGAAGAAGAGGAGAAGAAGAAGCCTTGGACGTTTTTGCCTTCAAGTTGGAGTGTTGGAACGTTTTTAGGTGTAATCTATCTTTTGTTTTCAATGTTTAATTCAAGTTTTCTTTGTTTTGTTGTGAACATGAGAGGCTAAACTCGTTTTAGCTAGGGGAGACTTTGAAACTATGATTATGTTTATAATATGAATTGATTAATTCCAGTTGTGATTTCATAAATTGTGAATGCAATTTACTTAACCGTTCGATGGATAACTTATTCTTGTATGTTGATTAGGGAGGCCTACTTAATTTGCATGCTTGAATTTGGTGCTAGAATATAAGGAAGTTTCACTTAATCGTTACAAACTTATATTCACAAGTAGTTAAGGTTGTTTTCACAATCATGTTAAGTAAATTCCTAGCATGAATATCATGAGGTCATAGTTACAAGTGCTTTGTCAATACTTATGATTTTCATAGAACGTAATGATCTTTGATTGTATCTCTATTATGATGTCATGTAGGGAACTTTTGAAGAATGCTTTGGGTTGTCGTATGATGTCATCCAATCCAATAACTAAAGGAGAATTTGAGGGTTAATTAGTGATGTCACGGTTAATCTGGGGTGTTGAGGTTCATGGTTTATTGAAAAAGCAACTGGAAATCAATTTGTATGCAAGTGTGTCATGTGTGGAGAAGGACCCTCTAGCTAGTTAATCATCCATAGTTTTTCCCAAATTCGTCCAAATCTTACTTAAGTCTTTTAGTTACTTGTTTTTGTTTTAAATTCGTCAAAAACCCAATCCCCTTTACTTTGTTGAGTTAAATTTGTCCTATTGTGTGTTTTTAAGTGTTTTGAGTCAAAACCAATTCTATTTTCGTCCAAATTAAGTCCTAGAGTCTAGTTAGAGTCTATTTGATTGTTTTGTGTTGTTTTTAGTCTTTTGAGTTTATTTTGAGTCATATAAGTTTAGTTAAGAGTCTTTGAGTTTGTTTAAGTGTTTTTAAGCATATTTTTGTATCTTTGAGTCAGTTTTCATTAGATTAGCAATCCCTCCTAATCCCCAACCTAGAATGATCCCTACTTATATCTTTACTACAATTGTCAAAAAGAGGGTTTAATTTGAGTGCTATTGTTTATCACATCAGACAACGCATGGAATTTGGGAATGTGATGCAACAAACTAGACTTCAATTCAAACTTCGATTGTCCACAGCCATGTCTTGTTCCTCTTCCTCTTCTTTTTCAAACGCAGATTCAGAGCTAGAACTAGGTGGATTGGGTCTTGGTTGCTTCCTCTTCCTTTTCAAAGTTCGTTCAAAATCATCGTCAAACTCCAATATATGTGCATGAATAGGTTAAGAACGTCGAGACATGATAGGAGCATATTTATGCTACTTAGTTATGTTGTTTCCTTGCATTTAGTTAGCTAATTACTACTTATTATAGTGTTTTAAGCCATTTTCGTATGTTTGTAGGTCCAAATGACAAAGTTGGCAAGAAAAGGCAATTTTGAGCCTTTTAGAGCAGTTTTGGGCATGGAATGGATAGCTTGCATATGGAGCATGGTGGATGGACGAATTTGGAGTCAAAAGAGGCTAGGAACATGCTACAAATATGGAGAAACAATTTAAGACAAAGAAGATAAGGAAAGAGCAAGAAACATGGAACATTAACCAAACAACCTTATGTTATCCTTCTCCTACATTGGTGCCGCACCCTTTAGCCCTTGTTCTTCTGGAAATCTGCCATAATTCCCTTTCTAGAAGACCTTATCTGTCCCTAAATACATGCCGCACCCTTTATCCCTTCTAGAAGACCTAATTTCTGCCACAAAACACATTGTTTCTAGAACCCCTAGAAAGGTGGCGCCTCTCCTTCTTCTAGAAGCCCTAAAATCTGCAATCCTTTTCTCCTAGGATTGTGCAATCCTTTTCCCTTCAGATTTTGGTGCACCCTAGTCCTTCTCCCACCTGATTTCTACCAAACCCTAGACCTAATTCTGATTTCCTAGGGTTTGCAGTGCACTATATATATATTTTTAACTTGTGCCGCACCCCCCCTCTACATACACATCCATTCATCCTTCCATTCATTGATTCAACAACACCACACACCATATACTTAGAAATACATCTTTGCCGCAGCCCTTGGGAGAAGAAGGACTTTGCTGTGGCTTCCATTGGAGAAGGAGATCTTGTGCCGCAAGCCATCTGCATCCATTGGAGACATTCAAAGTTCTTTCTTCCTTCGTTTCGTTTCCATGTTTATTTTAATTTGCTTTTCAATTGTTATGAACATGTGTAACTAAGTTTTTCTTAGTTAGAGGTGAATTCAAAGCCATGGACATATGTTTTATATGAATTGATTTCCTCCAATTATTGTTTCTTGAATTGTAAATGAAATAAACTTGACTGATTTATTGAGAACTTGTTCATGTGTGTTGATTAAGGATGCATACTTAGTCTACATGCATGAATTTGATGCTAGAGTATAAGGGAATTTCACCTAATCATTATGAACTTATATTCACAAGCAGTAAAAGTCACTAGTCATAATTGTGTTAAGTAAATTCTAGGCAAGAGTATCATGCAGTGCATAGTTATGAATGCCTTGTCAATGCTTATGATTTTCATAAAACTTAATGACTTTTGATATGTATCTCTATCATGCGTTTCATGTAGAAAACTTGAGAAAGATAATTTGGTTGTGCTGCGTATTCCATCCAATTCAATGAAACTAGGAAAATTTGAAAGTTAATTTGTGCTTCTCACTATTAATTTGGGGCATTGTCAATCATGTTTAAAGGGATAATAACTAGAAATCAATTTGTGTTTCATATGTGCATGTGTGGAGAAGGATTCTCTAACTAGCCTTTACCCATTTAATTCAACCAATTTAGTGTCTAATCTGTTTAGTTTTGCAATCTGCCTAGTTTAGTTAATTTCGTCAAAATCAATCCCCTTTAATATTTAGTGTTTTAACTTAGTTAGAATCTGTTTAAGTTTAGTTCTATTAGTGTTTTGAGTCAAGTAAAGGTAAAATTCATCCAAATAACCTATTAGTTCTTATTTGTGTTAATTTTGTTTCAATTCGTCAGAATCTGCCATATTGAGTCTTTTGAGTCTTTTTAGTTCAATTTTCGTCCAAATCACTTTCTAGGACCTGTTTTGAGTCAATACAACTTAGTTTGTGTGTTTTGAGTTTATTTAGCTTGTTTTGAGTCATTAGAGTCTAGTTTTCTGTTTTTAAGCCTAGTTTTATGTTTTTTGAGTCTGTTTTGAGTAGATTAGCATCCCTAGTTAATCCCCGGTCTAGAACGATCCCTACTTGCATATATACTACAATTGTCAACATTAAGGTTTAATTTGTGTGTCAAGTTAATTTTCACATCAAATTTTGGCGTCGTTGCCGGGGATCAGCAAAATTGCTAATCTTCCCCTAGTAGTGCAGTGTGTGCTTCTTTTGTTTATGTTTTGTTTTGTTTTGTTTCCTGATTTTATTTTGTTTTGTTTGCTTTGTTTTCGGTACTAGTTTATGACTCATAGTTCTCAACCTGTCCAGAACCTAGTCCATCTAGTTCTGAGGCCGAATCTGAAGAAGAAGAAGTGGAAGAAGAAGAACAAGCCATGGCTACAGATAATCAACCAATCAAGGAACTTTCAGCCTTGGGGTTAGACAATGTCGTGCCTTTATGCATTCAATACCCTAGGGCGGCTCAAGGCAAGACCGATCAGTTCGAATTGAAGTCAAGCTTGCTCCATCAATTTCCCAAATACCATGGGTTGTCCATGGAAGATCCAAACAAGCATCTTAAGGAGTTTGAAGTGGTATGTTCGAGCATGACACCCATCAATGTCGATGGGAACATTTTGAAGATGAAAGCCTTTCCATTCTCTCTTTTGGAAAAGGCTAAAGATTGGCTATACGAATTGGCACCCGAAACTGTCACTTCTTGGGAAAGCATGAAGAGAGCATTCTTAGAGAAGTTTTTCCCAACTTCGAGAATCATTCTCTTGAGGAAGAGAATTAGTGGCATTCAAAAAAACCAAGGGAAGTCTTTTCCATCATACTATGAGCGTTTCAAGACTCTAGTTGCATCATGCCCTCAACATCAAATGAAGGAAGAGCTTTTAATTCAATATTTCTACGAGGGACTCCTTTTAATTGAGAGACAAATGCTAGATGCCTCAGCAGAGGGTGCTTTGGTTGACAAAACACTGGTTGTTGCCAAGGTCTTAATTGCAAATCGAGCCTTGAATGCACAACAATATGAGGGAGTTGGACAAAGAGACCCCCCACGACAACACCAAGTGAATGAGGTAAGTGCAATTTTTGAAATTCAATCTTAATTGGCTAATCTCACTGTTCTTGTGTCACAGGTTGTCGATGGATCCAAAGTGCAAGGTGCGGCAATATGTGGAGTGTGCTCTATGCAAGGGCATCTCAATAATCAATGTCCTCAATTGATAGAGAATGGAGGATGGGAAAGCGCCAATGCCATAGGTTATCAAGGCCAAAATCAGCAAAGGAATGATCCGTACTCAAATACATACAATTCGTGTTGGAGAGATCATCCAAACTTCAAGTGGAGGGAGCCTCAACAATTTCAGCAACAAGGAGGATATAGATAGCCACCTCCGAGACTCTACCAAAGGCCATTCGAATTATCACAACTTCCACCACAATCTACCCAACCAAATTCAGGTTCGTTTTTGGACAATGATAAAATGCTTCAAATACTAACTTCTTTGACTTAGGGATTACAAAATCAAGCCAAAGAGATGGGCGAAGTGAAGAAGAAAATTGGGCAGATGGCGGAGTTCATGGGGTAGTTTCGAGAAGAAGGCAAATTACCTAGCTCAATAATTGTCAATCCAAAAGGAGGTTTTGAAATCGCCAAGGCTATCACTTTGAGAATTGGTAAAGAAGTTGGAACCAATTCCAAACCAACCAAAGCAAGTGAAAAAGAGGATGAAAAGTTGCTACTCGAAGAAGAAAAAGTAAACAAAGCCATGGCAAGGGTAGAACAACCCTTGCCGCAGCCCCTTAGTGCACCAAAACCATCCCAAACCACCAAGGTCAGTCCAAATTCGAATTTTTCTAGTTATATTCCACTAAATGTGCCCTTTCCTAGCAGGTTTAGGCAATCAAAGAAAGAAGAGAATGAGAAAGACATTCTGGAAACCTTTAGGAAAGTTCAAGTCAATATCCCGCTCCTTGACGCAATTAAGCAAGTTCCTAAGTATGCCAAATTCTTGAAAGAGCTTTGCACAACAAGGAAGAGGATTTCGAACAAGGAAGTGGTCCAGGTAAGTGAGAATGTTTCTGCGGTGTTACAAAGGAAACTACCACCTAAATGCAAAGATCCAGGTAGTTTTACAATTCCTTGTGTTATTGGCAATACTAAGTTTGAACATGCTATGTTAGATTTAGGAGCTTCAATTAATGTCATGCCTAACTCAATTTATGCATCTATGAACTTAGGAGAGCAAAAAAACAATGGTGTGATTATTCAATTGGCCGATTGTTCTAATGCATATCCAAAAGGAGTTTTGGAAGATATTTTGGTGCAGGTTAACAATTTGATCTTTCCAGCGGACTTTTATGTGCTTGACATGGAAGATTCAGCCCATTCTACACCATTGTCGATCCTCCTTGGGAGGCCTTTCATAAAAATAGCCCACACCAAGATCGATGTGTTTAAGGGGACATTAACAATGGAAGTTGATGGGGAAGTTATTGATTTCAATCTTTCTGAAACTATAAAATATCCTAAAGATGATCATTCTTGTTTTTCTATTGATATATTTGATTCATTGGCGCAGGACTATCTTGACTCCTTGGAGAGGGATCCCCTTGAAATGACCATTACAAAAGGAATGGGACTAAAAAACCAGGGGGCACGAAAGGACCACACCCACGGCATGCATGAAGAAATCCTTGCCGTGCCTATATGTGAAGATAAGGCCAAGATGGTTGCTGCCCTTGGGTCCTTGCCACAACACCTTGGCAAGCCTCAAAACCCAATTCCAATTCTTGTTTCTACTAACAAGTTGTTACCTTCAGTGATTCAGGCACCCATTCTTGAGCTTAAATCATTGTTGGATCATTTGAAGTATGTCTATTTAGGAGAAAAAGAGACGTTGCCCATCATTGTTTCTTCATCCCTCATGGCAATGGAGGAGGAGAAATTGATTCGTGTGTTGAAAGAGCACAAAACAGCCATAGGATGGACCTTTGCCGACATTAAGGGTGTTAGTCCTACAACTTGCATGCATCGCATACTTTTAGAGGAGGGGGCTAAACCAACTCAAGAGGCTTAATGCCGGCTCAACCCTCTAATAATGGAAGTTGTGAAAGAAAGAGATTATCAAGCTTCTTGATTGTGGAGTGATTTATCCTATCTCAGATAGCTGTTGGGTCTCACTGGTTCAAGTTGTTCCAAAGAAATTTGGAATCACGGTGGTGAAGAATGCAGAGAATGAACTTGTGCCCACTCGTATCCAAACAGGTTGGAGAGTGTGCATCGACTATAGGAAGCTTAATGCCACCACAAGGAAAGATCACTTCCCTTTTTCGTTCATTGATCAAATGCTTGAAAGGTTAGCCGATCATTTGTTTTATTGTTTTCTTGATGGATATTTGGGATATAATCAAATTGTTATAGCTCCAGATGATCAAGAAAAGGCTACTTTTACTTGCCCATTTGGTACTTTTGGTTATCGTCGAATGCCATTTGGTTTATGTAATGCACGAACCACCTTTCAAAGATGCATGGTAAGTATCTTTTCAGATTTTTTAGAAAAGATTATTGAAGTTTTCATGGATGATTTTAGCATATTTGGTGATTTGTTTGATGATTGTTTAGATAATCTCACATTAATCTTGAAATGATGCATTGAAACTAACCTTGTTTTAAATTGGGAAAAATATCACTTTATGGTAAAACAAGGCATAGTTTTAGGTCGCATTGTTTCGGCCAAGGGTATTGAGGTTGATAAATCGAAAATAGATCTTGTACGCTACTTGCCCTCTCCTACTTCGGTTAGAGAGGTTCATTCTTTTCTTGGACATGCAGGACTCTATAGGCGATTCATCAAGGACTTTTCTAAGATTTCCCAACCCTTATGTCGACTTCTCCGAAAAGATGTGCCCTTTGTGTTCAATAAGGAATGTGAGAAGGCCTTCAAACACCTCAAGGAGATGCTCACTTCAACCTCCATCATAGTTCCACCATATCGGAGTCTTCCGTTTAAGCTTATGTGTGATGCCTCAGATTATGCATTAGAAGCTGTTTTAGGCCAAATGAAGAACAAGCAGCCACACGTCATATATTATGCATCCCAGACTCTAAATGATGCTCAATTGAACTATTCTACAACGAAAAAAGAACTTCTTGCTGTTGTTTTTGCTTTAGATAAATTTCATTCTTATTTATTTGGTACTAAGTTACAATTTACTCTGATCATGCAGCGTTGAAGTACTTACTTACGAAGGAGGCTAAACCAAGGCTTATTCGTTGGATGCTCCTTCTCCAAGAGTTCGATATCTAAATTCGAGACAAGAAAAGAAGAAAACGTGGTGGCTAACCACTTGAGCCATATGGTGCATGAGGAGGATGCTGTGCCTATACCAGAGACATTCCCAGATGAGCAGCTACTGTCCATCAAGATAAGTGTGCCATGGTATGCTGATTTAGAGAATTATTTGGTGTCTAAACAAGTTCCAAGCAACCTAAATAAGCACCAACGTTATAAACTTAAAAAGGATGCATGTTTTTATGTGTGGGATGACCCATATTTGTGGAAATATTGCCCTGATCAGATTTTATGTACGTGTGTGCATGAATCAGAATTTTATTCAATTTTAACTTTCTATCACACTTATGCATGTGGGGGTCATTTTGGCACTCAAAGAACATCACATAAAGTTTTAGAATGTGGATTTTATTGGCCTACTATATTTAAGGATGCTAGAACCTTTTGTGTGACTTGTGATCGTTGTCAAAGAACGGGCAATATAGGTGCAAAGGACCAAATGCCGCAACATCCCATCTTTTCTGTCGAAATTTTTTATGTTTGGGGTATTGATTTTATGGGTCCTTTTCCTTCATCTTATGGTTTTGTTTATATTTTACTTGCGGTTGATTATGTTTCGAAATGGGTGGAAGCAAAAGCCACCCGTACTAATGATTCCAAAGTGGTTGCAGAATTTGTGAAAACTAACATATTTGCAAGATTTGGAATGCCAAGGGTTCTTATAAGTGTTGAGGGTTCCCATTTTTGCAATCGAACCATTGAGGCATTGTTCAAGAAGTATAATGTCATGCATAGGGCTTCCACACCTTATCATCCTCAAACAAGTGGGCAAGCCGAGGTTTCTAATCGAGAAATCAAGCAGATTTTGGAGAAGACCGTTGGACCAACTCGGAAGGATTGGAGCTTGCGTTTGAATGATGCATTGTGGGCATATCGTACAGCCTACAAAACACAAATTGGGATGTCCCCAGTTTGGCTCATCTATAGGAAACCATGCCATCTTCCCGTCGAATTGGAGCACAAAGCACATTGGACCGTCAAAACTTTCAATATGGACATTGATGCCGCTGGAAGTCATAGGAAGCTTCAATTGAATGAGCTTGAGGAGATAAGGAATGAGGCTTATGAGAATGCTCGCATTTACAAAGAGAAAACAAAGGCTTTCCATGACAAGATGATTCGTAGCAAGATGTTCTCTATAAGGTAGAAAGTGTTACTTTTCAATTCTCGCATTCGTTTGTTTTCGGGTAAGTTGCATTCTAAATGGATTGGACCTTTTGTTATTACTAATGTCTTTCCTTATGGTGAAGTCCAAATTTAAAGTTTGAAGACGGGACATGAATTTAAAGTGAATGGACACCGTTTGAAGCCATACTACGAGAATTTCAAGGAGCAAGCTGTGGAGGACATACCCCTCCATGTCGTAAGCCCTATTGAAGCTTAAAAGGAGGTATAGTCCGGCTGGAAGACGTTAAAGCAAGCACTTCTTAGGAGGCAACCCATGTGTTCAAACGAGGAGATGATGGAATTCTAGCTCCAGCAACCAGATTTGCTTTCTTTTACCTTTCTCTTTATCGCTTTTATTTTGCCATAATTGTCATGTGTGTTATTTGTTTGTTTGTTTGTGAGTCTATGTTTGAAACATTGAGGACAATGTTTGGTTTAAGTGTTTGGGGAGGGGGGGTAAACAAGCTGTTTTTGCATGATTTTTGTGGGATTTTATCACCTATCACTCTAAAGTTGTCATTCACTGTTTTTAAGTGTTTTTAGTGTGTTTTGAAGTGTTTTTATGTGTCTTAAACAGAAAATCCGAAAATTTGAAAAAAAAGTCGAAAAAAGTGTTTAAAAACCCCAAAAAGAGTTGTTTTGGAGTTGTTTTTGTTTTTATGTTTGTTTGTGTCTTAAGGTACCTTCCAACACATTGATGAGGATTTGGTTTTTAATTGCATGACTATTAAAGAAAGTTACAAACATGAATGGAAGTTTGATATGCTCTTTGGTTTATGCATATTTATAGTTGTCATTTTCGAATTCATATGTAATCACAATGAAAAAAATCAGTTTTTGTAACATGCTTGAAGGAAGAAACTCAAACTAACGCTACAACCCTGAGAGACTTGAGCCTAAACTTTATTTGGAGAGTTATTAATCTTGATGTTTTTGTTTTCTAAAGTCATTGCATGATCTCATTGTTCTTTGCTTGGTTGTTACTTGAATGCGTTTCATCACTATTGATTGCATAACATATAACAAGATGAAGTTTTTTAGTTTAAACCAGAGCCAAAAAGCCTTACCCTTTGCATATGTATTGTAGGTTTAACCCCTTTGAGCCTTAGTTAGCCTAATTTTCTTTGTTAACGACATTATCCTTACCTAGCCTAGAATAGGACTATCCATACCCTTGTTCTTCAAGTATCATGAAGCATGACTTAGAGGGAATTCCTTTTGGTCTAAAAATTGCAGAAAAACAAGTGTGGGGGAAAGGGTTTTTCGTTTTGAAATCTATGAAGTTGTGTTTAGTGTGCCAAAAGAAAGAGACGGCACTGGAAAAAGAAAAAAAAAAGGTGAAAAAGAAGAAAAAAAAAGAAAGAAAAGGAGTGAAAATAAGTGAGAATGAACTCACAAGTATTGGTTGTTGAAGGAAGGGTCCAAAAGTTTGAATTTGGCCCTAAGTGTTGTGTGAAGTTTCCCTTGGTGTTCAAAGTTGATTTCTGTATTCAAAAGTGAATTCTAAGTGCTTATTTCATTACTTTGCTTACTATTGCTTTAAGAACTTTTGTTTATCCTTACCTTTCTTTGTTAGCCAATACCTTAGCCCTGTTACAACCCTTAGACTTCTATCTTGATTGTTATGTATTTCAATATGTGGAGTTTAAAATTGGTTTGAGCATATGGTACCCCTAGTTCCCGCATCTAAGTAGTGCCATTCCATTCATGAGATCATATACATATCCATGTTAATAATTCCAAAAAGTGCCTTCTTTGATTATACATATGTGAGTGTTAGTCTACATATTTACATCAATCTTCTCACATATACCTAGTGTAGGGAGTGTAGTCAGAAAATCTATGTGAAAATAGAGTGTATCCGGTGAGGAATTGAGGGAATTCTCTAAGGCATGTTACTACATTCAAAATCATGTTTTAATTGATTAAATGGGAGCTAGTGAGTGGTGAGTATGGTTAAGTATATACTCAAGGGTAGGGATAACTAAAATCTATGGGAGTAGTAATCTTTAATATGTCATGTTGTATTGAAAATCCCTGAGGTAAATGTTGGAAGGTTTAGGTTATGTTTTGTTTGTTTTGTTTGTTTCATTTTGCTCGAGGACTAGCAAAAGCTAAGTGTGGGGGAATTTGATAGGAGCATATTTATGCTACTTAGTTATGTTGTTTCCTTGCATTTAGTTAGCTAATTACTACTTATTATAGTGTTTTAAGCCATTTTCCTATGTTTGTAGGTCCTAATGATAAAGTTGGCAAGAAAAGGCAATTTTGAGCCTTTTAGAGAAGTTTTGGGCATGGAATGGATAGCTTGCATATAGAGCATGGTGGATGGACGAATTTGGAGTCAAAAGAGGCTAGGAACATGCTACAAATCTGGAGAGACAAGTTTAAGCCAAAGAAGATAAGGAAAGAGCAAGAAACATGGAACATTAACCAAACAACCTTATCTTATCCTTCTCCAACATTGGTGCCGCACCCTTTATCCCTTCTAGAAGTCCTAATTTCTGCCACAAAACACATTGTTTCTGGAACCCCTAGAAAGGTCGCGCCTCTCCCTCTTCTAGAAGCCCTAAAATCTGCCATCCTTTTCCCTTCAGATTTTGGTGCACCCTAGTCCTTCTCCCACCGGATTTCTACCAAACCCTAGACCTAATTCTGATTTCCTAGGGTTTGCCGTGCACTATACATATATTTTTAACTTGTGCCGCACCCCCCTCTACACGCACAGCTATTCATCCTTCCATTCATTGATTCAACGACACCCCACACCATATACTCAGAAATACATCTTTGCTGCAGCCCTTGGGAGAAGAAGGAGTTTGTTGTGGCTTCCATTGGAGAAGGAGATCTTGTGCCGCAAGCCATCTGCATCCATTGGAGACATTCAAAGTTCTTTCTTCCCTCATTTCATTTCCATGTTTATTTTAATTTGCTTTTCAATTGTTATGAACATGTGTAACTAAGTTTTTCTTAGTTAGAGGTGAATTCAAAGCCATGGACATATGTTTTATATGAATTGATTTCCTCCAGTTATTGTTTCTTGAATTGTGAATAAAATTTACTTGACTGATTTATTGAGAACTTGTTCGTGTGTGTTGATTAAGGATGCATACTTAGTTTTCATGCATGAATTTGATGCTAGAGTATAAGGGAATTTCACCTAATTGTTATGAACTTATATTCACAAGTAGTAAAAGTCACTAGTCATGATTGTGTTAAGTGAATTCTAGGCAAGAGTATCAAGCAGTTCATAGTTACGAATGCCTTGTCAATGCTTATGATTTTCATAAAACTTATTGATTTTTTATATGTATCTCTATCATGCGTATTCCATCCAATTCAATGAAACTAGGAAAATCTAAAAGTTAATTTGTGCTTCTCACGATTAATTTGGAGCATTGTCATTCATGGTTTAAAGGGATAATAACTAGAAATCAATTTGTGTTTCTTATGTGCATGTGTGGAGAAGGATCCTCTAACTAGCCTTTACCCATTAGTTTTGCAATCTGCCTAGTTTAGTTAATTTCGTCAAAATCAATCCCCTTTAATATTTAGTGTTGTAACTTAGTTAGAATCTGTTGTTCTATTAGTGTTTTGAGTCAAGTAAAGGTCAAAATTCGTCCAAATAACCTATTAGTTCTTATTTGTGTTAGTTTTGTTTGAATTCGTCATAATCTGCCATATTGAGTCTTTTGAGTCTTTTTAGTTCAATTTTCATCCAAATCACTTTCTAGGACCTGTTTTGAGTCAATACAACTTAGTTTGTGTTTTGAGTTTATTTAGCTTGTTTTGAGTCATTAGAGTCTAGTTTTCTATTTTTAAGCCTAGTTTTATGTTTTTTTGAGTCAGTTTTGAGTAGATTAGCATCCCTAGTTAATCCCTAGTCTAGAACGATCCCTACTTGCATATATACTACAATTGTCAACATTAGGGTTTAATTTGTGTGTCAAGTTAATTTTCACATCAAGTCATAAACTATTACATAAAGCAAAGTAAACAAAACAAAACAAAAACACAAAAAAAAAAAAAAAAAAAAAAAGAAAAAAAAGAACACGAACAGAAACTAATGGGAAATTAGCAATTTTGCTAATCCCTAGCAACGACGCCAAAATTTGATGTTGTAAAAACTAACACACAAATTAAACCCTTTCTAGACAATTGTAGTATATGTAAGTAGGGATCGTTCTAGGGCGGGGATTAGAAGGGATGCTAATCTACACTAACTTGACTCAAAAACTGAAAACTAGACTTGAATACATAAGACTAAGCAAGACTGACTCAAATAACACAAAACAAGCACTAAGGGGTGTTTTGGACGAAAATTGAAGTAAATTGACACGAAATACTAAAGGGGGGTTTGTTTGGACGAATTTTAAACTAAAACTGAGTAGGTTGCAGAAACAAAGTAAGGGTGGTACGAAACTAAGGTAAGGGGTGAAAAGCTAGCTATAGGATTGTTCTCCACACATGAAACATATGCATACAAGTCGATTTTCAGTTATTATTTCTATAAACCATGAATGACAATGTCCTAAATTAACTGTGAACTGCACAAATTAACTCTTAGATTTTCCTAGGTTCATAGAATTGGACTCAGCGATGCAACCAAATTATTCTTCTCAAGTTCCCTAACTACGAAAAGCATGATAGAGATACATCTCAAAGATCATTAAGTTCTGTGAAAATCATAAGCATTGATGAAGCATTCGTAACTATGAAAGCATGATACTCCTGCCAAGAATGTACTTAAATCAATCATGACTAATGACTTTTACTACTTGCAAATATAAGTTCATAACGATTAGGTGAAATTCCCTTATATGCTAGCATCAAATCCCTGCATGCAAACTAAGTATGCATCCTTAATAAACATACAAGAATAAGTTCTCTATAAAGCAGATAAGTAAATCGCATTCATGTTTTATGAAACAATAACTGGATGTAATCAATTTATATAAAACATATGATCATGGCTTCAAATTCACCTCTAGCTAAAAAGAAATTTAGTCACGCATGTTCAACATAACCAAAAAACAATCTAAAATAAACATTGAAACTTAAAACAAAGATAGAATGAACTCTGAAAATTCCAGCAACTTCAATGGATGAATGGTAGGCATGGCATACTCTAAATCTTTACAGGAATTTCATATATATAGGGGGAATGGATGAATCCAAGGAGGAAAAGGTTTTGGGTGTTAGAATGGATTATGACTCTTAGAATCAGATGGGAAGTATTTAGAATAGGATAAGGACTCCTTTTGCAGCTAGAGATAATATGAGATAATGTTGGATAAAGTGAAATAATGTTTGGATAAGATAAGAGAAGTTTAACTGGATAAGATAAGATAAGTTTGGATAAGGTTGGATAAGATTATGTCTTTCTTTTAACTAGATAAGATAAGATAAGTTTGGATAAAGTTGGATAAGATTATGTCTTTCTTTGTCTTCCAAGCTTCCACTTCTGATTGCTCCAAAACTTGGCACATGTCTTACACATGTTAAACACGTTCTAATCATCAGAAACGTCCAGCCCACTTGTTCTCCAAGCATGCTATCTATTCCAAGTCCAAAACTGCTCCAAATTGCTCTATTTGGCTTTTTATTGTCATCTCTACCAATTGCACCGACAATAATAAATAGAAACTAACTCACTAAATGCAAAGAAACAACCTAACAAAGTCCCATAAATATGCTCCTATCAATGAAAAGCTTATTGGGTGTCAAAACTACACAGTTTCTCTATTTGGAGTGCATTGGGACTATTTTTGGCATCAATAAAACCAAACGACTGCGTTTGACACACAATGGAACTTAAGAAACTAAAAACATATAATGTATTAGTAGGACCATAAGAACGAGTACTCAAAAGATAAAAAACTTTTAGGGTGTCAAAAGTATGTAGTTTTTCTATTTAGTGTGCATTTGGACTGTTTTCGACATTAATAAAAACAAATGACCGTGCGTTTAACATCCTTTGAAATTTTAGACAAAACATATATGATGCGCTTCTAGGACAATAAGAATGAATACTCTAAATATTAAAAGCTTATTAGGTGTCCAAATTACACAGTTTTTAGATTTGGAGTGCATTTCGACTGTTTTCAGCATTAATAAAAACACACGACCGTGTGTTTAACACCTGTTGATGCACAAAATCGGCGAGGACTTTGGTACAACAGAAAGTGTCAAGTTTGTGAACTTCGCTAGATTGCTCTGGTCATTAGTGTGGATAAGTATGTAAATGAATAGAGATAGGGAAGCAAACAACAGAAGATGTACATGGTTCACCCAGATTGGCTACGTCCACGGAGTAGAGGAGTTCTCATTAGTTGTGAAGGGTTTACACAAATACATTGGTTCAAGCTCTCTTTCAGTGAGTTCTAGTGAATAGTTTAGTACAAATGATATTAGGGTTTATTGTGGGAGAATGATCCCCTTTTATAGAAGAGAGTTTCTAGCTTTGTTCTGACATTGACATGTGTCGTGTTGTGATTGGCCTCTAATATCGACACGTGTTGCGCTGTGATTGGCCTCTGATATTGACACATGTCGCGTTGTGATTGGCCTCCTGGTTGGAGGAGAAGTCTTGTGGGTCCTTGACGGTATACTGTTAACCGGTGCTCAGTAGTTTCAGGATTAGTCAAGTATGGTACAAACAGTGCTCGCCTAAGTTCCCGAGTGAAGGAAGCTCCTCGGTTAGGGACTTGCAAGATCCAAGCTATTGACTAATCATGAAACTTCCAAGTATCGAAGTGTGGTGTCGCCTTCACTTGCCTTCTCTGTCCTGTAAGTAGATGTGGCATCTTCTCATGGAAGTATTTTTCCTTCATCCAAGAGTGGTATCTTTCGTTGGCATTGACGCATAACGTAATGTATCATTTTCCTTTGAAGCTTACTTGTAGTTTCGGGTTTGGTTAAGTGCGATACAAACCATATAGTAGGAGTCGCCCAAGTTTCTGAGCTAGGAGATCTACCGAAGAAGGTGACAGACAAGGTAAGCAATCAGAGTTCCAAGCAATCAGTCTCAGATCGGTAGGTTGATCTTGGGTTCTGGCTGATTATGCTCATTCTCCTTGTCTCTCATTCAGCAACAAGGATAAAGAGAAGAAATAGGGAGAAGAGATGATATGAGGTACTCTTGTTTTTGAAGAAAATGGACGAATCGACGCGTGCTTTGTTGTACTTGGCTTTCCACAGGTGTATTCTTGAACTGGGCTAGAAGGTTTTCTGGTTTCCTCCAAAGGAGTATTCTTGAACAAGTCCGTCAAATCTAGAGTATGTTCGATCTTGATGATATAGGATACTTTTGCTGTTTGACAAAGTAGTGGATGTGGTATGGCGAGGCTTTGTTCTTCGACGACGGTGCTAGCAAAAGGCTGTTAAAGCTTCTCGATCTCTTCAATTAGAGCAATGATGCCGAGCTTGGATTTGACTTAGACTCCTCTGCCTGGATTGTGCGGTTCCACAGGAAGGGCGTTGTGCTGTAGTGATCTATTCTAGCTCGTCGTTGAACCTTTTGCTTCAATCTTTTGTATAGCAGAAATGGTGCGCAACCTTTGCATTTAAATGGTCCTTCAGAGCACTACTTCTCAGTGACTCATCCATGCTTGGCAGCTTCAGTGTAAAGAGCCAATATCGTACCAACTATTTTAAGGTATTTGCCGAAGGAATTCGTGACCTTGACAACAATTGAGGATGAGTACTCGAGAGCAATGCTAGGCAAGCAACCAGGCAAAGGTTCTGGGCAATCAGTTCTAGATCGGACGTTTGATGTCAGGTTCCGACTGATTGCATTCTTTCTCCTTGTCCTGCAAGTAAGAGCAATGACAAAGGAAAAGGCAGGGAAAAAGCATGATATGGGATACTCTTTCTTTCAACCCTGATGATATGAGATATTTTTGCTCTGATGTGGCTGGTTGGCAGGGGTATTATCGAGGGAGAAGAAAACGGAGTATTTCTAAAGGCTAGATTGAGAGTGCCCTTTCGAATGTGAGGAAGGGTTGAGCATTTTTTTTGGCAGGTTTGTTTGGCTGTGGAGGATAGACATCGATATATATAGGAATTGTCCCAACAGCGAGTAGTAATGTTGTTCCTTTACCCTTCTTAGTCAGAGCAACGTAGTGGCCGCTGCAAGATTCACGTGTTTTAACTTTGTCAGAGCACTTTGAAAAAGTGGTATGTGGTATCCAGAAAGCTGATGTTGCGTGTGAGGATTATGGACAAACTTTATCCAAGGAAATCTGGCTCGTGAAGTTCGGGGAGCGGTGCCTCTTCGATTTCTGAGCAGGCAATCTTGTTGGGGATCTAGTTCTTCGATATTCGGAGAGCGGTGTCTCTTCGATTTCTGAGCAAGCAATTTTGTTGGGAGTGCTTTCTTGGATGTGAAAAAAGGTTAGGCATTTTTGCAAGTCTGCTTTGCCACAGAGCACGGAGGTTGACAGACATAAGGATTTTCCAATTATCAAGCAGTGGTGTTGTTCCTTTACCCTTGTGGGTAATAGAAGGGTAGCTAGACTTTCAAAATTTATGCATCTTAACTTTGTCAGAGTTCTTTGGCAAAGTTATCCTTGGTTTCCAAGGAACTGATGTCGCGTGTGGGGATTGCTAATAAATCTTACTCAGGGAAATCTGCTTCTCGAAATTCGGAGAGTGGTGCCTCTCTGATTTTTGAACAAACGACATTGTTGCCCTTTCTTTTATAGGGGCACTAATTGCATTCAAGAAGTACGTTCAAAGAGTTACTGCTTGTAGGAATTTTTCCCTTATTTTCGTACTTCTGAGACTTACTGTACCTTCTATTTTTCTTCATCTTTTCTGAGAATGTTTGGACCGTCCGACCATCGTTTGGACTTGAATGCTGTGGAAAAGGTAGCCATGTCTCCTCAGGATAACATATGGCGTCCATCCTTCTTATCTCTTACTGGTCTCCTTACTATTGGGGACTCTGTGATGAAGAATGATATGACCGCTGCGGTGGTGGCCAAGAATCTTCTCACTCCCAAAGACAACATACTACTTTCCAAACGGTCCGATGAGTTGGCTGTTAAGGATTCTCTGGCTTTTAGTGTTCAGTGTACAGGTTCTGTGTCTAATATGGCCCAACGCCTATTTGCTCGAACCCACCAAGTTGAATCGTTGGCGGCTGAAGTGATAAGTCACAAACAGGAGATCAGAGGGCTTAAGCACGAGATAAACAGTTGCACATGCTCGCACATAGCTATGCTACAACCATGAAGAGAAAGCTTGACTAGTTACAGGAATTTGAGGGTCAGATTTTAAATGATCATCAGAGGTTTGTGAGTTTGTTCGAAAACCATTTACTACTTTCGTCCTCTGGGGCTGTACCACATACTGAAGCTCCAAATGATCAACCTCCGGTGCCTCCTCTTTCTGGGGTTCTGCCTAGTACTGAGACTGCAAATAATCACCCTCCAGTGCCTCCTATTTCTGGGGCTTTGCCAAGTGTTGAGACTTCTCCTGAGCAACCTGCGTGAAAGCGTCCTCCTGTTTGTTTGTTTTGATTCATGTGTATGCATGTATTTGTAATTTATTGAAGATATCAATAAATAAGCTTTACTTCATTCAATGTGTTGTGTTAAATACACTAAGGCATCCTTCACTGAGTTCTTTGAATTTTTTATTTTGTTGAAGTTTGCATGTTAAAACTTCATGGGTGGACCCTGTAGGTTAAAGTAGTGCTCCCTTAATTTCCCGAGTGAGGAAAACTTCTCGGTTGGGGACTTGAAAAATCCAAGTCACTGAGTAGTCGCGAAACTTTCAAGTACCAAGGTGTAGTGGTATATGGTAGGAGTCCCCCAAGTCTCCGGGCGAGGATAGTTGAAGAGGGATGTGTCTTAGTAGTGGCCATGTTATCAAAGTAACGAAGCTTTGTTTTTGTGTCACACCTTCCTAAAAAAAATAAGACCCAAGGTCTCATCTTTTTGCCTGTGTTTTCTTCCCCATTTCCCTTGCTTTTTCTCATTATTTCACTGTTCACTTTTTTTTTGTATTTTCTGTTACTTTTTCCTACTTTTAGCTTTTCTTTTGCCTTGCTTTTCCCTTCTTTGCTGGAATTGCTTTTCATTTCCACTAACAACCTGATTGCTGCAGAGTCATGTTAAAGGAAATGTGGATGAGGACTTGCTCTGACGCGGTGTTGGAGCTGGGGAAGTCAAGGAGGGAGTCGACATAGAGGGAGAGGTAGATTTTCAATATAACACCATCTTCTGTAGTTCGAATCGCAAAGTTGTCTTCATGAAAGTTGTTCCTTAACTCGTACAACTCCAGAAATTCAGGTATGATAAGTGACTGTTCATTTTTTTTTTTTTTTGTCAACCCGTCAGACCAGTTGTGGGCTTCGAAACTCCATTTTCTCTTGTTCAGATCAACATACTTTCTTCATCGAAGTTGTTTATCATCGTTTCTTCTATAACATAACAAAAATTCAGAACAAGCTAACGGTTAAATATTTCCAGATCTTCGAAACACTATGGCAGCTTTGAAGTCTGCAGAAATCCAACCATCATGTTTGGAGCTTCAATACTCTAACTTCCGTCGCCTAAACGGAAACAGTTCCTTCTTGAAAGTTGTTCATCTACTCAAGGACTATAAGATATCCAAAATTCAGATCCATTGAAGAAGAGAAAAAGTTGTAGAAATTTGATAGATAACAGGGGACGAAAGAGGGAGAGAGAGAGAAAGGCTGCTTGGGTTGGATTTCTAGTTTGGGGGAGATTCCAGTTTTTGTAGCACCTTCATTACAGGTGGATTTCTTGTACTTTTGTTCACCATTAAATGTGAAACTTTGACTTGTTATTTACTCTATTATAATATGTTTGGAAACATACATAAGAAAATAGGTAAGGTGTATTGGTTGTGGGTTTTCGTTTGGGTATATAGCTTGAATGGTTGAAGCTATTTTAGGACACCAAACTTGATTTAGCTTCACACTATCTTGATCAAGAGTGTGTGAAGCTTTTGACATTTGTAGTTGGTCTCCATTTGGTGAAGCTTTGTAGGTGAAGCTTTGTGGTTGAAGCTTTGTAGTTGAAGCTTTGTAGGTGAAGCTTTGTGGTTGAAACCTTGTATTTGAAGCTTTGTGGTTGAGAGTTGAAGCTTTGTAGGTGAAGTTTTGTGGTTGAACCTTTATAGGTGAAGCTTTGTGGCTAAGAGTTGAAGCTTTGTAGGTGAAGCTTTGTGGTGAAGCTTTGTGGTTGAGAGTTGAAGCTTTGTAGGTGAAGCTTTGTGGTTGAGAGTTGAAGCTTTGTAGGTGAAGCTTTGTGGTTGAACCTTTGTAAGTGAAGCTTTGTGTTGGTCACCATAACTTGGTTTTGCTTCACACTATCTTAATCAAGAGATCAAGAGTGTGTGAGGCTTTTGACATTTGTAGTTGCCCTTCATTTGTTGAAGCTTTTGTTGGCACCATAAATTGGTTTTGCTTCACACTATCTTGATCAAGAGTGAGTGAAGCTTTTGAGATTTGTAGTTGTCTTCCATTGATGAAGTTATTGTGTTCCTTTTTTTTTTTTTTTTTTTTTTTTTTTAAACTAAATAATCTTACTCCTATTATATATATATATATTATTTTTTTTCCAAGTGTTACAAGGATTGAGCCAAATTTTTCAAAAGACTCTGATTCTATATGATCCTTATGGTGTATCTGAAGCACATCAAAATGCTTGCCAGATTGAGACATAAAGCAATTGACGCAGTATTTCTTCATAGGTCTCTACAATAGCAGCCCTACAGTGGCCTCTAAGACTATTATCAAGCACGTATTGCCCTAAAAGTCACTTCTAGTGGAAGTTCAAATGCCTAGAATGTTCATACTTTTAGTGGGAAGTGTCATAAGTGTGGTGAACTTAGTCATATCCAGCAAATGTTGAAAATTTGATCGTCCAGGTAAAAAATATATTTGCTGAAAGTGAAGATAGAAATGATTTATGATTTCTCACAATAAGCAATTTATGACTGTGATGAAAAAGACAACCTTGTCGAGATATTATATACGGACCAAGGGAGGCTCTGGTTGTTAAAAGAATGTGGTTTACTCTGCATAATGAGGATGATCATTGGTTGCGTAACAACATTTTTTGTTGAACCTGCACAATTGGAGATAGGGTTTGCAAGCTCTTTTGGCTTAAACGTGGCAATAAGGTTAAGGTTTCCAAACAATGTCTGGTCCATTTCTCTATTGCTAACAAGTATAGAGACAATGTTGGGTGTGATGCAATTAACATGGATATTTGGCATCTTCTTTTGGGAAGACCATTTCAACATGATTGAAATATTTCCCATGATTGGCGGAGAAACACCTACACTGGGATAATGAGCGTATTGTGCTTGCTTCTCTAAGGAGTTTGGGCCTAAACCATCTCATGGGGAGTTCTAATCTCCGTACTATCATCAATTCTTAACTGAAATGAAATAAAGTGACGTGGTCTATGTGTTGGTTGCTAAAGAGAAAGGGCAGATTGATAGTCCAATTCCATAATTGGCTAAACCATTGTTAGAGGAATTTGCATACATGCTTTCAGAAGATATTCCAGATGGTTAGCCTCTACTGTGAATCATTAAGCACAAAATTCACTTGGCACCTAGATCAAGCATTCCAAACAAACCACAATACCAGATGAACCTTATTGAACATGACGAGTTGAGACGACAAGTAGGGGAGTTGCTCACAAAGAGTTTTATTCAGGAAAGTGTAACCCTTGTGCAGTGTCTACTGTTGAGTTATTTCCTTCCTAATGCTAGAATATGTTTAGTACTGTTGGAAATGTGCCCTAAAACCAATCATATGATGATACTTTACGGACATTTCAAACTAATGTAGTTCATTTCAAACTAATGTAGTTTAAATGTAAAGGGTAAAGATTATTGTTTGAGCCGTCTAATATAAATGTTATATGCTTAAACGATAAGTCCAAGGAATATGTGATTGGAAGAATGCGATCTAAAGAAGTTAGATTCATGAGACCATTCTTTCGTTGACACATCCTAAACGTTCCTGATCATAGGATTGTCAATTGGGCATTGACAGTCCGTTAAGATCAGTACGTGCTATGTCTTCTCTCAGGGAGAGTGACTAGTCTCGAGTCATTGGTGTGTGTGACATCAAGACAAGTACGTAGGTGCTCAATAGAGAATGAGTTCACTGAACACGATCAACGAAGAGTTCTCATATTCATGTCACATGAGAACTCATGGTTGGGATAATGCAAATTAGTCTTTTGACCTGAGGCATCACAGTTGTCTTGTGGTTAGGTCCTTAATCTTTGATTATGTCAACGTCACTCTATCAGGGTGTCCACGGCATCGTTGGGGTTAAGCCACTTAGCCATGGAGGCAAGTGAATGCGCAACAAGGGATCTCTAACCTTCAAACTGTTTGAGGGAGAATACTCTATGATATGATTTAGAATCTCTGGCCAGAGTATGAATGAGATGTTGGAATGCGTTCCAGATCACATTCAAGGTAATCATATAAGTACAAGATTCACATTGGATAGTAGACATGAATAAACTATCAAACCAAACAATGTGGTCAAGAGTATTGTATTAGAGAAAGACCGTATTGCATTTGTAATCCTAAACTGAATAGGTTCTCCACCTCTTCTGATTAGCTTGGGTAACCATGATATGCTGCTAGGTGTCACTCATGGTTTGTGGAAGCCCTAAAAGTGTATTATCACTAACGGGAGAATTGAAAGTAAGTTTCAATTCACAATCGATTTGAAAGAGTTTGAATCGCCCACTGCCTCGCTAAAAGGAACCTAATGGATCGTACACCGTGTAAGGTAGAGTTTGAAGATTCAACGGAGATGAGTAAGAATAATTAAATGGTTTAATTATTTATGGCAAGGATTAATTAATATGTTAATTAATCAAACGAATAAGTTCGTTAAAGACCTCGGGTTAGTTTTGGACCGCAAGGCCCAATGGGATTTGAATGTCAAGCCCATTAACTCAAGTTGTATGACAAGTTGAATAAAACAAAGGGCTTGAAAGCCCAATAAACCTATAGGCTAGCCATGTGTAAAAGAATAGGGCTTTTGGTCCATTAGGTCACTTATTTGAAGGGACTATATAAAGGACTTTATAGCCTAAAATTTACAAAGGGTGATTTTTGGGGAAAGGATGAGAACACAAGCTCTCCTTTCTCTCTAAAATTTTGGCCAATCTAGAGGGGAATAGCTAGCAATCTTACTTCCTCTAGGTCACTCATTTCTTCTACAATATACCTTGGTGTGGAGACTTAGAGGTTCTCAATTTTGGGAACTTGGAGAAACCTTTTCATCCATCCAAATCCATGGATCCAAGATGCAAGGAATGAAGGCCCTCTCTTTGGGTGATTAGCCTTTGCTTATGCAAAGAGGAATCTACAAAGGTATTGATTTCTCAACTCACTTTGTTTTGAGTTGAGTCTTGGTTCACCTATCTACTAGGCTTTGAATTTCATGGGTAAATGTTTTGTTTTAAGTGCATACAAGCATGATTCCGCCTTTAATTGTTAATTGCATGCTATTGATGTTGCTTAAATGAACATGTTTTTTCACAAATTTTCCTTCAAGTACAATGGCACAAGCAAGGGTGTCGAATCCACAGGGACTAATTGGACCTATGCAATTACTTGTTTTGCAAGAACTCTACGAAATGAATCAAACTAATCAACTTAGGCAGATTTGTTGTTGTAACTTGAAAGCATAAGAAAATGAAGTAAACACAAATAAATGAATCAACAACTAATACAATTAGATAGTTCCAATGGAAATGAAGCTAGGGATTCGGTTTCACCATTGCTCAACTAAGTCCATGTTTGTTAAGTTAGTTTATACTCAGCCATCTACCAATTTCTTGAGTTTGTTTCACTTAGATATGATCAACCATATGATGTGTGGATTTGATCACATGTTCCTAATCATGAACCTAGTTGTGATGTGCAACGTTGGTTCCTAATCAAGAAGGTGTTACGCACAAGAAACTTTCATAAAACCAAAGGTAACACTTGGCAGGTTGTTTGCAAAGTATTCCCTTCATCCATTCACATATCTACCAAGATTATGCATGATGTGTGCTCTAATCTTGGCTAAACAACCTGTGGTTAATTCAAATGGTGATCAAACATTATAATCAACTCACAAAGTCACAATTAAATCAGAGAATGAAACAAGAAATAGATGGACAAACTGAGCATTCTAACTTAATTACATGGCAAACTTTGCAAGGCTACATCGAATCCCTAGAGGAGAGATTAGTTACACTTCATGTTTACAAAAGATTTAGCATAAAAATATAAAACATGAATGAACATAGAATTAATAAGAAGAAACCCTTGAAGCAAAACTGATGTTGAATTCCTTGAAGAGTGCCTTCGGTGTTGGTTCTCCAAGTGTGATGTGAATGAGGGTAGAATGGCTATGGTTGGATGATTTCTGCCAATGGGACAGAAATGGACAGAAAATGAAGTGAAATTGGAGTGGCTATGCGTGAATAATGGACTGAATGAATAAGACTTGAAAACCACCCGTTTGCAAAGTTTTATATCCAATTTATGGGAGCACATGCGGCTGCCTTTTGAAGAGTGGATCTGTGAGTGCAAGGATGAGTTGTTTTTGTAGCTGGAAGGTGATGGAATGAGTAGATTTTTCTGGTGTGGTGGATGCTCGGCATTAGAGTAATATGCATGAATGTTGTTTGTTTAATTGAGCTGCATGTGCACTTGCTGCAACAAGTGAGTGGTCAATCTGGAAGTGGTTGTACAGGCTGGAAAGGAGTATGAAAGTGCACGGCATGGTTGTGTTTGTTGGTGAAAATGTGGCTGAGTGGATTAAGTAATGGAAGTGGATGTTTTTGGTGCAAAAGGGGGCTGGACAAGTAGTGGAATGCACGGCACAAGGTGTGAGGAATCTGATTTGGTGCTAGAAGTGCATAAAATGATGGGATGACATGGGAATGCACGGCATGGACAAGATCTGCATGTATGTGGTTTATTTAATCAAAGATACATGTGCAATGTCTGCAACAAGGGAGTGGACATCTGCAAAGGTGAATTGGACAACCTGGAATTGTTTGTACAAATCTGGAAAGGGGAAGAAAGCACACGGCATGGACAAAGGGGCCGCTGGAATGGCATGGAGTGATGGGATGAGTGGTTTTCTGGAATAATGGGTGCATGGCAAAAGGGAAATGTGCAAGCATGGGGTTTATTTAATTGAGATGCATGTGGATTTCTGCAAAGATGAAGTGGAGAAAGATAATGGAATGCACGGTCAGATTGTGAATCATGCATGTGAATGCATGTTTTGGTATTAGAAGTGCATAATCTGACTTCAATGTTTTTGCCTTGTTTAGAATCACCCAATATGGCCGAATTGCATCTCTTAACACTTCACATCTTTTCTTGAAATTCCAGCAGCCAATTATTTCCTAGATTCTTCATTTGGACTTCAATTTAACTCCCTAGAATCCTCTCCACGTTTGGAATAATGCTCAGCTACCAAAAGGAATGTTTTTACTTCATTTGCCTTCTCATTGATCCAAGTACACACTTGGCTGCACACTAACACCAAATAATGTAAAATGCAACTAGTTTAATCCAAAACAATCACAAAGACGCCAAATAAGGAAGATATAAATGCATGCAAAATGGGACTTATCAAATACCCCCAAACCTGGTTTTTTGCTAGTCCTCGAGCAAACTTAAAACTAAAGCACACAAAACACAAACATCTAACTAAACCACTTTCGTTGGCCAAACGATTGCACTGAGCATGTGCAACAAGCCTTTGAACCCCTAGGTGTCCCTAGTTGGAGGAGTTGTGTCTCCTGAGGGTTTACAGTGATGACACCCACAAACATCTACAAACACTGCAAACAATTTGGGTAATACATGCTTTAAACAAACTAATAAGAACCAATGAAGATTTTGTCATACATTCAACTCAAAAGTCTGCCACTTCAAAGAATCGTATCAATTGTAACGTATAAAGATATTTCTCTATATCTTACAACTTCAAAGTCACCATACCCAAATGCTTAAGATAGAATTCACCTCAACTCTACTCCTCACAGCTTCCACTCAAGTTCTCACTCAGATCTTAAGGTTTAGTCTCTCAACAACATATATGAGTGAAATTATGTAAAGGGAATCAAAATTCTCACATATGAAATCTGAAACGGAAGCACAGTTTCTGAGTAGATCTCATGAAATGAATCAAATGCTAAGAATATAGATAACACACACACTTACCATCACCCATGAATACCTCCTCAATGATCAGCTAGGTCTTTCTCAAGATTGTAATGCAAGGCTTAGGGTATAGGTTACGAAAGAAGTGATATGAAATACTAGAGCTTGGGGTATACCAAGGTGTCTTTGAGGATCATGCTCTTCACTGGCATTTGTCTTCTTTTGTTTTTGGCGTCCAGGCCCTATGCCTTATAATGCGGAGATTTGGGACTTGTATCCACTTTAATTCTCTTCCTTTTTTTTTTTTTTTTTAAAAAACTTTATTTTTGGACACAACTTAACATAGGTGCCCTCGGTACACGCCACAATCTTGTTCTATAACTCAATCTATCCTTAGTCTTCATCACATTGGTATTCCCCAAACTAGAAGGTATGGCTTGTAATGGGCTAGAATGGGTAGATTATGGTGTGGGTGATGAAAGAATTAGGCTAAAGTGTTTGGCTGCAACAAGGGTGAATGGAGCACACAAATGGGTAGGATTTAAGCCTTTTAGTAGTTAAAACATGCATAGCCTAACATCATCTCATTGAGTTCATTCATGAATGATACTAAGCACATGGTATCTGCAAAGGAGAGTAATTCTTAGTATCCAAACAAAATAGAAGTAATGAGATCATTTAAAGTGAAATTGAAAGAAAAAGATAGGACTAGAAACACTTTAAACCCTCTCAAAGAAGCAATTAGGCTCAAAATAACTCACTAGGGTAGTCTCCACTATTCTTCTTCCAAAATTTGAGTATGGTACCTCCATGATCATAATTTCAAGAGTTAAAGCTTTATACATGACAACAAGATGCAACACTTTTTCATAGCAACCCAATCATTTGTTTTCAAACATAGCCCTCATATACATTCATATTAGCAAGCAAAAACACACTTAACCAAACAAAAACACACTTAACCAAACAAAAACACACTTAACCAAGCAAAAACACAAAAACAAACAACCCAAAAACAAACCTTCCATCCCACAAATACCCCCAAACCTAACCTAAACATTGTCCTCGATGTTTAAAATTGTATGCAATGCAAGTAGGCAAAGAATATGGAATGGTAACAAAATAAACACAACATAAAGAAAGAACACAAACCACACTAGGTTGCCTCCTAGCAAGCGCTTTATTTAATGTCTAGGCAAGACATGGTAGCTTGTTCATGATGTTGCAAATTCAAGGACATCTACGACTTGATACACTTGCTCTTCCTCTACTTTCTCCAAATATGGTTTCAATCGTTGCCCATTGACTTTAAAAGAGGTGCCATTCTTCATGTTCTCTATCTCTACAGCTCCGTGGGGAAATGTTTGTAACACTTTGAATGGTCCCACCCACCTAGACTTCAATTTACCTGGAAAAAGTCTCAAACGTGAGTCATACAAAAGTACTTTCATACCTTGGTGAAACTCCTTCCTTAGGATGGCCTTGTCATGATAGAGCTTAGTCCGTTCCTTGTAGATTTTGGCATTCTCATATGCCTCATTTCTAAGTTCTTCCAACTCATTAAGTTGGAGCTTCCTTGCTATTCCAGCATCCTTGTAATCAAAGTTGAACTTCTTGATGGCCCAATATGCACGGTGTTCAAGCTCCATTGGCAAATGACAAGCTTTCCCAAACACAAGGCGATAAGGACTCATGCCAATGGGGGTCTTATATGCTGTTCTATATGCCCATAGTGCATCATTCAACCTCAATGACCAATCCTTCCTTGTAGGGCTCACAGTCTTCATCAAAATGTTCTTGATCTCCCTATTGCTAATCTCCACTTGTCCTGAGGTTTGAGGATGGTACGGGGTTGCCACTTTGTGGTCGATGTTGTACTTCTTCATCAAGGATTCAAAGGGTTTGTTGCAGAAATGGCTGCCACCATCACTAATAATAGCTCTTGGAGTTCCAAACCTACAAAAAATCACATCTTTAAGAAAATTCAACACAACCTTATGATCATTAGTTCTTGTAGCAATGGCTTCAACCCATTTGGATACGTAATCCACTGCCACTAATATGTATAAGTAGCCAAAAGAGGATGGAAATCGTCCCATAAAATCGATTCCCCAAACATCAAAGAGCTCCACCACCAAAATGTTGTTCAATGGCATTTCATTTCTTCGGCTAATGTTCCCCATTTTCTGGCACCTATCACACTTAGAACAAAAATCAAAAGCATCTTTGAATAAAGTAGGCCAAAAGAAACCAGATTGTAAAACCTTTAGAGATGTCTTTTTGGCACCAAAATGTCCTCCACATGCCAATGTATGGCTAAATGTTAGAATGCTTTGTTGCTCACTCTCTGGGACACATCTCCTAATGATTTGATCAGGGCAATATTTAAACAAATATGGTTCGTCCCAAACGTAGTGCTTTACCATGGCAATGAACTTCTTTCTTTCCTGAAAAGAAAGGTCATTTCTAATTATACCACAAGCAAGATAATTAACAAAATCCGCATACCATGGTTCTTTTTCTTGAATGACAAGGAGTTGTTCATCTGGAAATGATTCATTTAGAGGCAAAGGTTGTCCAACTCCATGGTCTTCGTTAAGCCTTGACAAATGGTCAGCCACAACATTATCACTTCCCTTCTTATCTCGAATTTCCAAGTCAAACTCTTGTAGTAAGAGTATCCATCTAATTAAGCGTGGTTTAGCATCCTTCTTTGTCATCAAGTACCTAAGGGCTGCATGATCAGAAAACACAATCACTTTAGATCCCACAAGATATGATCTAAACTTTTCTAAGGCAAAAACAACAGCAAGCAACTCCTTTTCAGTTGTGGAATAGTTAAGTTGAGCATCATGCAGAGTCCGGCTTGCATAGTAGATCACATGTGGAAGCTTGTTCACCCTTTGCCCTAAAACTGCACCAATAGCATAGTCAGAGGCATCACACATTAATTCAAAAGGTAAAGACCAATCTGGTGCCATAATAATAGGGGCCGAGGTTAGTTCATATTTCAAAGTATTGAATGCATCCATACAAGCCTTATCAAAATGAAATACAACATCTTTAGCTAACAGAATGCATAATGGACGAGTGATCATTGAAAAGTTCTTAATGAAACGACGATAAAAACCCGCATGGCCCAAATAACTTCTTACTCCCTTCACAGTGGTGGGGGCTACCATATTGGTGATGACGTCAATTTTGGCTTTGTCCACCTCCATTCCTTTGCTAGAGATTACATGTCCCAACACAATTCCTTGTTTCACCATAAATTGGCACTTTTCCCAATTGAGAACCAAATTTGTTTCCTGACATCTTTGAAGTACTAAAGAGAGATGGTTAAGACATTCATCAAAAGAGGAACCAAACACTGAGAAGTCATCCATAAATACCTCAATGAATCTTTCTACCATGTCAGAAAAGATGGCCAACATGCATCTTTGGAATGTTGTTGGAGCATTGCAAAGTCCAAAAGGCATTCTCCTATATGCAAATGGGCCAAATGGGCAAGTAAAAGTTGTTTTCTCTTGATCCTCCGGAGCAATTGCAATTTGATTGTAACCTGAGTAACCATCAAGAAAACAATAGTGTGAGTAACCTGCCAATCTCTCAAGCATTTGATCTATGAAAGGCATAGGAAAGTAATCTTTTCTAGTGCTAGAATTCAACTTCCTGTAATCGGTGCAAACACGCCAACTAGCCGTGGGCTTTGTGGGCACAAGCTCATTGTTTTCATTCTTCATCACTGTGATTCCCACCTTCTTAGGTACCACTTGAATAGCACTCACCCATTTGCTATCAGAAATGGGATATATGATCCCCACATCTAACAATTTCAACACCTCATTCCTAACAACTTCCTTCATATGTGGATTGAGCCTTCTTTGTGGTTCACGGGTTGACTTTGCTCCTTCCTCCAAAAGAATCCTATGCATGCACATGGTAGGGCTTATTCCCTTGATATCTGCAATAGACCAACCAAAAACTGATTTGAACTCTTTTAACACCCTAATTAGTTTATCTTCTTCATTTGGGGTGAGATCAGAAGCTATGATAATTGGAAGAGTTTCAAATTCAGCTAGATATGCATATTTTAGATGTGGTGGAAGTGGTTTAAGTTCAAGTTTTGGTGCCTTAACAGTGGAAGGAGTTAAATGTGACATTGATGATTCTAAAGGCTCTAAAAGAGGTGAAACATTCAAAGGATACAATGCTAATGCTTCCAAGGCAGCTACTTCTTCCATGAGTGCATCTTCCTCATCAAACTCATCTTGAGATTGACTCAAAACAATTTGTAATGGTTCATTCGATTGTGCCTGCAAGAACTTAGAGAATACAAGTGAATCAAGCACATCAATGGCATGACAATCAAGAGATGAAGAAGGATGAGAAAGAGATTCAAACACTTTGAATTGAACTGTCTCTCCTAACACTGTCATAGTGAGGAGTCCATTTTGCACATCAATGATGGTCTTGACCGTGGCCATGAAAGGTCTCCCAAGCAATATAGGCAACTCTCGGTCATGTATAGGAGCTTCTTCCATGTCCAACACTACAAAATCTGCAGGCAAGATTAGTTTATCAACTTGAACTAGAATATCTTCTACTATACCTCTTGGATATTTCACGGATCTGTCTGCAAGTTGTAATGAAATGGTGGTGGCTTTCAAATCTCCCAAACCTAGTTGAAAGTACACGGAATAGGGCATTAAGTTGATGCTAGCACCCAAATCAAGCATCTCCTTCTCTACTTTCTTATCCCCTATGGTGATGTTGATAGAGAAACTTCCTGGATCCTTGAGCTTTGGTGGAAGTTTTCTTTGCAAAACTGCACTCACATTCTCAGACACCACTACCTTCTCATGTGGTCCATACTTCCTTTTGTAGCTGTTTAACTCCTTGAAGAACTTCCCATATGTTGGCATGTTCCTAATGACATCAAGCAAAGGTAAGTTAACATTCACTTTGCTTAGTATATCAAAAATTTCCTTGAATGACTTATCCTGCTTGCTCTTGGCAAGTCTTCCAGGGAATGGTATTGGTGGAGTGTAAGGTTTCTCGGCCTTGTGAAGATTTGGTGCTTCAAGTGAGGAAGTAGCATGGCTTGGTTCCTCATTTGGTTTCTCATTTTCTCCTTGAGTAACACCTGCATTCACATGATCATATTCATTAGTAACTTCCTTGCCAACTCTATTATCAATAACCTTACCACTTCTAAGTGTAGTGATTGCTTTGGCTTGCTCTTGGTTCCTTTGGAGTATCACGGGTTGGCTTGGAAACTTTCCAACCTCTCTTTGGTTCAAGGCATCTGCAATCTGCCCCAATTATGTCTCCATTTTGGTTAGAGCTGCTGAATGTTGTTGGAGAGTGCTATTGGTGGAATGTTGGAATTGCAAGGTGTTTTGGGCTAACAATTTAACCGTATCCTCAAGGGTAGTGGCAGGTTTTGGTTGGAAATTTTGGAATTGATTGTTGTTCTTCCATGAAAGGTTGGGATGATCTCTCCAACTTGAGTTATATGTATTGGAATACACATCATTCCTTGGCCTTTGATTGTAAGAATTCATGAGGTTCACTTGCTCTTGAACATACTCGGGGTAAGCCTCCCTAGATGGACATTGGTGAGTAGGATGGCTTGGTATGTTGCAAATGGCACACACTTCATTTGCTTTTGGCACCATGTTGAGCACGGATTCAATCTTCCTTTCTAGGTTAGCTACCTGCAACAAAAGCTCATGATTAGAACTTGTTTCATAGAGTCCAACTTTCTTACCCCTTAAATCTTTGTGTTGAGCATTAGACCCCAACATCTCATAAATGTTATATGACTCTTGCGCATTCTTTTTCTTCAATGCTCCACCTGCTGCATTATCAACAGTTGATTGACATGTTTGGGTTAGTCCATCATAGAAAATTTGCATTTGTAAGTGAAAAGGTAACCCATGGTGTGGACATTGCAGCAAGAGGCCTTTAAAACGCTCCCAACACTCATTGAAAGGTTCTCCATCATCTTGTTTGAAGTTGAAGATTTGTCCCCTTAATGTGGCTGTCTTTTGAGTGGAAAAAAACTTCTCCAAGAACTTCTTAGCCACGGCATCCCATGTGGTGAGGGAACCTGGTGTTAGAGTCATCAACCAACTCTTGGCCCTATCTTTCAAGGTGTAAGGAAACACTCTCATCCTCAAATTTGCTTCACTTACTCCCTGCAAAGGTAAACCACTCACAACATTGTAAAACTCTTTAATATGAGCTAAAGGGTCTTCATTAGGTAAGCCATAAAATGAGGGAAACATATGGAAATGTGAAGATTTAAGATCATAGTTTCTAGCTTCTGTGGGCAGCAAGATGCATGAAGGTGAATTTGGTATGATTGGTTGAGCAAAGTCCTCCAAAGCTCGAAGTTCATCTTGGTTGCCCGCCATCTCTTCTTCTCTTTCCCAATTAAATTGCTCAGATCCTTTACTTGTTGAACTAGGTGAATTCCCTTCCTCTTCCTCACGGATAATGGATGAACTTGATGGCACAAATTTGTTCAAAGTGTGGCCCTTTAACCGTTCAATTCTTTGGCCTAGCTCAACAAGTCTATTTGACATATACTACCTGAAACAAAATAACACAAGTTTGAATGAAAATCAAGAATCTACCTACAATGAAAAGAACAAAGTTTAAATAGCAAACAAGCAATTACAAGGGACTGAAATCAGTCCCCGGCAACGGCGCCATTTTTTGTTGAGTTATTTCCTTCCTAATGCTAGAATATGTTTAGTACAATGGCACAAGCAAGGGTGTCGAATCCACAGGGACTAATTGGACCTATGCAATTACTTGTTTTGCAAGAACTCTACGAAATGAATCAAACTAATCAACTTAGGCAGATTTGTTGTTGTAACTTGAAAGCATAAGAAAATGAAGTAAACACAAATAAATGAATCAACAACTAATACAATTAGATAGTTCCAATGGAAATGAAGCTAGGGATTCGGTTTCACCATTGCTCAACTAAATCCATGTTTGTTAAGTTAGTTTATACTCAGCCATCTACCAATTTCTTGAGTTTGTTTCACTTAGATATGATCAACCATATGATGTGTGGATTTGATCACATGTTCCTAATCATGAACCTAGTTGTGATGTGCAACGTTGGTTCCTAATCAAGAAGGTGTTACGCACAAGAAACTTTCATAAAACCAAAGGTAACACTTGGCAGGTTGTTTGCAAAGTATTCCCTTCATCCATTCACATATCTACCAAGATTATGCATGATGTGTGCTCTAATCTTGGCTAAACAACCTGTGGTTAATTCAAATGGTGATCAAACATTATAATCAACTCACAAAGTCACAATTAAATCAGAGAATGAAACAAGAAATAGATGGACAAACTGAGCATTCTAACTTAATTACATGGCAAACTTTGCAAGGCTACA
Source organism: Pyrus x bretschneideri (assembly GCF_019419815.1). Taxonomy (NCBI): domain Eukaryota; kingdom Viridiplantae; phylum Streptophyta; class Magnoliopsida; order Rosales; family Rosaceae; genus Pyrus; species Pyrus x bretschneideri. The sequence goes on along the minus strand of NW_025999821.1, from coordinate 796,601 downwards.
TCGAATCCCTAGAGGAGAGATTAGTTACACTTCATGTTTACAAAAGATTTAGCATAAAAATATAAAACATGAATGAACATAGAATTAATAAGAAGAAACCCTTGAAGCAAAACTGATGTTGAATTCCTTGAAGAGTGCCTTCGGTGTTGGTTCTCCAAGTGTGATGTGAATGAGGGTAGAATGGCTATGGTTGGATGATTTCTGCCAATGGGACAGAAATGGACAGAAAATGAAGTGAAATTGGAGTGGCTATGCGTGAATAATGGACTGAATGAATAAGACTTGAAAACCACCCGTTTGCAAAGTTTTATATCCAATTTATGGGAGCATATGCGGCTGCCTTTTGAAGAGTGGATCTGTGAGTGCAAGGATGAGTTGTTTTTGTAGCTGGAAGGTGATGGAATGAGTAGATTTTTCTGGTGTGGTGGATGCTCGGCATTAGAGTAATATGCATGAATGTTGTTTGTTTAATTGAGCTGCATGTGCACTTGCTACAACAAGTGAGTGGTCAATCTGGAAGTGGTTGTACAGGCTGGAAAGGAGTATGAAAGTGCACGGCATGGTTGTGTTTGTTGGTGAAAATGTGGCTGAGTGGATTAAGTAATGGAAGTGGATGTTTTTGGTGCAAAAGGGGGCTGGACAAGTAGTGGAATGCACGGCACAAGGTGTGAGGAATCTGATTTGGTGCTAGAAGTGCATAAAATGATGGGATGACATGGGAATGCACGGCATGGACAAGATCTGCATGTATGTGGTTTATTTAATCAAAGATACATGTGCAATGTCTGCAACAAGGGAGTGGACATCTGCAAAGGTGAATTGGACAACCTGGAATTGTTTGTACAAATCTGGAAAGGGGAAGAAAGCACACGGCATGGACAAAGGGGCCGCTGGAATGGCATAGAGTGATGGGATGAGTGGTTTTCTGGAATAATGGGTGCATGGCAAAAGGGAAATGTGCAAGCATGGGGTTTATTTAATTGAGATGCATGTGGATTTCTGCAAAGATGAAGTGGAGAAAGGTAATGGAATGCACGGTCAGATTGTGAATCATGCATGTGAATGCATGTTTTGGTATTAGAAGTGCATAATCTGACTTCAATGTTTTTGCCTTGTTTAGAATCACCCAATATGGCCGAATTGCATCTCTTAACACTTCACATCTTTTCTTGAAATTCCAGCAGCCAATTATTTCCTAGATTCTTCATTTGGACTTCAATTTAACTCCCTAGAATCCTCTCCACGTTTGGAATAATGCTCAGCTACCAAAAGGAATGTTTTTACTTCATTTGCCTTCTCATTGATCCAAGTACACACTTGGCTGCACACTAACACCAAATAATGTAAAATGCAACTAGTTTAATCCAAAACAATCACAAAGACGCCAAATAAGGAAGATATAAATGCATGCAAAATGTGACTTATCATCTACCTCGTTGATGCCAAAGACTAATCAAACATGAAGGATGTTCACTAATAGTCAAAAGATCAATAGAATAAAAATTATCGATTTCTGATGCCATGATTTGATGGTCTTCTTGACCAACTGTCTAATGTCATCATGTTTAGTCAAATTGATTTGAAAGTGGGTATCATCAAATTTTCATTAGAGAAGGCGATGAATGGAAAAAAAGAAAAAAAAAAATTTGAAAATTGGAAAGGCTTATACGAATAGTTAGCCATGCCATTCAGGCTGATTAATGCCCCAAGTACTTTCTTAAGAGTTATGATTCAAGTCCTTTGACCTTCTATTGGAACTTGTGTGGCGGTATGACCAACTGTCTAATGTCATCATGTTTAGTCAAATTGATTTGAAAGTGGGTATCATCAAATTTTCATTAGAGAAGGCGATGAATGGAAAAAAAGAAAAAAAAAAATTTGAAAATTGGAAAGGCTTATACGAATAGTTAGCCATGCCATTCAGGCTGATTAATGCCCCAAGTACTTTCTTAAGAGTTATGATTCAAGTCCTTTGACCTTCTATTGGAACTTGTGTGGCGGTATACTTTGACGACATTCTTGTCTACATCATAAGTCATGCCTTACACATTCAGTACTTGTTAGAGGTGTTTCTTGCATTGCGAAAGGAGCAATTTTATGAAAATTTGAAGAAGTGTATGTCACATCCCTAATCCAGTCCGCATAGCAAGATATTGTCCGCATTAGGCCACACCCTTAAGGATTTGTTCTTTGGTTTTGGCACAAGAACTTCCGAGGGGTTCACTCATCCTAAGACTGCTCGCGCCCAAACTCACTTAACTTCGGAGTTCTTATGGGATCCGAAGCCAGTGAGTTCCCAAAACGCGTCTTTCAATGGGAGGTGAACAAGTACATATAAGGCCAGGGACCAACCCTTACCCTGCTGATGTGGGATCTCACAATCTACCCCCCTTGGGAGCCCGACGTCCTCGTCGGTACACTCAAACTAATGGTGAGTCTGGCTCTGATGCCAAATTGTCACATCTTGGACCCAGTTCGCATAACAAGATATTGTCCGCTTTGGGCCACGCCCTCAGGGATTTGTTCTTGGGTTTTGGCACAAGAACTTCCCAGGGGGTCACCCATCCTAGGACTGCTCTCGCCTAAACTCACTTAACTTCAGAGTTCTTATGGGATCTGGAGCCAATGAGTTCCCAAAACGCATCTTTCAATGGGAGGTGAGCATGTGTATATAAGGCCAGGGACCAACCCTCACCTTGCCAATGTGGGATCTCACAGTGTACATTCATTCTATATGTTGTTCATTGGTTATGTTGTATCCAAAGATGAAATTATTGTGGATAAGTAAAAGGTTAGAGTAGTGATCACATGACCTACGCCACAATCCATACATGATCTACGAATTTCTCATGGATTTCCCTCATTTTACAGGAGGTTTATTCTGCACTTTAACACCATCATGGTTTTGGTCACAAATTGTATGAAAGGTGGAAAGTTCTCTTGAAATAAAGCAGTAGCAATTGCATTTGAGCAAATCCAAAAAAAGTTAAGCTCAACTCCATTGCTCATGCTACCCAATTTCTCAAAAAAAATTTAGTTATCTTGCGATACGTCCAAGATTCATATTTGGCCTATTCTAAATCAAGAAGGGAAGCTTATTGCCTATTTCAGTGAAAAATTAAGTAGTTCAAGGTCAAATTATTCCACATGCACCTTGGAATTCTAAGCCATTATTCATGCCTTGAAGTATTAGGGGCACTATTTGATCTACAAAGAGTTTGTTATGTACTTCGATCATGACTTTTTGCAGCATATAAACAGCCAGGAAAAATTGTTAGCAAGGCATGCTAAATGGGCAGCATACTTGAAAGAATTTACACTCACCTTGAATCGAAGATGCCTTAAGTCTGAGAAATTTTTTACTTGGATCCATGCGAATTTAGGTATTAGCTCTTTTACTTGAATCGTGACCCTTTGAAGCATATAAATAAAAGATTTTCTATCAAAAAAAGGGTTGATTACTTAGATTGGTTCTCGCAGGCAAAATTGTCATCAAGACATGCTAAATAGGCAACATGGCATGCGAAATGGGCAACATACTTGCAAGAATTTCCAATCACCTTAAAAAACAAAGCCAGTGTGCAAAATCAGGTTAGATGCCTTGAGTCAGAGAAAAATTTTATCCATGAGAGTTCAGGTATTGGGGATTGGTTCTTTTACTTAGATCATGACTTTTTGAAGCATATAAACAGCCAAGAAAAATTGTCAACAAGGCAAGCTAAATGGGCAGCATAACCGCAAGAATTTACATTCACCTTGAAGCATAAAGTTGGTGTGCAAAATCATGTTGCAAATGCCTTGAGTCGCAGAAAATTTTTACTTGGATTCATGAGAATTCAGGTATTGTGGTTTGACTCTTTTACTTGGATCATGACTCTTTGAAGCGTGTAACAGCCAGGGAAAATTGTCAGCAATCTATGCTAAATAGGTAGCATACTTGCAAGAATTGACATTCACTTGGAAGCACAAAGATGGCGTGCAAAATCAGGTTGCAGATGCCTTGATTTGGAGAAATTTTTACTTGGATAATGAGAATTCAGGTATTGGGGTTTGACTCTTTGAAGGATTTATTAAAAACTGATCCTTCTTCTTTCCAATTGTTGAAGATGTTGAGCAAGGAACTAGAACATATTGGGGGCGTTTGTTTGGCCTCGTTAGCTGGGACTGGACTGGACTGGACTACTTACTAGCGTAGTCCCATGTTTGGTTTGCATTGGGACTAAGTTAAATGGGACTAAAGGGGACTCGCGTGGATTAGAGGCCTCGCTAGGAGTTCTTAGCGAGACCCTCCACAAACCACGGGACTCGCTAAGACCATCTTCACTTAGCCCCTTTCGCTTCGCCCCTGCTTCTTCTTCTCTGCTCCCGCATCCATTTTCATCTTCTTCCTTATCTCTGCTTCGCCCCTCTACGAGTTATGGGCTACATTCTTTTGGATCTCAAAGGAATTTGCTTCGATTTGCAGATCGTGGGGAGGAAATGGGCATCGTGGCAGCGATTTCCTTCGAGCGTCGTCGTGACCGCCATGGATGCCAAGCCCTTGCAAGCTTCAGTTCCCAACGCTTCAGCCCACAACGCATCAAGGCCTCCAATACCCACTTCCGATTTGGTCTCCCCCACCATTTCTAACATGCCGATAATTTTTTCCCAATCAAATCCTTGAAGAAAACTGCTCCATCCTCTCCAAGTTTCTTATTCTTCTGCAACCTCTCCCATCAGGTAAAGACAATTGCTTTTTTTTTTTTTTAATTTTTTTTTTCACATGGGTTTGCTGGGTGCTATGTTGTTGCTGATTAGTGAGACAACCCCCCCCCCCCCCGACTACCACCGGATTGCTAAGACCCTTCTTTTCTCTCACGTCATCCCACTCGACTCCTCATCCTGCTTGACAAGCTCGCTAGACCATCCCAGGACCACCGCCGCGTCCACGTAAATCACGGCTTCCTCTGCCACTTTCTCTTCTTAGTTTTCTTCAATTTTGTTTTGAAGATTCGTGAAATTATTACTAGGTTTTGATAGATTTTTGTTTTTGATCGATTTGTGGGTTTGATTGATTTCTCAGATTTGATTGGTTTCTGGGTTTTGATTTTTGGGTTTTGATTGCTACCCATTTGTTTTCAATTTATCTGCTATTTTTCCTACTTTATGAAATGAAGTACAAAGTTGTTCTATGTAAATTCTGATCTGTTTTGTTCTCATTAATTTCTGCAGGTATATGATCTTACCTGGTTAATTAGTACCTTTTACATTAATTCTTATGGTAGTCTTACAAGAATCCAACAAATTGAGTGGAGCTGTCGGTGAGGGTGAGGGTGAAACCAATGTTCAAGAAATCTTAAACAAGGCTCGTTCATCTTCTAAACTGCAAATTTGGTTCTATTTGCCTATCAATTTGAGTCGTTGAAAGTTTGATAATTCTACAAGTTGCAGAAGCACCTACAATTTGTGAAGAAGAAGAGGGCTATGCCCTTTTATTTTTCCATATATTCATTTTGATATTTTTAATAGAAAATAAATTAAAATATAATAATAATAATAAAATTTATTGTTAGTCCAGTTTTTTAGTCCGACATTGCACCAAACGCTTCACTAAGCTAGTCTAGCTTAGTCTAGTCTAAGCCAATCCAGCTTAGTGCCTGAAGATCATACAAGAGTTACATAATAAGGGCCACGTTAGAAGGGACAAGACCTTTGAGCTTGTTTCTTCTCTTATTTTGGGCCTACCATGCTCAAAAAGGTATATCGTTGAACAATGTCGAATATGTCAAGTTTCCAAGAGCATGGAAACGAGCCCTAGCTTGTACATGCAATTACCTATTCCTTCACAACCATAGGTGAATATAAGCATGAAATTTGTTTTGAGTTTGCATCGCACTCAGCGTGGTATAGACTCAATTTTTGTTGAGATTGATTGATTTTCCAAAATGGCTCACTTTATTGTCTGCAAGAAGACAATAGATGCTTCGAAAGTTGTTGAGCTATTCTTTCGTGATGTGTATCGACTTCATGGGTTCCCCAACTCAATTTTTCTGATTAGGACACCAAGTTTATAGTCATTTTTTGAGGAGCCTGTGAAAATTAGTTAACACTAAATTGAATTTCAATAGCGCCTATCATCCTCAAATAGATGGGCAAACTGAAGTTGCAAGTCGCTCATTGGGAGATCTTTTGCATTGTTTACTAAGTGACAATCTGAAGTTATGTATCGCGGAATTTGCCAACAACAGTTCCATTAATCGTAGCACCGAAATGTGTCTTTTCTATATTGTCTATGGCTTAATTCAGTAAGCACCAGTTGATCTTGCTCATGTCCCAAACACGAAAAGAATCGGTGGTAAGGCTAAAAATTACGTTCATAATGTCAAGCAGGTCCATAGCATGACTCTCAAGGACCTTCAAGAAACAGGTCAAAAATACAAAACTCATGCAAATTCTGAAATGAGAATGGTCGATTTGATGTGGGAGAATGTTTGGGTAGTTTTGATGAAGGGTCACTTTTTAGCTAGAGATTACAACAAATTTTCTGCACGGAAGATTATGCCAAAAGAAATTCTTGAAAAGATTAACCCTAATGCTTATGGTTTGAAGTTACCTAGCCATACTCATATTTTTTGGGGGCGTTTGTTTGCCCTCACTAAGTGTCACTGAACTAGACTGAACTAACAATTAGTCCAATCTAGTGTTTGTTCTATACTGGGATTATGTTTAATGAAAGTAAGAGGGACTTGCACAGACAAACACCTTCGCTAAGAGTTTTTAGCAAGACCCCCGATACCCATGGGATTGCTAAGACCTCGTCTGTTCCGTCTTCGTATGCACCGTCCTTATCGTGCTTTTATCTCTCTCTGTTCTTTGTTCTCTTGAGCACCAACAACCACCATCACACCACAGCTCACCAACTCCAGCAAGACCACACCACCAACCCACCACCACTCTCTCCCTCACTCCTCACCCTGAACCCAGAATTTCGAACTGAGGAAGATCCCGCTCTTACCGTTGTCCGTCCAACTCTAGCCGTCCTCCGATCCACCTCCAAGGAAGATCTCACACTTGCTATCCTTGATTCAATACCACAGAGGAGTTATGTAGGTTAATTTATTTCATTTCCTATATTTTTTGTTGTTCAATTTCAAACTTGTGATGTAGCTTTAAAAAGGGCAGCAAAGCCTTAACCCGCAGCTCCAACACCGACCACCTTCTCTAGCCCCACCAGCTTGTTGATCAGGTTTGTGTTAATGGGTTTGATAAAATTATGTTAATTTGGATTAATTTTATTAACTTTTGGTCAATTACTTGGCTTGATTTGTGTTTTTTGCTTTGTTTTTGCTACTTAGTTTCCTTGTCGTCACTTTTGAAAGAGGCTATGGTTTGATTTTGACCGTAATCCATCACCAGCGCCTTACCTTTCTGGAAGTGGATAACCCCAATTGAAGTCCTTAAATAAGTTACTCGGACCATAGTATATCACTGGTCAATTGAAGCTCCTTAAATAAATTATTTGAGTATTGTGCAATCATACTTGTTCAGGTTTGTCATGTGGAAACATTACAAATCTATGGTATCAATCTGCTTCTTGTGTTAAACTTTTGGTCTTTATTTGTTTTCCTTGTATGAATGAATCTGAAAATTCTTTTGAATGTAGCCAAGTTGGAATGTTTGGGGTTGTGATGTTGGTCTCCATATGTGGAGGAAATTGATGTGTTTTGGCACTGGGTCTTCAATGGTCAAGTATTGTGGGATCAATTTTGTGGAGTAACTCAGACCGTGAAGATTTTTATTTGAAAAGAAAATTGATGAATTGCAGCACTGCTGTTTCACATTCTTTTTGTTACTAGGAAAGCTATGTATTGTAGTTGATATGGTTCTGATAGCATGCCAAGCTTTCTTTGGATATGGGACATGTCACATACGCCATCTTGAACTCGCTGCTATCTTGGTGTAGAAATATCTTATTCGTGCAGCAGTTTGGGATCCTACGTGCACTCGTCCTGTTGTTTGCACAAGAAGTTCTCGTTTGTACATGTGGACTCCTGGTGTTGCCTACAGTGTGAGTATCCCGCCCTAACCACAATTTAGCATACTTGATCTAAATTGGAATTGAGTTGGAAGCTGTCTCCTCCTAAAGGATAAAGAGTCGTTTTGTTGCGCTTCTGTTTCAGTTCTTGAATTGAGTAAATATAGCTCAAGTGATTGAGGCAGTTGGCTATTTTCCAGAGTTTATTGTAAAAAATTGTAGAATGTACAATTAATCAGTTTACCTTGCCCTGCTGTGTACTGTGTTAATGTAGTATTGGGATCTTTCATTTCTTCTAGTTGGAACATCCAACAGTTTGATTAAATTGGTGACCTTTCCTTCTCTCATTTGTTTTTCCTTTCATTGGATTAGCACTAGTGCACATGGAATTGACTAGCTGACTTGCTTCGTTGTGAGGGAAGACATTTTAATTGCTTAGTTTTATATACAAATGGAATGCATAAATTGTTCATGATCTCTTCCTTTTGCATATTGTTTTCAAACTAGTTAAAGCAAGCCAATTTACGTGCTAGGAATCTAGATGTAGCAATGATCAATGCGCAGCTATCCATTTGTCATTGTGTCTCTCATCATTGTAGTCTTGGGATTGAATGCAATTGTCATGGTATGGACTGAAATTGGCTTATACAAACAAGAGCAATTCCAAGTAATTATTTCACAATTGAGTAAAAAACTGAACTTATTAGACATAGATTTTTGTTCTACTCAAATACAAGTATAAACCAACACCTTTAACTTTAATCTACAACTTTAAACGAAAAGTGAATAATTAATAAAAGCATCCTAAACCTTGTCGATTGTTGGGAGAACACTTTGTTATATTGATGTTTGGAACGATGCTACTCTTGAATCATGTATGTTTCTTTCGTTGGCAAGAAAATTTGTTGTTTGTATTTGATAGGAGCATATTCATGCGACTTAAATGGCTTGTTCTCGTACATTTACGTTATGTTTCTTTAGTTATTTTAGTCCTTTATGCTTCTTTTGTGTGTTTTCAGGATCATAAGACGTGTTTGACGAAAGGATGCATTGTGGAGTGTTTTGGGGCCTTTTAGACCACTATTGGGCTAAGGATGGATAGCTTATGCTTGGAGCCCAAGTGTTGGATGAAATTGAAGGTCTTGTATGCACTTGAGGACACAAAATAATGGCCCTAACCCAATTACATTCACATTGCCGTGGGCTTAACACAAACACCATTCCTTGCCATGCAAGGGGGAGCAATTTGGGTCCATTTCATGCACTTAAACCCTAGCCCAATTACACACCATTGCAGCCAAATCTATTCTTTGCCATGCACATTCACCACCAATTCAACCACATGCACTTATTCCTCCATCATTGCACAACATTGCAGCCACATGCACCAAAAACTACACTATGCCGTGCATTTCCAAACACTTCACATGCATTTCCTTCATCATTTCCAACTCACATGCACCCTTTATTCTTCATCATTCCAGCCATGCACATTTAATCATTCATTCCCAAATCAATGCCGTGCCTTTCACTCCCAATTCCAGCATTCACATGCATTTCCAGCTCATCCAATCTCCTTGCCATGGGCTTTCAATGCAATTCCAGCATCTTCACATGCTTTCCAGCTTTCCCTTTTATTTCCAGCTCTCATTTTTCATCATTGCAGCCACCTACATGCATTATTCATTAACCTTTCATCATGTAGCCAGAAAATCAGCAAGAAACACTTCCTTTGCCGTGCCTTCACACACCATTCCAGCACATACACACACCTTCACATGCAATTCCAGCTTTCACATGTTTTCCTAGCTGTTTTTCCATCATTAACTAGCCACTTGCATGCTTAAACAAACAGCCATTTACACCTTCATTCTTCCTATAAAAACCCTTGCATTCCCATTACCTAAACACATCTAATTCACTCTCCATTTTTCATACACAACACACCACAAACACATCCATTCTTCCCTAGCCGTGAGTCCCACTTCCATTTCCTGCATCTTCACTTCCATTTCCATCACTTCCCATCCCTCTAAAACACTATCCAACCATCAACATATCCTTAGACCTTGTGCCACAACGAAGAGGAGGAGAAGAGTGCCTAAACGTTCATACAATTCAAGTTTGAGTTGTTGGAATTTTTAGGTGTTGCTTTTCCTCGATTGCAATGTTTAATTTCAATTTTCTTTGTCTTGTACGTATGAGGAACTAAACCCCCCTTGGCTAGGGGGGGATTTGAAATACATGTTTATGCTTGCAATATGTTTTGATTACTTCTAATTACGTTTCATAAGTTGTGAATTCAATTTGTTTAACTGTTTGATTGATAACCTATTTATGTATGTTTATTGAGAGTGCACGCTTAATTTTCACGCATGAATTTGACGCTAGAATATAAGTGAGTTTCACGTAATAGTTATGAACTTATATTCACAAGTAGTGGAGGTTGCTTATAAACAATCGCGTTAAACAAATTCTTGGCATAAGTTTCATGCAAGCATAGTAACGAATGCCTCGTCAACACTTATAGTTTTCATGTTGCTTAATGATTCTTGCTTGTATCTCTAGTATGCAATTCATGTAGGGAACTTGTGAGGAATGTTTTGGGTTGTCGTATGCAATCATCCAATTCATTAACTTAAGGAAAATTTGACGGTTAATTTAAGCGGACCTAATTAACCCGGGGCGTTGAGAATTCATGGCTTATTGAAAAGCAATTAGAAATCGTTTTGTATGCAAGTGTAACATGTGTGGAGATGAACCCCTTAGCTAGCTTCCCATCCATTCATTTCCGTCAAATCCGTATTTACAATTTGTTTTCTTTGCAATCTATCCATTTTAGTTTAATTTCGTCCAAACCTAAATCCCCCCTCCATATTTTGTTTAAGTCTTAGTCTTAATCTTTCTTATTTTTAGTTTTGCATTCTTCGCATTAAATAGTGTTTTAAACTTTTTTTTACGTTTTTGAAGTCAAGTCCAAGTGATTGACAATCCCTCCTAATCCCCGGTCCAGAACGATTCCTACTTATACTTATACTACAATTGTCAAAAAGAGGGTTTAATTTGTGTGCGTAAAATCTTCGCATCAAATTTTGGCGCCGTTGCCGGGGATTAGCAACTTTGCTAATCTCTTGGATTGTTTTATTTTCTTTTGTTTTTATATTATCCCAGATTCTTAATCTTGTTTTGTTTCTTGTTTTAGGTACTAGTTTATGACTCGAAGTTCTCATCCGATTCGTGAACATATCTCGAGCTTTAACGCTGATTTCGAGCGAGAATTGAGATGAAAGAGAAAGAACTCAGAACCTAGCGAATCAAGTGAAAGCTCCGAGTTCGTTTCTGAATCTGAAGAAGAACCCAAGACAACAGTGGGTGAAGAAGACATGGCAGCAGACAACCGAACAATCAAGGAGCTTTCCGCTTCGGGATTGGCCAATGCCGCACCATTATGCATTCAATACCCCGTGGCTGCCCAAGGCAAGACCGATGAATTCGAGTTGAAGTCAAGCTTGTTGCACCACATTCCGAAATACCATGGGCTTTCCATGGAAGATCCCAACAAGCATCTCAAGGAGTTCGAGGTTGTTTGTTCGAGCATGACACCCATAAATGTCGACGGGAACATTCTGATGATGAAGGCTTTTCCATTCTCACTTTTGGAAAAAGCGAAGGATTGGCTTTTCGAATTAGCACCCGGAACGGTTACATCTTGGGATAGTATGAAAAGAGCTTTCTTGGAGAAGTTTTTCCCAACTTCAAGAATCATTCTCTTGAGGAAACGGATTAGTGGTATCCAACAAAATCAAGGTGAATCGTTTCCGTCTTATTATGAACGTTTTAAATCACTTGTTGCTTCTTGTCCACAGCATCAAATGAAGGAGGAGCTGCTCATTCAATACTTCTACGAAGGACTCCTTCCAATGGAACGCCAAATGCTTGATGCCTCGGCGGGAGGTGCGTTGGTGGATAAAACTCCGTGGGCTGCAAAAGTTCTAATTGCCAACCGAGCACATAATGCACAACAATACGAAGGTGTTGGACAAAGAGACCCCCCACGGCAACAAGTCAACGAGGTAAGTGCCATAACCGAACTTCAAAATCAAATGGCTAACCTTACTACGTTGCTTTCTCAGGTGGTGGAAGGTCCAAAAGTCAAAACCGTAGCTCATTGTGGCGTATGTTCCATGCAAGGACACCCTACAGACACGTGCCCACAATTGATTGAGAATGGGGGATGGGAGAGTGCAAATGCCATTGGATTTCCAAGCCACAATCAACCAAGGAATGATCCATATTCCAACACATACAATCCGGGTTGGAGAGACCATCCAAACTTCAAGTGGAGGGAGCCCCAACAACCTCAACAACAAGGAGGCTTTAGACAACAACCCCCGGGGTTTTACACCAGAACCCACAGCCAAGACCAAAACCAACCACAATCCAGCCAAAACCATCAAGGTACGTCTTTAGATAATGCTACAGTTCTTAAGTTACTTACTAGTCTGTCTCAGGGACAAGAAAATCAAAACAAGGCGATGCAAAACCAAGACCAAAGGGTGGACCAATTAGAGAAACAAATAGGGCAGATTGCGGAGTTTGTGCGACAATTCCGAGATCAAGGCAAGCTTCCAAGCTCAACAATTGTCAATCCAAAGGGTGGCTTTGAAACCGCCAATGCAATCACCTTAAGAAGTGGCAAGGAAGTTGGAACCACCTCACAACCACCAAAATCAAGTCAAGACGAGGAGGATAAGTTGTTGCAAGAAGAAGCACAGGGAGCAAAGCCCACGGCCAAGGATGACCAAACCTTGCCAAATTCATCTAGACCTCCTAAACCATCCCAAACCACCAAGGTAAGTACCAATTCGACTTTTTCTAGTTCTATTCCACTAAACGTGCCCTTTCCTGGCAGGTTTAGGCAATCAAAGAAGGAAGAAGCCGAGAAGGACATTCTAGAGACCTTTCGGAAAGTTCAAGTTAATATCCCGCTCCTTGATGCGATTAAGCAAGTTCCGAGGTATGCTAAGTTTTTAAAAGAACTTTGTACAACAAGGAAAAGGATCTCGAACAAAGAGGTGGTTCAAGTAAGTGAAAATGTCTCTGCTGTGTTACAAAGGAAATTACCCCCTAAATGCAAAGATCCGGGTAGTTTTACAATTCCGTGCGTTATTGGTAATACTAAGTTTGAACAATGCATGTTAGATCTAGGTGCTTCAATTAACGTCATGCCATACTCTATTTATGCTTCAATGAACCTTGGTGAATTGAAAAATGATGGTGTGATTATTCAGTTGGCCGATAGATCTAATGCCTATCCAAAGGGCGTATTGGAAGATGTCTTAGTACAGGTGAATAATTTGATCTTCCCAGCGGATTTCTATGTCCTTGAAATGGAGGAAACCACCCATGCTCCACCCTTGCCGATTCTTCTTGGGAGGCCATTCATGAAGACGGCCCGAACAAAGATAGATGTGTTTAAAGGCACTTTAACGATGGAATTCGATGGGGAAGTGATTGATTTCAATATTTCTGAAACTATGAAATTTCCTAATGATAATCACTCATGTTTCTCTATTGATATTCTTGATTCTTTGGTGCAGGTACCCGATCTATTCCATGCCATGGGTTCCAATTGAGCCTAAGAAAGTCTCATCCGGCTGCAAGACGTAAAAGAAAATGCTACTTGGGAGGCAACCCAATACAGTGAATAAAGCTTGTTCATTGATTTCCGAGTGATTACAAAAAAAAAAAAAAAAAAAAAAATTTCTGAAAAAAAAAAAACATGGCAGAAAGATGGAGCCTTCACAAGGGTTGTGTATGTGAGGCCCCACTACGTGGCAACACTCTAGGAGAATGAGGCATCGGAGAGGGAGCCATCGGAGCAGGAGCCATAGGAGCGGGAGGCATAGGAGCGGGAGGCATCGAAGATAGATCATTCAAGGCCCCAAACCTTGGTGGAACGCTGGATGACCCAGGAAAGAGGTGCCTCTGAAAGAAAGCCGCAAGCCTTTGACGGTCATCAAGCTCATCAAGCTTCCTCTTCATGCCTGTCGAATAATTGTTGGCAAGCATGTGCAAACTTCGATTCTCGTACTTAAGCTGTTTGATTTCTTGCTTAAGACTCTCTACCTCCGTCATCAATGATTCAACCTGACGGGAGCGAGCAAGAAAGCGTTGGCCCATGTTGGACACAGAGCCAGCGCATTGAACACTAAGAGTCAGGGACTCTTGAACGGCCAACTCATCGGACCGTCCTGAAAGCAGCTGACTATCTTTGGGAGTGAGGAGGTTCCGAGCTACTATCGTAGCCGTTGTTGCATCCGTCATCACAGAGTCCTCACCTGTAAGAGGGCCATGAGAAGATAAGAAAGACGGGCACCATACCTTACCCTGACGAGGCGCGACCGGATCACTGCTTAGACTCAAATCTAAGCAAATGTTCAATGGGTTAGATGAGCTAGCCATTGTTCAAGAAGTTAAAAGAGAAGGGTTGGATGGAGTAAAATCTCGACGGGCCAGAGATGATTTCTGGGCAATCTTCAAAGTGTGCATGATAGAGGTGATTGATCACCTCTATTAAAGGAGAGGCGACACAATCACCAATTCAGAATTGAAGAGACATCACTCTTCAAAACCGGATTTTCCGGCGTAAAGATCTCCAGCTCTTCAGAGAAAGCTCCCGGCTTTTCAGATAAAGCGTGTAACTTTGTCAAAAGCTCCCAACTTTTCAGAAGACGCGTGGAAGGCGAGAAATCAGCTGCACACTTTTGCCGACAAGCGTGGGAGACAAAGCCGAAAGCTCCCGGCTTTTCAGAAAGCGTGTACAACTTTGTTGAAAGCTCCCGGCTTTTCAAAAAACGCGTGCCATTTTATCAAAAGCTCTCTGACAAAGCTGAAGACGCGTGGAGGATATTGCCGCATTCGCACTGCCACTTGCCATTACAATTCCTATATACATCAACATTCATGGCAAGGCATACACCCAAAAACGCATAACTTTGCTTCTCGGCCGAAAATGTAAGCTGCAACCAACCCTCTCAAACATGCTCAGTTTTCTCCTTCTCTTGAGAACACATTTTCAACCATGGATGTATCCCCCAATGAAGATACCAAATGCCTGCAGTATAGATGAGGCAAGAGGAAACAGTGGATCGAAGCATGTGGAGACAAGCGCAACAAATATATGTGCTGATTCATTCGCTGCCTCTTCGAAAGCAAAGAGAAGGGACCACTTCTGCAAAGGGGAGCAAGTAAGGCAAAGGAAAATGATACATTGAAGCATGAGGAGACAAGCATATGCTGAGCTATCCTCTAACCCTCTTCAATACGAATTGGAGAGATTGAACAAAGAAACAGATAAAAGGAGTAAGCTCAGACCTTCGGGGGAGACCAAAAGAATCCTGCTCCCCAGTTCAAGAGTAGCACAAAGGAAAATCAATGATCGGAGGAAACCAAAAGAATCTCTAGCTCAGTTCAAGAGTAGCCTGTGGAAAAACTCAAGATGAAGCCTCACTGCAATCACCAAGGAGAAGATGGAATTTACACTCCATAACCAGATTTGCATCCCTAAACTCTTCTCTTTGTTAGATACATTCTGCCATGTTTAGTATGTTTAGTTGCTGTTTATGTGTTTACTTTTGTTTGGTGTGTTTTAAGCTTAAAACATTGAGGACAATGTTTGATTTAAGTGTGGGGGGTAACTAAGTATATTTGATGCAAATTCGTGGGATTTTATCACCCATAACTTCAAGTGTTGTTCCTTGCTGTTTTAAAATGTTTTTGAGCTGATTTGGAGTGTTTTAATGTGTTTTGTTTTATAACTCTGAAAATCACATAAAAATTTGAAAAAAAAAACATGTTTTGAAAAGCCTAAAAAGAGTGTTTTGAGTCGTTTTTGTGTGTTTGTGTCGTAGGTCACCTTCCAACACAATGATGAGGATTTGGTTTGTAATTGCATGACTGTTAAAAAGAGTTATAAACATGGAGAAAAGTTTGATTTACTCTTGGTATATGCTTGGTTATGGTTATAATGTATGACTTCACATGCAATCATAAAAGAAAAATTAGTTTTTTGTAACATGCCTGAAGGAAGGAACTCAAACAAACGCTACAACCCTGAGAGACTTGAGCCTATAACGTTCTTTGGAGAGTATAATCTGTGATTTCTTGTTTTCTAAAGTCGTTGCATGATCTCATTATTCTTTGCGTGGTTACTACTTAGAAGGCGTTTCATCATATAGTTCCAAATGCTAGAACTCATGCCCATTTCATTCAAAGCATGTTATTAATTTGCATAACACATATTCAAGAAGAAGTTGTGTAGTGACCACCACCATAGCCAAATAGCCTTACTTCCCATATTTCGTATATGTTGTAAGTTTTAACCCCGTTGAGCCTTGTTTAGCCTTTATTCTTTGTTTACCCACATTTTCCTCACCTAGCCTAGTTTAGGACAATCCCCACCCTTGTTCTTAAAAGATAGTGAGCATGACTTAATTGAATTCCTTTTGAGTTACATTATGAAAGAAAATGAGTGTGGGGGAGAGAATGTTTAAGTGTTTATGTATGTTTTGAGATTCAAAAGAAAAGAAAAAAAAAGAAAAGAAAGAAAGAAAGAAAAAAGAGCTTGAAAAAAATGAAAGAATGAGTGATTGAAGAAAGGGTCCAAAACACTAATTCTGGCCGTAAATTGTCTAAATTCTCCCTTTTTGTTCAAAAGTTGAGTTTTCATTCAAAAGTGAATTCTAAGTTGATTCAAGTGCTTTGCTCACTATTTCTTTAAGAACCTTTGTTTTCCATATCCCTTCTTTGTTATCCACACGCCCCGAACCCCATTACAACCCGTGACTTCAATCTTGAGTGTTATGTGTTTCAATTTGTGGAGTTTGAACTTGGTATGAGCATATGGTGTCACTGGTTCTCGCGTCTAAGTAGTAGCATTCCATTCATGAGATCATATCTAAACATGCTTATTAACTCCAGAAATTGCGTTCTTTGTGATACATATATGTAAGTGTTTGGTTTCATGTTGACATCAATCTTCTCACATATACTTAGTGTAGGGTGTGTAGTCAGAAAATCTGAGTAAAAATTGAGTGCATATCTTGTGAGGAATTGAGCAAATTCTCTAAGGCATGTTACTACATTCAAAACATGGTTTTAAATGCTTAATTGTGAAATAGTATGTGGTGACTGTGATTAAGAATGTAATTAAGTGTGAAGATGACTAAAATCTATGGGAATGATGATTTTTAACATGTCATGTGCATTGGAAATCCCTAAGACGATTGTTGGAAGGTTTAGGTTGTGTTTTACTTGTTTTGTTTTGTTTTGTTTTGTTTTGTTTTTCTTTCTGTTTTGCTCGAGGACTAGCAAAATATAAGTGTGGGGGTATTTGATAGGAGCATATTCATGCGACTTAAATGGCTTGTTCTCGTACATTTACGTTATGTTTCTTTAGTTATTTTAGTCCTTTATGCTTCTTTTGTGTGTTTTCAGGATCATAAGAAGTGTTTGACGAAAGGATGCATTGTGGAGCGTTTTGGGGCCTTTTGGAGCACTATTGGGCTAAGGATGGATAGCTTATGCTTGGAGCCCAAGTGTTGGATGAAATTGAAGGCCTTGTATGCACTTGAGGACACAAAACAATGGCCCTAACCCAATTACATTCACATTGCCGTGGGCTTAACACAAACACCATTCCTTGCCATGCAAGGGGGAGCAATTTGGGTCCATTTCATGCACTTAAACCCTAGCCCAATTACACACCATTGCAGCCAAATCCATTCTTTGCCATGCACATTCACCACCAATTCAACCACATGCACTTATTCCTCCATCATTGCACAACATTGCAGCCACATGCACCAAAAACTACACTATGCCGTGCATTTCCAAACACTTCACATGTATTTCCTGAAGGAAAAATTTTGTCCTAGCTAAGAACATGTAAGAACATTTGAATACATATGCAAACTAATAACACTTTAAAGTAGGCATGCATTCAAAAACAATTCATAAAACCCATGACTTTCAAAGCCTAGTATATGGTGAACCATAAGACTCTTTAACAAAATTAAAGAGAATAAGAATTTAGAGATTCTTTACCTTTGAAGCTCATCCTTGATTGCACAAGGGATTCACCTAAGTGGAGGGCCTTCAAGTCACCTCCTTGCTCCTTGAATCTTCCTTGTGATTTCCTCCCTTTTAGTGCTCCTTTTCTTCTTTGAGGATTTTAGGATTTGTTCTCCAAAACACCAAAAGTTTGGTGTCTCTAAGTCTCCACACCAAAGATGTTGTGTGAAGATGAAATGGACGACTTAGGGAAGAAAGATTGCTAGATGTTTCTCACCTAAGGTAATTTTTTTCTCAAAGAAAATGAGAGAGTTTGTTTTCACCCAAATTCAATTAGAAACCCTAAAGATGAAATGGCTATAAAGATGTCTTTATACCACCTCATAATGGAGTGGCAAACTTGCAATTAAGCCAAGTTCACTACCCTCCACCCTTATGGTTGGCCATTAGTTGTTATTGGGCTTAATTGCCCATTTTGTTTTAGTTGTCATACAACTTAAACATAATGGGCCTTGTGGACCAAAACGTTTTTGTGCCCCGAAGCCCAAAACTAACTTAAACGCCCAATACGAACGTTTCGTATAATTAATTAACTATTTAATTAATCTTGACCATTCTTCAATTAAACCATTTAATTGCTTATCCATTTCATATAATTTCTTCACTTATATCTTTACTCGGTGTACGATCCATTAGGTTCCAATTAGCGAGGTAGTGGGCGATGTTACTCTTAACGATCGATTGTGAATTGAAACCACATTTCAATTCTCCCTTAAATTAGTGTTTGCTAATCTTTAGGGCTTCCACAAACCATGGGTGACGCCTAGCAGCATGTCATGGTTACCCAAGCTAAGTAGAAGTGGTTGGAGAACCTATCCAGTTACAACTACAATGCAATACGGTCCTTCTCTAATACAATACTCTTAATCACATTGTTTAAGTGATAGTTTGTTTCATGTCTACTATCCAATGTGATACTTCTCTATATGATTCAATTGAATAAGATTTGGAACATCTTCCTTAGTCATATTCATATGCTTTGGCCAAAGACTCTCGAATTATATCTTAGAGTATTCTCCTTCCATCATGGAAGGTTAGAGATCCCTTGTTGTGCATTCATATGCCTACATGACTAGATAGCTTGACCCCAACAATGCCGTGGACACTCCAATGGAATGCCGTTGACATAATCAAAGATCAAGGACCTAACCATTAGACATCAATGATGCCTCAAGTCAAAGGACTACTTTGCATATTGCAACTATTGAGTTCTCACATGACATGTATGTTCGAACTCTCGTTTGATCGTTGTTCAGTGTACTCGATTACTCTTTCAAGCACCTATATGTTTGCCTTAGTGTCCAACACCAAATGACTTGAGACTAGTTCATACTCACGCTTGAGTCGACATAACACATACTAACCTTAGCGGATTGTCAATGCCCAATTGGCAATCCTATGGCTAGGAACGTTTTAGGAATGAACATAAGAGAAAGGTCTCGTTAATTTAACTAACTTAAATCACTTGTCTCTTAGATCAAATACATTCCTTGGATTCCCTTATTGCTTAAACACAAGATACTATAAATAGTGATTAACAATAAGCTTTGCCCTTCTATTAAACATATAAAAGTTTAACACAATAAGTATTCCAAAAAGCTATTACATCAAATGAGTGGCTTTGTGGGGATACTTCCAACATTTCCTTCATCATTTCCAACCCACATGCACCCTTTATTCTTCATCATTCCAGCCATGCACATTTAATCATTCATTCCCAAATCAATGTCGTGGCTTTCACTCCCAATTCCAGCATTCACATGCATTTCCAGCTCATCCAATCTCCTTGCCGTGGGCTTTCAATGCAATTCCAGCATCTTCACATGCTTTCCAGCTTTCCCTTTTATTTCCAGCTCTCATTTTTCATCATCGCAGCCACCTACATGCATTATTCATTAACCTTTCATCATGTAGCCAGAAAATCAGCAAGAAACACTTCCTTTGCCGTGCCTTCACACACCATTCCAGCACATACACACACCTTCACATGCAATTCCAGCTTTCACATGTTTTCCTAGCTGTTTTTCCATCATTAACTAGCCACTTGCATGCTTAAACAAACAGCCATTTACACCTTCATTCTTCCTATAAAAACCCTTGCATTCCCATTACCTAAACACATCTAATTCACTCTCCATTTTTCATACACAACACACCACAAACACATCCATTCTTTCCTAGCCGTGAGTCCCACTTCCATTTCCTGCATCTTCACTTCCATTTCTATCACTTCCCATCCCTCTAAAACACTATCCAACCATCAACATATCCTTAGACCTTGTGCCACAACGAAGAGGAGGAGAAGAGTGCCTAAACGTTCATACAATTCAAGTTTGAGTTGTTGGAATTTTTAGGTGTTGCTTTTCCTCGATTGCAATGTTTAATTTCAATTTTCTTTGTCTTGTACGTATGAGGAACTAAACCCCCATTGGCTAGGGGGGGATTTGAAATACATGTTTATGCTTGCAATATGTTTTGATTACTTCTAATTACGTTTCATAAGTTGTGAATTCAATTTGTTTAACTGTTTGATTGATAACCTATTTATGTATGTTTATTGAGAGTGCACGCTTAATTTTCACGCATGAATTTGACGCTAGAATATAAGTGAGTTTCACGTAATAGTTATGAACTTATATTCACAAGTAGTGGAGGTTGCTTATAAACAATCGCGTTAAACAAATTCTTGGCATAAGTTTCATGCAATCATAGTAACGAATGCCTCGTCAACACTTATAGTTTTCATGTTGCTTAATGATTCTTGCTTGTATCTCTAGTATGCAATTCATGTAGGGAACTTGTGAGGAGTGCTTTGGGTTGTCGTATGCAATCATCCAATTCATTAACTTAAGGAAAACTTGACGGTTAATTTAAGCGGACCTAATTAACCCGGGGCGTTGAGAATTCATGGCTTATTGAAAAGCAATTAGAAATCGTTTTGTATGCAAGTATAACATGTGTGGAGATGAACCCCTTAGCTAGCTTCCCATCCATTCATTTCCATCAAATCCGTATTTACAATTTGTTTTCTTTGCAATCTATCCATTTTAGTTTAATCTCGTCCAAACCTAAATCCCCCCTCCATATTTTGTTTAAGTCTTATTCTTAATCTTTCTTATTTTTAGTTTTGCATTCTTCGCATTAAATAGTGTTTTAAACTTGTTTTTACGTTTTTGAAGTCAAGTCCAAGTGATTAACAATCCCTCCTAATCCCCGGTCCAGAACGATCCCTACTTATACATATACTACAATTGTCAAAAAGAGGGTTTAATTTGTGTGCGTAAAATCTTCGCATCAGTATTTTTATTGAGTCTCACTCTCATCTAATATTATTAATTTTAATAATATCCTTAATAAATAAATAAAAGCAATCAAAATAGAACGATAATTTAGTCCTAGTCTGAGCAAACATTAAACTGGTGACAGTACTGTTTTCATTATCTTGCTTCTTAGTCCGACACTACACCAAACGCTTCATTAAGCTAGTCCAACTTAGTCTAGTCTAAGCCAGTCCAGCTTAGTCCTTGAGGCTAGTATAGTCTGAGACAGTCCGATGCAACAAACACACCCTTGATGTATTCAATTTGAAATACCTCATTCCATTCTGAGGGAACATCAATGATACTAGAAATGTAAATTCAGGGGCGAATTTTCTCTAACCTAGAGAGTATGATGCATATCTATTGGCCAATGCATTTATGGAGAGTTGAGATGAAAGTAATGCTCAACACCAATTAATAGCACTTAATAACAGCCAAGCATTTTTTGGTTGATCAAATTACTTTCTATATGTAATTTTTAATTTTCTGTGATTTTAATTTCGTTGTTTTTCAATTTCTGAATGTAAGTTACAAGGGCTTATAAAAACAGGATAGGATCATCTCTTGAGCACACCTATCCGAATCCTCCGGATCCTTCTTCTTTACAATCCGAGTCGGCATCCTAGCTTCCCCAGAGTTGGTGTGATGGCTTCCCCAGAGTCGGCATGGTGGCTTCCCCGACGCTAGTAACGGCAACATCATAGTCGTCTGGAACGACGAACTCCGCTCATTGTTCTGAAAAATAGGATGCGTGGAAGTTCCCCAAAAACAAGTAAAAAAAAATGAAGAAGTAGGATTGAAAAAGAAGAAGAGGAATTGAAGAACAAGAGGAAGCAGAAGCAAAACTGAAGAGATGAAAGAAGAAGAAGGATCTAGAGGATCTGGATGGGTTGGATCTGAAGAGGATCCTATCCCTATAAAAACCACTTCTTCTAGGAAGGTGGGGAAATTTGGACATTTTGATTAACGAAAGATCATAGTTTTACTCAATAATTTTAGCACCTTTCTTTTGTGAGATCGTTCAACTTTGTTTTCTAGTTCTCTGTGTTCATAGAATGTGTACTAGATCGGGCTCTTTTGGGAATTTCAAGTCTCTCCCTGCATCAAGATACTATTGCATTTTTTTCAACTCTTATTCTTCAGTAGATTATGATATTGCATGTACATAAATAAATACACAATTAATTCTATATAAATCTGTCAAATTATACCCACTTTAATAGTACACAACTTCCCCCTTGTGTATACATGGAACCATAACAGGTATTGAATAATATATTCAGGATTTGAGATAGACAAATGGCTAATTTGGTATTGTTGTGCTTTTAAAAAAAAAATTGTTTCTGCTGTGTGATGAGAATAAACAATTGTAAAACAAAGTTGTTGAGTGTTTGGTAAATTTTTTTTTTTTTTTTTATATGGGAAAGTGCTTTTAATTTAAAAAAAAAAGCAATATTTAAGTGTTTGGTAAACTTTTATATAAGTTGCTTTAAATATGTTAAATGACTAAAAAAGATATAGTATTTAATGTAATATAATAATTGTCGAAGATAATAATGTAAGGGTAAAAATTATAATTTTGTAAAACATGTGGGGATATACTTGCAATTTGAAAATTTCATTAAATGAGCATTGATTATTATGCTTTAAAAAATGAAAAAAAAACACTTATTTTAACAGACCGTGTTTGACACACCCCGACCGAAATCAATGCATGCTGGCCGTGCCTTGGTCGACGCGTGGCGACATGTGGGTAGTCAGGCATTTTCCTGATGTATTCCCTAATGATTTACCTGGATTGCCGCCAGACCATTTTAGGTGGTTTCGACTTGTGTGCAGGTATAGTTGTTGAGATGTGGATTTGAGCTCTAGATTCAGCCGTACAGGTCACGTTAGGTGACTCCGGCTAACATATCATTTGCATTGATTGATATCACCTGATTTTCATATTTATGTTGGGATATTTGAGATGGAATATTTACGAATGTTGTTATTCTGAGTATGATTTCGATATATATATATATATTCTATTTCCTGGGAAATATTACAGGTTTTACGGAGAGGGGTTAGAACTTTTGAGAAATGAAATGATTTTGAAAAGCTTTGTTTTTGTCCACTCACACTTTCTGTTTTGCGCCCCTCCAAGTTTTAAGTAGAAGCGCTTTGGTGGGTCACGAGGACTTGACGGTGGTTCTGACAGAACAACACAAATGTAGGATCACCTTTGGATGTTGTATAATTAGTATTCGTCCTATTAGACTGCACTTAAGCTACTTATGCTCTGATACCAAACTGACACACCCCAACCGAAATCAAGGCGAATCAAGGCGTGACGCCCAGCACGCCTTGATTTAGGTCGGGGTGTGTCACTGTTTCTGTTTTTCTATGCTTTTCTATGCTTTTTTACTTTCATTGACAACAGTTTTTTATAAAAGCACTTTTTTTTTGTTTTACCAAACACATTTAATGTTCCAAGTTTTTTAATAAGCTGCTTTATTTGAAAGAACCACAATCCCAAACCAACCCAAAGTAAATGGAAGGGAATCACATTTTATTAGTAAGGAAAATATGCTTCATGTACACTTCTGCACCGCACATAAAGAAAAGTTCAAGTCAGAAGTTAGAGAGGCACGTCGGACGGGTAATCGCAGGGATGTCTTCGAATTGTGTCTCTGAGCAATTTCTCCTGCTCGTGGAGATCGGAAGAGGGAGAGTCATATACATCTGTGAAAATGTCAGCAACTGGAGGTTTATCAACTTTTTCTGCTTCTTGGATTGCATGTAATATCTGCATTGCAACAAAAACGCATAAAGAATAATTCAGAAAACACAATTCTTATATTTGGATCTTACACCTTCCATATCTGTTCAACATGTTTTGAAGGATAGATTAGGAGATTTCAAGTTAGATAACAGAAATTTGCACGAACATTTTCCTCATAAAATAAAAAGAAAGTTTCGGCTCTTGGGAAGCAACTTAGGAATATTGTTGAAAACAATCTCTCAAAAATTGATTTCCGTTATTTTAGAATCAAGTTCAACGAAAGTAGAAGTTAGGGGTTTTCTGGAAGCAGAGTTTAACGAGAAAATCAATTCCATGTCGATATTTTTCAAACCAACATATCTCATGGCAAGTTATTGCATAACAAGGTGCTCCAAAGTAAAGCATATCATTATACAACTATTAAAGATGATTACTATGGAGTATTAGAGTGCTCACCGTTCACAGACGATGCATGTAGAATGGGACAACGTAACTTCTACTCCCAAAATTCCTTTGTCAATAAAATTTTAGGAAAAAAAAATCTATTTTTGTTTTCGAAAACATCTCTCTTAAAATTTAGCATAAAGCTAGTCATCCTAATCCTTGGTATCACTAGAAGTCATTAAACTGGGGAGAATATGACTAACAAAGACATGGAAGAAGAGTTTCTAATTTCTAATAGTTCGTCGTTATTTCCCTTCATAAAATAATAGTACGTCTTACCTGCTTCCTCGCATCGCTTCTGGCCTCTAACTCTTGCTTATCACTCCACCAACTATTGTTTTCCATCCACTTTCTAAATCGAGATATAGGGTCTCGCTCCAATTTCCACCATTCAATCTCTTCGACTGGACGATACTTCGTCGAATCATCTGAAGTGGAATGGTGTCCTACTCGATATGTTAATGCCTATCAATGGAAAAGATCAAAACCAAACATTAAAATTTGAAACACAATTGGCTCACAAGGCCAGGAAACCAAATAAGAATCCTTTTCATTACCTCAATTAAGATTGGTCTCTGTTCCTTGATTGCCATGTCGCGGGCAGCATGAACTGCACCGTACACAGCAAGTGCATCATTACCGTCTACTCGGATGCTTCGAACTCCATAGGCCCGGCCTTTGACAACAACACCATCACCTGCCCAAAGAAGAGGAATAAATTATTACTTTGCTTCTATGCATCAGCAGACTTCAGTTGATAGAAATTGTAAAGATACAAGCAGAGAGATAGAATACTCCGAAACTGGTCTGATGTAGGTGTACTGATAGCCCATCCATTGTTCCGACAAAAGAATATAACCGGAGCATCCTTAACGGCCGCAAAATTCAAAGCAGCATGGAAATCACCCTAACATAAATTGATTAATCAGAAGGGAACAACCAACACCAATGACCTCTAAACTATGGGGACACCCCGCCACTGTTGATTGATTACACTTGATTTTGTTTTTGTCATGGCCACAGAAAGCCTTCATCATTATATTACTAGACTCTGACCGCGATTATTCAAAAAAAACATGGTGGTTATCGTAGGACTAACAAAAATATTGAAATGCTGGGCATCAATGGGATAAATGCATTTGAGGCTATAACAAGATTCAATCAACAGAAACATGAGGGACTTAATAAACTTGTTCGCCACTTTTAATTATATTCGCCAGAGGCTATTAAAAACGTTGGAGGCGTGAGCAGTTTTAGGATAAAATTCAGTGGTAGTTTACCTCACTTGTGCCGCCATCACCAACATACACGACCACACATGCATTTTTCTTGTCCATCTTTAAAGAATACGCAGCACCAACAGCATGCGGAAGTTGTGAGCTGGAAAGCAATATAAATTATTGGTGGTGTGACCTTAATCATTTTAGTGAAACATTTGAAAATGGTCAACATATCAGCCAAAAATGATTCCTGCATAAAATAATTTATATCTTACGCCACGGTTGATGCTACAGTCACGTAATTGAGCTTGTTAGACCCATAATGGATTGGCATCTGCCTGCCTTTTCCATAATCAGATTTGTTACTGAAACACTGGTTTGCAAATTCTTGTAGAGTGAAACCGCGCCATAAGAGCACTCCTGCCTCCCTGTACTGCATGCATGTCAAAGAAAACTTCTCTCAGCACCTCTCATGGTAAACCATTGAATCATCTGATAAGAAAAAGGGAATTGAAATCTTAATGAGTAGGAATGTAGGTGTGGCATATTTAACTAGAAAGGATAGTAATAGTATAGAAAGTTCTCATATATATGTATATGTGGTGGAAACCTGGGGAAAGACAATGTCGTCAATGGTGAGTGCTGCCGCCGAGGCAATATTGATGGCCTCTTCACCGACTGTGGTCAAATAGAATGAAATCCTTCCTTGCCTTTGTGCTTCATAGAAAATGGTGTCCATGATCTGAAGAGTAACCATGTTCGTATACATTTTCACAGCAACTTCCTCACTGACCTGTTTAAATTGGTAATCCATAAGTCACAAGTTACTTCCTACGGCTTATCTTATATTCATGTTTGTGAAAAAGAAAATGGAAACTCATTATTGGAAGCGAGACAGAGAGAATTTCTAGTACCTCTACATGGTTGCTAGACAAAATGTGGTTCCCATTGTCGTCAAGGATGCGATAACAGCACTCACGCTCCTTAGCAGTCTCAGATATGAACCTCATTTTAGGAGTGAACTTGACCTTTCCTTCTGGAAACTCTAAGGCCTGTAATGAAAAAGCGATATTCTTCAGCGATTATATGTGCATTGTGCATTGTGCAATGTGCAAGCTCATGGGGCGTCTGGGAAGCAAATTTATGAAATTATGCAACAACGTCTCATCTTGCAATTCATCCAAGATACTTAAACACCACCTCAATCTCTCGGAGGTAATAACCCCATCGGAGTGAAAGTAGAATACTCTTGCACGGCTATACATAACAGATCCCGCCGACCTCTTATGTGTATATGCTTGTTTTGTTAATCAAGTATCCTTTGACCGAAAAAATAAATAAAATAAAATAAAATAAAATAAAAAACAAAACAAAATGACTGCAAAACAGACAGACACAATCAAACTGGAAATTGAAGGCTAATAAGGTACCTGATCGTGAGTGCGATGAGTATTATCCAAATCCCGCATCGTTTCTGCTTTGACGGATTCAAACCGGCGAGAGCAGAAATTACTTAAATCTCCGGCGGCCGGGATTCGGAGAATTTGAGGAAATGAAGGAGGAGGAATGAGTGGAGTGGGAGAGGTGAGAGCCAAGGATCCGATGATACTGGACGATGATGATTTGAAATGCTTGATAATGCTGCTACCTGATTTCCTCATCGTCGTCTTCTCCTTCTCTCTGTCTCTATATCTATCTGGTTCTGGTTCTGCCTAACAACACTCCTCTAATTTGCAGAATTAGAAGCCTTTGCACAATTGGCTTCTGGTCTCGATAAGGTTGCTCAGAATCAACTGGCAAGAGGTCAACGATTACGTAAGTTGCCTAAACAATCTCAATTATAAGAATAGATATTTATGTTACTTCATTTTTTATTATTTTTCGCGAGAATTGGTAGAAGAATGAGAACTATTATGGGACATACAACATTGAGACGCATGATCATTACACATATCAAGGTACTAAAAGACGTTAGGTGATAGTCGGGCGACGAGCTGGGGTCTAGCATCTAGGTGGATTAGGAGGATTTCAATAAATCTAAATATTTTGTGTAAATAAGTGTCTGTTTAGATTTAAAATATATATAATTTCATCATAAACTACAAAATAAAATGATATATATGTTATGCACTATTGGAACATAATAAAAATATAGGGAACAAGCATATAACGTGTGTTCATTTACATATTTAACAAGTGTCTTACCATTTATTGAAAAAATAAATAAAATTCAAAATGAAAGTTCTCTATTTTCCGTCTAAGTGAGTCGCAACTTAGCTGGGTGCCTAGGCAAGTCCAGGCAAGCTAGGCGGGTCCGAGCAGGCTAGGTCTAAGATCCCACATTGCCTAGGGGAGTGATCCTTAAATGTATATTCCCATCTCTACCTAGCACAAGGCCCTTTGGGAGCTCATTGGTTACAGGTTCCATCGGAACTCCAAAGTTAAGCGAGTAGCACGCAAGAGCAATCCCATGATGGGTGACCCACTGGGAAGTTCTTGTATGAGTTTCTAGAAACAAAACTGTGAGGGCGTGGTCAGGGTCCAAAGCGGACAATATCGTGCTACGGTGGTGAAGCGGGCCCAGGATGTGGTGGACCTTGGGTCGGGATGTGACAATTTGGTATTAGAGCCTAACCCTGGTCGTGGTGTGCTTACAAGGACGTCGGGCCCCTAAGGGGGGTGGATTGTAAGATCCCACATCGCCTAGGGGAGTGATCCTTATATGTATATTCTCATCTCTACCTAACACGAGGCCTTTTGGGAGCTCAATGGCTTCGGGTTCCATCGGAACTCTGAAGTTAAGCGAGTATCGCGCGAGAGCAATCCCATGATGGGTGACCCACTGGGAAGTTCTTGTGTGAGTTTCTAGAAATAAAACCGTAAGGGTGTGGTTGGGCCCCAAAGCGGACAATATCGTGCTACGGTGGTGGAGTGGGCCCAGGATGTGGTGGACCCTGGGTCGGGATGTGACAATTTGGTATCAGAGCCTAACCCTGGTCGTGGTGTGCCTACAAGGACGTCGGGCCCCTAAGGGGGGTGGATTGTAAGATCCCACATCGCCCAGGGGAGTGATCCTTATATGTATATTCTCATCTCTACCTAACACGAGGCCTTTTGGGAGCTCATTGGCTTCGGGTTCCATCGGAACTCTGAAGTTAAGCGAGTATCGCGCGAGAGCAATCCCATGATGGGTGACCCACTGGGAAGTTCTTGTGTGAGTTTCCAGAAATAAAACCGTAAGGGTGTGGTCGGGCCCCAAAGCGGACAATATCGTGCTACGGTGGTGGAGTGGGCCCGGGATGTGGTGGACCCTGGGCCAGGATATGACACTAGGCAGGTACCTAGGCGATCGAGCCGGGGGCCTCAGCAAGTCTAGGCACCCTTTTTTAATTTTCAAACGCCTAGGCATTAATCGGGGTGGTGGTCAGCTGGTTAACGCCTAGGCAGGCTTAGGCAACGCTAGGTACGGATTTTAAGAACAGTGACACATATACGTTCAAGTTGCTGACGATGTTTAACTTAGGGGAGAGTACACTTGACATTCGTGTTCATGTCATTTTTGTGTTATACTCGATATCTTAATGGGTCGTGTCATGTAACACTTTTAAAATGAACGGGTAATATGACCCGGCTCAAACTTGACCCATTAATATTTAACGAGATAATATGACCCATCTCGTTACCCTTACATGTTAATATTAACGGTTCGAATGGTTGATATTACGTTAAGAGTTTTACCTTTAGTGAAATTATTGCTCGAAGTTTATAAAGTCTCCATAAACTATATCACATCGGCTCATATTTCAGTTAACCGTAAATGTCAGAATGTGATATCAATGATTTGAATGGTTCATTTTTCTATATCTGCTAAAATATCATATTTCAAAAAAGAAAATCTGAAAAACAAAATTCGGTGAGAGAATAAATGTCACATCCCGGGCCGAGGCCCCACCACATCTCGGGCTCGACTCCATCGTAGCACGATATTGTCTGCTTTAGGGCCCAACCATGCCCTCATGATTTTGTTTCTGGGAACTCACACGAGAACTTCCCAGTGGGTCACCCATCATGAGAATGCTCTCGCCCCTTTCTCGCTTAACTTCGGAGTTCCTACGAAATTCAAAGCCAGTGAGCTCCCAAAAGGCCTCATGCAAGGTAGAGATAAGAATAAACATATAAGGCTTACATGATCCACTCCCCTGTGCGATGTAAGATGTAACAATACACACGAGTCAGAACCACCTCTAGTGGACATTCCGGGTCGAAGTGTGTCAATAAAACATAAATGACAAAAGATGGTTAAATATAAATCTAAAGTTTGTGGATTTTGTGTCTGATTTAGAGTTGACCCATTCACGAAAGTTGTAAAACTTGTCATTAAAAATGATTGAATTTTTATTTTTTATTTTTTTATTTTTACATTTACCACATTTCTATAACAATTATTATGAATTTTATTAATTTTTGCACTCAACTAAAAACACTATTCATGAGGCTATGGGGGGTTTTAAAAATTTAATGACGATATAACCATTTACGTATAAAGGATGCAATCACGAGCGTTTGTATATTATTTCACATTTTTCACACTTGTATATTAATTATTATGATTTTTTTATTTATTTTGAGCTCTCCTAAAAATACTAACACGCCCCGACCCGGTATGTCAACTAGGACTCCAAATCAAGTTGTGCTGGCTGACATCTCGAAGGTGACGAAGCCATAAAGTGTAGTGATGTGGAAAATGTGAATAAATTTAAACCTAAAAGTGCCTAAATATAAGAGTGCGCTGGTGAGTGGGAATGAACCCATTTCACACGTGACGTTAGAGCATAAGTAAAATATAGTAGAGTGGATAAGGATTATACCCTCAGAGGTAGCCAGCTATACTAATATTTGCCAAGAATCCTCGTCGATACAAACGTTCAGCAGCTAAAACCTGGAGGGGCGAAAAATAAGGGTGAATGGGCACAAAAAGTAAGAATTTAATAAAACCATTTGTTTTATGAACATACTAACCCCTTGCTGTAAAACAAGTATAATTTCCCGAAAATCATACTACGTATAAGTATGAAATCAAATGCATACCAACAATAAATTCAGAAATATGCCAGAGCAGAATATCTCAACGATAATATGAATATAATCATGTTCTCAACAAGCTATATTAACACGCAAGTCAGAGTCACCTAATGTGACTTGTACGACTGCACCTATTGCTCATCCATCTATGCTAACACATGAGTCAGAGTCACCTAATGTGACCTATACGACAGGGTTAGGTGTAATACTATATGCTCTAGTGCTACGATCACGTGAAGGCTAGCGCTATGCGCGTCACTTACAAGTCGGAGTTGCCTAATGCGACCTGTATGACAGGGCTAGCACATACTTGGATCCAAGATGAGCTTGCAGTGTGAGGTGAACATCATGTGAAGGACTGGCCCTGACCCAAGGCAGGAGCACTAACACCGAGTGTAGTAATGATGAGGCACTTTATGAAAATGAGCATGCCATAACTCAAACATTCCAAACAACACATTAAACTCACATGAACTTACCTGCACATCCCTTAGCATTTCATAATAACATAGTATTTATGAGCAGGTAAAATGCATATGAATATGCCATGATCAAATATAAATTTCAACCACCACGACATTATCATAAAAGTAAGTAAAACGTGGCATAACATGCATAAGTCAACTTAAAAAAAATTTGTGGAAAATATGCAATATATATATATATAAACAAAATGCCCACTCACCTGGAGTCTACTCTACAGCTCCTTAGCACGAATATCAAGGCGTCACTAACGATCGGCGCTAAGAACAATTATCAAATCACGTTTTAGAATTCTTATCGATAAAACACATCCCCAAGGATGTTCTAGAATGATTTGAAACCCATTGACCAAAAGTCAACTAACGGTCAACGGTCGACAGTAAGGTCCACAACCCTATGTAACTCAATCCAAAAGATCCACACTTCGGATTTCCGATCCATAACTTCCCAAGAGTTTCAATAACCTTCTAGAACAACATCCTAAAGTTTCAAAATGATCCAACCGTTGGATCTTCGCCAATTGCTAAAATTAAGTGGCGGCCAATGTTTTATTTTACGAACTTACAAATCCAATTTGGGAAGATCCGTACATCGGATTCCTAATCCGTAAGTTTCTATTGTTCTCAAATATTACATACTATAACGTATTAAAGTTTGGTGACAATTCAACGATTGGATCGTTGATTCATTCAATATCCAAATGGCAGTCTTTATCAAAACTATGTTCAAACGATGAGATTTCATCAATCGGACTTCACCAATGAAATTGGGGTATTAGACATAGCCTAAGGAGGTCAGGGGGTGCCTCGGCCCACGCACCGCCGCACATGGCAGTTGGCCACCTCGACACGCCTGAAAAATCAACTATTTTTAAAAATTCTCAAATTTCATAAAAGTGAAGATCTCAATGAGTAGAGCAAGTTTTATACCCTTGGCCAAGTCCAATTTGGCCGGGAAACGTTTCAAATCGCCACGAGCTAGTCGGAACCCTAGGATTGGGTGTGCTTCGATTCTCCTTCCTTGGTGTTCCAACGCCTCTACCACTAGTCAGGTCTTGTTCTTGGGTCTAAGGGGAGTTGATTAAGGGTAGTGGTACTCACTGAAACAAAGGAATTGTCGTCGAGCACCTCTTGTGCTCCAGTGAAGTTTCTCATGGGTTAGGACCTAAAACCCTTCGATCTTAGGCGGAAATTGGTGGAGGGAAGGTTTGGGGAAGAGGTTGCAGGTGATGGATGGTTGAGTTTCGCCTGAAAAATGGATGAGATTGACCAAATTTCACACCGATTGGAAACCGGGTTGTTGCGCGTGGATAGGTCGACAGGAAAAGGTGGTTCTTTCTCACCCTTCCTGGTTGGTCCCTCTTTTCCCCCCTAATTTCTGATTGGTCCTAAAAAAATATGATTAGGCCAGTCCTCAAGCTTGATTGGTTACAATTCCCACATGGTGGGAGTTTAATTAATTCAAAACCTATAGTTTAGTAAAACGATTTCAAATGTTCGTAACTATACCGTTATAATCCGAACTCGCAAATAGCTTTTGCCTATGCATTCGTGGGTTCGAGATCTATTCGGAAACATTAATTGTGACTTCAAACGGTCAACTAAAGTCAAACATCCTCGCCTCTAAGGGCATTTTTGTAAAATCACTCTTTTAAAATTAATATAAAATTATAAATTTAGGGACAGGTTGTCACAAATACTATTCACAAGGTTTTTTAGGGTTTTAAAAGTTCAAACGATGATGTACCCATTTCAAAGTGTAGAAAATACAATCACAAGTGATTGCATATTTTTCACATTTTTGCAATTGTAAATTAATTATTATAATTCTTTTAATGTGTTTGATATTTTTAAATTAGGGTGAATTGTCAATTTAGTCCCTAAATTATCATCTAATTGAAAATTAGGTTCCTAAACTAATTATTTTGATATTTTTATTTTTTAATCTGTTTTATAATGTTTTAATCTCACTTTTAAGAGGATATAACATTTATGAATATGACTAGATGAGAGAGTAAAAAACTTTGTTAGGTAAAATTGAAAGTCTGTCTTTTTGCCTATACTAATATTATTGTGACAGCCCATCCCAAAGGTGTATATTATTTTATCCTCAACGGCGTGAAATAACTAAATTGCCCTTGGACGTTAGTTGGTGTCGTGAGTGATATGTTTTGATGGTGGTCCAAATATGTTAAGTCCTAATGGTTTGGACCTAATTAGAACCTCGATTTTATTTGTTTTTGGTTGGCTGCAACCTAGACCACGCACTCATGCACACACATCAAATCGTTGACCTTTTTCTCTCCTTCCCTCTTGGATTTCTTTCCATTTTCGTACAATTGTGTGGACAACTTCTCAAACCACTTGAGCATTCACAGATCAAGGTTTTGGAAGCCATCTTCGTGTTCCTTATGAGCTTAGGAACACATCC
Source organism: Pyrus x bretschneideri (assembly GCF_019419815.1). Lineage (NCBI taxonomy): Eukaryota > Viridiplantae > Streptophyta > Magnoliopsida > Rosales > Rosaceae > Pyrus > Pyrus x bretschneideri. Next base: position 762,710 of record NW_025999821.1, on the reverse strand, counting down.
ATACCACTTTTAGAACGTGAATCCGTCGAAAACCCGAGAACCCAAAAATCCCAAATTTTGAGCACTGTTCATGTGATCGTGATCGTGGAATTTTCAGTGAGTTTTAAGGTTCTACAAAGCTTTAGGACGTCTTCACGAAGCTCGAGGAGTAATTTTGAAGTGTTTTGGACATCGGGAAGCTCAAGTTCATTGAGTTGCAGAGGTTGCCAAAGTGTTCGAGGTTTCTCCAGTGAGATCCGGTGGATTTCAAGGCTTGAAAGTGAAAACGGCGAAAATTCAAGTTACAGACGACGGTGCTGATGGCAGCGACCGGCGAAGCTAGCAGGAGAAGGAGAAGAATATTCCGCCAAATTTGACAAAATATACTAACGACTTCAGGTAACGCAGTTAATTTCTGTTAGGGTTTTAACGGAATATTCCAAGGCATATTCCAAACGGCAATTAAGTTTTCGTCTAGGTTGGCCGTGCGTGGGGGCGCGTGGGTGGTTGAATTTTTTTTTTCAAAATATGGGGATGTTTGTGGTGTTGAGTAGATCACATTGGTACATTCAAACATCCCATTTGAGCAATGTATGAGAAGTTATTAGCTAGTTTCGTTTATGTGCTTTAAATTAACGTTTATATAGTTGTTTCGCATATAGGTGAGACTTATCCTCAGGACGAGCATAGTTAATTGAGGCTTGGGGGCTACGACACTTCCACATACCAGTGAATGGGTTTTTGGTTTTCCGTATATACCTATATACTTGAGATTTTACCCAGAAAATTGATTTAAATGAAATTATGTCTAGAAATGCCATGCATATTGATTTATACGTAGATCATTGAATTAAAATGTTATACATAAATGTGATTTGACACTGTGGATGCTCAGGTAAGTACCAGGTGAGTTCTAGATTGTTTATGTAAATTGATGATTATGTGAGATGTGTTGAGAGCTCATGAACCTGCACCCCGGTGTTAATGCTCCCGCCCATGGTTAGGGCACAGTCTTTCACGTGATGTTCACATCCCGCACCATACACTCACCTTGGATCCAAGTTAGGTGCACAGTCTTGTCGTACATACCACAGTTTCAGCTCGTAGGTGACCCGCGATTATTCGCATAGTCTTCACGTGATCGTAGCACTTGAACGTATTTATTTACACCAAGTCCTGTCATACAGACCACTTTAGGTGGTTCCGACTCATGTGCATGTATATTTGTTGAGATGTGGATTTGAGCTATACAGGTCACGTTAGGTGACTCCGGCTGACATATCATTTGCATTGATTTATATCACCTGGCTTACATATTTTTATGCTGAGATATTCGACATGACATATTTGTGAATTTTGCTATTCTATGCATGGTTGTGGTATAGATATGTATTCTATTTTCTGGGAAATTATACAGGTTTTACGGTGAGGGGTTACTATCTTTGACAACTGAAATGGTTTTGAAAAGCTTTGTTTTTGCCCACTCACACTTTCTATTTTGTGCCCCTCCAGCTTCTAGTTTGGAGTGCTTTTTGGTGGCTTGCGAGGAATCCACGACAGCTGTGACAAATTATCACCATTGTAGGATTACCTTTGTTGTTGTATAATTAATATTCATCCTGCTAGACTGCACTTAGGCTATTTATACTCTGGTTGTGAATTTATACTTGTTTCATCTTGCACTTATTCTTATTTAGTGCTCTAGTTAGTTTGGTTTTTATTTATTCGCATTTTAATATTATTATTGCTTCCGTACTGTGCACCTAGCTACGTCACCCTCACGTGACGGCCATCACGCCTTGATTTCGGTCGGGGTGTGTCAGTTTGGTATCAGAGCCTAGGTTTGGCAGTCCTGCATATTTTGTGGATATTCTAATTATTTTGGTTTCTTCTGTCAGAACTATGCCACCTCGTAGAGAGCCACGTCGTTTAGCTGAGCTTAGTTTCCCCGATATAGCTCAGTTAGGGGAAGCTATAACCCATGCAATTCAATCTTCGCTTCGCCCTCTTCAGAGGACTCACCTGGAGACTATGTGTAACTTAAAGTTGGATAAGTTTGAGGGTCATGAAGGACATGAAGGGGCAGAGCGGTGGCTCGATCATCTTGAAAAGACTTTCCGAGTGATGCAAAGTCAATGGAATCTTCCTTCTAAAAGGTGGGTAGAGACGACTACATGGTTCTTAGGTAAAGAACCAACATTCTGGTGGGAACATGAGGCTTATCATTTGACCCCAGAGGAAATTGCTGACTAGGAAGTGTTTAAACACTTGTTTCAGAAAAGGTTTATTCCCCCTGAGTATATTGATTGCAAGAAGCAAGAATTTACTCAATTGAGACAGGGGAAGATGACAGCGAATGAGTATTATAGGAGATTCACTGACTTATCTCGTTATCATCTGGATGTTGCAGCTAATCCAGTTGAGATGCTCCATCGTTTCAGATTGGGTACTAAGAAGAACTGGCATTCTATGGCGACCACTACTCCTTGTGCTTCTTACCAGGAGTTCTATGAGATATTGTTGAGGATTAAGGATTTAGAGAATATGCCTAGTGAGAGTGAAGAGGAAGAAGAAAATGACGGCAATCAGAAGAGAGATGATAAAGGTAAAGGTCAATCATCTCAAGGACCTCGCAAGACTTAAAGCTTTAATTGAAGTGGAGCTAGTTCCAGTTCTTCTAGCGGGGGTTTTAGTGCCACTAGTCAGAGAAGAGGTGGTGGATTTTCTGAGGGTCCTAGATTCTAGAGACAGGGGGATGCTAGTAGAGGAAGGGCTACGTTGTTGATAGGAGCATATTTATGCGACTTAGTTAGCTTGTTTTCTTGCATTTACATAGTTAGTTTCTATTTATTAGAGTGTTTTAAGCCATTTTCGTGTGTTTTCAGGTTCAAATGACTAAGTTGGCAAGAAAGTGCAATTTGGAGCATTTTAGAGCAGTTTTGGGCTTGGAATGGATACCACAAGTATGGAGCAAGGTGGATGGACGAATTTGAAGTTCAATACGGGCTAGGAATGTGCTTAACATCTGGAAGAATTAAATCAAAGACTTAGAAGATAAGGAATCAGCTATAAAGAAGGAAACATTATCCAAATTGCCTTATCTTATCCAAACCTTATCTAACCTTATCTTATCCTATCCTAATCTTTGGCTACCTTATTTCTAGCTGCAAGGAAGACATCTAAATGACATTAGAACACCTAAATATCAGGTTTCTAGAAGCCCTATCCCTATCCCTAAAAGTATGCCGCATGTTTTCCTTCTAGAAGCCATGTTTTCTGCAGCAAGGACTATTCCTTGTCCTCCCTAGAATCTGAATGAGAGTATCCTTGTTCTTTGTTGGTTTGGAGTCCTAATCCCCCTCCTTTTCAGCCCTTGCCGTGCCTTCCCTTCTCCCTATAAATACATAATGTCGTAGCCTTCATTCACCACCCATCTCTCACCACAATTCACACCACATAACCATCAATCAGAGAAATCACCCTTGTGCCACAACCTTGCAAGGAGAAAGGAGAGGAGACCCTTGGAGCCATGCCCTACCATTCAAGCTTGGATTGCTGGAATGTTCTTAGGTTATTCTATCTTTTTTTCTCATTGTTTAATTTAAGTTATCTTTGTTTAAGTGCAAACATGAGGACTAAACTTGTTTTAGCTAGAGGTGGATTCAGAGCCATGAACATATATGTGATATGAATTGATTTCCTCTAGTTATTGTTTCATAAAACATGAATGTGATTTACTTATCTGTTTGATTGATAACTTATTCTTGTATGTTGATTAAGGATGCATACTTAGTCTGCATGCATGAATTTGATGCTAAAATATAAGGGAATTTCACCTAATCGTTATGAACTTATATTTATAAGTAGTGGAAATCACTAGTCATGATTGTGTTAAGTAAATCCATGGCAGGAGTATCATGCAATTCATAGTTATGAATGCCTTGTCAATGCTTATGATTTTCACAAAGCTTAATGATCTTTGATTGTATCTCTATTATGTTGTTCATATAGGGAACTATTGAAGAATAATTTGGTTGCTGATGCATTATCCATCCAATTCAATGAATTTAGGAAAATCTAAAAGTTAATTTGTGCTTCTCACGATTAATTTGGGGCATTGTCATTCATGGTTTAAAGGAATAATAACTGGAAATCGATTTGTGTTGTATATGTGTCATGTGTGGAGAAGAACCCTCTAGCTAGCCATTCACCCAAATTCGTACTCTTTTACTTTGTGTCTGCAAGTTTGTTAGTTTTAAGTTTAAAATTCGTCTAAATACCCCCTTAGTTCTTATTTGTGTTAGTTTAGTTTAAATTCGTCAGAATTTGTCCCCATTTAGTATTTTGAATCTCTTCAGTTTAATTTTTGTCCAAATCACTTTATATTACCTGTTTTGAGTCAATTTAACTTAGTTTGTGTGTTTTGAGTCTATTTAGCTTGTTTTGAGTTGTTAGAGTCTAGTTTTCTGTTTTTGTGTGTAGTTTAGTGTTTTAGAGTTTAAATTGTGTAGATTAGCATCCCTTCTAATCCCCAGCATAAAACGATCCCTACTTGCATATACTACAATTATAGGGTTTAATTTGTGTGCTATCTTTTATCACATCAATTGTGTCGTAGATGTAACAATAGACATTTTGGGGAGTGTAGGAGAGGCAACAGTGAATGTTTTACTTGTGGTCAAATGGGGCATAGAGCTATAAATTGTCCTCAGAATTAGTAGAGGCCCTAGCAACCTTCCTTGCCACCATCAGCGCTGATCCGGCAAGTTTCAGGGTCTGGTAGTTATGGTCAGATGGGTCGTGGTGGTACTTACCATTATCAGGGTGACGTTGTTCCTTATACTTCTGGGTATTATTAGTATTCCCTGGATCCTTATTATCAGAGTGGGTATCCTCAGTTTTCTGGAGGTTATACACCGTATCCTCTCGTTCCAACTGGTGGATCTCAATGGTACCAGGGAGGATAGCCCCAGCAAGTGGAGATTGCTTCCAGTAGTGCAGGATCTTCGAGGCAACCTGGTCAGACAAGTCAAGGCTGAGGTATACAGGGGCGAAATAATCAAGCTAGTAAATGTCATGGGGGAAGACAACAAGCCCAATGACGTATTAACAATATCTCTCAGTAGGATGCTTAGAATCATCCGGACTTGATCATGGGTACGGTAAACATTCTTTCTTGGTTACTTTGCTAGAGTTTTAATTGATTGTGGTGCTATGCATTCTGTCATTTCTTATACATTTGCTCAAGTGACGCAACCTCATCCTACACCTCTAGGGTATGATTTAGAATTTGCTATGCCTAGATGGGAGAGATGTTATGTTGATTGTGTATATCTAGGATGTCCAGTGATGGTGGAGGTTATAGTTATGCCAGCTAACCTTATCCCGTTAGATATTGTTGATTTTGATGTGATTTTGGGCACAGATTGGTTGCATTATAATCGTGCCAATATAAATTGTTACGGGAAAACGGTTACTTTCCATCGTCCTGGATTACCTATGGTTACTTTTGTGGGTGAGCAAAGTGGGGTGAGGCATGGCGTTATTTTTACTGTGAGATCAAAAAGGTTATTATTAAAATGTTGCCAGGGATATTTAGCTCATGTGGTGTTGAATGATGTTGCTCCTAGTAGTGTGGAGGACGTAAAAGTATTTAGGCATTTTCTTAATGTATTCCCTGATGATTTACCTGGATTGTCGCCAGACCGAGATATGGATTTCACTATTGATTTGCTTCCAGGTACAGATCCTATATCTTTGACTCCTTATCGAATGGCTTCTGCTGAATTGAGGTAATTGAAGATTCAGTTGCAGGAATTAGTTGATAAAGGTTTTATTCGGCCTAGTACTTCACCTTGGGGAGCTCCAGTGTTATTTGTGAGGAAGAAAGACGGGACTTTGAGGCTATGCATTGATTATAGACAATTGAATCGGGTAACAATTAAAAACCGTTATCCATTGCCGCGTATAGATGATTTATTTGATCAGCTTCAGCTATTGCTTTATCACTGACGAGGCTAACTAGGAAGGATGTTAAATTTGAGTGGGATGATAATTGTGAGCAGAGCTTCCAGCAGTTGAAGTATTGTCTCACTCATGCACCTGTTTTGGCGCTCCCAGATGATAGTGGTAATTTCAAGATCTACAGTGACGCTTCCTTGAAAGGTTTGCAATGTGTGTTGATGCAACATGGTAGGGTGATTACTTATGCTTAACAACAATTAAAGTCCTATAAGATGAATTACCCTACTCATGATCTGGAATTAGTAGCCATTATCTTTTCTTTGAAGATTTGGAGACATTATCTTTATGGTGAAAAATGTAAGATTTATACGGATCATAAAAGTCTTCAATATCTTTTTACTCAGAGGGATCTTAATTTTCAGCAGAGAATGTGGATTGAGTTGCTAAGTGATTATTGTTGGAAATGTGCCCTAAAACCAATCATATGATGATACTTTACGGACATTTCAAACTAATGTAGTTCATTTCAAACTAATGTAGTTTAAATGTAAAGGGCAAAGATTATTGTTTGAGCCGTCTCATATAAATGTTATATGCTTAAACGATAAGTCCAAGAAATATGTGATTGGAAGAATGCGATCTAAAGAAGTTAGATTCATGAGACCATTCTTTCGTTGACACATCCTAAACGTTCCTGATCATAGGATTGTCAATTGGGCATTGACAGTCCGTTAAGATCAGTACGTGCTATGTCTTCTCTCAGGGAGAGTGACTAGTCTCGAGTCATTGGTGTGTGTGACATCAAGACAAGTACGTAGGTGCTCAATAGAGAATGAGTTCACTGAACACGATCAACGAAGAGTTCTCATATTCATGTCACATGAGAACTCATGGTTGGGATAATGCAAATTAGTCTTTTGACCTGAGGCATCACAGTTGTCTTGTGGTTAGGTCCTTAATCTTTGATTATGTCAACGTCACTCTATCAGGGTGTCCACGGCATCGTTGGGGTTAAGCCACTTAGCCATGGAGGCAAGTGAATGCGCAACAAGGGATCTCTAACCTTCAAACTGTTTGAGGGAGAATACTCTATGATATGATTTAGAATCTCTGGCCAGAGTATGAATGAGATGTTGGAATGCGTTCCAGATCACATTCAAGGTAATCATATAAGTACAAGATTCACATTGGATAGTAGACATGAATAAACTATCAAACCAAACAATGTGGTCAAGAGTATTGTATTAGAGAAAGACCGTATTGCATTTGTAATCCTAAACTGAATAGGTTCTCCACCTCTTCTGATTAGCTTGGGTAACCATGATATGCTGCTAGGTGTCACTCATGGTTTGTGGAAGCCCTAAAAGTGTATTATCACTAACGGGAGAATTGAAAGTAAGTTTCAATTCACAATCGATTTGAAAGAGTTTGAATCGCCCACTGCCTCGCTAAAAGGAACCTAATGGATCGTACACCGTGTAAGGTAGAGTTTGAAGATTCAATGGAGATGAGTAAGAATAATTAAATGGTTTAATTATTTATGGCAAGGATTAATTAATATGTTAATTAATCAAACGAATAAGTTCGTTAAAGACCTCGGGTTAGTTTTGGGCCGCAAGGCCCAATGGGATTTGAATGTCAAGCCCATTAACTCAAGTTGTATGACAACTTGAATAAAACAAAGGGCTTGAAAGCCCAATAAACCTATAGGCTAGCCATGTGTAAAAGAATAGGGCTTTTGGTCCATTAGGTCACTTATTTGAAGGGACTATATAAAGGACTTTATAGCCTAAAATTTACTAAGGGTGATTTTTGGGGGAAAGGATGAGAACACAAGCTCTCCTTTCTCTCTAAAATTTCGGCCAATCTAGAGGGGAATAGCTAGCAATCTTACTTCCTCTAGGTCACTCATTTCTTCTACAATATACCTTGGTGTGGAGACTTAGAGGTTCTCAATTTTGGGAACTTGGAGAAACCTTTTCATCCATCCAAATCCATGGATCCAAGATGCAAGGAATGAAGGCCCTCTCTTTGGGTGATTAGCCTTTGCTTATGCAAAGAGGAATCTACAAAGGTATTGATTTCTCAACTCACTTTCATTTGAGTTGAGTCTTGATTCACCTATCTACTAGGCTTTGAATTTCATGGGTAAATGTTTTGTTTTAAGTGCATACAAGCATGATTCCGCCTTTAATTGTTAATTGCATGCTATTGATGTTGCTTAAATGAACATGTTTTTCACAAATCTTCCTTCAAGTGGTATCAAGAGCCTAAGTCTAGTAGTTGGTGAATCCTTTTGGGTTTTGTAGTTCATAGTTTATGATTTGAATGTTGTAATTGTTACAAGCTTTATTCTTGCTTCTTTGAATGTAAATTTTGTTAGAAAATTTGCCATCTCAAATGTTGTAGATGTAGTTCATATGAGCATGAATTTTGGAGCTAAAATTTGGTGCCATGTTTTTTGGGAAATTCGGCCAAATTCAAAGGGTGGAATTTTGGGTTCTTGTTTGACTTGTTAAAATTGTTTTAAAGTGACTTTTGGAACCCCTATGTACCCTAGTATGGTTGTATGTTATTTCCCTTAAGTTTGAGTGGTTTTGGTATGTTTTTGGGTGAAGAATGTTCATGGAGCTCTTATGGGTTTTCATGAATGTTCTTCATTGTTCTTGATATGTTCTTGCCAAGAACAAAAGATTTGGTGTTTTGATTCAAAGTTTTGATTTATTTCATAAAGTTTTTGTTTTGAAATATTTCTTATGTTTAAATATATTAGATATTTATTTTGAAAAATTAAAGAAATTTTAGTGGGTTGGTGTGTAATGATTTATTCCATTACACACACCCCACTTACAAAAACTTTGAAATTTTTTTTATTACTTTGCTTCAAAATCAGCCACCCTACTCAATTAGGGTCCTTGTGGGGCTTTTATGCAATTATATAAAGTTTTGATACTTTTGTGTATTTGCATTTTGACCCAAAAGTTTACGTTTTTACGTAAAGGTCCAAAATCACTAAAAGGACAAATTGTTTTGCTCCTTTAATGAAGTTTTATTTTTTTGTGGAAATTTTGGGTTCTAGTTGTAATTACATGAAGTAGTGGACTTTTGTGTTTTTACAAAGTGACCCCAAAAGTTTAAATTTTTGCAAAATAGCCCAAAAGTTGAGGTTAATTGAACTATGGCCCAAACAAGTTGAGGTCATAGCATTTTGGCCCAAATTAGGTAGAGAATAAAATTGTTTTGTCTCTTTAAATGAGAATTGGATTTTCATTTCATTTAGCTCCATTTAAATCAATTCTATGGATACAAAAACCAAATGAAAATGTTGCATTCAAGTTTAATTAGTTAAAGCGTTAATTAATTAAAGAAAGGGTGATTATGAACCTTAGCCTACGATAATTGAGTTATGTGAAAGGCCGTTTCAAATTTGTTTGAACCATGGGAATGTGTAGATTAAATTTTGGTTGTAATTTGATATGATCAATTGTTGTAAAAGAGCATAAGCTCTTCTTTACTTTAAAGTAATTTGATTTGATCAATTGTTGTAAAAGAGCATAAGCTCTTATTTACTTTGAAGTACTCCTTTCTTGTTTTATTCGATATGCATGAAATTGGAGTAGTTGGGTCCAACGCCCAATAAGACAACACGCCTTAATGTGATTAAACGCGTAACTAAAATCAATCTCCATCCCTAGACCGAGATTCAACACTAGGCTCGTGTTTGAATCGAATCAAAGGTTCATAGTCATCCTAAGGCCCTAAGGCAACTATATAGTCCATCAATGAATGCAAACCGTATGTTAGTAGTATCATATACTCTTGCTTTAAAAACCGTTTTAAAAGCTTAGTGGGAGTATTATATACAACTAAAATTAATCAAATGGACCAATAGTTGTAATAGGACCAAAATGTTTTAATTGGATTAAAATGTATGTTTATATGTGATGAGACCTAAAACCCTCAACAAATCAATATTAAGTTGATAAACGAGAGATGCTTTGAATATCTCTTCGTGGCCTTCCACCGTGGTAGGCTCCAATCGTTTGTGACTTGTACACCGGCTTCACCCTATAATGGGGGAGTACAAAGTGCATGCTTACATTTAGGAGGAGTCTATACGCATATGATGAGGTGAGTGTAGACAACGAGTATGGCCAACATGATATAATTCTGAGGTTGTGCTTGAACCTCTACATAAACTAAGCATGGTGGGAATAACTTAACTAAGTGCAATGGTGCCAACATGATATAATTCTGAGGCATTCATTCTCTAGAGGCCAAACAAGATGGGTAATTACAAACGTTGTAAATGAGTAAAGCGTTATTCTCTCATCATTATTTTTGCTAACCAACATCGTATAATCGTGAGGTGGGCTTGGTAATGGTGAGCCTCCCATACCCTACTAAGAGTTTCCTCCAAAACTCTCGAATTCCGATGAGGGATATGGAATTTGCCAAAAATAGTGGGTGGTGCTATTTGATTTAAAGACCCGAATCAAATGGCTTAAAATCAATCAATTTATATTCGTTATGTATTTGTTTACCAATATATTTGCAAACGCTATCCAAAACTTGACAAAGAAAAACCGAACGCTTTAATTTCCGGACTTAGTTCTACAATCCCATAGATTGTCTTTAATGGCTTGTAGATGTAACTAAGTAGTCTCATCCTCACAATCTTCCTATTGATAATGTATCATTGGAAGAATATGTTAGATAAGTCTAACATGAGAAGGACAACATTTTTAATGTCATAATTCTTCAAATACAAATTGTTGTATGAAGAAATAAGAGTTGCTTTGAACAACCCTTAATCAACACAAACTTTAGTGCTTGTCTCTTTGTTACACGAACAAGGAACTTGAGAAGTAAGCACAAGGGCATGGACACTTTATGTGCCATGATTCTTCACTTACAAATTGTTGTATGAAGAAATGAGAGTTGCCTTGAACAACTCTTGAGAGTTTGTTGTTATGTTTAGAACATAATGGTTGGTTGACAAAAATAGTCCATTTATATGGACTTATGATGATTTTGAATCATTGAGTGTTGGAGTGTTAAACCACTTAACGAGACAGAAACTAGGCAAGGACTTCACCTTTGTGTCCCTATCCTAATGGTTCATTAAGTTTATTGTAAACTATATAGTGAACAATAACCGCACGCTCTCCAAATCATTTGATGTGTATAACACATTTAAAATAAGTTTCAAGAGAGATAGTGGGAGTTTAGGGACCATGACTATTGTAGTCAAAAGGGAAGTCAAATGAAGAAGGCAAAATAACTCTAAGGGAACAAACTTTCTTTATGAAAGGATGGACATTGGAAGGGGTATTTGCAAGAAATGTCTTGCAAGTGTCAAGAACACACCTTTCGAAGGTGTTGTAAAATGTTCTTGAAAAGTTCACAACAGTTGGTTCTTCTACTTGAATGCATGATTCTGTATTAGTAACTATGTTTTACAATTGATGTAAAAGTGTGCTAATAAGAAGTAGAAGATTAATGAGAGAAGAGAAAGTATTCACATTCCAAACGTGAATCGAATATAGATCTCTGCGAAAGCGGATTGTACTTACTTCCTCATATGAACTACCAAAGAAATTGGAAAATACTAAAGATTGTCTTTACATTCCAATTTTAAGGAACTTAAATCCGTCACTATAGTAGAGATGGATAAATGTTTTGTTTGACAAAAACATTGTTCTTTATTAATCAATAATTAGATTATTGTAATTGGTTGTCTCTATAGTAGAGATGATGTGGTAGTTTAACTGTTTAGAATACGATAATGCTTAAAACCCAAAAGGTTGCAAGGTAGTGACTAATCCCAACTGAGTTGTGATACCTCTAAAACATAAGTTATGAGTTGGTCATAGATGGATGCTTTGGATCGTTAGATCCGGATCCAATACCTTCTTGTTAAAATTGTATAGAGGCGAAATGTTCGAATCTTTATTCTTTTGGAAAGAAGAAAGAATCACAAAGTTGTTGAGGTTAATTCACTTAGATGTTAGTGGCACTTATCCACAACATAATACTACTCATGTTGTATGACATTCACCGAAGATCACTCTCGGTTGGACTATAGTTTATTTTGAATAAACACAAGTCCGAATACTTTGCAAAAGGTTTCAAAGAATTCAAGAAATGTAAGTAGATGAGTAAGACGTCTAAAGTATTTACCTCCTTAGATTTGATCCAAGGAAAAAGTAACACTTTAGATTAATTTCCTTGAAAAATATCAAGGAAAGTAGCATCGTAAGATAATGTATTTCTCCATTAGGAGAAGAATGAACATTAATAAGATTTAGTTCGTTGGACATTATCAATTACCCATATATATATATGATATATACTTCTAAGACATGTTAGTTGTAGAGATCCATCCATCATGGATCTTAGCAAGCTAGTGGGAACCATAAGCGTCTTATGAGAAAAGATCAATTGTTTGATTTCTCATAAAGATGTAAATGAATCTTTTGTCTACTAGGTTTACAAAAGATTAGTGGGAGTTGATCATATTCCTAAATTAGAATATATATATACATGATATATATTAATTTTGAAAATGAAAGGAATTCTTCATCGTTAAAGTAATGACTTTAAACATTCTATAATGATAGAATGTATATGGGAGACATAATCTATATACATGGGATGGAAATCTATAATGATAGATTTCAAGATATAATTGGATTATATCAATCCCTAAAATAGACAAGAGATGCTAGGAAGTTTCTCATATGATGATAAACTTCAATTAGAATGACAATTCTAGTGAGACTAGGAAGTTGTTCTTCTCAAAGGGAATGTACCCTTTGACTCCCAAAGAAATAATGCATAAATAGAATCCTTTATGCATACGCAGAAAGGTGATTTATGTATTTCATATTGTATGAAAACATTGATATAAGTCGTACCTAGAACGGTACAAGATGATATCAGTGCAAGCCCAGGATCAGAACCATGGCAACTGTCAAGTGAATCCTTAGGTATTTAAGAAATAATAAGGATGGATTCCTCAAGAATGAGGAAGAATTAGAGTAACGTAATGGAAGCGTAAATGTATTAGATTATGAATCTAATTCATCATAGAATATCCCTTCATTATGAATGAAATGATAATGAGATATCTCTTTATTATGACTAAAGAGATATTTGGGTGGAAACGTTAAAAGTAAATGACTTTAATGTGTTCCATCATGTATGCAAAATATATTGCCATATAGAAGCTTACAACATTGTTGTTTGGATGGGAAAGTTCATTCATGAACTCTCCATTCGATTCCAACCAGAAAGTGTATGACACTAATGGGGCGATAGCTCAAGCCAGGGAATCAAGGTCTCATCAAGGTCCGAACTCAAATGAGAGACTGAACCACATGATTGAGAATCATGTATAATGGTGACGTCGTTATTCTCAAGGTTGCTTCTATGGATAACATATAGATATCCATTGTTTAGGCCTACTACTCAGCCATTTATGAAATGAATTACAGAAGAGGTATCATCAATGATGACTAAGCTGATTGGCTCTAGTGCAAGTGGGAGATTGTTGGAAATGTGCCCTAAAACCAATCATATGATGATACTTTACGGACATTTCAAACTAATGTAGTTCATTTCAAACTAATGTAGTTTAAATGTAAAGGGCAAAGATTATTGTTTGAGCCGTCTCATATAAATGTTATATGCTTAAACGATAAGTCCAAGAAATATGTGATTGGAAGAATGCGATCTAAAGAAGTTAGATTCATGAGACCATTCTTTCGTTGACACATCCTAAACGTTCCTGATCATAGGATTGTCAATTGGGCATTGACAGTCCGTTAAGATCAGTACGTGCTATGTCTTCTCTCAGGGAGAGTGACTAGTCTCGAGTCATTGGTGTGTGTGACATCAAGACAAGTACGTAGGTGCTCAATAGAGAATGAGTTCACTGAACACGATCAACGAAGAGTTCTCATATTCATGTCACATGAGAACTCATGGTTGGGATAATGCAAATTAGTCTTTTGACCTGAGGCATCACAGTTGTCTTGTGGTTAGGTCCTTAATCTTTGATTATGTCAACGTCACTCTATCAGGGTGTCCACGGCATCGTTGGGGTTAAGCCACTTAGCCATGGAGGCAAGTGAATGCGCAACAAGGGATCTCTAACCTTCAAACTGTTTGAGGGAGAATACTCTATGATATGATTTAGAATCTCTGGCCAGAGTATGAATGAGATGTTGGAATGCGTTCCAGATCACATTCAAGGTAATCATATAAGTACAAGATTCACATTGGATAGTAGACATGAATAAACTATCAAACCAAACAATGTGGTCAAGAGTATTGTATTAGAGAAAGACCGTATTGCATTTGTAATCCTAAACTGAATAGGTTCTCCACCTCTTCTGATTAGCTTGGGTAACCATGATATGCTGCTAGGTGTCACTCATGGTTTGTGGAAGCCCTAAAAGTGTATTATCACTAACGGGAGAATTGAAAGTAAGTTTCAATTCACAATCGATTTGAAAGAGTTTGAATCGCCCACTGCCTCGCTAAAAGGAACCTAATGGATCGTACACCGTGTAAGGTAGAGTTTGAAGATTCAATGGAGATGAGTAAGAATAATTAAATGGTTTAATTATTTATGGCAAGGATTAATTAATATGTTAATTAATCAAACGAATAAGTTCGTTAAAGACCTCGGGTTAGTTTTGGGCCGCAAGGCCCAATGGGATTTGAATGTCAAGCCCATTAACTCAAGTTGTATGACAACTTGAATAAAACAAAGGGCTTGAAAGCCCAATAAACCTATAGGCTAGCCATGTGTAAAAGAATAGGGCTTTTGGTCCATTAGGTCACTTATTTGAAGGGACTATATAAAGGACTTTATAGCCTAAAATTTACTAAGGGTGATTTTTGGGGGAAAGGATGAGAACACAAGCTCTCCTTTCTCTCTAAAATTTCGGCCAATCTAGAGGGGAATAGCTAGCAATCTTACTTCCTCTAGGTCACTCATTTCTTCTACAATATACCTTGGTGTGGAGACTTAGAGGTTCTCAATTTTGGGAACTTGGAGAAACCTTTTCATCCATCCAAATCCATGGATCCAAGATGCAAGGAATGAAGGCCCTCTCTTTGGGTGATTAGCCTTTGCTTATGCAAAGAGGAATCTACAAAGGTATTGATTTCTCAACTCACTTTCATTTGAGTTGAGTCTTGATTCACCTATCTACTAGGCTTTGAATTTCATGGGTAAATGTTTTGTTTTAAGTGCATACAAGCATGATTCCGCCTTTAATTGTTAATTGCATGCTATTGATGTTGCTTAAATGAACATGTTTTTCACAAATCTTCCTTCAATTATGATTGCACGATTAAGTATCAACTTGGTCGTGCAAATGTGGTGGCTGATGCACTTAGTAGGAAGACTCCAGTTAAACTTAATGCTTTATATGCTTGTCATATTCCTCTTCTTGCTGATTTGAGGTCCATTGGAGTGAAGTTAGGGGTGGAAGCTCGAGAAGAAACTTTACTTGCTAATTTCCAAGTTAGACCAATATTAACTGATCGTGTGCTCAATGAAGGAAAATTTATGTCCTAGCTAAGAACATGTAAAGAACATTTGAATACATAGGCAAACTATTAACAAGTTAAAGTAGGCATGCATCCAAAAACAATTCATAAAACCCATGACTTTCAAAGCCTAGTATATGGTGAACCATAAGACTCTTTAACAATATTAAAGAGAATAAGAATTTAGAGATTCTTTACCCTTGAAGCTCATCCTTGATTGCACAAGGGATTCACCCAAGTGGAGGGCCTTCAAGTCACCTCCTTGCTCCTTGGATCTTCTTTGTGATTTCCTCCCTTTTAGTGCTCCTTTTCTTCTTTGAGGATTTGTTCTCCAAAACACCAAAGGTTTGGTGTCTCTAAGTCTCCACACCAAAGATGTAGTGTGAAGATGAAATGGATGACTTAGGGAAGAATAGATTGCTAGATGTTCCTCCCCTAAGTGGCCGGCCTCTATGTAGAAAATGAGAGAATATGTTTCACCCAAATTCAATTAGAAAACCCTAATTTGAAACAAAGCTATAATGTTGATTTTATACTTCATTTCATGTGAGTGGCAAACTTGTAATTAATACAAGTTTGCTACCCCTCACCCTTATGGCCGGCCATATGTTGTTATTGGGCTTAATTGCCCATTTTGTTTTAGTTGTCATACAACTTAAACATAATGGGCCTTGTGGACCAAAACGTTTTTGCGCCCCGAAGCCCAAAACTAACTTAAACGCCCAATACGAACGTTTCGTATAATTAATTAACTATTTAATTAATCTTGACCATTCTTCAATTAAACCATTTAATTGCTTATCCATTTCATATAATTTCTTCACTTATATCCTTACTCGGTGTACGATCCATTAGGTTCCAATTAGCGAGGTAGTGGGCGATGTTACTCTTAACGATTGATTGTGAATTGAAACCACATTTCAATTCTCCCTTAAAATTAGTGTTTGCTAATCTTTAGGGCTTCCACAAACCATGGCTGACGCCTAGCAGCATGTCATGGTTACCCAAGCTAAGTAGAAGTGGTTGGAGAACCTATCCAGTTACAACTACAATGCAATACGGTCCTTCTCTAATACAATACTCTTAATCACATTGTTTAAGTGATAGTTTGTTTCATGTCTACTATCCAATGTGATACTTCTCTATATGATTCAATTGAATAAGATTTGGAACAAGCTTCCTTAGTCATATTCATATGCTTTGGCCAAAGACTCTCGAATCATATCTTAGAGTATTCTCCTTCCACCATGGAAGGTTAGAGATCCCTTGTTGTGCATTCATATGCCTACATGACTAGATAGCTTGACCCCAACAATGCCGTGGACACTCCAATGGAATGCCGTTGACATAATCAAAGATCAAGGACCTAACCATTAGACATCAATGATGCCTCAGGTCAAAGGACTACTTTGCATATTGCAACTATTGAGTTCTCACATGACATGTATGTTCGAACTCTCGTTTGATCGTTGTTCAGTGTACTCGATTACTCTTTCGAGCACCTATGTGTTTGCCTTAGTGTCCAACACCAAATGACTTGAGACTAGTTCATACTCACGCTTAAGTCGACATAACACATACTAACCTTAGCGGATTGTCAATGCCCAATTGGCAATCCTATGGCTAGGAACGTTTTAGGAATGAACATAAGAGAAAGGTCTCGTTAATTTAACTAACTTAAATCACTTGTCTCTTAGATCAAATACATTCCTTGGATTCCCTTATTGCTTAAACACAAGATACTATAAATAGTGATTAACAATAAGCTTTGCCCTCTATTAAACATATAAAAGTTTAACACAATAAGTATTCCAAAAAGCTATTACATCAAATGAGTGGCTTTGTGAGCATACTTCCAACAATCTCCCACTTGCACTCAAAGCCATCTTCCCATGTATCTAATACCCATCTTTTCCATATGACGGTCAAGCTGGATTTGAGACATTGGCTTTGTTAGTGGATCTGCTACGTTATCGGCTGAAGCAACTTTGAGGATGTTAACTTTCCCCTCGGCAGCATCTTCTAATGATATTAAAGCGCCTATCAAAATGCTTGTTCTTTTGATGTGCCCTGGGTTCCTTGGCTTGAGCTATCGCCCCATTATTATCACAGTACAAAGTTACTGGTGATGTAATGGTTGGAACCACTCCAAGTTCAGTGATGAACTTCTTCATCCAGAACGCTTCTTTGCCGGCTTCAGCTGCAGCGACATATTCAGCCTCTGTCGTGGAATCAGCAATTACACTTTGTTTCTTGCTTTTCCAGCTGACAGCCCCACCATTCAGAGTGAATACATATCCGGAGTTGGAACTTCTATCATCGACGTCAGATTGGAAATCTGCGTCTGTATAGCCTTCCACTTGCAACTCTGTCGCTCCTCCATAAACGAGGAACATGTCCTTAGTTCTTCTTAAGTACTTAAGGACCGTCTTGACAGCTGCCCAGTGTTCTGATCCTGGGTTAGATTGATATCGACTAGTAATGCTCACAGCATATGCGATATCAGGCCTTGTGCATATCATGGCATACATAAGACTTCCTATGGCGGAAGCATAAGGAATCATATTCATATGCCGTATCTCTTCAGGAGTCTTAGGTCCCATGGACTTAGAAAGATGAATTCCATGTCCTACAGGAAGAATACCTTTCTTAGATTGTTCCATCTGGAACCTACTTAGCACCTTATCTATGTACATAGATTGGGATAATCCAATTAATTTTCTGGATCTATCACGATAGAGCTTTATCCCAAGTACATAAGATGCATCTCCTAAATCTTTCATGTGGAAGGTTTTGGACAACCACACTTTTACAGAAGAAAGTACTGCAGTGTCATTCCCGAATAGTAATATGTCATCTACATATAACACTAGGAATACAACTGCTTCCCCAACGACCTTTTGATAAACACAATTGTTGTCTTCATTTTGAGTAAAACCAAACGATTTGATTTCAGTATCAAAACGAATGTTCCAGCTCCTGGAGGCTTGCTTAAGTCCATAAATGGACCTCTGAAGTTTGCATACCTTAGTTTTTTCAGACTTGGACACGAAACCTTCGGGTTGAGCCATATAAAGCTCTTCCTCTAGGTAGCCATTCAGAAAGGCTGTCTTCACGTCCATTTGCCATATTTCATAATCATGGTACGCAGCTATAGCAAGCAAAATCCGAATGGACTTAATCATGGCTACAGGAGAGAAAGTTTCTTCATAGTCAATCCCTTCTCGTTGCCTGTAACCCTTGGCTACTAGTCTAGCCTTATAAGTCTCCACGTTCCCATCAACGCCTATCTTCCTCTTGAATACCCATTTATTTCCAACAGGTACTATACCTTCTGGAGGGTCTACAAGAGTCCAGACCTGATTTTGATACATGGAATCCATCTCGGATTTCATGGCCTCATGCCATCTCTTTGAATCAATGTCGGACATTGCTTCATTGTAGTCTCTAGGGTCCTCCTTTGTGTCATTGTCACCTAGAAGGTGCAATTCCGCAAAGTCATTGTCTAAGCCATACCACCTAGGTGGCTTACTAACCCGTTCAGATCTACGTGGAGCTAGGGGTTCAGGAACAGGGTTGTCAACTTGTCGAGTGCTTGTTTGTGGTTCATCATTAATCTCATTAATTTCCTTCAATTCTATCTTGCTAGTTCCTTTAAGAACTAATTCATCCTCCATGAATATAGCAGTTCTGGCAACAAAGACTTTCTGGTCGTCAGGGTGATAGAATTCGTATCCATAGGTTTGTTTAGGATACCCCACAAAATAGCATTTAACAGATCTCGCTTCAAGTTTTCCAGCATCTTGTTTCTTAACGTATGCTGGACAACCCCAAATCTTAAGATGTTTAAGACTTGGCTTCTTTCCATACCATATCTCATATGGTGTTTGTGGAACAGATTTAGAAGGCACTGCATTTAGCAAATAAGCTGCTGTGTGTAGTGCATATCCCCAGAATGATATTGGTAGATCAGCGGAACTCATCATAGAACGAACCATGTTCATCAAGGTTCGGTTTCTCTTCTCAGAAACTCCGTTATGTTGAGGAGTTCCTGGTGGAGTCCACTGTGATACAATTCCACACTCTTTGAGATAATCTAGGAACTCGTTACTCAGATATTCACCCCCTCGATCCGATCTTAGGGTCTTTATCTGTTTCCCAGTTTGCTTCTTAACTTCATTCTTGAATTCTTTGAACCTTTCAAAGGATTCTGACTTGTACTTCATAAGATACAAATAGCCAAACCGAGAGTGATCGTCGGTGAATGTGATATAGTAGGAGAAACCTCCTCTCGACGTAGTAGACATAGGTCCACATACGTCAGTGTGGATTAACCCTAGAATTTCAGTGGCACGCTCTCCTTTCCCAGTGAATGGAGATTTGGTCATCTTCCCCAGTAGACAAGGTTCACAAGTTCCCATGAGGTCATTACCTAATGGGCTAAGATATCCATCTTTCGACATCTTGCGAATCTTATCCTGGTTTACATGTCCAAGTTTAAGATGCCAAAGTCTAACTTGGTTAACTTCTTCTCTAGCCCTTTTGGGTTTTGAGGTATTCCCGCTTTCAATACAGTGCATCCCACTATTCGTCTCTAGGTGAAAAAGTCCCTCTATCATATTACCATGAGAGATAATACGACCGTTCAAGTATAAAGTGCAACTCATTTTGTCAAACAATATTGAGTGCCCATCTCGTAAAAGCTTAGAGATAGAAATCAAATTCTTTATACATGAAGGAAAATATAAACAATTTTTAAGTTCCAGGACTTCCCCAGAGGGTAGGTTAAGCATGTAGGTGCCTATTGCTTTTGCAGAGATTTTAGCGCCGTTCCCAACTCGCACAACCATTTCCCCATTGCGTAGTGTCTTGCTCCCTGCTAGTCCCTGCATCGTATTACAGATATGTTGACTAGCGCCTGAATCAAATATCCAGGAATTGGAGCTCACTGTAAAAGCACTTTCTATGACCGAAATAGTCTCTTCAAAAGTTCGTGTCATAAGGCTCGCAATGCGCACCCTGTATTTCTTCTTCCAACGTTCATCCTTTCCACAATGAAAGCATGTTCCTTTGGATTTCTTTGCCTTCTTCTTATGTAACCTTTTCCTTGTTTTTGCATTCTCACTCCCACTGTCCTTTTTGAAACATCTTTCAAATTTACAGCACATGTCAATCATCTCGTTAAAAGTATGATCGAATCTATTCACTTTATAGTTTACAATAAACTTAGTGAAATCATCCGAGAGATATGCAAGGAAAAAGTCTTGGGCCATTTTGTCAAGTATAATGGTGGGTAGTATTTTAGGCATGTCGTTAACTACATAACATAACAGAAATCGTATTAGATTGTTGATTAACTACTTGATTGGGTCTTGAATCAAATAGTACCACCCACTATTTTTGGCAAACTCCACATCCCTCAATGGAATTCGAGAGTTATATTGAACTCTTAGCGGGGCATGGGAGACTCACCATTACCAAGCCCACCTCAGAATTATATCATGTTGGTTAGCAAAAATAATGATGAGAGAATAACACTTTAGTCATTTACAACTCTTGTAATTACCCATCTAGTTTGGCCTCTAGAGAATGAATGCCTCAGAATTATATCATGTTGGCACCATTGCACTTAGTTAAGTTATTCCCACCATGCTTAGTTTATGTAGAGGTTCAAGCACAACCTCAGAATTATATCATGTTGGTCATACTCGTTGTCTACACTCACCTCATTATATGTTTATGGACTCCTCCTGGATGTAAGCACATACTTTGTACTTCCCCATTATAGGGTGAAGCCGGTGCATGAGTCACAAACGATTGGAGCCCACCACGGTGGAAGGCCTACGAAGAAATGTTCAAAACATCTCTCGTTTATCAACTTAATATTCGTTTGTTGAGGGAGTAGTTTTGGGCTACATCAAAAACATTTTAATCATATTAAAAGAACATGGCCCTATCATAACTATTGGTCCAAGTTAATATGATTTAGTAGCATATAATACTCCCATTGTTTTGTTGAAACAAGCGAGACTATATGGAACTACTAACGAACGCATTGCATCCTCATATGGACTATATAGTCATATTAGGTTTTAGGATGATTATGAACCGTTTGATTTGATCCAACACGAGCCTTGTGTTGGACCTTGGGTTTAAGGTAGATAGTTGTTGATTTTAGTTACGCGTTTAATCCAATTAAACCGTTATTTCCTATTGGGCGTTGGACCCAACTATTCCAATTTGCATACATATAAACAAAGAGGAATACATGAAATAATAAGAAGGGCTTATGCCCTTTTACAACACAAATAATGGGCTTATGCCCTTTACAACAACTTGAATTAATCAAATTACATTCAAATCTACATTACTTAAAACCCAAGCATTCATAATGTAAATCGGTCAATCACATAGCTCAATTATCGAGGCCTTTGGTTCATAATCACCCTTTTCTTAATTAACTAAATTAACTAAGAAATCAACTTTAAACAATTGGTTTTTGGATCCATAGAATTGATTTAAATGGAACTAAATATAATGAAAATCAAATTCTCATTAAAGAGACAAAACAATTTTTGTTCTCATTTTGTTTTTGGGCCAAAAACAATGACCACAACAATTTGGGTCACTTTGTTAAAACAAAAAAATTTTGGGGTCAAAATGCAAATACACAAAGTATCAAAACTTTATATAATTGTACAAAAGTCCCTCCATCACCTTTTACCAAAGGTGGCCGGCCATAGTGTTGAAAAAATGAAAAAATCTAAAGTTTTGTGAGTGGTTTTTGGTAGGTGAGACAAAGGTGACTTTGATGGTTTGTAAGAAAATGTTTTTTTTTTTTTTTTATAAAACTTTAAAATTCTTTTAGTCACATCTCACCAATAACTATCACCCACCATTTGAAAAACAAAACTTTATGAAAAACATAAAACTTTTGAATCAAAACTTCAAAACTTTTTGTTCTTGGTAAGAACTTCAAGAAATATGAAGAACATACATGAAAACTCATAATAGCTCCATGGATGTTTTCTTTCACCAAAAACTCAAATTTTCACAACTCAAAAGAGGGTTAATATCCTAGGGTACTTAGGGGTTCCAAAAAGCACTTTAAAACCATTTTAACGAGACTAACAAGAACCCAAAAAATCACCCTTTGGATTTGGCCGAAATTCCCAAAACACTTGGCACCAAATTTTAGTTCCAATATTCATGCTTATATGAACTACATCTACAACATTTGAGATGCTAAATTTTCAAACAAAATTTATATTCAAAGCAAGAACAAAGCTTGTAACATTTACAACATTTAAATCACATATTATGAAAAATCACAAAACCCAAAAGGATCCACCATAAACTAGGCCTAGGCTCTGATACCACTTGAAGGAAAATTTATGTCCTAGCTAAGAACATGTAAAGAACATTTGAATACATAGGCAAACTATTAACAAGTTAAAGTAGGCATGCATCCAAAAACAATTCATAAAACCCATGACTTTCAAAGCCTAGTATATGGTGAACCATAAGACTCTTTAACAATATTAAAGAGAATAAGAATTTAGAGATTCTTTACCCTTGAAGCTCATCCTTGATTGCACAAGGGATTCACCCAAGTGGAGGGCCTTCAAGTCACCTCCTTGCTCCTTGGATCTTCTTTGTGATTTCCTCCCTTTTAGTGCTCCTTTTCTTCTTTGAGGATTTGTTCTCCAAAACACCAAAGGTTTGGTGTCTCTAAGTCTCCACACCAAAGATGTAGTGTGAAGATGAAATGGATGACTTAGGGAAGAATAGATTGCTAGATGTTCCTCCCCTAAGTGGCCGGCCTCTATGTAGAAAATGAGAGAATATGTTTCACCCAAATTCAATTAGAAAACCCTAATTTGAAACAAAGCTATAATGTTGATTTTATACTTCATTTCATGTGAGTGGCAAACTTGTAATTAATACAAGTTTGCTACCCCTCACCCTTATGGCCGGCCATATGTTGTTATTGGGCTTAATTGCCCATTTTGTTTTAGTTGTCATACAACTTAAACATAATGGGCCTTGTGGACCAAAACGTTTTTGCGCCCCGAAGCCCAAAACTAACTTAAACGCCCAATACGAACGTTTCGTATAATTAATTAACTATTTAATTAATCTTGACCATTCTTCAATTAAACCATTTAATTGCTTATCCATTTCATATAATTTCTTCACTTATATCCTTACTCGGTGTACGATCCATTAGGTTCCAATTAGCGAGGTAGTGGGCGATGTTACTCTTAACGATCGATTGTGAATTGAAACCACATTTCAATTCTCCCTTAAAATTAATGTTTGCTAATCTTTAGGGCTTCCACAAACCATGGGTGACGCCTAGCAGCATGTCATGGTTACCCAAGCTAAGTAGAAGTGGTTGGAGAACCTATCCAGTTACAACTACAATGCAATACGGTCCTTCTCTAATACAATACTCTTAATCACATTGTTTAAGTGATAGTTTGTTTCATGTCTACTATCCAATGTGATACTTCTCTATATGATTCAATTGAATAAGATTTGGAACAAGCTTCCTTAGTCATATTCATATGCTTTGGCCAAAGACTCTCGAATCATATCTTAGAGTATTCTCCTTCCACCATGGAAGGTTAGAGATCCCTTGTTGTGCATTCATATGCCTACATGACTAGATAGCTTGACCCCAACAATGCCGTGGACACTCCAATGGAATGCCGTTGACATAATCAAAGATCAAGGACCTAACCATTAGACATCAATGATGCCTCAGGTCAAAGGACTACTTTGCATATTGCAACTATTGAGTTCTCACATGACATGTATGTTCGAACTCTCGTTTGATCGTTGTTCAGTGTACTCGATTACTCTTTCGAGCACCTATGTGTTTGCCTTAGTGTCCAACACCAAATGACTTGAGACTAGTTCATACTCACGCTTAAGTCGACATAACACATACTAACCTTAGCGGATTGTCAATGCCCAATTGGCAATCCTATGGCTAGGAACGTTTTAGGAATGAACATAAGAGAAAGGTCTCGTTAATTTAACTAACTTAAATCACTTGTCTCTTAGATCAAATACATTCCTTGGATTCCCTTATTGCTTAAACACAAGATACTATAAATAATGATTAACAATAAGCTTTGCCCTCTATTAAACATATAAAAGTTTAACACAATAAGTATTCCAAAAAGCTATTACATCAAATGAGTGGCTTTGTGAGCATACTTCCAACACTCAAGGCTCAGATGAATAATGAAGAAATCCAAGAGTTAATTGAAGCAAGAAGTTAGGGGAAAAAGAAAGATCTCAGAGTCCGGGAGATTGATGGCATGCTTATGCAGGAGAACAGAATGTACGTGCCGAATAATGCAGAATTAAAGAAAGAAATTTTGGACGAAGCGCACTATTCGGCTTATGAAAAGAGAAATTGCTGAGTATGTGAATAGGTGTGCCATTTGTCAGTAGGTTAAAGCTAAAAGGAAAAAGCCATTTGGGTTGATGCAGTCTCTTCCCATTCCATAGTGGAAATGGGAAAACATTACTATGGATTTTGTGTACAAGCTTCCTTGTACACATAATGGTTATGATGGCATTTGGGTGATAGTTGATCGGCTTACTAAGTCAACATATTTTATTCCAATGAGGGAGAAGTATTCTTTAAGCCGATTAGCTAAATTATTTACATCGAAGATTATGAAGTATCATGGAGTTCCAGTTAGTATTGTCTCGAATCGTGATCCAAGGTTTACTTCTAAGTTCTGGGTAGCATTGTCGGAAGCTCTTGGTTTGAGGTTACTTTACAGTACATCATATCATCCTCAGACAGATGGACAATCATAAGGGACTATTCAGACATTAAAGGATATGCTGAGATCTTCAGTATTGCAATTTGGTGACTCCTGGCATAAGTGGTTGGATTTAATGGAAATTGCCTACAATAATAGTTTTCATTCAAGTATTGGTATGTCACTATTTGAGGCACTTTATGGCAAATCTTGTCGTACACCTTTATGTTGGTCAGAGGTTGGCAAAAGAGTTTTGGAGGGCCCTGAGATAGTGGAGGAGACTACTCAGAATATTTAGGTGATTAAGTCTAACCTGAAAGTTGCCCAGGATTGACAAAAGAGCTTAGCAGATAAACACTAACAGGGTGTATAAAGTGGGTGATTGGGTACTTTTAAAGCTTTCACCGTGGAGAGGTGTGGTACGGTTCAGGAAGAAAGAGATGTATCCATGCTTGTTTTATGATTATTATAGGCTTGTTTGTTGTTGTGTGAATTTTGGGAACGGAATTTTCTTAAGGGGGGTAGGTTATGACAGCCCGTCCCGAAGGTGTATATTATTTTATCCTCGATGGAGTGAAATGACTAAATTGCCCTTTGACGTTAGTTGGTGTCGTGGGTGATATGTTTTGGTGGTGGTCCAAATATGTTAAGTCCTAATGGTTTGGACCCAATTAGAACTTGGATTTTATTTGTTTTTGGTTGGCTACAACCTGGATCACACAATCATACACACACATCAAACCATTGACCTTTCTCTCTCCTTCCCTCACGGATTTCTTTCCATTTCCGTACATACGGACAACTTCTCAAACCACTTGAGCATTCATGAATCAAGGTTTTAGAAGCCATCTTCATGCTCCTTGTGAGATTAGGAACACATCCATACCATTTTTAGAACGTGAATCCTTCGAAAACCCAAGAAACTAGAAATCCTAGATTTTGAGCAATGTTCATGTGATTGTGATCGTGGAATTTTCAGTGAGTTTTAAGGTTCTACGAAGCTTTAGGACATCTTCACGAAGCTTAGGGAATAATTTTGAAGTGTTTAGGATGTCGGGAAGCTTGAGTTCATCTAGTTGCAGAGGTTGCCGGAGTGTTCGATGGAATATTCCAAAAGGCAGTTAAGTTTCTGTCTGGGCTGGCCGCACGTGGCGCCGTGTCTGGCTGTGCCTTGGCCGGCATGTGGGTGGTTGGAAAATTTTTCTAAAAATATGGGGATGTTCATGGTGTTGAGTAAATCACGTTGGAATATTCAAACACCCCATTTGAGCAATGTATGAGAAGTTATTAGCTAGTTTCATTTATGTGCTTTAAGTTAACATTTACATAGTTGTTTCGCGTATAAGGGAGACCTATCCTCAGGACGAGCGCAGTCAATCGAGCTTTGGGGGCTACAACCCTTCCACATACTAGTGAGTGGGTTTTTGGTTTTCCGTATATACCTATATACTTGAGATTTTACCCAGAAAATCGATTTAAATGAAATTATGTTTAGAAATGCCATGCATATTGATTTATACGTACATCATTGAATTAATATGGTATGCATAAATGTGATTTGACGCTGTGGACGCTCAGGTAAGTAATAGGTGAGTTGCAGATTGTTTATGTAAATTGATGATTATGTGAGATGTGTTGAGAGCTCATAAACCTGCACCCCGGTGTTAGTGGTTCCACCCGTGGTTAGGGCACAGTCCTTCACGTGATGTTCACCTCCCACACCATATGCTCACCTTGGATCTAAGTTAGGTGCATAGTCCAGTCATACAGACCACTATAGGTGGTTCCGACTCGTAGGTGACCCGTGATTATTTGCACAGTCTTCATGTGATTGTAGCACTTAAGTGTATTTAGTTACACATAGTCCTGTCGTACAGTCCACTTTAGGTGGTTCCAACTTGTGTGCAGGTATATTTGTTGAGATGTGGATTTGAGCCATACAGGTCACCTTAGGTGACTCCGGCTAGATGGATGAGCTCTAGATTCAGCCGTACAGGTCACGTTAGGTGATTCCTGCTGACATATCATTTGCATTGATTTATATCACCTAGCTTACATATTTTTATGCTGAGATATTCGACATGGCATATTTGTGAATTTTGCTATTCTGCACATGGTTGTGAATGTATTATATTTTCTGGGAAATTATACAGGTTTTACGACGAGGGGTTACTATCTTTGACAACTGAAATGGTTTTGAAAAGCTTTATTTTTGCCCACTCACACTTTCTGTTTTGCGCCCCTCTAGGTTCTAGTTTGGAGTGTTTTTTGGTGGCTTGCGAGGATAGATTATTACCATCCTTTGGTGTTGTATAATTAGTATTCGTCCTACTGGACTGCACTTAGGCTACTTATGCTCTGATTGTGAATTTATACTTATTTCGTCTTGCACTTTTCTTATTTAGTGCTCTAGTTAGTTTGGTTTTTATTTATTCGCATGTTTATATTATTATTGCTTCCGCACTGTTCACCTGGCTACGTCACCCTCACGTGATGACCACCACGCCTTGATTTCGGTTGGGGTGTGTCATTATACTAGTTGATTAAATTTTGAAAAGCAGCTAAAGTAATAGTTATTCTAGCAATGATAATAAGAAACTCTCATGATAAAAATTTTAAATAAATAAAACAGAATTTTTTTTCAACTTACATAGCATAATAATGCAATAATATATATTTAATATACAATATATACAGTATGACTATCGTATTTTATAGTAAGATTTTTTAATAGTTTAACTTGAAATCATCAAAATAATTTTTGTTAACGAGCCGAAACAGGTTACTCATGGGTTACCCGCGTGTACACTCGTTAAGGACCCATTATTAACAAGTTCTTAATGGGTGACCTGATAACGACCCAATAGTTATCGTGTAAACTCGAAACTCATTATTTTCATGTCGTTGGAGAGAAAAGTTTGTTAGTTGTCAATGCATGGAATACAATTGGGAAAGTAATTGTAGGAAACAGGTACAACATTACAGTGTTATGTCATGCCATAGTAGCACACTTGAGCTACAATATAAGATAGGGTAAATTACACAAAGCTACCTCAACTATAGGTTGCACCACAATCTCATACCTCATGTTTTAATGACACATATCGATCCGGAATGTCCACCTGGACTACAAATCGAGATGTGATGGTGAACACCAGGAAGGTGACAAAGCCATAAAGTGTAGTGATGTGGAAAATGTGAGTAAACTTAAACCTATAAGTGACTAAATGCAAAAGTGCTCATGTGAACGGGATTGAACCCATTTCACACATGATTTCAGAGCATAAGCAAAGTACAATAAAAATAGAATGAGCATTATACCATTGAAGGTAATCTCCTATACCAACGTTTGCCAAGAATCCTTGTCGACATGAAAGCTCTAGCATTCAAACTTGGACGGGCAAAAAACAAGGGTGAGTGGGCCTAAAAATAAAGCTTTATAAAACCTTTTCGAAAACATAATAACCCGTCGTCTTAAAACAAGTATAGTTTCCAAACGTAACATAGTACATATAATATGAAAATACTATCATAAACAGTAATATCTCGAAATGCAATGATTCACAATATTTTCATATATAAAACACATAACATTCGGTAATCGTAATATCTCACATAAACAAACAAATCATATCATCGACATAAACTGACAGATGAGTTCATGCAAAGATTTTTTGACATGAACAGGACTGGGTGTAATAATGATTTACACTCTAGTACTACAATCATGTGAAGACTGGCACTATGCACATCACATACGAGTCCTAATTGCCTTCGCAATCTAGGATAGGATTGGCACCTACAATGGATCCAAAGTGAGGGTACAGTGAGATGTGAACATCCACGTGAAGATTGGCCCTAACCCAGGTGAGTACTAACACCAATGTAGCACACGATAAGCAGATAACGTAAGCATGATCATGCAACAGTAAATCGATAATTCTAGTCGACATAATATTATTCATGGCCATAAATATAAATAAGGCATCTTGTAGGATTTACAATGATCTCATAATTCTCATCATTATGATATTTCTTATAAACGTTAATTTAATTATGGCATCACGTAGAAAATGCATTATTAATATTATGAAAATTGAATAAATATATATACTATATAATAGAAGAGACCTAATCATAGATACTTGTGAAGTTGTAGCCATTCGAACTAGTAAATACGGATCGCTGATGCTAATCGTACCTAGGCTTAATAGAGAAATATTAGTAAAACTTAATTTAATCGTTTGAATTTGGAAAAACAAACAGCGGATTCAGAATCAGAAAGTCAAAATACCCCAAGAATGGTCCTCGACAAATTTTGTAAAAGGTCAATGGGGAAGTCAATAATCAACTAAAAAGTCAACTGAGCCGCCCAGGCGGTCAACTACGTTAAAACTTTGAAATTTCAGTAAATGGATGCCAACAACAGACTTGGGCACCAAAATTAGCCTAGAAAGGTTTCAAAGCAAAATTTTGAAAAAGTCAACAAAAGTCAACTAACAGTCAACGGTTAACTTTAACGAAATATTCCATCCCCATACGGAATATTCAGTTAAAGTTAACGAAATATTCTCACCATATTCCAAAATGGGTCCAGGTCGGCTAGTTCGGATCCAGGTTTAGATCTTTTTGTTTTTTTTTTCTTTTTTTTTGGTATTGGGTTGGGCAGACCCATTTGGGCTCGTAGGTTACACCTGCCGGACCCAGCGAAGAAAAAGGCTAAAATTTGTAGGGGGAAAGCCGAAAAACTTTCAAGAGCCATAACAGGTTCATTCCTCAACCAAAATCAAAGATTTAAAAGCCAAAATGAAGCTAGGGAGATAACAATTCAAAATATACCTAAATGGGACTAAGCCGTGGCCAAAGCGGGCCGAAAAAAACCTGCAAAACTCTTGGAATTTTGCCGGAAAACTAAGGAAACCTTCCCCGAGTTATCTCTGTATCCAAACAACCACAAAACATCTCAAAAACATCCTAATCATACTCCTAAACACAATCACCAAAGATCTTGGGGGTTTTCGAGGCTTACCTATGCTGGGAATGGAGAGAAATCGCTAGAGAAAGTCTTGAACAGTGGTAGTGCCACTGTGCAGGGAAAGAGAACAAATGAGGGACCTCCGCCAGGTCTAGGTTCATGATAAGGGTTGTCCGGTGGTGCATGTGGTGGTTCTACGTTTTGGGAGCTCGCCAGAGTATGGCAAGTAAGGATGGTGGCCGATGTGCAGATGAGAAGGACAGGAGAGATGAGAGAGTTTAAAAGTGCTGAGGGAATAGATAGAGTTTGAGAGAGTGGGGAAAGGGACACAGGGCAGGGATGGGAAGAGGGAGAAATTGACACACCCTGACCCGAAATGTCCATTAGGGCTTCGAATCGAGCTGTGCTGGCCGACATCTGGAAGGTGACGAAGCCATGAATTGTGATAATGTGTACAATGTGAATAAATTTAAACCTAAAAGTACCTATATACATGAGTGCGCGATGAGCGGGTATGGACCCAGTTCACACGTGATACAGAGCATAAGTAAAGTACAGTGAGGTAAGATAATAATTATATCATCATAAAGAGCCACCTGAACCGGGAAGTGCCACAAATCCTCGTCGATACGGAACTTTGCTACTAGAACCTGGAGGGGTGCAAAATAGAAAGTGTGAGTGGGCAAAACAAAGATTTTCAGAATCATTTCAATTATCAAAGGTAGTAAACCCTCGTCGTAAAACCTGTATAGTTCCAGAAAATCATACTACGTATAAGTATGTAATCAAATGTATACTAACAGTAAATCCAGAAGTATACCATTACACAACATCTCATTAGCAATATAAATAGTCATGTGCTTAATAACCCATACTAGCCCGCAAGTCAGAGTCACTTATGGTGACCTGTACGACTGCACTCATATCTCCTCAATCAATGCTAGCACATAAGTCAGAGTTACCTATAGTGACCTGTACGACTCATCCATATCTCATCAATCAGTGCTAGCGCATAACCTGTAACGCCCTACTCCCGAACTATTTTTTTTCAGGGATATTTGATAGTAGCATATTTATGTGACTTAGTTAGCTTGTTTTCTTGCATTTACATAGTTAGTTTCTATTTATTATAGTGATTGAAGCTATTTTTGTGTGTTTGTAGGTTTAAATGGCAAAAGAGGAAAGAAAGTTGATGTGAAAATTAACTTGACACACAAATTAAACCCTAATGTTAACAATTGTAGTATATATGTAAGTAGGGATCGTTCTAGACCGGGGATTAACTAGGGATGCTAATCAACACAAATAAGACTTAAAAACACTAAATTAGACTCTATAGACTCAAAACTGACTCAAAACACTCAAAATAGCAACAAACAATCAAAAAGACTCAATTCTAGACCTAACAAGTGATTTTTACGAAAATAAGACTTAACTTGACTCAAGAGACTAAAAGAAAACAGATTTTGACTCAAATAACAAGACTCAATGGAAGAGGGATTGTTTTTGACGAATTTAAAACTTAAAACAGAAACTTTGCATAAAACACTTTATAAAAATGAATTTGGTGAATTGAAAAGGGTGAAAGGCTAGTTAGAGGGTCCTTCTCCACACATGACATATGCATACAAACCAATTTCCAGTTATTATTCCTTTAGACTATGAATGACAACACTTAACCATGATAGCACAAATTAACCATCAGATTTTCCTTAACTCATTGAATTGGATGGAATACGCATCGCAACCAAATTTTCCTTATGAAGTTCCCTAACTATGAAAAGCATGATAGAAAGACATATAAAAGGTCATTAAGTTCTTTGAAAATCATAAGCATTGACGAGACATTCGTAACTATGAAAAGCATGATACTCATGCTAGGAATTTACTTAACGCAGTCATGACTAGTAACTTCCACTACTTGTGAATATAAGTTCATAACGATTAGGTGAAACTCCCTTATACTCTAGCATCAAATTCATGCATGCAAATTAAGTGTCGACCCTCAATCAACGTAATCAATTCATACAAAACATATAATGATGGCTTCGAATTCACCTCCAACTATAAAGAAATTAGTTCCTCACGTTCATCATAATTGAAAACCAAATTAAAATAAACATCAAACTAAAACTAAGGATAGAAAGAACCCAGAAACACTCCACACTCCAATGGCAGGCACGACTCCCTTTGGATGGCAGATTGCATGGCACAAGTCCTTCCCTCTTTCCTTGCTTGTTGCGGCACAAGGGTGATTTTTCTATATGTGGTGTGAATTATGGGATATGGTGATTTGGTGGTGCGGCTAATGTGTGATGAATGGCTGAATGAATGAATGGATGGTTCTATTTTGTGCAGCAGAAACATGTATTTATATGCTAGGGTTATGCATAATTTCTGAAGAGAAAAGGATTGCACAATCCTAGGGGAAAAAGGTTAGGGTTTTAGCCCTTCTAGATATCAGAAACCAAAGAGAATAGGGATAGGGAATACACAGCTTCTAGAAGTAAAGCTAAGGGGACCATGTGACATAGATTTAGGACCAGATAAGGCCTTCTAGAATGGATATTATGGCAAGTTTCTAGAAGAACAAGGGCTAAAGGGTGAGGCACCAATGTAGGAGAGGGATAGGGCTTCTAGAACCATATATTAGGTGAATTAATCTGAAATTAAGTCCTCTTTGCAGCTGGAATTAAGGTGGAACCAGATTAGGTTAAGATAAGGTTTGGATAAGATAAGGTTGCTTGGATAATGTTCAATGTTTCTTGCTCTTTCCTTATCTTCTTTATCTTAAACTTGTTTCTCCATATTTGTAGCATGTTCCTAGCCTTTTTTGACTTCAAATTCGTCCATCCACCTTGCTCCATATGCAAGCTATCCATTCCAAGCCCAAAACTGCTCCAAATAGCTCCAAAATGCACTTTCTTGCCTCTTTTGCCATTTAAACCTACAAACACATGAAAATAGCTTAAATCACTATAATAAATAGAAACTAACTTACTAAATGCAAGAAAACAAGCTAACTAAGTCGCATAAATATGCTCCTATCAAAAGTGCATTTTGGTGCAATTTTGGGCTGGAATGGATAGCTTGCATATGGAGCAAGGTGGATGATGTGAAAATTAACTTGACACACAAATTAAACCCTATTGATGACAATTGTAGTATATATGCAAGCAGGGATCGTTCTAGACCGGGGATTAACTAGGGATGCTAGTCAACACAAATAAGACTCAAAAACACTAAACTAGACTTTATAGACTCAAAACTAACTTAAACACTCAAAACAACAACAAACAATAAAAAAAAAAGACTCAATTTTAGACCTAACAAGTGATTTTGACGAAAATAAAACTTAAGTTGACTCAAAAGACTAAAAGAAAACAGATTTTGACTCAAATAACAAGACTCAATTTAAGCGGGATTGTTTTTGACAAAATTAAAACTTAAAACAGAAACTTTGTATAAACACTTTGTAAAAACGAATTTGGGTGAATTAAATGGGTGAAAGGCTAGTTAGAGGGTCCTTCTCCACCCATGACATATGTATATAAACCAATTTCCAATTATTATTCCTTTAGACTCTGAATGACGACGACCCAAGTTAATTGCATCGCACAACCAACCATCAGATTTTCCTTATTTCATTGAATTGAATGAATACGCATTACAATCAAATTATCTTTCTCAAGTTCTCTATATGAAATGCATAATAAAGATACATATCAAAAGTCATTAAGTTTTATGAAAATCATAAGCATTGACAAGGCATTCATCACTATGAAATGCATGAGACTCCTGCCAAAGATTCACTTAACACGATTGTGACTAGCAACCTCCACTACTTGTGAATATAAACGAATAACTATTACGTGAAACTCTATTATACTCTAGCATCAAATTCATGCATGCAAATTAAGTGTCGACCCTCAATCAACATACATAAACAAGTTTTGATAACTCAGATAAGCAAATCACATTCAAGACTTAAGGCACAATAATTGGATGTAATCAACTCATATAAAACATATAATCATGGCTTCGAATTCACCTCTAACTATAAAGAAATTAGTTCCACATGTTCATCATAATTGAAAACCAAATTAAAGTAAACATCAAACTAAAACTAAGGATAGAAAGAACCCAGAAACGCTCCACACTCCAATGGCATGCACGGCACTCCCTTGGATGGCAGATTGCAAAAGTCATCTTCTCCTTCCTTCCTTGCTTGCGGCACTAGGGTGATGTAGTGTGAATTATGGTGTTTGATGGCTGAATGTATGAATGAATGAATGAGTGAATGGATGATTAAAACCTGCGGCAAAAGGCTTGTATTTATCGGCTAGGTTTTGCACAATTTCTGAAGGAAAAGGATTGCAAAATCCTAAGGGAAAAAGATTATGGTTTAGCAGAAACCAAAGGGGAAAGGGATAGGGAATACACGGCAGGGATTGGGGTTTCTAAAGGGAATAGGTGCGGCACCTTTTTAGGAGGAAGATAAGACTTCTAGAAAGAATGTTTTAGAATAGATTTCTAGACCTAAAGGGACAAGGACACACGGCATAGGTGTAGGATGATGCGAGAATTATACGCACACAAATTAAACCCTCTTTTTGTCAATTGTAGTAAGTATAAGTAGGGATCGTTCTTAACCGGGGATTAGGAGGGCTTGCAAAATCACTTGGAAACTGACTCAAAAGCGTAAAATAAAGTTTAAAACACTAAACTAGACTCAAAGAATGCAAAACGAAACATTTAAAACACTAAAACAAACCAAAGGACTCAAAACAGCCCTAAAACACTCAAAACTGCCTTAAAAACACTTTCTGGGCAGTTTTGAGCACTTTGACTACTTTGGACGAAATTGGGTAATAGAATGAATCAAAACACTTAGAAACACAAACTAAGACACTTTCTAACTAAGTTGGACACTAAAGCAAAGGGGGATTGAGTTTTTGACGAATTTGAAAACAAAACTTAAAACTTTGTAAAACAAACAGATTTTAAAACGAATTTGGATTTAATGAATGGAATGGAGGCTAGCTAAGGGGTTCATCTCCACACATGTTACACTTGCATATAAAACGAATTCCAATTGCTTTTCAATAAACCATGATGCTCAACACCCCAAGTTAACCATGATGCACTAATTAACTCTCAAACTTTCCTTATGTTATTGAATTGGATGATGCATGCGACAATTCAAATCATTCTCCAATGGTTCTCAACATGAATGCATAGAAGAGATACAATGAGAGATCATTATGCTCTATGAAAATTATAAGTGTTGACGAGGCAATTGTAACTATGAATGCATGATACTCTTGCCAAGAATTCATTTAACGCGATTGTTTATAAGCAACCTCCACTACTTGTGAATATAAGTTCATAACTATTAGGTGAAACTCACTTATATTCTAGCGTCATATTCATGCATGAAAATTAAGCGTGCACTCTCAATAAACATACATAAATAAGTTATCAATCAAACAGTTAAACAAATTGAATTCACAACTTATGAAACGCAATTAGAAGTAATCAAATCATAGTGCAAGCATAAACATATATTTTGAATTCCCCCCTAGCCAAGGGGCTTTTAGTTCCTCATACGTACAAAACAAAGAGAATTGAAATTAAACATTGAATTCAAAGGTAAAGAAACACCTAAACATTCCAACAACTCAAACTTGAATTGTATGAACGTTTAGGCCCGCTTCTCTTCCTCTTTGTTGTAGCACAAGGTCTAAGGATAGTTTGATGGTGTGAATGGTTTGGGGAGTGGTGAAAATGGAAGGGGAAAGCCACGGCACAAGGAATGATTTCTGGTGGTGTTTGGATTAATAGGGAGTACACGGCAACAAGGAAATGGTTGGTGTTTGTGGATGATTTTCTGAAAATGGAAGAGTGAATGAATTGTGGCTGCAATGGATGCTTATTAATAGGTGAAAAAGAGGGAATATGACAGCTAGGAACTTGGTGGAAAGCTGGAAAATCAAAAGGGGAATGCATGTGGCTGATTTATGAAGGGAATGCATGTGACTTGGCTGAAATGAAAGGGAATGCACGGCATGGGATGTTTGGTGCTGGAAATGAATGTGAAAGCATGTGCAATGACAGCTAGATATGTTGTGGAAACCTGGAATTGCACAAGGGAAATGTATGTGCACGGTTTTGGTGTGGAGAAAGGGGTGAATGTGCATGTGCAATGAATATGTGGCTGCATGTGGATTAAAGGGGTGTGAATGATTATGGGATGCTGGAAATCTGGAAAGGCACGGCAATGATGCTTGTTGTTGGTGAAAATGTGGCTGAATGGTTTAATTAATGAAAGAATAAAGGGTGCATGTTTGAATGATTAAAGGGACATGTGGGGTGGAAATGCATGTGGCTTGTTTGTGGTGAGTGAATGTGCACGGCAAGGATGATTTCTGGGTGCATGTAGGTTGGAAATGATGAAGGAAATGCATGTGAGTGACAGCTAGATATGTTGATGAATGCATGTGTAATTGATGCGAGAATTATACGCACACAAATTAAACCCTCTTTTTGACAATTGTAGTAAGTATGTAAGTAGGGATCGTTCTTAACCGGGGATTAGGAGGGATTGCAAATCTCTTGGAAACTGACTTAAAAACGTAAAATAAAGTTTAAAACACTAAACTAAACTCAAAGAATGCGAAACTAAACGCTTAAAACACTAAAACAAACCAAAAGACTCAAACATCACCCAAAACACTCAAAACTGCCTTAAAAACACTTTCCGGGCAGTTTTGAGCACTTTGACTACTTTGGACGAAATTGGGTAGTAAAATGAATCAAAACACTTAAAAACACAAACTAAGACACTTTAACACTAAACTAGACTCAAAGAATGCAAAACTAAACTTTAAAACACTAAAACAAATCAAGAGACTTAAAATAGCACAAACACACTCAAATCTGCCTAAAGACCACTTTCTGGGCAGTTTTGAGCACAAACCCAAATTTGGACGAAATTAAGTTGTAACTTGACTCAAGACTCTTAAAAACACAAACTAAATTGATTTCTAACTAATTTGACCATAAAGTAAAGGGGGATTTAGGGTTTGACGAAATTAAACAAATAGCACAGATTGCAATTAAAAACAGAATGTAAATATGAATGTGATGGATTTGAATGGATGGGATGACTAGCTAAGGGGTTCATCTCCACACATGTTACACTTGCATAATAAAAAGATTTCCAATTGCATTTCAATAAACCATGAATTCTCTACACCCCAAGTTAACCGTGATGCACTAATTAACCTTCAAATCTTCCTAACGTTATTGAATTGGATGATTGCATACGACAACCCAAAACATTCCCCACAAGTCCCCTACATGATTGCATAATAGAGATACAAGCAAGAATCATTACGCTCTATGAAAATTATAAGTGTTGACGAGGCATTCGTTACTATGATTGCATGAAACTTATGCCAAGAATTCGTTTAACGCGATTGTTTATAAGCAACCTCCACTACTTGTGAATATAAGTTCGTAACTATTAGGTGAAACTCACTTATATTCTAGCGTCATATTCATGCATGAAAATTAAGCGTGTACTCTCAATAAACATACATAAATAGGTTATCAATCAAACAGTTAAACAAATTGAATCCACAACTTATGAAACGCAATTAGAAGTAATCAAATCAAAATGCAAGCATAAACATATATTTCGAATCCCCCCTAACCAGGGGGGGTTTAGTTCCTCATGATACAAAACAAAGAGAATCAAAGAAACGCCTAAACATTCCAACAACTCAAACTTGAATTGTATGAACGTTTAGGCCCTCTTCTCTTCCATTCCTCATTCGTACAAAACAAAGGGTATTGAAATTAAACATTGAAATCAAAGAAACACCTAAACATTCCAACAACTCAAACTTGAATTGTATGAACGTTTAGGCCCTCTTATCTTCCTCTTCGTTGTAGCACAAGGTCTAAGGATAGTTTGATGGTGTGAATGGTTTGGGGAGTGGTGAAAATGGAAGGATGGTGTTTGGATTGTAAGGGAGACACGGCACAAGGGGATATTCTGAAATGGAAGAGTGAATTGTGTATGAACGGGAATGAATGAATTGTGGCTGCAATGGATGCTTATTTATAGGTGAAAAGGAGGGAATATGACAGCTAGGAACTTGGTGGAAATCTGGAATGGTGATGGGAGATGCATGTGGCTGATTTATGCATGTGATTAAAGGGTAATGACAGCTAAGTTATGATGATGAATGCATGTGCAAAGTTGGTTGAATGATTATGGGTGCATGTGGCTGATTTATGGTGCAATGATGAAAGGCAAAGTGCATGTGGCTGATTTGTGAAGGGAATGCATGTGGAATGAATGTGTGAATGATGGCAGATTGTGTATGTGAATGATTAGGGTGAATGTGCATGTGCTTTGACAGCTAGGTTGAATAAATTAAAGGGAGTGCATGTGGCTTGGCTGGAATGATTGGAATGCAATCTGAAATGGGATGTGTTGGTGTGAATTTCTGGTACAAAGGGCCTCCTTTGGTCTTCAATTTCGTCCATCTACTTGGCTTCACGTATATGCAATCCATTTAACGCCCTAAACTACTCCAAAATGCACCATTTTGCATACTTTGCCCTTAGAACCTGAAAACACACAAAAGAAGCATAAAGGACTAAAATAACTAAAGAAACATAACGTAAATGCACGAGAACAAGCCATTTAAGTCGCATGAATATGCTCCTATCAGTAATGAATGATTTCTTGGTGAGAGGATGCACGGCACAAGGGATAGAATTGGTGTGATTGAATGATTAAAGTGCATGTGGGTGGAAATGCATGTGGAATGGCTGATTGTTTATGATGATGTGCACGGCAAGGTTGGAGAAAAGGGGTGAATGGCTGCATGTGTTGAATTGGTGGTGAATGTGAACTCTTTGTTCTTCATTTTCATTTCTTCATCTCTTTATTTATTCCTAGCCTCCTTTGGTCTTCAATTTCGTCCATCTACTTGGCTTTAAGCATATGATATTCATTCCAATCTCTAATTTGCTCCAAAAGGCTCCAAAATGCATCCTTTTGCATACTTTGCCCTTAGAACCTGAAAACACACAAAAGAAGCATAAAGGACTAAAGTAACTAAAGAAACATAACGTAAATGCACGAGAACAAGCCATTTAAGTCGCATGAATATGCTCCTATCAAATTCCCCCACACTTAGCTTTTGCTAGTCCTCGAGCAAAACAGAAAAACAAAACAAAACGAAACGAAACAAAACAAACCAAAGACAATCTTAAGCCTTCCAACGTTTGCCTCAGGGATTTCCAAATCACATGACATGTTAAAAATCATCATTCCCATAGATTTTAGTCATCTTCACACTTAAGTACATTCTTAATCATAGTCACCACATACTAGTTCACAATTAAGCATTTAAACCATGTTTTGAATGTAGTAACATGCCTTAGAGAATTTGCTCAATTCCTCCCTAGAATGCACTCTATTTTCACACAGATTTTCTGACTTCACACCCTACACTAGGTATATGTGAGAAGATTGATGTAAATATGAAGACTAACACTCACATATGTTATATCAAAGAAAGTATTTTCTGGATTTATGACAATGATATGATCTCATGAATGGAATGCTACTACTTAGAACGAGAACCAGTGATTCCATAAGCTCATACCAAGTTCAAACTCCACAAATTGAAACACATAACACTCAAGATAGAAGTCACGGGTTGTAATGGGGCTTGGGGTGTGTGGATAACAAAGAAGGGATATGGAAAACAAAGGTTCTTAAAGAACTAGTGAGCAAAGCAATTGAATCAACTTAGAATTCACTTTTGAATGAAAACTCAACTTTTGAACAAAAAGGGAGAACAAGCTTTTTTTCTTTCTTTCTTTCTTCTCTTATTTCTGTTTTTCTTTTTCATATGTTTTTCACAATTTTTTTCTTTTCTTTTGAATCTCAAAACATACATATAAACTTAAGAACAAACTTTCCCTCCCCCACACTCATTTTCTAGCATAATGTAACTCAAAAGGAATTCATTTAAGTCATGCTCACTATCTTTTAAGAACAAGGGTGTGGATTG
This sequence comes from Pyrus x bretschneideri, assembly GCF_019419815.1. Lineage (NCBI taxonomy): Eukaryota > Viridiplantae > Streptophyta > Magnoliopsida > Rosales > Rosaceae > Pyrus > Pyrus x bretschneideri. The sequence continues at coordinate 722,337 of NW_025999821.1, read as the reverse complement.
TCCTAAACTAGGCTAGGTGAGAAAAATGTGGGTTAACAAAGAATAAAGGTTAAACAAAGCTCAACGGGGTTTACAACATATACGAAATATGGGAAGTAAGGCTATTTGGCTATGGTGGCAACTACACAACTTCATCTTGATATATGTTATGCAATTCAATGTCATGCTTTGAATGAAACGGAAATAAGTTCTAGCATTTAGTTCTATCATGATATAATTGCATTCTAAGTAGCAACCAAGCAAGGAATAATGAGATCATGCAACAACTTTAGAAAACAAAGAATCACAGAATATAACTCTCCAAAGAAGGTAATGGCTCGAGTCTCACAGGGTTGTAGCGTTTGTTTGAGTTCCTTCCTTCAAGCATGTTACAAAAACGAATTTTTCTTTTATGATTGCATGTGAAGTCATACATTATAACCATAACCAAGCATATACCAAGAGTAAATCAAACTTTTCTCTATGTTCATAACTCTTTTTAACAGTCATGCCATTACAAACCAAATCCTTATCATTGTGTTGGAAGGTACCCTAAGACACAAACACACAAAAACGACTCAAAACACTCTTTTTAGGCTTTTCAAAACATGTTTTTCAAATTTTTATGTGATTTTCGGAGTTATAAAAACAAAACATACTAAAACACTCTAAAACATCTTAAAAACACCTTAAAACAACAAAGAACAACATTTGAAGTTATGGGTGATAAAATCCCACGAATTTGCATCAAATATACTTAGTTACCCCCCCCCCCCACACTTAAATCAAACATTGTCCTCAATGTTTCAAGCATAGACTCACACAAATAACAAACAAACAAACAAAACAACATCTAACAACCTAACATGGCATAAACAAAATCAACAACAAAGAGAAGAGTTTAGGAACGCAAATCTGGAATTGGAGTGCTTTATCGGCCTTCCTTTGTTGAATGCATGGGCATGATCTTGGTGATTCCACAGGCTTACTCTTGAACTGGGCTGGAGGATTCTTTTGGTTTCCTCCAATCGTTGATTTTCCTTTGTGCTACTCTTGAACTGGGCAGCAGGATTCTTTTGGTCTCCCCCGAAGGTCTGAGCTTACTCCTTTTATCTGTTTCTTTGTTCAATCTCTCCAATTCGTATTGAAGAGGGTTAGAGGATAGCTCAGCATATGCAGTTGTTGCTTGTCTCCTCATGCTTCAATGTATCATTTTCACTTGCCTTACTTGCTCCCCTTTGCAGAAGTGGTCCCTTCTCTGGAAGTGTATCAACCGTTGAAGATGACTACTCGAGAGCAACGCTAGGTAAGCAACCAGGGAATAGAGTCCAGGTAGACTCCAAGTGCCGGCTGATTGCTTCTTTCACTTTGCCATGCAAGTAATATCAAGGACAAAGGAAAAGACAGGGAAAAAGCATGATATGAGATACCTTTGCTTTTGCCCTTGATGATATGAGATACCTTTGCTTTCGAAGAGGCAGCGAATGAATCAGCACATTGGGGAAGAAGAAAAATTGAGTATTTCGAGAGGCTTTGCTGGGAGTGCGCCCTCAGAGGTGAGGAAGAGTTGGGCATTTTCTTCAGGTCTGCCTTGCCATAAAAGATGAAGGTCGACATATATAGGGATTTCCCAATAGCAAGTGGTGGTATTGTTCTTTTACCATTGTCGACAAAAGTTTTTATCCAGTAAATTCGGCTTTTTGAAATTCGAATAGTGATGACTCTTCGATCTTTGAATAAGCGGCCCTTTGATTTCTGAACGGCAAGTAGTAGTGCGGATGCGGCTCTGTCAGAGATCTTTTGACAAAGTTGTATCCGTTTTCTGAAAAGCAGAGAAAGCGTCGACGATCTTTACGCTTGTCGGCAAAAGTGTGTAGTTGCGATGATGACCTCCACGTGATCTTTTGACAAAGTTGGACCCGTGTTCTGAAAAGCCGAGAAAGCGTCGCCTAACTTACGTCGGAAAATCCGGCTTTTGAGATTTGCAGAGCGATATCTCTTCAACTTTTGAATAAGCGGCCCTTCGATTTCTGAACAAACGCCTCTTTGATTTCTGAGCAAGCGCCTCTTTGATTTCTGAGCAAGCGTCATTTCCTTTTTATAGAGGTATCGATCACCTCTAACATGCACACTTTGAAGGTTGCTCATTCCTGAAAATCATCTCCGGCCCTTTGAGTTTTAACTCCATCCACCCATCTCTTTTAACACCTTTGAAAAATGGCTAACCCATCGAACCATAGCTTAGAATTGAGTCTCAGCAGTGATACGGGCGCGCCGCGTCAAGGTAACATATGGCGCCCTTCTTTCTTATCTTCTAACGGTCCTCTTATAGGTGAAGACTCAGTGATGCAGGATGCAACAACAGCTACAATAGTAGCTAGGAACCTCCTCACACCAAAAGATAGTAGGCTGCTTTCAGGACGGTCCGATGAGTTGGCCGTTCAAGAGTCCCTCGCTCTCAGTGTTCAGTGTGCGAGCTCTGTGTCCAACATGGGCCAACGCCTGCTTGCTCGGTCCCGTCAAGTGGAATCATTGATGGCAGAGGTGGAAAATCTTAAGCAGGAGATCAAACAGCTTAAGTACGAGAATAGAAGTTTGCATGTGCTTGCAAATAACTATTCGTCGGGCATGAAGAGGAAGCTTGATGAGCTGCAAGAATCTCAAGGTCGAATGCAAAGTGACCGTCAAAGGTTTGCGTCTTTCTTCTAGAGGCACCTTTTTCCTGGGTCATCCAGCGTTTCGCCAAGTATTGAGGCCTCGAATGCTCTATCTCCGATGCCTCCTGCTCTGATGCCTTCCGCTCCGATGCCTTCCGCTCCGATGCCTCCTACTCCGATGCCTCGTAGTGGGGCTTCACGTAAACATCCTTTGTGAAGGCTCCATCCATTCATACACCTTTATTTTTTATTTATTTATTTTTTTTTTATTGCACGGCATGAAATTGATCTTTGAATGGGAGGTGATACTTGAGATGATCCGTTAATGGTTTAAATTCTAGAGTGGATGCCTGAATCATTAACAACATATTAGTATAAAAGAAAATTGAAATTCGGGGAGGCGGCTTACCTGTGTGCTCCGAAATGAACTCAAGAATAAACACATCTTCTTTGAATATTTCAGGAACCTTGCCCTTGGACAGACTATGTGTGAGGATTGTTCCTCGTCCTTTGTCATAAAATTCAACTTCTTTGGGGTTGTTTATCTCAAGAACGTCCTCTTTGATGAATTCTTGATATTCCATGCTTTGCACCTTTGGAAGGCCTTCCAAGATGTCTTTTTCACTTTCTTCTTCCTTGGAAGTCATGAATCTGCAAGAAATAGGGACATTAGGTGGAATGGGGTTACCACTAATTAAATTTGGAACAACCTTACTTGAATTAGATGGCATAGGAGCAATAGGTGCCTCCGGCAAAGGTGTTTCCACCCTAGCCGTGGCTTGGGTCTCTTCCTCGTGATTTGATTTTGATGGTTGAGGGTCCGTTCCAACCTCCTTGCCACTTCTTAACATGATAGCTTTGGTGGTTTCAACTCCTTCCTTCGGATTTACAATGGTTGTGAAGGATTATTTTGGAAGATGACATGTTCATTTAAGCAACATCATTAGCATGCAATTAACAAATTAAAGGCGGAATCATGATAGCATGCACTTAAAAACAAAACATTACCCATGAATGTTCAAAGCCTAGTAAAATGGTGAACCAATAATCAACTCAAAACAAAGTGAGTTGAAATATATACCTTTGTAGATTCCTCTTTGTATTTAAACAAAGGCTAATCACCCAAAGAGAGGGCCTTCATTCCTTGCATCTTAGATCTATGGATTTGGATGGATGAAAAAGGTTTCTCCAAAGTTCCCAAAATTGAGAACCTCTAATGATTCATCACCAAGGCATAATGAAGAAGAAATGAGTGACCTTGGAGGAGTTTGATTGCTAGATGATCCCTCCAAGGTGGCCGAAATTTTTAGAGAGAAAGGAGAGCTTGTGTTCTCATCCTTTCCCCAAAAACAACGCTTCATGAATTTTAGTGTATAAAGTCCTTTATATAGTCCCTTCAAATAAGTGACCTAATGGACCAAAAGCCCTATTCTTCTAACATGGCCGGCCTATAGGGTTTATTGGGCTTTCAAGCCCTTTGCTTATTCAAGTTGTCATACAACTTGAGTTAATGGGCTTGACATTCAAATCCCATTGGGCCTTGCGGCCCAAAACTAACCCGAGGTCTTTAACGAACTTATTCGTTTGATTAATTAACATATTAATTAATCCTAGCCTTAGATAAATAATTAAACCATTTAATTATTCTTACTCATCTCCGTTGTTTCTTCAAACTCTACCTTACTCGGTGAACGATCCATTAGGTTCCTTTTAGCGAGGCAGTGGGCGATTAAAACTCTTTCTAATCGATTGTGAATTGAAACTTACTTTCAATTCTCCCGTTAGTGATAATACACTTTTAGGGCTTCCACAAACCATGGTTGACGCCTAGCAGCATGTCATGGTTACCTAAGCTAATCAAAAGAGGTGGAGAACCTATTCAGTTTTAGGATTACAAATGCAATACGGTCTTTCTCTAATACAATACTCTTGACCACATTGTTTGGTTTGATAGTTTATTCATGTCTACTATCCAATGTGAGTCTTGTGCTTATATGATTACCTTGAATGTGATTTGGAACGCATTCCTAAATCTCATTCATACTTTGGCCAAAGATTCTTAATCATATCATAGAGTATTCTCCCTCAAACAGTTTGAAGGTTAGAGATCCCTTGTTGTGCATTCACTTGCCTCCATGGCTAAGTGGCTTAACCCCAACGATGCCTTGGACACCCTCCTGATGGAGTGACTTTGACATAATCAAAGATTAAGGACCTAACCACAAGGCAACTGTGATGCCTCAGGTCAAAAGACTAATTTGCATTATCCCAACCATGAGTTCTCATGTGACATGAATATGAGAACTCTTCGTTGATCGTGTTCAGTGAACTCATTCTCTATTGAGCACCTACGTACTTGTCTTGATGTCACACACACCAATGACTCGAGACTAGTCACTCTCCCTGAGAGAAGACATAGCACGTACTGATCTTAACGGACTGTCAATGCCCAATTGACAATCCTATGATCAGGAACGTTTAGGATGTGTCAACGAAAGAATGGTCTCATGAATCTAACTTCTTTAGATCGCATTCTTCCAATCACATATTCCTTGGACTTATCGTTTAAGCATATAACATTTATATGAGACGGCTCAAACAATAATCTTTGCCCTTTACATTTAAACTACATTAGTTTGAAATGTCCGTAAAGTATCATCATATGATTGGTTTTAGGGCACATTTCCAACAGGTTGAACTAGGGATTTTGCCTTGGTCGCAAAATTGTCCTACAAACTCCGCTATCTGCCCAATTTGCTTTTCCAAGTGGTCCAACCTTTTGTCTTGATTTTGCATTGATTTTTCTTGAGTTTGGATTTCATTGCTTTGGGCAGGTTGTGGTGGCTGCATAGGCGTTGAATAGAACTCCTCATATGGCTGCCAATATTCTCCTTGTTGAGCCTCATTGGCTTGATTTTGTGAGCCCTGCACCAAAAAAATTAATTCATTAAGCTTTTGATTATAATCTATTGATGAACTTGAGTTTGGTTGGGCATATTGAATATGAGGTTGTGGTGGGTGCATAGGTTTTGAATAGAACTCCTCATATGGCTGCCAATATCCTTCTTCTTGAACATGTTGAGGTTCCCACCATATAGAGTTTGAATGATCACTCCAATCTGAATTGTAAGTATTGGAAAACACGTTATTCCTTGATTGAAGATCAAATATATCAACGCTTTGCATTTGGGACCTTTCCATGAGCTGTGACAATAGAGAAGCATTATCCAGTGCCATGTTGTGCTTCTCTAGTACTTGAATTCAACAAACAAAACACAAATAAAAAAAACTAAAACTAAAATACATAACAGAAACGAACAATCCAAGGGATTAGCAAATTTGCTAATCACCGGCAACGGCGCCAAAATTTGATGCGAGAATTATACGCACACAAATTAAACCCTCTTTTTGTCAATTGTAGTAAGTATAAGTAGGGATCGTTCTTAACCGGGGATTAGGAGGGCTTGCAAAATCACTTGGAAACTGACTCAAAAGTGTAAAATAAAGTTTAAAACACTAAACTAGACTCAAAGAATGCAAAACTAAACATTTAAAACACTAAAACAAACCAAAGGACTCAAAACAGCCCTAAAACACTCAAAACTGCCTTAAAAACACTTTCTGGGCAGTTTTGAGCACTTTGACTACTTTGGATGAAATTGGGTAATAAAATGAATCAAAACACTTAGAAACACAAACTAAGACACTTTCTAACTAAGTTGGACACTAAAGCAAAGGGGGATTGAGTTTTTGACGAATTTGAAAACAAAACTTAAAACTTTGTAAAACAAACAGATTTTAAAATGAATTTGGATTTAATGAATGGAATGGAGGCTAGCTAAGGGGTTCATCTCCACACATGTTACACTTGCATATAAAACGAATTCCAATTGCTTTTCAATAAACCATGATGCTCAACACCCCAAGTTAACCGTGATGCACTAATTAACTCTCAAACTTTCCTTATGTTATTGAATTGGATGATGCATGCGACAATTCAAATCATTCTCCAATGGTTCTCAACATGAATGCATAGAAGAGATACAATGAGAGATCATTATGCTCTATGAAAATTATAAGTGTTGACGAGGCAATTGTAACTATGAATGCATGATACTCTTGCCAAGAATTCATTTAACGCGATTGTTTATAAGCAACCTCCACTACTTGTGAATATAAGTTCATAACTATTAGGTGAAACTCACTTATATTCTAGCGTCATATTCATGCATGAAAATTAAGCGTGCACTCTCAATAAACATACATAAATAAGTTATCAATCAAACAGTTAAACAAATTGAATTCACAACTTATGAAACGCAATTAAAAGTAATCAAATCATAGTGCAAGCATAAACATATATTTCGAATTCCCCCTAGCCAAGGGGGTTTTAGTTCCTCATACGTACAAAACAAAGAGAATTGAAATTAAACATTGAATTCAAAGGAAAAGAAACACCTAAACATTCCAACAACTCAAACTTGAATTGTATGAACGTTTAGGCCCGCTTCTCTTCCTCTTTATTGTAGCACAAGGTCTAAGGATAGTTTGATTGTGTGAATGGTTTGGGGAGTGGTGAAAATGGAAGGGGAAAGCCACGGCACAAGGAATGATTTCTGGTGGTGTTTGGATTAATAGGGAGTACACGGCAACAAGGAAATGGTTGGTGTTTGTGGATGATTTTCTGAAAATGGAAGAGTGAATGAATTGTGGCTGCAATGGATGCTTATTTATAGGTGAAAAAGAGGGAATATGACAGCTAGGAACTTGGTGGAAAGCTGGAAAATCAAAAGGGGAATGCATGTGGCTGATTTATGAAGGGAATGCATGTGACTTGGCTGAAATGAAAGGGAATGCACGGCATGGGATGTTTAGTGCTGGAAATGAATGTGAAAGCATGTGCAATGACAGCTAGATATGTTGTGGAAACCTGGAATTGCACAAGGGAAATGTATGTGCATGGTTTTGGTGTGGAGAAAGGGGTGAATGTGCATATGGAATGAATATGTGGCTGCATGTGGATTAAAGGGGTGTGAATGATTATGGGATGCTGGAAATCTGGAAAGGCACGGCAATGATGCTTATTGTTGGTGAAAATGTGGCTGAATGGTTTAATTAATGAAAGAATAAAGGGTGCATGTTTGAATGATTAAAGGGACATGTGGGGTGGAAATGCATGTGGCTTGTTTGTGGTGAGTGAATGTGCACGGCAAGGATGATTTCTGGGTGCATGTGGGTTGGAAATGATGAAGGAAATGCATGTGAGTGACAGCTAGATATGTTGATGAATGCATGTGTAATGAATGATTTCTTGGTGAGAGGATGCACGGCACAAGGGATAGAATTGGTGTGATTGAATGATTAAAGTGCATGTGGGTGGAAATGCATGTGGAATGGCTGATTGTTTATGATGATGTGCACGGCAAGGTTGGAGAAAAGGGGTGAATGGCTGCATGTGTTGAATTGGTGGTGAATGTGAACTCTTTGTTCTTCATTTTCATTTCTTCATCTCTTTATTTATTCCTAGCCTCCTTTGGTCTTCAATTTCGTCCATCTACTTGGCTTTAAGCATATGATATTCATTCCAATCTCTAATTTGCTCCAAAAGGCTCCAAAATGCATCCTTTTGCATACTTTGCCCTTAGAACCTGAAAACACACAAAAGAAGCATAAAGGACTAAAATAACTAAAGAAACATAACGTAAATGCACGAGAACAAGCCATTTAAGTCGCATGAATATGCTCCTATCATAGGACAGGGATTACAACTCCTAAACCTCCAAGGAATAGCATATATGTGGCACATAAGGGTTTAGGCTTCTAGAATCTGAGTTATGTGTTAAAATGTATAACTAATCCCTTCTAAATAGCTAGAATTAAGGCATAAACTGATTTGGATAAGATAAGATAGGATAATGCTAGATTTAGGAAAGGATAAGGTTGGTTAGGATAGGATAAGATAAGGTTGGATAATGTTCCTTATTTCTTGCTCTTTCCTTATCTTCTTTGTATTTGAACTTGTTTCTCCAAATTTGTAGCATTTCCTAGCCTCTATTGACTTCAATTTCGTCCATCCACCTTGCTCCACTCATAAGCTATCCAATTGATGCCCAAAATTGCTCCAAATGGCTCCAAAATGCACTTTCTTGCTACTTTTGCCATTAGGACCTACAAACATACGAAAATAGCTTAAAAGACTATAATAAGTAGTAATTAACTAACTAAATGCAAGGAAACAACATAACTAAGTAGCATAAATATGCTCCTATCAGTGGATGGACGAATTTGAAGTCAAAAGAGGCTAGGAATGTGCTACAAATCTGGAGAAACAAGTTCAAGACAAAGAAGATAAGGAAGGAGCAAGAAACATGGAACATTATCCAAACAACCTTATCTTATCTTATCCTATCCTAATCTTTTGCTACCTTAATTCCTGTTGCAAGGAGGACATCCAAATGACATTAGAACACCTAAATATCAGGTTTCTAGAAGCCCTATCCTTCTCCTACATTGATGCTGCACCTTTCATCCCTTTCTTTCTAGAAATCTACCCCAATACCCTTTCTAGAAGGCCTATTCCCTGCTGTAGGTTTTGAATTCCTTTACTCCTTGGTCTCTGCTGTGTAACCCTAGCCCTTTTCCCCTAGGATTGTGCAATCATTTTCCCTTCAGAAATTGTGCAAAACCCTAACCTATAAATACATGTCTTTGCTGCATATATCAGACCACAACATCCCATATATTCACACCATAATTCGCACCACACACAAGAGCCATAAACTCAGAAAATCCCCATTGTGCCTCAACTCTGCAAGGAAGGAGAAGAAGAAGCCACCTGGAGCCATGCTTGTCATTTAAGAGGTTGGATTGTTGGAGCATTTCTAGGTGTATTCTATCTTAGTTTTCCATGTTCAAATTTAATTGTCTTTGTTTAATTGCCAACATGAGGAACTAATTTCTTTTTAGTTAGAGGTGAATTCAAAGCCATGAACATATATGTGATATGAATTGATTTCCTCCAGTTATTGTTTCGTAAAACATGAATGTGATTTACTTATCTGTTTGATTGATAACTTATTCTTGTATGCGGATTAAAGATGCATACTTAGTTTGCATGCATGAATTTGATGCTAAAATATAAGGGAATTTCACCTAATCGTTATGAACTTATATTTATAAGTAGTGGAGATTGCTAGTCACAATCGTGTTAAGTAAATCCATGGTAGGAGTATCATGCGGTTCATAGTTACGAATGCTTTGTCAATGCTTATGATTTTCACAAAGCTTAATGATCTTTGATTATATCTCTATTATGTTGTACTTGTAGGGAACTTGATAAGAATAATTTGGTTGCCGATGCGTATTCCATCCAATTCAATGAATTTAGGAAAATCTGAAAGTTAATTTGTGCTTTTGACGATTAATTTGGGGCATTGTCATTCATGGTTTAAAGGAATAATAACTGGAAATCGATTTATATGCATATGTGTCATGTGTGGAGATGAACCCTCTAGCTAACCTTTCATCCATTCATCCACCCTAGTTTCATACTGCTTAGTTTAGTTTATGCAATATGTGTGTTTAAGTTTTAAATTCATCATAACCAATTCCCCTTTAATATTTAGTGTTTGAACTTAGTTAGAATCTGTTTAAGTCTATTTATATTAGTGTTTTGAGTCAAGTTAAGTTTAAAATTCATCCAAATACCCCTTTACTTCTTATTTGTGTTAGTTTAGTTTAAATTCGTCAGAATCTATCCCTATTGAGTATTTTGAGTCTTTTTAGTTCAATTTTCGTCCAAGTCACTTTCTAGGACCTATTTTGAGTCAATTAAACTTAGTTTGTGTGTTTTGAGTCATTCTAGTCAGTTTTGAGTTATTAGAGTCCAGTTTTCTGTTTTTGAGTCTAGTTTAGTATTTTAGAGTATAAATTGTGTAGATTAGCATCCCTTCTAATCCCCAGCCTAGAATGATCCCTACTTACACATACTACAATTATAGGGTTTAATTTGTGTGCTATTATATATCACATCAATAATCATCGGTGATAAGCCCAACTAGACACTAGTTTAATTAACTATCATTACTTATGTTTCTTTACTTTAATTTCTTGATTCTTCACACATTGATTTATAACCAACATTTAACCACCAACACATAAGGTTAAATCTCACATTTTACACCAATGTCCCTCACATTGTTCAATTCCCCAAACAAGGATATTGTCTCAATTATTTAATCTCACTTCTTGTATGGCTGCATCTAGCTTCTCGCTAGACTGCCTACGTACCCTAAACAGAGATCAAGCCATTCACAGTTCACGCATATACTTCTAAACATTCACAGTAATTATATGTAGGTAATATGCATAAATCAACTTAAAAACGTTTGTGGAATTATCAATCATGTATATATATATATATATATATATATATATATAGTAGAAAGGAAAAGACCCACTCACTTGAGGTCCACACTACGACTCCCTGGCGCGAATATCAAGATATCATGAACCAACGTTGCCTAGAACAATTATTAAATCATGTCTCAGAGTTCCTACTGATGGAATACATAATTTACATAAAACACATCCCTACGTAATTCAATCCAGAAGATCCGCATCACGGATTTCCAATCCATTACTTCCAAAGATCCACATTATGTTCCTAGAACAATGTTCTAATGTTTCATTACGATCCAACGGTCGGATCTCTGCCAATTGCCAAAACCAAGTGCCAGTCAACATTTTATTTTATGAACTTACAAATCCACTTTGAGAAGATCCATACGTCAGATTCCCAATCTGTAAGTTTCTATGGTCCTCAAATATTACATACTATAATGCATTAAAGTTTGGTGACGATCCAACGATTGGATTGTCAATTCACACTTTTACCAATTAACGTATCGTAGAGAATTTAGGTTCCAACCATCAACTTATGTCATACAATTACCAAAACTAAGCTCAAGGCATCCAATTTAGCCTAAGAGTGGCCACGCGCTGCAATGGGTGACGGTCGGCAGTCCAAATTAGCCGGAAAAATCTACCTATTTCCAAAAATTACCAAAATTTACAGGAATGAAGATCTCAATGAGTAGAGTAACTTTCATACCTGTGACCAAGGCCAATTTGGCCTTGAAGAGCTCCAATTTTACTGAAATCCACCGGAAACCCTAGAATGGGGGTTCTTCAATTTGACATCCTCGGTGCTCCAACGTCTTCACCACTGCTTGGGCTTTGTTCTTGGGTTCTAGGGGAGTGTTCAAGTGGTGGTAATTGAAGGAAATGGTTTCATAATTGATGGATTTAAAACATGGTTCCCCGCGGCACCCACAGGTGTTTTTCACCAAATTACAATCAAATCCCTTCCGAATTTAGGTGGAAATGGAAGAGAAAAGGACTAGGTAATGATTGAGAGTGGTGCCTTGATCCAATTCGTGGGAAATCCCTTGGAAAACCATCGGAAAATATGGAGAGATGGGTGCAAGGGTCACGCAGGTTGGGGAACCCCGTTTCCTCCTTTCCCCCATTTCTCCCCCTTCTCCTTTCCCTCCTTTCTTGCTTTCTGATTAGCCAGCCCTTCCTCTCTCCTCTCCTGATTCAGCTAACCTTTCTCTCTCGCCGGTTGGGTAGTTCTGTCCTTCCTCTTCCCCTGCCGGTTTTTTTTTTTTTTTTTCTTTCTATAATCTCATCATCCACAAAATAATAAAAATATCTTTTCATGCAAAGCTATAAAATAGTAATATATATACAAAAAAATTTATCGAGAACTTCAGGAATACACTATAGAATTCTTTTGTATGTCTCACTATACGTTGGTGCACGAAAGTCAATACCCTCGTCTCTAAGACCATTTTCGTAAAATCACGTTTTTAAAATTTGTAAAAACATAAAATTAGGGACGGGTCGTCACAAAAATGGGTGTGGGCTTCGCAACCACAAAAATCCTACCTAAAAATTAATATAATAATTAAATAATTAAAATAGTAATTTTACAAAAATATCTTTCAGATTCGTAGGTCCATAAAATCTTCATCGTAACTCCGATTTCCATTTGATGTGAAATATTCTAATACTCAAATTAAAACCCTATGATTGTAGTATATGAAAGTAGGGATCGTTTTAGGTTGGGCATTAGAAGGGATGCTAATCTACTCGATTTAAACTCTAAATCACTAAACTAGACTCAATAACAGAAAACTAGACTCTTATGACTCAAAACAAACTAAAAAGACTCAAAACAGCACAAAATAATCAAATAAACTCAAACTAGACACTAAAGGATGATTTGGACAAAAATTACTTTTAACTTGACTCAAAACGCTTAAAAACACAAGTTTGGACTGATTCTAACTAAAAGACACAACCAAGTAAAGGGGGATTGGATTTTGGACGAAATTAACGAAAACTATGGGTGATAAGCTAGCTAGAGGGTCCTTCTCCACACATGACTCACTTGCATACAAATTGATTTCCAGTTGCTTTTCCAATAAACCATGAACCTCAACACCCCAGATTAATCGTGAACAGCACTAATTAACCCTCAGATTTTCCTTAAGTCATTGAATTGGATGGAATACGCATCGGCAACCAAATTACTCTTCAATAGTTCCCTACATGAACAGCATAATAGAGATACAATCAAAGATCATTAAGCTTTGTGAAAATCATAAGCATTGACAAGACATTCGTAACTATGAAAAACATGATACTCCTGCCAGGAATTTACTTAACACGATTGTGACTAGCAACCTTCACTACTTATGAATATAAGTTCATAACGATTAGGTGAAACTCCCTTATATTCTAGCATCAAATTCATGTATGCAAACTAAGCGGGCCCTCTTAATCAACACACAAGAATAAGTTCTTAATCAAACAGTTAAGTAAATTGTATTCACGATTTATGAAATCACAACTGAAAGCAATCAATTCATATTGCAAATATAATCATGGTTTCAAAGTCTCCTCTAGCTAAAACAAAGATAATTAAACTTAAACATTGAAAACAAAGATAGAATACACCTAGAAACACTCCAGGTGGCTCCTCCTTCCTTCCTTGCTGTGGCACAATGGGGATTTTCTGAATTTAGGCTCTTGAGGTGTGGTGAATGGTGTGATGTGAAATTGTGGTAGAGGGTGGTGCTTATGATTGCTGCGGCATCATGTATTTATAGGATGAAGGGAAGGCATGGAATTGGGCTGAAAAGGAGAGGAATTAGGACTCCAAATCACCAAAGAACAAGGATACTTTCAATCAGATTCCAGGGAGGACAAGGAATGGTCCTTGCGGCAGATTCTAGAACTTCTAGAAGGGTTATATGTGGCATAAACTTAGGGCACGAAAATAGGAATAGGGCTTCTAGAACCTGATATTTAGGTGATTTCCTCTTTGCAGCTGGAATTAAGGTAGGATAAGATAAGATAAGGTTGGATAAGGTTTGGATAAGATAAGGTTGTTTGGATAATGTTCCATGTTTCTTGCTCTTTCCTTATCTTCTTTGTCTTGAATTTGTTTCTCCAGATTTGTAGCATGTTCCTAGCCTCTTTTACTTCAAATTCATCCACCCACCTTGCTCCATGCATATGCTATCCATTCCAAGCCCAAAACTACTCCAAAATGCTCCAAATTGCACTTTCTAGCCTCTTTTGTCATTTAAACCTACAAAAACACGAAAATAGCTTAAAACACTATAATAAATAGAAATTAGTTAAGTAAATGCAAGGAAATAGGCTAACTAAGTCGCATAAATATGCTTCTATCACCATTCCACTTGCACCCCTGCGTTCGTAGCGACGAGTACTACGACAATATGCTAAGAGAATGGTCCATATATGTTACAATATGATGGCCAACGAAAGTCAAAATCCTCGCCTCTATGGGCATTTTAGTCATTTCACACTTTTAATATTAAAATATCGTAAAAATCAAGGACGTGTCCTAACATTTAAACATTGCAATGTCACACCTTAATTTATGAATTCATTACAATGTCAAACCTTCGTTAATTAATCCATCAAATTGACTATTAAGCGATGACATGGCAATTGCAAGACCTATATTTTGCTGATGTGGCAATCAACTTGTGCCAATACTCAAACAACTAATAAAATACTTAATTATTTAAATTATTTAAATATTATTTTTTTAAATTAAAAAAAAACACAAAAAAAAAAAACAAAAACCCCAGCCTAGCCCCATCCATCCCTTTCTTCCCCTCACCTTCTCTCCCTCGCCATGTCTGAACCCAGAACCACCATCACGTCCCTCTCTCTACTTTCCATTCCGTATTCGCTCTCACTTTCTCCCTTTCACGTTGCAACAGCAGCCTTGTCAACTCCGCCATCATCTGCAAGCTTCAAGCTCCAAGCCCTAGGCTTCACGAACCTCGTCCTCCGCACCCACACCGAGCTTGACCTCACTTGCCAAGCCAAAGTCGAGTCCTTCTTTGCCGCCAAGAAACCCCAACTCGTGATCTTCACAGCCGCCAAAGTCAACGACATTCACACCAATAACACGTATGCGGCAGATTTCATCACTGTCAATCTTCAAATCCAAACAAACATCATTGACGATGCCTACTGATTCATAGTCAACAAGCCCTTGTTCCTAGGCTCCTCCTGCATTTACCCCAAATTCGCCTCTCAGCCCATTCTTGCTTGTTTGCTTAATTTGGTTTCCTTTTCTTCCTCTAAAGTGTAAATTACATAGCTTTCTTTTATTTTCTTGGCTGAATTTGGTTTTTGCTATGTTTTCTGTGTTGCCATTTTCAATTGAGAAATTGGATCTGATTACTTTTGCATAAATGGTTTTGCAGCTGTGAAGTTGGGTCTTAAATATTTGAGGAATTTGTTATTTAATTTCTGCCTTTTGCTCTATGAGTTTGCACATCTTGTCCTAAAGCGGAGCTAATGAGGCCACTATTGCAGTGTGAAAGGGAGAAAGATAGAGAGAATACGGGAGGAAACGGGAGATAGAGAGGGGTGGGATGGTGGTTCTGGATTCAGGCATGGCAAGAGAGAAGTGGGGAAGGAAGGAGATGGTGGGGTGAGGCTGGGTTTTTATTTATTTTTAAAATAATATTTTATATTAAATGTTTTTATTAGTTGTTCGACCATTGGTAAAGTTGAGTCAGCAAAATATGGTCCTACATTTGCCACGTCATCACTTAACGGTCAACTTGACAGATTAATTAACAGAGGTATGAGATTGTGATGCGACCAATAATTATGGTAATTTTATGTAATTTGCCTTAAAAGATATAAGAACATGTATAGTTTTTCTCGATGTCCCATTGTACGATTAATGTATAATATCATTACGGCTAAGTAAAACTTAGATGGAATAGAACAAATTTACCGTTGGATATCATCTCAATTGAATAATATCATGTCATTTGAAGAAAAACTTAAATGTAATATATGACATTATTGACCTGAAATGATGCAGTGATGATAAACTCATTTTATATAAATCATTTTGATACCCGTGTTAAGTTCTCGTATTGTGTCGTGGAGTGGAGTGGAATGAAATGGTTTGTTCAATCTCGATGGTTGAAGATAAGAGTGCCAAATCAGTCGAACAGCCGTTGCGGGACCAAAACTTATTTGATTACTTTGTCCCCACTACCCACCTATGATGCTCTGCTTGAATCCAAAAAGGGATCAGCACCCATCTTACAACTCATATCCGATGTGTCTCTCTTTCATCATGTATGATGTCTCTTTCCTCACAACTCACCTATACGTGTTACTTAAAGCCAATTAATATTACGGTTTATTAGTATTTTTCTTTATTTTAAGTGAGAAGTCTTAAATTCGAATCTCGTTAACAGCCAGTTTAAAATCAATTTACTTCCCATATTTAGTGTAAATATATTGTTGTATACAAAAAACTAATAATTTTTTATTTTATTTTTAATAAACAATATTATTTACACTAAGAGGATGGGGGAGTGGGCTAAGCCTCATAATAGACCAGTGATAGGAGCATATTTACGCACCTTAGTTTAGCGTGTTCTTGTGCATTTATAGTGTTTTTCCATAGTAAAGTAGTCTTTTAAGCTAGTTCTATGTGTTTTCAGGTTTTAAGGGCAAAGTATGCAAAAGGATGCATTTTGGAGCCTTTTGGAGCAAATTAGAGCTTGGAATGGACATCATATGCTTGGAGCCAAGAGGATGGACGAAATTGAAGATTTGAAGATGATGTTTCCTACTTGAACAAGGTTTCCTAGTCGAAGTAGGAAAGCGCCTAATTAAAAGATGAAATCCTAGTCAACAAGGGATTCTTAATTGAAGAAGGATTCCTAATCAACGAGGGATTCCTAGTTGAAGATGGATTCCTAGAAGAATGAAGATTCCTACTCAAATAAGGTTTCCTACTTGATGAAGGAAAGTCAAAATCCAAATGGTCTCAAGTGAAGCAACAAAGAAGTTTTCCAAGTCCAAGAAGGAAAAGGAGTCCAAGATGAAGAAGGAATGACCAAGACAAGGTTTCCTAATCCTAATAGGCAAAGTTTCCAAGTGCAATGAGGAGTCCTTATCCATTTAGGGCACTTTATCCATTTAGGATACCTTATCCTTGTTCTAGAAACCTTATCTATCCTTGCCATGAGTTTCCTTGCATTAGAGGGTTTCTAGAAGCCCTAATCTGCCCTATCCTTTAGTGCCGCACCTATCCCTTCTGGAAAGCTGATTTCCCTTGCCTTGCGAGGCATTCTAGAAGCCTTATCACCTTATCTCCTTACCTGCCGGACCTAGGAAGCATTATCCCTTTTTATTTCTAATTTCTAAGCCTATTTCCTGGTGGATTTGGGTTATTCAAGTCCATATCTAATTACCCTAGGGTTTTAAGTGTCTATATATACTCATATTAACCCCTAGATCAGATTACCACCTCTCATACACATATATTCATTCCAGAAATTCGTCCAAACCTCTCCACACCCTTGCCGCAGCCAACAACCACCTTTCTCCTTAGTTTTAAGCCTTGCCGCACCATCCCCTTCCCTTAAACACTACTACATCCCTCCATAACCATGCATCCATACACCTAAGGCCCTAAACCTGTCCCTAGACCTTTGCCGCACCAAGGAGGAGGAGAAGGAAGCTCGGAAGTTCATGCAATTCGAGTTCGCGTCACTGGAATTTCTAGGTGTTTCTTTTCCTTTGATTTCAATGTTTAATTTCAATTCTCTTTGTTTTGTGCGTATGAGGAACTAAACCCCCCCTTGGCTAGGGGGGGATTCGAAATACATGTTTATGCTTGCAATATGATTTGATTACTTCCAATTGCGTTTCATAAGTTGTGAATTCAATTTACTTATCTATGTGAATTACATTGATTTGTGTGTGTTGGTTGAGAGTGCACGCTTAATTATCATGCATAAATTGGATGATAGGATATAAGGAAATTTCACCTAATCGTTATGGAATTATATTCACAAGTAGTAAAGGTTGATGATCTCAATCGCGTTAAGTAAATTCTTGGCATAAGTTTCATGCAATCATAGTAACAAGTGCTTCGTCAACGCTTATGGTTTTCATAGAACTTAATGATTCTTGCTTGTATCTCTATTATGCAATCATGTAGGGGACTTGTAGGGAATGTTTTGGGTTGTCGTATGCAATCATCCAATTCAATAACGTTAGGAAAATCTGAGGGTTAATTAGTGCAATTCACGGTTAATCTGGGGCGTTGAGAATTCATGGTTTATTGAAAAGCAATTAGAAATCGTTTTGTGTGCAAGTATAACATGTGTAGAGATGAACCCCTTAGCTAGCTTCCCATCCATTCAATTCCATCAAATTCGTTTTTACAATCTGTTCTGATTCAAAAAGTTTGTTTTGTTTTTAAATTCGTCCAAAACCAATCCCCCTTTACTTTGTTGAGTCATAGTAGTTAGAATTCACTTTAGTTTGTGTTTTTTAAGTGTCTTAGGTCAAGTTAAAACCAATTTTCGTCCAAAGTTGTGTCTAGTGTTCAAAACTGCCCAAATTGTGTTTTTAAGGCAGTTTTGAGTGTTTTGGTGCTGTTTTGAGTCTTTTGGTTTGTTTTGGTGTTTTAAAGTTTAGTTTTGCATTCTTTGAGTCTAGTATAGTGTTTTAAACTTGTTTTTACGTATTTGAGTCAGTTTCCAAGTGATTAACAATCCCTCCTAATCCCCGGTCCAGAATGATCCCTACTTACATTCTTCACTACAATTGATAAAAAGAGGGTTTAATTTGTGTGCGTAGAATTTTCACATCAACCAGCAATAATGTAGCTCAAATTCGTATTTCGTGAAAATTGTACCTACTGCCTCTCACTTACAAATGAAGAAGAATATCATTAGATCGTAATATTAAATGGCATAAAAAAAATTAGAATTAGCAACTAAATAATTATGTAATAAAACATTGGTGCATGTTTAATACCTTGAGTGGAGAATTTTTTTCTAATTGGGAGACATGTAAAACGTGTACTGGATGTTTCATCTTTAACCATTGAGTGATATGAACTTGTGTACTTGCCACAATAGTTCCATGATAATTCACATCACGCTTCATGAACAGTTATTTTTCCCGAATGACGAGAAGTTTGCGTTGTTAGAATAATTTCGATTAATATGATATTGTATGTATCACCTCTATTCGATTCAATAGGCGATCGGTACAACAATGTAGTCTAATGTTCCATTACAAACAAAAGGTATTGGATTAAGTGGGATATAGTGTGGCCCCTACAAATAATTGACCTACAATTTCACATGAAACCAGGTAAAAATATGAGATCTTCTTCACAAGGAATGTATTTGTTTCACCCTCTGAATTGCCTGCCTAACCCTGGTTGATGGCTCTTCATGCAAGAAGGCGGGGTTGTCAAACTGGGACGCCAAACTCGGTTCTCCAAGAAAGGCTCGGAATGAATCAGCCACTGAATATGAAAGCGACTCGAGGTTGTACCCTCCTTCCAAGAAAAACACGCATCGACCCCCACATAGATCTTTTGCAAGTTGTTGAATATTGGACGCCAACATGTAGTATGTTCCCGTCGTGAACTGCAGACTAGCTAGTGGATCCAATACATGAGCATCGTACCTAAAACAATTCCAGACACGATATGCATGTAATGAGATGTCCATTCTAGAGTTTTTTAGAGTAATAAAAATGAATTCAATTGTGAAATCAATTGAGGCTTTGGGCATAACTTGATTTTCATGGAACGTCAACTCACCCGGCAGAGACAAGAATGATATCTGGCTTAAACCTCTGAGCACATGGTACAATTATTTCATCAAAGATAGCTCTCATGGCAGCATCACCTGAGCCTCCAGGTAGAGGAAGATTTAGTGTTGTTCCTTCCCCATTGCCATGACCTACCTCGTCAAACTTACCAGTTCCAGGGTAACTTCCATCCTGAATCAACAAACAAACAAGGGAATAAATCTGTATTTCTCCAATGAACATCTAAAATTCACATTAATTCCAAGTGGCAATAAATAAATTCAAGGAAAAAGATCTAAAATTAGAAGACCAAAAACGGTTGGCTCACATCCTAAGTTTCTAACAGCTTAAACTTTTCAGAGTAATGGTAAACCAGCAAACTCTACATGGTATCGGAGCAGGAGACCATTGAACTTCACATGTTAGAGGCTACTTGTGAAGAAGGACCAAGTGTGAGTGTTGACGCAAACAATTTCTGGCCGCAACCTAACAGCAATGACTCGGTCTTCCAATATTAACAATTTCAGATTTTTTTTTTTTTTTTTCCTACTAAGAAGTGTACACGGTGGCTTCTTGTAAGAAAGTTTTTGTTTCTTCTCCCTGATTCTAACTTCCATAGCATTTAATCTGTAATTAAGTTGCTGCTGCAATATGGTCTTTGGTTCTGGTTCTGTCATATTATTGCCACTGGTCATTCTTTTTATGCTTATGTTGTCGTTCTACATGGTACGCCTGAGTACTTTATTTTCTTTTTTTGGCGAATAAAGATTCTGATTCAATACAAGAACACAATGTCAAGCCGCATCTTGCGGTCTCAGGGTAACTACTCTTTAATTCGCAAAACATGCGTATGAGATTCACACCAAACAAATTGACATTTAATTTTCAGATTTATGCTATAAGCTCACATCAGCGTGCAGTGACAGTCTCGCTATAGAGGATAAAATTTACTAATTGGAGACCAAAAATAAGGTACTTAGATGAGCATAACAAGTATGAACCAAAAAAGAGATGAACATAACAAGAATACATGACTAGATATGAAGACAAAACTGCATCAAAGTAGTACAAACCGAATCCTTACTTGGTGAGTTGACAGGAAAAAAATATCTGGATCCTCATAGAAAGCATCATTTGTCCCATTCCCATGATGGACATCAAAATCGATGATAAACACACGCTTTAAGCCATGCACTCGCTGAGCATAACGAGCTGCAATTGCAATATTTCCAAAAACACAAAACCCCATTGGACCCTTTGGAATAGCATGGTGTCCGGGAGGTCTTATCAAAGCAAAACCTATAGGTGGACTCTTGCTGAGCTTTGATTGTGCGACCTGAGATATGAAATAGGATGTAGTGTAAGACGGTACTAATAAAAACTTTTATTTTCTCTCAAAGAAGGGGATAATCAATTGAATGTGAATGCAAATGTATGGCCTATACACTTCAGCACACGTACTTAACATATATTACCAAGACAATGATTGAGGAATCACCACTGAATCAATTAAGGAAATTCCTGCTCCAGCTGCAACAAGGGACTCCTGGAACGTCTACATTATTAACAGGACAGTTGGATAAGCAAAATGGTAAACAGATGGCTTGCTTGGTATTCAACCGATAAATACAGTTTGTTAAATTTCCACGAGCTTGGAGAGATATGAAATGTCCAACGCAACACTTACATCAACAGTTGCGTATGTTGGTCCAGAACCTTCAATAAAAATAATTCCCTGTTGTGAGGCTTCATCCATAGCCTATAAGTTGGCAGAAGGAAGAGGTCAAGTTCGGGTTAGAGAAAGAGAACAATAAGATAACAAATAAAAAAGGGGTACCATCAGAGTTGTCCATTCTAAGAAAATCCTCAACAACTAAAGCCCCTAGTCAATATTAAAAAGGCGAAGGCAAAGCCAAGGCGTTTATGCATAGCCACGAGGCATGAAGCGATAGCCTCACAGTGCCTAAATTATATATATATATACATATATATATATATAATATAATACTTTGTAAAACAATCAAGCAAGCATGCCAAGCAATCAAATATTTGACCATTACTATTACTATTATTATTATTATTATTACTATTACTATTACTATTACTATTACTATTATTATTATTATTATTTTTCTATTTCACATCATAAAGTAACAATAAACTAATAAAAACTAAGTAAGAAACATAAACTTAGCATGACTTTTATAAAAACCCTGCTCAAAACAACAAATATAATATCAAACGCCCAGGTGGTGTCTCAACGACGCCTCAAGCACCTAGGCATGCCTTCAAAAACCTAGGCTAGTCTATAGCCCACTCCCACTTGGCAGATGCTGTTTTCTTGATAGCCCCGCAATGCTAATTTTTTAATACATTGCACCTAGTAGACAAAGGTTCTTTGTAACCCTCCATAATATTACGATGGAAAAAGCCCTATATTATTAGCAAGCGAGCGTAGCCCTGTTTTTTTTTTTCAACCAAGTCAAGTTTCTCGCTTGTTAGTCTTGCCCCTACCTATATTTATGGGATATTTGATGAAGCATAGGTTTGGAACCCTATACAAGGGCTTTTCTCCAACCTGTACAGGTGAGACATCAGCAAACAAAGAAAAAAATAAGTTCCAGTGCCAATTGATTTCCAGTACCGTCAATGTGGTATATTCACTTATAGAAAAGAAAGAGAAAACACCATATGCAAGGAAAGGTTGAGATAAGCAAAGACCTAAAATAAGGGATGCAATCCAGCCTCCACAAAATTTTCTAGTACAACTGAATAAGGAGTCTCTTTTGCAATGTAAGGCAGCATGCAAGGGATTATTTTGCATGATTTTAGCAATACTAAGTTCTATCCACTAACTTAGAAGAATATAAGTTTTTACTGCTCCTTGATCATCTGATTGCATTCACTCAACAAGCAAGCATGGTATTTAACAAAAAGAATGTCAAGTACAGCGCACTTCAACTTCAAGGACAAAACGAGCAATTACATAATAGAACAAGAAACATCTCCGTCAATTGCAAAATGTCAAGGAGCATGTTGGTGAATTAAATTCTTAAAATTTCTAGATGAAACATGAAATTAATCTTTTCATTAACCCCGTTCCCCTCCTCAAAGAAACACTAGCAACAGTAAAAAAAAAAAAATTCTATCCATAATTCTGTCAGATTTCAGGCACATAATACAATCCAAGAGAGGGACAAGTAAGGTAGGGTGGTGAAAAGCAGGGGGCAAAAAAATAGTGTAATAGAAAAATAAAACTGCAATGGGTAATTTAAAGATACCTTCTCCAGGCCTGATACATAAGCTCTTGTATGAACACTTGCTATATCATCCAATGACGCTGACTTGAAAGTTTCAAGTTCAATAACATCTGAGCCACGAAACTGAGGTATGAAACAATAAAGGATTTAAAAGATTGGAATTTTAAATGCTTTATTTTTAATTAAGAAAATAGAACTTGAATCATAGGCATAAGGAACTCATTCATAGAGATACGCATATGGCCGAAGCCAATTCCTTCTTTATCTATCCATTGTGATAGTCAAGCAACTCTATCAAGAACTTAATTCCAAATCTACAATAAAAGTCAAGGAATATTGAATTGGCAAATAGCTATGTGAGGCAAATGATTATTGGTGGGTATTATTACCAAATGATATCATGAGTCATGTCAAAAAGTAGTAGATATGTTAACCAAAGGACTTGCAAGGGATTTGGTGCTGGAAATCAAAGGGGATAAGACTAAAGCCATTTCCAATGATCACCAATGGTGGCACTTATCAGTTGAAACATCAATCGAATCCAGAGTAAAGCACATCATATGTATTGATTGGAAGAAGTATAAAAGGTCATTATTATCTCCATCCTAAGGTAAAAGTTCTTGGTACCCATAATTAACCGAGGAGGCTGAGTTATGGCTGTTAATAGGCATGTTTATAGGGGTAGTTCATGCCACCTATATGAGTTTAGAGAAGTAATGCCACTCCCAATCATCTGGGCTTGTCTTCTTTTCAGCATCAAGAAAATATGATATAGACGCAAGGCCCATGAACTGTCGGCTACTTGAACACCCATAAAAGAAAACGCTGGTCTGTGACTATATTTGATTAGTTATCTAGGGCCACAAGATCAAGGCATAGCTATTTCTCCAAGTTTTCAACTCAAACCCTGGTTTATTAGTTTAAGGTATACAGTCCCTGTTTTGAGCTTAGGCATTAGAGGTAATCCCTATTGTACTTTTTACACATTTTTTATTCTAGTCTGAGCAGGGTTCCTTTGATTAGTAAAGAAAACTATCGACCAAGGCTTAGGGTTTAAGGTCTAGCTTGTGAGCAGACTGATTGACGTTGAAAAATAAACAAGCAACTGCTCAGTGGCTGCTCAATCAGCTCAAGTGCATTGATGTCTGCACTTCTGAACCTTATGGGAAATTCAATTAGAATGATAAGGAGATGGCCACCAAGCATTCGTACCATAGTTTATCAAACTTTCTTATAGAGAACTGTAAGATATTCCCTGATTCGGCTTGCCAAACTAATGTTGATAAATAAACAGTCAATTATTCAAGTCACAGTGAAAAATGGCACAAAAATTGAGGGTCCGTCAGTTGATGACATATAAAAATAGTGTATAGCGACTCGTACCTTAGGCGAGAGCTCCAACATTTCAAGAGCATTCACTATTGCAGGAACTCTAAAATGAGATTCTGGATGAGCCTCCTGTTACGGTAATAAATTCAAAAAACAACTGGAGTTGTCGAGGAATATAACAGTGACATGAAAGAAAGATATGAGCATAGAAACGTTACAACCATCAATGAAAGAGAAAAATATCAAGGTAAACGTTTTTATAACTTGGAGAACTAATCAACCAACGGACTAATGGTTGGGATGGGAACAAAAAAATTCTGATGAGAGAATCTACTTCCGCTAAACAGTTAAAAGTATCCAAATGTGGAAATACTAATGCAACACGAGACTAGTAGAAGTCTAGGGTCTCCATACAGTTTATCACCATCTAACATCATTCTAATGCGAATCTGTAGGGAAAAAAAAGGGCATCCTCTTTAGAAGTTCTCTATATATGTAGGTAGGTATTAATGCATGCATCTCTTTATAGATTTATAAATGTATGAAACATGCTGCCATGTGCAACTAAACTAAAGGCTTTAGATTGAGTTTAACTCCATCTACAAGCGTCGTTGTGTGCCCCCAAAATATAACTTGGAAGGAACATAATGCAATGCTAGCAAGTGTAAGAAAAACAAGAAGAGTTCTAAAGAAATGAACTAAAACAGCAAAACTGACCAGCTGAGTGGTACCTTATTATGGCCCATGGCAGGAGCTACAGCATAAATCACACGCGCATCACTTAATTTCTTATTAACAGGTATAAAGGGATCCTCCCCCGTACCATTCGAACAAGAAATAGGAGTTTCTGCTTTTTGAGAGAAACATCTCCTTCCTCGCCAACTCTTATTCAAAATTCTGTCTCTCACAAATTTTGCATCCAAGTCAAATCTACCATGGCTCTTCCACTTGCACAAATGCTTTCGTACCAAAAACAACGCATTACCTAAGACAGGCACAATAGCAATCACAACTATCAGACTAAATACCAAACAATACACATTTTGTGTAAGCCAGCACAAGAGTGGCGTTCCCATGATTTAGAAGAATAATATATAATATACAAGGAAATTTAGGGGCCTATTGGTCGAACAGATACAAGCTCCTATTTAGCTTGTTATAAACCAGCTGGCCAGGCTCAAGCTCAAGTCTTGCACAAACTGTTTCATAAGCCCAACCGAACCATGAAACACAATTCAATTGCCAGTTCAAAGCAAACCTGGACAAATTTCACTCCATTCCAATTTAACACACAATATCAGTTCAAATTTATAAAACTTAATGAGATTTAGCAGTCCTGTGATTAACTATCATGTCCTGCACGTATCTCTTAACTACGACAGAGTGTAAAATGGTACAAAAGAGTTTCTGAAGCCTTCTTCCCATGAGAAAAATTATACCATTTGCCTCATTTGACATTACAAAAGCATGCCACGGTTTGATTTAGGTTAAATCCCCTAAATATCTCCGTCGTCACTCGTCACCTTCTGTCGTGCCTTGTTTACATAGTTGATTATTATTCGTAGCATGGGTAATTCCGTTGGTTATTATTTCCTGTCATTCCCTATCATGCATCTTCTAGTTTCATGTATCTTGTATAAATATTAGGCTTTGCCCCTGTGAATAAACACTAAATTTCGATGAATTATTCTCGATTATAACTTAGCATCCGTAGAATTAATAATATAATCAATGTTCCAACACAAAAAATTGTTCTGTTCCCCATTTGGAACTCGACTTAAGAATTAATAATTCCACAAATATAACTTGAAGGTAGAAACACATGTAGTCAAGCTTTTCATTTGGTGTGGGAATTACAAACTAAACTAATGAAAAAATTGATACAACAACCCAATTTCGTTGCTAATTACAGAGAAATACACATCAATGCAACCAAACCAAAAATTAAGCAGCGTTAACCGTCGCAGATGACATCAATTAATTCAACACAGATTATCAGAAACCGACTGGAAAATGGTTACAAATTCAAAGAATTTAGAGTTATCTGAGCAGAGAAGCTATAGATTATGCTGCTGCCCGACTCTGTGTCTCTCTGTGTGTGGGCGCCTATGAGAGAGAGAGAGAGAGAGAGAGGAGTACTACCGGTGAGTGATGACGAAATAGGGAATGAAAGGAGTTCCATTGCGATTGGCAAAACTATGGTTGCCAGGAAAAACCGTATACTTAGAAATCTCTTCTCTACAGCCAGAGCTCGGGGAAACAATGTTTTCGACAAATATAATTACACAAAATTGCCCGACACAAAAAAAAGAAAAAAAAAAAAAATTCTACTAAACCCATTAGAATTCTAATGTTTTATTCTTCCATCCATTTTGAAATGATAATTTGATTGACAACTTTATCCTTGTGTAAATGATCTTTAAGGACCTAAAGACTAACCAATCATATCTTACCACATCATTAGTTATTTTGACCAAAAAAAACCCAAAATATCATAAATGAGAAAAAGAAAAAGGAAAAAACCTAAAATCCGATCGCATTTGGTGTTTTGGAGCAACACCAGCCACATTTGGTGTTTTGGAGCAACACCAGCCAAGTTCCCTTTAAAAATTCACAAACCAATAATCCAAACAAACATCAGCAACATTTTTCAAATGAACCAAGAACACAAAACAAACAATAACGATTCCGAACCCAACCATTAAAAATAATATATATATATATATATGTGTATATATATATATATATAAAACAATTTTACAAGATTGGGAAAAAAATCAATGGAATTGATTCAATGACAACACCGTTTCGAACTTGAACTTCTTGAATCAGGCATCGCAGCGATGACCCACGTGAAAATGATGAAGGTATTGTCACAAATTATGATCGTCTCTGAGATTTTAGGGACCCTATGCGATTTTTGTAAAAGAAACCCTCCTTAAGATAGTTTTAAGTTTTTAAAAAAAGTATGACAATGTATTGATACTAGAAATGTAACATCCCACATCGCCCAGGGGAGTGATCCTTAAATGCATATCCCATCCCTACCTAGCACGAGGCCTTTTGGGAGCTCACTGGCTTCGGGTTCCGTAGGAACTCCGAAGTTAAGCAAGAAGGGGGCTAGAGCAATTCCATGATGGGTGACCCACTGGGAAGTTGCTCGTGAGTTCCCAAAAACAAAACCGTGAGGGAATGGTAAGCCCAAAGCGGACAATATCGTGCTACGGTGGTGGAGCGGGCCCGGGAAGTGATCCGCCCCGGGCCGGGATGTGACAATTTGGTATCAGAGCCTAACCCTGGTCGTGAGTGTGCCGACGAGGAAGTCGGGCCCCTAAGGGAGGTGGATTGTAACATCCCACATCGCCCAGGGGAGTGATCCTTAAATGTATATCCTATCCCTACCTAGCACAAGGCCTTTTGGGAGCTCACTGGCTTCAGGTTCCATAAGAACTCCGAAGTTAAGCGAGAAGGGGGCTAGAGCAATCCCATGATGATGGGACGGTAAACTTATGATTGTTGTTTTTACCCTATCACTTATCTATGTAAACGAAAACCCTTGACTAACCACCTCTCGATCACTTCCATAGGTGATGCGAGAATTATACGCACACAATTTAAACCCTCTTTTTGTCAATTGTAGTGAAGAATGTAAGTAGGGATCGTTCTTAACCGGGGATTAGGAGGGATTGCAAAATCACTTGGAAACTGACTCAAAAACGTAAAATAAAGTTTGAAACACTAAACTAGACTCAAAGAATGCAAAACTAAACAATAAAAACACTCAAACAAATCAAAAGACTCAAAACAGCCCCAAAACACTCAAAACTGCCTTAAAATCACTTTCTGGGCAGTTTTGAGCACTTTGGTAACTTTGGACGAAATTGAGTAATAGAATGAATCAAAATGCTTAAAAACACAAACTAAGATACTTTCTAACTAAAATGACTTAACAAAGAAAAGGGGGATTGGTTTTGGATGAAATTGAAAACAAAACAAATACTTGGGAACAAAATAGATTGTAAAACGAAGAATGATGAGAAACTAGTTAGTGGGTTCCTTATCCACACATGAACATATGCATATAATCGAATCCACAGGGACTAATTGGACCTATATAATTACTTGTTTTGCAAGAACTCTTTACTAGAGAAATAAAACTAATCAATGTAGGCAGATTTGTTGTTGTAACTTAAAAGCATAAGGAAATGAAGTAAACACAAATAAATGAATCAACAACTAATAAAATGAGATAGTATCAATGGAGATGAAGCTAGGGATTCCGATTTCACCATTACAAGTCAATTCCATGAAAGTTAAGTCAAAACGTATTCAACTCTCCAATCTGCAACTAGGGTTCGTTTTACTTATTTATGATCATCCATTTGATGTGTGGTTGTGATCAAGTACTCCTAATATGCAACCTAGTTGTGATGTTCAACTTAGATTAGCAAGTAAGAATCCATTAAGAACAAGAAAACTTCAATGAATCAAAGAAATCACATGGTAGGATGTATGCATAGCAGTTTCTTCATTCATTCACATGTCTACCAAGATTAAGCATGATGTGTACTATAACCTTGATCAAATAATTCATAAGCAGCCCTAATGGTGATCAAACATTAAGATTAACAAACAAATTAAACTATAAAATCAGTGAATGAAACAAGAACACAGATTGGTGAATCAAATACTTTAACTTAATAACATGGAATAGTTTTGCAAGGCTACATCGAAACCACCCCTAGCCAAAGGGGGATTTAGTTCTTTATAACATTGAAATCAAAGAAACACCTAAACATTCCAACAACTCAAACATGAATTGTATGAACGTTTAAGCACTCTTTTCTTCCATTCCTCAATCATACAAAACAAAGAGAATTGAATTTAAACATTGAAATCAAAGAAACACCTAAACATTCCAACAACTCAAACTTGAATTGTATGAACGTTTAGGCCCTCTTCTCTTCCTCTTCTCTTCCTCTTCGTTGTAGCATAAGGTTTAGGGATAGTTGGTTGGGGGGATGGAAGTATGGTGTTTGGATTGTAAGGGAGAGCACGGCAAGGGTGGTTTGATGTCTACATTCTGAAATGGAAGAAGTGTGTGACTGAAATGTGTATGAATGAGAGTGAATGAGAATGAATGCAATGGATGCTTATTTATAGGTAAAATGGGGGGGACATGACAGCTAGGAGGAGGAATATATGCATGTGCAAAGCTGGAAATGCAAGCAGAAAATGGAAGGGAATGCATGTGCATGGCAATGATGGTGTTTTCTTGTGGTGAATCTGAAATGGGAGAGCATGTGGATTAAAGGGGTAATGATGATGAATGCATGTGAATTATTTATGAAGGGAATGCATGTGCTTTGACAGAAATGAAAGGAGAATGTGCACGGCATAGGAGAATTTCTGGAATGTTGAATGTGCATGTGAATTAAAGCTAGAGTGATGATGATGAATGCATGTGGAATGGCTGAAATGAATGATTATGGATGCATGTGCAATGTTTTAAAGGATGGAATGCATGTGAATATGATGGAAGATTTGTGTGGATGATATGTTTAGGGTCTTGTAAGGGTGGAAATGCATGTGGAGTGCATGATTGTTTATGATGATATGGATGGTTCTTTGCATGGCTTTTGAAGTGATTGTGGGCTTTGGAATTGGAAGGAAATGCATGGCCTTGGGGTTGGTTTAAGAGAGAATGGGCTAGGCCCTTTGTTTTATGTCCAAAATGAATACAAGGCCTTCAAATTCGTCCAACACTTTGGCTCCAATCATATGCTATCCATTCCAAGCCCAATTTTGCTCCAAAATGCATCTTTTTGCTTCCTTACCCATATGAACCTAAAAACACACGAAAATGGCTTAAACTACTAAAACAACTATGAATTAACAACATAGATGCACGAAAACAAGCTAAGTAAGTCGCCTAAATATGCTCCTATCAATAGGTAGACTTTAGAATCGAAATGCGGGATGGTATCTCACTGTTAGATTGTTATGAGTGTCGAGGAAACTGTGAAGACCTTTTAGTTCGTGTCGTAGAGTTGGTTAGTAGTACTGTAAATTTGAGGACGTATACTTTTGGCGTCATATCTCAAAAAATCTTACCGCGGATACCACCACATTGTTAAGTTGGTATGGCAACATGACGGAGTATTGCTTTTATTTTCACGATTAGAACCGTTTGAAACGAACCATCTTATTCATTAACCTAAAGTCAACAGTCATTACCTTATTTCGAAGGCTAGATGACACTTCTCTAGGGAGATTTTGATGATGCATGGTGATTATCGATTGATGTGATAAGTCAATTCGGATTCAGACTTTCTTAGTATTGATGGATATTTTTGAGGGTATGATTCTTACCCACATTACTGTACCTTACTTATGCTCTGACATCGCGCGTGAAATGGGTTCGCTCCCACTCGTAGCGCACTCTGGTATTTAGACACTTTTGGATTCAAATTCATTCACTTTTTATACACTATCACATTTTATGGCTTCGTCACCTTCCAAGTGTCGGCCAGCACAGCTCGATTCAGGGTCCAAGTGGACTTTCTGGGTCGGGGTGTGTCAGTTTGGTATCAGAGCCTAACCTTGGTCGCGAGTGTGCCGACGAGGACGTCGGGCCCCTAAGGGGGGTGGATTGTAACATCCCACATCGCCCAGGGGAGTGATCCTTAAATGTATATCCCATCCCTACCTAGCACGAGGCCTTTTGGGAGCTCACTGGCTTCGGGTTCCGTAGGAACTCCGAAGTTAAGCGAGAAGGGGGCTAGAGCAATCACATGATGGGTGACCTGAAGGAAGATTTGTGAAAAACATGTTCATTTAAGCAACATCAATAGCATGCAATTAACAATTAAAGGTGGAATCATGCTTGTATGCACTTAAAACAAAACATTTACCCATGAAATTCAAAGCCTAGTAGATAGGTGAACCAAGACTCAACTCAAAACAAAGTGAGTTGAGAAATCAATACCTTTGTAGATTCCTCTTTGCATAAGCAAAGGCTAATCACCCAAAGAGAGGGCCTTCATTCCTTGCATCTTAGATCCATGGATTTGGATGGATGAAAAGGTTTCTCCAAGTTCCCAAAATTGAGAACCTCTAATGATTCATCACCAAGGCATAATGAAGAAGAAATGAGTGACCTTGGAGGAGTTTGATTGCTAGATGATCCCTCCAAGGTGGCCTAAATTTTAGAGAGAAAGGAGAGCTTGTGTTCTCATCCTTTCCCCAAAAATTACCATATGTAAATTTTAGGCTATAAAGTCCTTTATATAATCCCTTCAAATAAGTGACCTAATGGACCAAAAGCCCTATGCTTCTAACATGGCAAGCCTATAGGATTTATTGGGCTTTCAAGCCCTTTGTTTATTCAAGTTGTCATACAACTTGAGTTAATGGGCTTGACATTCAAATCCCATTGGGCCTTGCGGCCCAAAACTAACCCGAGGTCTTTAACGAACTTATTCGTTTGATTAATTAACATATTAATTAATCCTAGCCTTAGATAAATAATTAAACCATTTAATTATTCTTACTCATCTCCGTTGTTTCTTCAAACTCTACCTTACTCGATGAACGATCCATTAGGTTCCTTTTAGCGAGGCAGTGGGCAATTAAAACTCTTTCTAATCGATTGTGAATTGAAACTTATTTCAATTCTCCCGTTAGTGATAATACACTTTTAGGGCTTCCACAAACCATGGTTGACGCCTAGCAGCATGTCATGGTTACCCAAGCTAATCAGAAGAGGTGGAGAACCTATTCAGTTTTAGGATTACAAATGCAATACGGTCTTTCTCTAATACAATACTCTTGACCACATTGTTTGGTTTGATAGTTTATTCATGTCTACTATCCAATGTAAGTCTTGTGCTTATATGATTACCTTGAATGTGATTTGGAACACATTCCTAAATCTCATTCATACTTTGGCCAAAGATTCTTAATCATATCATAGAGTATTCTCCCTCAAACAGTTTGAAGGTTAGAGATCCCTTGTTGCGCATTCACTTGCCTCCATGGCTAAGTGGCTTAACCCCAACGATGCCATGGACACCCTCCTGATGGAGTGACTTTGACATAATCAAAGATTAAGGACCTAACCACAAGACAACTGTGATGCCTCAGGTCAAAAGACTAATTTGCATTATCCCAACCATGAGTTCTCATGTGACATGAATATGAGAACTCTTCGTTGATCGTGTTCAGTGAACTCATTCTCTATTGAGCACCTACGTACTTGTCTTGATGTCACACACACCAATGACTCGAGACTAGTCACTCTCCCTGAGAGAAGACATAGCACGTACTGATCTTAACGGACTGTCAATGCCCAATTGACAATCCTATGATCAGGAACGTTTAGGATGTGTCAACGAAAGAATGGTCTCATGAATCTAACTTCTTTAGATCGCATTCTTCCAATCACATATTCCTTGGACTTATCGTTTAAGCATATAACATTTATATGAGACGGCTCAAACAATAATGTTTGCCCTTAATATTAAACTAGATTAGTTTAACATGTGAAATGTCCATAAAGTATCATCATATGATTGGTTTTAGGGCACATTTCCAACATGACCCACTGGGAAGTTGCTCGTTAGTTCCCAAAAACAAAACCGTGACGGAATTGTTGGAAATGTGCCCTAAAACCAATCATATGATGATACTTTATGGACATTTCACATGTTAAACTAATCTAGTTTAATATTAAGGGCAAACATGATTGTTTGAGCCGTCTCATATAAATGTTATATGCTTAAACGATAAGTCCAAGGAATATGTGATTGGAAGAATGCGATCTAAAGAAGTTAGATTCATGAGACCATTCTTTCGTTGACACATCCTAAACGTTCCTGATCATAGGATTGTCAATTGGGCATTGACAGTCCGTTAAGATCAATACGTGCTATGTCTTCTCTCAGGGAGAGTGACTAGTCTCGAGTCATTGGTGTGTGTGACATCAAGACAAGTACGTAGGTGCTCAATAGAGAATGAGTTCACTGAACACGATCAACGAAGAGTTCTCATATTCATGTCACATGAGAACTCATGGTTGGGATAATGCAAATTAGTCTTTTGACCTGAGGCATCACAGTTGTCTTGTGGTTAGGTCCTTAATCTTTGATTATGTCAAAGTCACTCCATCAGGAGGGTGTCCATGGCATCGTTGGGGTTAAGCCACTTAGCCATGGAGGTAAGTGAATGCGCAACAAGGGATCTCTAACCTTCAAACTGTTTGAGGGAGAATACTCTATGATATGATTAAGAATCTTTGGCCAAAGTATGAATGAGATTTAGGAATGTGTTCCAAATCACATTCAAGGTAATCATATAAGCACAAGACTCACATTGGATAGTAGACATGAATAAACTATCAAACCAAACAATGTGGTCAAGAGTATTGTATTAGAGAAAGACCGTATTGCATTTGTAATCCTAAAACTGAATAGGTTCTCCACCTCTTCTGATTAGCTTGGGTAACCATGACATGCTGCTAGGCGTCAACCATGGTTTGTGGAAGCCCTAAAAGTGTATTATCACTAACGGGAGAATTGAAAGGAAGTTTCAATTCACAATCGATTAGAAAGAGTTTTAATCGCCCACTGCCTCGCTAAAAAGAACCTAATGGATCGTTCACCGAGTAAGGTAGAGTTTGAAGAAACAACGGAGATGAGTAAGAATAATTAAATGGTTTAATTATTTATCTAAGGCTAGGATTAATTAATATGTTAATTAATCAAACGAATAAGTTCGTTAAAGACCTCGGGTTAGTTTTGGGCCGTAAGGCCCAATGGGATTTGAATGTCAAGCCCATTAACTCAAGTTGTATGACAACTTGAATAAACAAAGGGCTTGAAAGCCCAATAAACCCTATAGGCTTGCCATGTTAGAAGAATAGGGCTTTTGGTCCATTAGGTCACTTATTTGAAGGGACTATATAAAGGACTTTATAGCCTAAAATTTAAAAATGGTAATTTTTGGGGAAAGGATGAGAACACAAGCTCTCCTTTCTCTCTAAAATTTCGGCCAACCTTGGAGGGATCATCTAGCAATCAAACTCCTCCAAGGTCACTCATTTCTTCTTCATTATGCCTTGGTGATGAATCCTTAGAGGTTCTCAATTTTGGGAACTTTGGAGAAACCTTTTCAACCATCCAAATCCATGGATCTAAGATGCAAGGAATGAAGGCCCTCTCTTTGGGTGATTAGCCTTTGCTTATGCAAAGAGGAATCTACAAAGGTATTGATTTCTCAACTCACTTTGTTTTGAGTTGAGTCTTGGTTCACCTATCTACTAGGCTTTGAATTTCATGGGTAAATGTTTTGTTTTTAAGTGCATACAAGCATGATTCCGCCTTTAATTGTTAATTGCATGCTATTGATGTTGCTTAAATGAACATGTTTTTCACAAATATTCCTTCAAGTGGTATCAAAGAGCCTAAGTCTAGTAGTTGGTGAATCCTTTTGGGTTTTGTAGTTCATAGTTTGTGATTTGAATGTTGTAATTGTTACAAGCTTTATTCTTGCTTCTTTGAATGTAAATTTTGTTAGAAAATTTGCCATCTCAAATGTTGTAGATGTAGTTCATATGGAGCTAAAATTTGGTGCCATGTTTTTGGGGAAATTCGGCCAAATCCAAAGGGTGGATTTTTGGGTTCTTGTTTGACTTGTTAAAAGTGTTTTAAAGTGACTTTTGGAACCCCTATGTACCCTAGTATGGTTGTATGTTATTTCCCTTAAGTTTGAGTGGTTTTGGTATGTTTTTGGGTGAAGAATGTTCATGGAGCTCTTATGGGTTTTCATGAATGTTCTTCATTGTTCTTGATATGTTCTTGCCAAGAACAAAAGGTTTGGTGTTTTGATTTATTTCATAAAGTTTTTGTTTTGAAATATTTCTTATGTTTAAATATATTAGATATTTATTTTGAAAAATTAAAGAAATTTTAGTGGGTTGGTGTGTAATGATTTATTCCATTACACACACCCACTTACAAAAAACTTTGAAATTTTTATACACTTTGTTTCAAAGTGGCCGGCCACCCTACTCAATTAGGGTCCTTGTGGGGCTTTTATGCAATTATATAAAGTTTTGATACTTTTGTGTATTTGCATTTTGACCCAAAAGTTTACGTTTTTACGTAAAGGTCCAAAATCACTAAAAGGACAAATTGTTTTGCTCCTTTAATGAAGTTTTATTTTTATGGAAATTTTTGGGTTCTAGTTGTAATTACATGAAGTAGTGGACTTTTGTGTTTTTACAAAGTGACCCCAAAAGTTTAAGTTTTTGCAAAATAGCCCAAAAGTTGAGGTTAATTGCACTATGGCCCAAACAAGTTGAGGTCATAGCATTTTGGCCCAAATTAGGTAGAGAACAAAATTGTTTTGTCTCTTTAAATGAGAATTGGATTTTCATTTCATTTAGCTCCATTTAAATCAATTCTATGGATACAAAAACCAAATGAAAATGTTGCATTCAAGTTTAATTAGTTAAAGCGTTAATTAATTAAAGAAAGGGTGATTATGAACCTTAGCCTACGATAATTGAGCTATGTGAAAGGCCGTTTCAAATTTGTTTGAACCATGGGAATGTGTAGATTAAATTTTGGTTGTAATTTGATATGATCAATTGTTGTAAAAGAGCATAAGCTCTTCTTTACTTTAAAGTAATTTGATTTGATCAATTGTTGTAAAAGAGCATAAGCTCTTATTTACTTTGAAGTACTCCTTTCTTGTTTTATTCGATATGCATGAAATTGGAGTAGTTGGGTCCAACGCCCAATAAGACAACACGCCTTAATGTAATTAAACGCGTAACTAAAATCAATCTCCATCCCTAGACCGAGATTCAACACTAGGCTCGTGTTGAATCGAATCAAAGGTTCATAGTCATCCTAAGGCCCTAAGGCAACTATATAGTCCATCAATGAATGCAAATCTTATGTTAGTAGTACCATATAGTCTTGCTTTAAAAACCGTTTTAAAAGCATAGTGGGAGTATTATGTACTACTAAATCAATCATATGGACCAATAGTTGTAATAGGACCAAAATGTTTTAATTGGATTAAAATGTATGTTTATATGTGATGAGACCTAAAAACCCTCAACCAAATCAATATTAAGTTGATAAGCGAGAGATGCTTTGAATATCTCTTCGTAGGCCTTCCACCGTGGTGGGCTCCAATCATTTGTGACTTGTACACCGGCTTCACCCTATCATGGGGGAGTACAAAGTGCATGCTTACACTCAGGAGGAGTCTATACGCATATGATGAGGTGAGTGTAGGCAACGAGGATGGCCAATATCATATCATTGTGAGGCTATTCTTGAACCCCTTCATGAACTAAGCATGGTGGGAATAACTTAACTAAGTGCAATGGCGCCGATATCATATCATTGTGAGGCAACATTCTCTAGAGGCCAAATAAGATGGGTACTTGCAAGAGATGCAAATGAGTAAGCGTACTCTCTCATTATTATTAATGCTAGCCGATATCGTATCATCGTGAGGTGGGCTTGGTAATAGTGAGCCTCCCATACCCTACTAAGAGTTTCCTCCAAAACTCTCGAATTCCGATGAGGGATATGGAATTTGCCAAAAATAGTGGGTGGTGCTATTTGATTTAAAGACCCGAATCAAATGGCTTAAAATCAATCAATTTATATTCGTTATGTATTTGTTTACCAATATATTTGCAAACGCTATCCAAAACTTGACAAAGAAAAGCCGAATGCTTTAATATTCCGGACTTAGTTCTACAATCCCATAGATTGTCTTTAATGGCTTGTAGATGTAACTAAGTAGTCTCATCCTCACAATCTTCCTATTGATAATGTATCATTGGAAGAATATGTTAGATAAGTCTAACATGAGAAGGACAACACTTTTAAATGTCATAATTCTTCAAATACAAATTGTTGTATGAAGAAATAAGAGTTGCTTTGAACAACCCTTAATCAACACAAACTTTAGTGCTTGTCTCTTTGTTACACGAACAAGGAACTTGAGAAGTAAGCACAAGGGCATGGACACTTTATGCGCCATGATTCTTCACTTACAAATTGTTGTATGAAGAAATGAGAGTTGCCTTGAACAACTCTTGAAAGTTTGTTATTATATTTAGAACATAATGGTTGGTTGACAAAAATAGTCCATTTAAATGGACTTATGATGATTTTGAATCATTGAGTGTTGAAGTGTTAAACCACTTAACGAGACGGAAACTAGGCAAGGACTTCACCTTTGTGTCCCTATCCTAATGGTTCACTAAGTTTATTGTAAACTATATAGTGAACAATAACCGCACGCTCTCCAAATCGTTTGATGTGTATAACACATTTGAAATGAGTTTCAAGAGAGATAGTGGGAGTTTAGGGACCATGACTATTGTAATCAAAAGGGAAGTCAAATGAAGAAGGCAAAATAACTCCAAGGGAACAAACTTTCTTTATGAAAGGATGGACATTAGAAGGGGTATTTGCAAGAAATGTCTTGCAAGTGTCAAGAACACACCTTTTGAAGGTATCGTAAAATGTTCTTGAAAAATTCATAACAGTTGGTTCTTCTACTTGAATGCATGATTCTGTATTAGTAACTATGTTTTACAATTGTTGTAAAAGTGTGCTAATAAGAAGTAGAAGATTAATGAGAGAAGAGAAAGTACTTCACAATCCAAACGTGAATCGAATATAGATCTCTGCGAAAGTGGATTGTACTTACTTCCTTATATGAACTACCAAAGAAATTGGAAAATACTAAAGATTGTCTTTACATATCAATTTTAAGGAACTTAAATCCGTCACTATAGTAGAGATGGATGAATGTTTTGTTTGACAAAACATTGTTCTTTATTAATCAATAATTAGATTATTGTAATTTAATTGGTTGTCTCTATAGTAGAGATGATGTGGTAGTTTAACTGTTTACAATACGATGATGCTTAAAACCCAAAAGGTTGCAAGGGAGTGACTAATCCCAACTGAGTTGTGACACCTCTAAAACATAAGTTACGAGTTGGTCATAGATGGATGCTTTGGATCGTTAGATCCGGATCCAATACCTTCTTGTTAAAATTGTATAGAGGCGAAATGTTCGAATCTTTATTCTTTTGGAAAGAAGAAAGAATCACAAAGTTGTTGAGGTTAATTCACTTAGATGTTAGTGGCACTTATCCACAACATAATACTACTCATGTTGTATGACATTCACCGAAGATCACTCTCGGTTGGACTATAGTTTATTTTGAATAAACACAAGTCCGAATACTTTGCAAAAGGTTTCAAAGAATTCAAGAAATGTAAGTAGATGAGTGAGACGTCTAAAGTATTTACCTCCTTAGATTTGATCCAAGGTAAAAGTAACACTTTAGATTAATTTCCTTGAAAAATATCAAGGAAAGTAGCATCGTAAGATAATGAATTTCTCCATTAGGAGAAGAATGAACATGAATAAGATTTAGTTCGTTGGACATTATCAATTACCCATATATATATATGATATATACTTCTAAGACAACCTAGTTCCTATACCACAAGCTCCAAGGTTTATAAACCGTCTTAGTTGAATGGTTTGGATATAATATG
The DNA here is from genome assembly GCF_019419815.1 of Pyrus x bretschneideri. Classification (NCBI taxonomy): domain Eukaryota; kingdom Viridiplantae; phylum Streptophyta; class Magnoliopsida; order Rosales; family Rosaceae; genus Pyrus; species Pyrus x bretschneideri. Next base: position 683,301 of record NW_025999821.1, on the reverse strand, counting down.
GGTTTCCGAAACCATTATTAAGATAGTCTTGATAATATATGTCTAAAACAATAAATCACAAGACAGGTTAGTTGTAGAGATCCATCCATCATGGATCTTAGCAAGCTCGTAGGAGCTATAAGCGTCTTATGAGAAAAGATCAATTGTTTGATTTCTCATAAAGATGTAAATGAATCTTTTGTTTACTAGGTTTACAAAAGATTAGTGGGAGTTGATCATATTCCTAAATTTGAATATATATACATGATATATATTAATTTTGAAAATGAAAGGAATTCTTCATCGTTAAAGTTATGACTTTAAACATTCTATAATGATAGAATGTATATGGGAGACATAGTCTATATACATGGGATGAAAATCTATAATGATAGATTTCAAGATATAATTGGATTATATCAATCCCAAAAATAGACAATGAGATGCTAGGAAGTTTCTCATATGATGATAAACTTCAATTAGAATGACAATTCTAGTGAGACTAGGAAGTTGTTCTTCTCAAAGGGAATGTACCCTTTGACTCCCAAAGAAATAATGCGTAAATAGAATCCTTTATGCATACGCAGAAAGGTGATTTATGTATTTCATATTGTATGAAAACATTGATATAAGTTGTACCTAGAACGGTACAAGATGATATCAGTGCAAGCCCAGGATCAGAACCATGGCAACTGTCAAGTGAATCTTTAGATATTTAAGAAATACTAAGGATGGATTCCTCAAGAATGAGGAAGAATTAGAGTAACGTAATGGAAGCGTAAATGTATTAGATTATGAATCTAATCCATCATAGAATATCTCTTCATTATGAATGAAGTGATAATGAGATATCTCTTTATTATGACTAAAGAGATATTTGGGTGGAAACGTTAAAAGTAATGACTTTAATGTGTTCCATCATGTATGCAAAATATATTGCCATATAGAAGCTTACAACATTGTTGTTTGGATGGGAAAGTTCATTCATGAACTCTCCATTCGGTTCCAACCATAAAGTGTATGACACTAATGGGGCGATAGCTCAAGCCAGGGAATCAAGGTTTCATCAAGGTCTGAACTCAAATGAAAGACTGAACCACATGATTGAGAATCATGTATAATGGTGACGTCATTATTCTCAAGGTTGCTTCTATGGATAACATATAGATATCCATTGTCTAGGCCTACTACTCAGCCATTTATGAAATGACTACAGAAGAGGTATCATCACTGATGACTAAGCTGATTGGCTCTAGTGCAAGTGGGAGATTGTTGGAAATGTGCCCTAAAACCAATCATATGACGATACTTTATGGACATTTCACATGTTAAACTAATCTAGTTTAATATTAAGGGCAAACATTATTGTTTGAGCCGTCTCATATAAATGTTATATGCTTAAACGATAAGTTCAAGGAATATGTGATTGGAAGAATGCGATCTAAAGAAGTTAGATTCATGAGACCATTCTTTCGTTGACACATCCTAAACGTTCCTGATCATAGGATTGTCAATTGGGCATTGACAGTCCGTTAAGATCAGTACGTGCTATGTCTTCTCTCAGGGAGAGTGACTAGTCTCGAGTCATTGGTGTGTGTGACATCAAGACAAGTACGTAGGTGCTCAATAGAGAATGAGTTCACTGAACACGATCAACAAAGAGTTCTCATATTCATGTCACATGAGAACTCATGGTTGGGATAATGCAAATTAGTCTTTTGACCTGAGGCATCACAGTTGTCTTGTGGTTAGGTCCTTAATCTTTGATTATGTCAAAGTCACTCCATCAGGAGGGTGTCCATGGCATCGTTGGGGTTAAGCCACTTAGCCATGGAGGTAAGTGAATGCGCAACAAGGGATCTCTAACCTTCAAACTGTTTGAGGGAGAATACTCTATGATATGATTAAGAATCTTTGGCCAAAGTATGAATGAGATTTAGGAATGTGTTCCAAATCACATTCAAGGTAATCATATAAGCACAAGACTCACATTGGATAGTAGACATGAATAAACTATCAAACCAAACAATGTGGTCAAGAGTATTGTATTAGAGAAAGACCGTATTGCATTTGTAATCCTAAAACTGAATAGGTTCTCCACCTCTTCTGATTAGCTTGGGTAACCATGACATGCTGCTAGGCGTCAACCATGGTTTGTGGAAGCCCTAAAAGTGTATTATCACTAACGGGAGACTTGAAAGTAAGTTTCAATTCACAATCGATTAGAAAGAGTTTTAATCGCCCACTGCCTCGCTAAAAAGAACCTAATGGATCGTTCACCGAGTAAGGTAGAGTTTGAAGAAACAACGGAGATGAGTAAGAATAATTAAATGGTTTAATTATTTATCTAAGGCTAGGATTAATTAATATGTTAATTAATCAAACGAATAAGTTCGTTAAAGACCTCGGGTTAGTTTTGGGCCGCAAGGCCCAATTGGATTTGAATGTCAAGCCCATTAACTCAAGTTGTATGACAACTTGAATAAACAAAGGGCTTGAAAGCCCAATAAACCCTATAGGCTTGCCATGTTAGAAGAATAGGGCTTTTGGTCCATTAGGTCACTTATTTGAAGGGACTATATAAAGGACTTTATAGCCTAAAATTTAAAAATGGTAATTTTGGGGAAAGGATGAGAACACAAGCTCTCCTTTCTCTCTAAAATTTCGACCAACCTTGGAGGGATCATCTAGCAATCAAACTCCTCCAAGGTCACTCATTTCTTCTTCATTATGCCTTGGTGATGAATCATTAGAGGTTCTCAATTTTGGGAACTTTGGAGAAACCTTTTCATCCATCCAAATCCATGGATCTAAGATGCAAGGAATGAAGGCCCTCTCTTTGGATGATTAGCCTTTGATTATGCAAAGAGGAATCTACAAAGGTATTGATTTCTCAACTCACTTTGTTTTGAGTTGAGTCTTGGTTCACCTATCTACTAGGCTTTGAATTTCATGGGTAAATGTTTTGTTTTTAAGTGCATACAAGCATGATTCCGCCTTTAATTGTTAATTGCATGCTATTGATGTTGCTTAAATGAACATGTTTTTCACAAATATTCCTTCAGGAATGGTAAGCCCAAAGCGGACAATGTCGTGCTATGGTGGTGGAGCATGCCCGGGAAGTGATCCGCCCCGGGCGGGGATGTGACAAGAAAACATTCACTTAAATCAAAACAAAACCACTTAGTATTACGGTCTAGTAGTATTCCTCTTCATTTGTAAGTGAGAGTTCTTAGGTTCAATTCTCATCAAAGACAAATTTGAACCACATTATTATTAGCTCATTGTAAGGCTTAGTCCACTCCCCCACTCAGTTAATGTAGATAATATCGTTTGTTAAAAATAAAAAAAAATAAAAAAAAATCAAAACAAACTTTAGCACTCATTGATTGCATGTTTACAAATGACTTTAATGATAAATAAAAAGAGAAACAATTACAAATATAACATTCACTAAATAATCAAAAGCAATTTTATCTTAAACAACCAAACATGGAAAAAAAAAAAAAACTTCAAACCTCTAACTTTAAAGTTTCACTTAAAAATATAACATTGTTATATAATAAAATTAAGAAACTATCGTTATTTAGGATGTTATTATTGACACTTAAAATATCTCATTGTACTCCAAGATTTTATATATAATTAAGTGTTTTGAGTTAGTTTTAAGTCGAGTCTAAATTAGTGTTTTAAGTCTTAATTGTGTTGATTAGCAACCCTAGTTAATCCTCAGTCTAGAACGATCCCTACTTGCATATATACTACAATTGTCACAAATAGGGTTTAATTTGTGTGTCAAGTTAATTTTCACATCACATGTGCTATCCATTCCAAACCCAAAACTGCTCCAAAATGCTCCAAATTGCACTTTCTTGCTACTTTAGCCCTTTGGATCTACAAACACACGAAAATAGCTTAAAATATTAAAATAACTAGGAACTAATAATATAAATGCAAGAAAACAAGCTAATTAAAATGCAAGAAAACAAGATAATTAAGTCGCACAAATATGCTCCTATCAAAGTGAATTTGAATAAAAAGAATCATTATAGCGCATGTTTGAACCATGATTAATGTACATAGTCATCCAATTTTAAGTCAAATTAACAAATTTAAACTTAGAATAAAAAACCCAAACAAGAACTCGAAATCAAAATCATTATGTACTCAAACTATCTCAAAGAACCAAATCATTCATGACAATTATACACCTTAAAAAAACAAACCTACACATATTGATTGTGTTTTACTGATCTTATGTAATTTTCAGTTGAGTTTCTCAAAGAGGTGCATTCAATTAGTAGTTTAAATCTCCAGCACATATCTAGATTTTGGTTGGAAAATCGAGACCTCCCGCGTAGAAAAAAAACTTTACTACAAAATCCCATTACCAGTACCAAGTTGAGAGAAAGATGAGAGAGAGAGAGTCAGAGTCATAGATCTGATGATTTGGAAGAAAAAGTTTGAAAAGGTTAGAAAAATATAGATGGAAAATCAAGACCTCCCGCGTAGAAAAAAACTTTACTACAAAATCCCATTACCAGTACCAAGTTGAGAGAAAGATGAGAGAGAGAGAGAGAGAGTCAGAGTCATAGATCTGATGATTTGGAAGAAAAAGTTTGAAAAGGTTAGAAAAATATAGATCTGATGATTCGGAAGAAAAAGTTTGAAAAGGTTAGAAATTTTTTACTGTTTTTTTCACAGACTTTCAGAGAGAGTGGACATTAAAATATTTAGTAAAAAAAATTTGAAGCTATTGTCAAATTTGACAACAAACTTCTTTGCTGTCATTTCATGTCATGCCACATAAAATTTAGCATTTCGGTGTGAAACAATAGTAACTATCTTTTTTTACTGTTATAACTTATGTGGACAATTTAACATCTCTTTGAAGATGCTCTTAGTCATTATTCATAATTTCATCAGATTAGGAAATACACCCACTGTCACACTTGGACAATTCCAACCGGAGGGAAAAAGATATTTCTGTCTTTTGGTTTTTTGTCCTTTTTAATTGTTAGGGGAAAAAGCAAATGAACCATCTTTATATTCAACTAATGTGACTACCCTAATAATGTAAAATTGCATTAATAAAACACATCATGACAACGCAATGTAAAGCAAACATAACTCTTAAAATTTGAATTTAACTAAGTTGGATAGAGTAGTGTGTTCTACTCTCTGCATTGGAATTTAAATTTCTCTCTCCATAAATTATAATTACGTAAATTTAGCATCTTTGTGCTCAGTTTCAAGTGCGAGTCAAACTCCTCTTATATTGCATGCATGCGTGACAAGAAAAAAAACATTCAATGTCTTTTTATGGACTTATAATAAAGAATAAAAATATCATGGAATAAATTGAATGTAATATCCAATCCCAAATTTTCTAGTTATTTCATTCTAGAAGTGTTTCATAGATTTAATTGAATATAGTTCGTTAAATTCTTCAGTTTTGAGAAAAACCCAATAAAAGGTTTTTTTTGTCATTTCCAATTTTTACTCAAGCTTTTTGGTCAACTCTTCAGTTGGTTAGATAAAGCTCGATCCCATGAGCACATAGCCTCAAACGGATCCCAATTCCGAGTTAGAATGAAGAAGTTAGAAGCTTTTAAAGTGAGGAGCATTTTGGTCATTTTGATCTTACTATAAATAGCGGGTTTCCACAAGTGGGAACCAAGATTTTGGAAAGTTTCCATTTTGGGAAACTGACCAGAACCCAAAAAACTTACAAACCCAAATTCAACCCCACTGGCCCACACGACTGCTTATTTTTCAACATCGATTCTCGCCAATTCCAACAAAATTTTTCAATGCCCCCACCACTATCTTGAAGCTCTCACTCTCCTCAACAAAACCCACTCAAGAACCGACCAATTTAACCATTGCATGTGGCGGTGCAAGGCCATGAAACCCAACGTTTTCGTGACAAGTCCAGCGACGTTTTCCCTTTTTCCTTTTGTCTGGTGAATCAACAAAGTGACGACTGACGCCACAATCTACCTTTTGTAGGTTATCATGCTAGGAGTAAATCCTGACCAACCCCGACTGCATTGGACCACCGTAGGTGGCGAATCGACACCGGGAAGTTTTAGACACCCACTATCTTTACAGTAGAAATTGACCGTCTTCCGTCCATTTTTAGACTTCGTGGCAGGTATAAAAGCTATTCCTCTTGTTGAGATTTACATTCTTGTAAATTTTGGTAGAATTTGGAGCTAGGGAAAAAATTAGGTCTGCGATCGCCGGAAACCACCACCCGTGGCGGCACGTGAGGAAAAATAAAATTTCATAGATTTTGGATAGCAAGATGTTCTCAATGACCTTAGCCCATATCCAAGGCCCGTTTGTTGAAATTTGATACGATAGTTCGATTATTCACTTTTTAGGATAATCGTTCAGTTGTACGATTTTTGTAATAGACGAAGATTCGATCGTTGAATCATCATAAATTTTTAGTATGTTGTTCTGGAAGCATATTGAGACCCTTACTTACAAATTAAAAATCCAATTTGTGGATCTTCCGCTTAGAATTACTATTGTTGTTGGCCCTACCATTAATATTTGACCGACAGTCGACATTTTATTCAACGTGTCCCAAATTATTCTAATGTGTCATTTATTTATAAAATGTTGTTGAGGCTTGATAGAGCTTAGTTGGCTTATCACAATGACGTGTCATTCCTGGTTGACATGCATTTCGATTCACATGCAAGTGGCACTTGGTCTCGTTTATGTACTAAGTTTCCTAAGTGGGGTATTGTGTACTGTATTAGGTTCCTTGGGGAGGTGTTGGTGAATCTGGAAATGTTGAAAGAACCTGGGTGAGAAACTTTAATATTATGTGATATGGTTATTACCATGAGCACTTCCTTGTTATATACTATGTGGATATAACATGGATTTACAAATGATGTGGAAATGTGTGCTACTATGATATGTTTACTTGATGGTTTTATCAAAAATATATCTATGCTATGTTTCAAATGATTTTGAAATATGATGGTGATAACTCATATATTTTATACATTTATATCATCCATTCCTAGTCTCTTTGTAATATTTTTGAGTTAAACTGGTTGCGTTTTACCCTCTTTTGTGTTAATGTGTAGTTAATTGTATTTTAGACTTCATTTTAGGGCAAATGAGGCAAAATAGTGCTGAAAGTGGAGAATTGAATAAGGATTTTGATATAGAGAGAAAAATCAAAAGTGTACAATTGAAGATGATGATGCATATGGCCCTTTAAGAGACCAATAACAGCAAAAAAAGTCTGAAATAAATGCTTCATTACTGGGATGTCTTGGCATTCTATAACAGCCTCTTTTACCTTATAAAACTTTTCCTTTCTGCCACTTTTTACACAAGCCCTCCCCTTGGGGACGCCCAAAACTCTCTCTCTTCTCTTTCTTTGGCCTTTCTTCTATAAACAAAACTCTATTTTCTCCTCACCATCTACTGCCACCAAAGAAACCATGTAGTTGCGCTATGCTTGAATGAGTTCCACTTCAGAATTGCTTTAGGGGTTTTCTTCTATGGATTTAATTTCACTCTTTTTGTTCTTCATATTTACATATTATGTGATCATGTTGTGTAATTAAGTTCATAGTTGGGGATTTTGATGTAGCCTTGCAAAACTACTATATGTTATTAAGTTAAAGCTTTCAATTCGTCAATCTATTTTCTTATTTCATTCACTGATTTTATAGTTTAATTTGTTTATTTATCTTAATGTTTGATCACCATTAGGTTTCCTATAGATTATTTAATCAAGGTTATAGTACACATCATGCTTAATCTTGGTGGAAATGTGAATGAATGGAGAAGGTGCTTTGAAGATTATTTAATCCAGGTTATAATACACATCCTGCCTTGTTATTTCTTTGGTTCTTTGAAGTTTTCTTGTTCTTAAAGAATTCTTAATTGGTAATCTAAGTTAAGCATCACAACTAGGTTACAGATTAGGAGTACTTGATCACAACCACACATCAAACGGATGATCATAAATAAGTAAAATGAACCCTAATTGCAGATTGGAGAGTTGAATACTTTTTGAGTTAATATACACGGTATTGGTTTGTAATGGTGAAATCGATGTCCCTAGTTCCATTCCCATTGTTTCTAAATCAACCTATCATTCATCTTTATCTTTCTTGCATTTTTAAGTTATTTTAGTTTTCAATTCAAAAAATCAAATCCAACTTGTTATTTGCATTGTTTAATTAGGGTTCACATAAAGCTAGTAATGTGTAGAGGTCTAATCAGTCCTTGTGGTTCGACACCTCTACTTGTGCGATTATATTATCCTTATATTTGCACTTGGAAGGAAAACAATAGTGGGCTAGTAAAGGATTGTTAACCTAGTACATGAGGCGATGTGGCATCAAATCGGAATCTGCACCATGTAGCAATGCTACATGGATGGTCTTATCTGGTTAATCAACATTGGGGGACCATACTATTTGAAGGTTGCACCTGGTTCATTTGCATTGGGCAACCCTAAGACCGTGTCTGGTTAATCTACATTAGGCAATCTTCTCGTTATCTAGGTATGGTCATACGTATTTTAGGTGTGATCTCACCTAGTCAATTTGCATTGGGTGATTACCTCATATCACTGTTTGTATGAGTGACTATGCCTGGTTAATCTGCATTGGAAGGTCATATCCTATTCGGTTACCTATTGTAGGCCTTAGCCTATTGTTTCTCTATAGCCCTAGACCTAGCATGTTTTTACATATATGAAATAAGAGATTGAAGGCCTGTGTGGCTCAATTTAGAAACAAATGATTGAATCAAATAGTTTACATGATAGTGTTGCCTAAAATAGAATGTATTCAGATGTGACTCTATTCATACTCGTAACGAAGAGATGATATGATTAAAAAGATACCAATCTTGTGGAGCCAACAATAACCAAGAAAATTATGGAGGCGACACATGGACTTTTGGGGTTAAAAAGGCAAAATTACCCCTGAGGCACATCGGGACTCCCACGCGCATGCAACGGACAATAACAGCTCAATCGAGGTCAAAGGTGATCAAAATAGTATTCTTTTAAAACCTTCTCATCAATCTTCATCAAATCTTCACCCACAAGGTAACTCCCAATTATTCTTTTCAAATTGGGATTAATTGCCAAAATTAATTGATTAATTACCTAATTGATTGCAAGATATTATATAGCATAATATCTTGCAAATAGATCCAAATTACCACCATAAGTGGTTGGTCCTTATTTCCCCAAATACGGCCAGCCACACCTTTATATATAGACCCTCATTTTTCCAAAAACCTAAGTCCAATTCTCTTCTAAAATTCTCTAAACATTCTCTCTCAAATTCTAACCTTGGCATCGGAGATTCTTTGGCCTTGATCTTAGGTGTTAATTGTTTTGCAGGTGCATTTTCGTCCAAGAAGGAGAAGGCAGAAATTTGCATCCACAAATTGGTGTTTTCATTGAGAGTCTTGATCAAACGCTCGAAAAACACTCTTGCATTCAAGGTTTCTAATTTTTTGTTCATTTGTAGATTTTTTGTACATTCTTATTCCTAGAATTTTTTATACAAAAATTCTTTGAATAAACATAAAAGAAAAGTATGATGGCAAAAGATTCAGAAACCATGACGAGCGAAAATTCCAACGCTCAAGAATTTGGACTGCGGTGATCCACAAGACTTAACGCAACGACGAGTAGAGTGGAACCACCCTCATAGGGCACCACTGTAGCAGCTACCACGATGGCCACCACGACAGCAACCACCGTGCCCACCTTTGGAGGACCCACTTATGGGGAGTAGCAAGCCCAGGCGCCAAGGACAACCCAAGTCACTGTCCCAGCAGCCCAATTTCGAGCACAATGCACAGCCCAAGGTCTATAGGCCCAAACCAAGCCAATCTAGCGCCCCGTGTCGTTCCAAGCTTTACAAGCCTAAGCTTACGATCTACGGAGCCGAGCCCAGGCCCAACATGTGCTGCATGCAATCCAGCCCACTCCCGTGGTGTCCCAAGTAGTCCAAATCGGTTTAAGACCGGTTCAACAGTCCCGACACTAAATTTATGGGCCGACGATTGAACCGGGGGCATTTTCACCTCTCCACAGATTTGACATTTTCCAACTCAAATCTCGTGGCCGTAGTTTACCACACTTCCACTACTCAAGGACACGCATTCCGTCCAAACTCTTCCAACCTAAATGGCGAACAACATTTGTCTCTACAAGTCATAGAATTGACGAGCCCCCTCGCACAACGGATGAACTTGGTGAATCAACTTTTGCAGTGCATCGAGATGCAACGCGCCCCAGACGAGGTGTCCTAAAGTAGGACAAAGGCAAATGAAGAACTTCTCCAGCAGCATCTCGATAAGCAGCTACTCAACCAACCACGAACCGAGTGTTCCAGCAATGTACACTTCCGACTAGGCCCCCGAGATAGCATATACTCCCGTCTTAGTGAGCGAAGGAGTGTGCACTCTCGATTAAGCCCACAGACGAGCATACACTCACGGTTGAGACCATACTCCGACAATCAACATGAGCAACCTTCTAGGTGAAGTGTTCATTCACGGCTAGGCCTATAAGGAGCATCTTCCACCTCACATTGGAGTAAGTAGCACGACAGATGAAGAGAAGCAGTCACTTAATTCGGCTCGAGTTCAATCGACAACATGCAAAGAATTCCCTCACCTGCTAGGAAAGAACCACGTGCACCGCCACTGTGACATCGACGAGCAGAGAAAGTGGAAGAGCAACCTAGACCAGTAGATCAGGATCAGGGGCAACCGAAAGCTCTGCTGCCCCATCGAAGGCAAATTCAGGAAGAAGTAGAGAAGCTCTTGAATGAGCGGTTACGTGATTTCCAACGCAACGAAGTCACCGACGAAGTGCTATGATGAAACATAACCAACATGAGCAGGTCACCCTTCACGGACGAGATCGAGCAAACAGAGCCTCCACACAAGTTTAACATGCCACACATCTTTCAAAGGAGATGGAGACCTGGAAAGGCATTTGAAGCATTACCGTAGTGCGATGGTTCTTTATCAAAACAATGATGGTCTTATGTGCAAAATATTTACCACCACTTTACAAGGTGAGGTGCAAGATTGGTTCTACACCTTACCGCCACGATCCATCTGGAGTTTTGATGTTCTTTCCTTGGTTTTCATCAAAGAATATTCGTCTTATCGCTTGATCAAGAAGAAGTTTGACCACTTGTTCAAAGGAGTCGCTTCACGACTACGTGAAGCAGTGTTCTAAAAATTGACCTAGGCGGCGCTTAGGCGTTGGACGGCGGAGCTCCGATCTGATTTCGACCAAATCATTCACTTAAGACGGAGAGGATTTACACGACTGTCTAGGAACTCACTAGGCAGTCTAGGTGGCGCTAGGAGCCACTCTAGGCGGTTGCAAATCCCAAATGCGCAGCAACTCTGAATCTACAAGCTCTGATCTCTGCGAGCTTATGCAGCTTTGCCGTCTGTGAGTAGATGAAGGAAGAGAAAGTATGCGCAGAGAGAGAGAGGGTATTTGACATTTCAGCCGTGGCAGTGCGACCGTGCGAGCTGTAGTTTCTGTTTCACTTTATGGTTCTAATTCTTCTAAAAGAGATAAGGAAGACGAAGAAGCGAACAAATTTAATGGGAAATTAGGAAGGTGTTTTACTTTATTTGGGCTCTACCTTGGGTAATGTGAGAGGTGGAGTGCACGTTCAATGGATTTTAATTACATAACAACCCACTACTTGGGCTTTTATCTTTCAAAAGTTTATATATATTAATGTTTTATCTAAATACCATATGAGTTATTTAGTCTATACTGATCATAAACAAGAATAATTTAGTTTATCATCCAAGAATACTTCTCATTATGATTATATGCTTACCATTTTTTAAATATTGAACTTATTGGATGGATGTACTTTGTGTATTAGTTTTGTATTTTATCATTATTTTATTATCCATACAAGTATATTTTTTTTAGTGTAAATAAGCACTTATTTAGAAGATATATAATAAATTTATATAAATCCGCCTAGGCCCTTGCCCTTGGCCGACTAGCGCCTAGGGTTTTAGAACCTTGACGTGAAGAGATTTAAAGCAGAGAAGGAGAAAATAGTCGGATGTGACGACTCAATAGCAAGTGCAACCTTCCAAAAATGACTCCTAGCAGACTACCCGATGTTTAAGGAGTTAATCATGAAAGAATATCTAACTATGGCAGACTCTTTCGCTCTGGCAGAGAAGCATGCTCTCTAGGATGAGGCTCGGCAAGCAGACAAGGCGCTTGAGCAGCCACGGAAAGAGTTGGCAGTGGTTCAAAAGAAGAAGGACAGGAAGCAGTACAACCAAACAGGCAGGAGGCTAAGCGTAAGGATCAACCCATGAATAAAGAAGGTTTAGCATCCAAAACCTACTATGAGTTCTCGATCCTTATCCACCAAATCCTCCACGACATCAGGAGCGAACCATGGTTCGAGCTACCAAAGCAATCAAATAGAGATACTTCCAAGTTGGTGTTGGAAATGTGCCCTAAAACCAATCATATGATGATACTTTATGGACATTTCACATGTTAAACTAATCTAGTTTAATATTAAGGGCAAAGATTATTGTTTGAGCCGTCTCATATAAATGTTATATGCTTAAATGATAAGTCCAAGGAATATGTGATTGGAAGAATGCGATCTAAAGAAGTTAGATTCATGAGACCATTCTTTCGTTGACACATCCTAAACGTTCCTGATCATAGGATTGTCAATTGTGCATTGACAGTCCGTTAAGATCAGTACGTGCTATGTCTTCTCTCAGGGAGAGTGACTAGTCTCGAGTCATTGGTGTATGTGACATCAAGACAAGTACGTAGGTGCTCAATAGAGAATGAGTTCACTGAACACGATCAACGAAGAGTTCTCATATTCATGTCACATGAGAACTCATGGTTGGGATAATGCAAATTAGTCTTTTGACCTGAGGCATCACAGTTGTCTTGTGGTTAGGTCCTTAATCTTTGATTATGTCAAAGTCACTCCATCAGGAGGGTGTCCAAGGCATCGTTGGGGTTAAGCCACTTAGTCATGGAGGCAAGTGAATGCGCAACAAGGGATCTCTAACCTTTAAACTGTTTGAGGGAGAATACTCTATGATATGATTAAGAATCTTTGGCCAAAGTTTGAATGAGATTTAGGAATGTGTTCCAAATCACATTCAAGGTAATCATATAAGCACAAGACTCACATTGGATAGTAGACATGAATAAACTATCAAACCAAACAATGTGGTCAAGAGTATTGTATTAGAGAAAGACCGTATTGCATTTGTAATCCTAAAGCTGAATAGGTTCTCCACCTCTTCTGATTAGCTTGGGTAACCATGACATGCTGCTAGGCGTCAACCATGGTTTGTGGAAGCCCTAAAAGTATATTATCACTAACGGGAGAATTGAAAGTAAGTTTCAATTCACAATCGATTAGAAAGAGTTTTAATCGCCCACTGCCTCGCTAAAAGGAACCTAATGGATCGTTCACCGAGTAAGGTAGAGTTTGAAGAAACAACGGAGATGAGTAAGAATAATTAAATGGTTTAATTATTTATCCAATGGCAAGGATTAATTAATATGTTAATTAATCAAACGAATAAGTTTGTTAAAAGACCTCGGGATAGTTGTGGACCTTAAGGCCCAATGGGCTTCGAACGTCAAGTCCATTGACTTAAGTTGTATGACAACTTAATGAATAATGATTCACAAAGGCCCAAATAGCCCAAATAAATCCCTAAGGCCGGCCATGTTAGAGAAGGAGTGGGTTTTGACTTATTTACAAGTTTGCCACTCAAATGAATTAAGGTATTAGTGTGACTTAATAGCCAAAATTCATAAAGGGTTATTTTTGGGGGAAAGGATGAGAACACAAGCTCTCCTTTCTCTCTAAAATTTCGGCCAACCTTGGAGGGATCATCTAGCAATCAAACTCCTCCAAGGTCACTCATTTCTTCTTCATTATGCCTTGGTGATGAATCATTAGAGGTTCTCAATTTTGGGAACTTGGAGAAACCTTTTCATCCATCCAAATCCATGGATCTAAGATGCAAGGAATGAAGGCCCTCTCTTTGGGTGATTAGCCTTTGCTCATGCAAAGAGGAATCTACAAAGGTATTGATTTCTCAACTCACTTTGTTTTGAGTTGAGTCTTGGTTCACCTATCTACTAGGCTTTGAATTTCATGGGTAAATGTTTTGTTTTTAAGTGCATACAAGCATGATTCCGCCTTTAATTGTTAATTGCATGCTATTGATGTTGCTTAAATGAACATGTTTTTCACAAATATTCCTTCAGTTGGACCACACCAAGTACTACGCTTTCCACCAAGGTCCTGTTACACAATTGACGACTGCTACACTTGGAAGAATTACCTAGTGATGCGTTACGAATGTGACACATAAATTAAACCCTATTTGTGACAATTGTAGTAATGATGTAAGTAGGGATCGTTCTAATCGGGGATTAACTAGGGGTGCTAAGCACTTGACTCAAATAAATAAAACTAATCTTTAAACACTTAATTCACTTAACGAAAACTCAAAATAAGGCCACAAGACTCCAAATACTTAAAAACAAAAAATAAGATAGATTAAGACTAAACAAAATATGGGGGGGGGGTGATTGAGGTTTTGACGAAATTAAACTAAAATGCAGAGATTGTAATTAAGGGCAAAATGTAAATATGAATGTGATGAAAATATGGATGAATGCTAGCTAGAAGGTTCTTCTCCACACATGTTACACTTGCATACAAGATGATTTTCGGTTGGTCTTTCGATGAATTATGAAACTCAACACCCCGAGTTAATTAGGTCCGCTTAAATTAACCGTCAAGTTTTCCTTAAGTTAATGAATTGGATGATTGCATGCGACAACCCAAAGCATTCCCCACAAGTTCCCTACATGAATTGCATAATAGAGATACAAGCAAGAATCATTAAGCATCATGAAAACTATAAGTGTTGACGAGGCATTCGTTACTATGAATTGCATGAAACTTATGCCAAGAATTTACTTAACGCGATTGTTTATAAGCAACCTCCACTACTTGTGAATATAAGTTCATAACTATTAGGTTAAACTCACTTATATTTTAGCGTCATATTCATGCATGAAAATTAAGCGTGCACTCTCAATAAACATACATAAATAGGTTATCAATCAAATAGTTAAACAAATTGAATCCACAACTCATGAAATTCCAACCAAAGGTAATCAATTCATATTGCAAGCGTAAACATGGTTTCGAATCACCCCCTAGCTATGGGGGGTTTACTTCCTCATACGTACAAAACAAAGATACGTAAATTTAATCATTGAAATCAAGGAAAAGAAAACACCTAAAAATTCCAACAACTCAAACTTGAATTGTATGAACGTTTAGGCCCTTCTCCTCCTCTTTGTTGCGGCACAAGGTCTAAGGATAGGTTTTGGATTGGTGTTTGTATGGAGGAATGGTTGGATAGTGTTTTGGAGGGTTGGGGAGTGGTGGAAATAGAAGAGAAGAATGCTGGAAATGGAATGGGGAGGCACGGTAAGGAAGTTTCAGGATGTGTTTTTGTGTTGAAGTGTGTATGAATGGAGGTGTGGAATTGAATGATCCTTTGTGGCTGCAATGGATGCTTATTTATAGATGGATGAATGATTAAAAGAGGGAATATGACAGCTAGGAGGGAATGATTAAAGAGGGAATGCATGTGGAATGGCAGCTAGGTTGGTTGGTGGAAAGCTGGAATTGCAAGGGGGGTGCACGGCAATGAATTGTTTTGGGTGATGGGTGCATGTGTTGGCTGAATTCTTTGTTGGGAAAGCATGTGAGGGAATGATTATGGTGAATGATGATGAATGCATGTGGAAGTGTGGCTGAAATGAAGGAGTAGGAAGGCTGGAAAGTGGAAAGGGAAGGCACGGCAAGGGATGAATTTGTGTGTGTATGGGAATTTCTGGTTCTAAGGCTTTGTTTGATTGGGCTAGGCCTTTTGTTTTATGTCCTAAAGTGCATACAAGGCTTCAATTTCGTCCAACACTTTGGCTCCAAGCATAAGCTATCCATTCTAAGCCCAATTTTGCTCCAAAATGCTCCAAATTGCACCTTTTTGCTTCCTTAGCCATATGAACCTAGAAACACACGAAAATGGCATAAAGGACTAAAATAACTAAAGAAACACAACGTAAATGCACGAGAACAGGCCAATTAAGTCGCATAAATATGCTCCTATCACCTAGAGAAGCTTATGAAGGAAGCCAAGGTTGATAGATACTTGGACAAGCTGGCTGCGCAGCCTAGAAGGAATGCGGATGTTGACGAAGAAGCACCCAACAAGACGATTCAGATTAACGGCATCTTCGCTAAATCTCAGTGTTCTAAAAAGCGGCCTAAGCAGCCGCCTAGGCAGTGGTTGTCTGTCAACCGATGCGATTTGCCTATAATCGGACTAAAAAACGGATAGCTATTAGGCTGCAACTGGACAAAGTTTGGTAGGATTAGGCAGCGCTAGACGAAGTTATGTGGGGCTAGGCGGGTTTATGTGGAAACCGAAATCTGCAAAAAAAAAAAGAGTTGCAAAGCAGCAACAACTCGCTAAAGAAGACAAAGCCGCCTACTTCTTGAAGTTTCCCTTTACCTAAACGAGGTCGTTTGCAAAAGATATCGATTAATTTTGCTAACTTTTCGTTTGTATACCTTGGTTTTCTAAACTAACTGTACAGAATCTCGACCCCACCATTTTATTCTTTTTCTAATCTTTCTAAATCCACCTTTCTTTTGTCATCTGATTACCCATTTTCCCTTATTTTTTCCTTCATGACCTCAACTTTCTTTTTGTCGTTTCCATTTATCATTTTTAAAAATTATTTATTTATCCTTTGTAACTTTTATTTTCCTTCTTTATTTTATTTTGTATTTTAAGACTCCACCAGATTCTCTTTAAATTAAACTCTCACATTATATACATATTGTGTTATTTCCTTAAAAAAAATAATATAAGTATTATTTGATGTTTATTTATATAATATATAGTAAAATTTAATTAAATCTAGGCTCCCGCCTAGGTGCTAGACCCCAGTCTGTTGCTCGACTAGTGCCTAGCGTTTTTTAGAACTTTGATTATCTTATATTTGGATTTCATACAAGTATAATTTTTTATAAGTGTCAATATGCACTTATTTACAAGATATATAACAAATTTACCTAAATTTGCCTAGGCCACCTAGGCGTCCACCTAAACCCCGCCTAGCCGCCTAGGCGTTAGGTGCCAGCCCGTCGCCCGACTAGTGCCTAGCGTTTTTTAGAACCTTGCTGAATCTAAGCACTTGGGGGCCACCAACAATTCAAAGAACATGAACATCTAGCAGGCTCTACTAGTCTCGCAAGTCCAAACAGTCGACACCCGACCTGAACCCATCATTGGCTTCATTGAGCAAGATGTTGAAGGTATCGATTTCCCCACACAATGACGCACTAGTGGTATATGTCCAACTAGCCCATACCATAGTCGACAGAATGATGGTTGACAATAGAAGTGCAGTCAACCTACTTTAACTCTCAATAATTTAAAAGATGGGCCTGGAAAGCACAATCATACGTCGAGCGGATGTACTCACTAGATTCAATGGACACCTCGACTACCATCGGCCATATCACACCTAATGTGAAAACACCTCCAATTGTCTCAAAGTAGACATTCACAATAGTAAGTGACCCGTCTCCCTACAATAGGATTCTAGGGAGACCTTGGCTAATAAAACTGGATGCCGTCACTTCCGTCAAGTATCAAAAAATTCGATTCCACATCCTAGGAGGAGGAGTCGGAGAAATCAAGTCTGACTAGGTCGCATCTCAACGATGCATTGGGCAAGTATTGAAATCAAAGAAAAAGACATTTACCTCCGTAGAGGCTACCGAGGTCTAAAATGATGATGAAGCTACTAAATAACAACTATAGCAAGCGGATCAAGAAAATGGTGTTCAAACTAACGTGCCAGCAGATGAGATGGGATGGAAACCTGAAGAGGATGCCAAACACATCATTCTTGATCCCCAGCAGCCAGAGAAGACTGCTAGTATCGACTTACGTTTGAGCCTGAAGGAAAAGGAAGAACTCACGATTTTCCTTAAGGAAAATCATGACATCTTCGCATGGTCACCTTTCGACATGCCCTTCATCAACCCCAAGATAGCTTGCCAAAAGTTGCACATCGACCCTACTGCCAAACCGATGATCTAAAAAAGAAGGCATTTTGCACCCAAACGAGTGACGTTCATCGAAGTGGAAATTGACAAGCTACTAAAGGCCGGATTCATAGAAGAGGTAGCACACTCAGCATGGCTTGCCAACATTGTGGTAGTAAAAAAGAAAGAGAATGGCAAATAAAGGGTTTGCGTAGACTATGCCGACCTCAACTAGGCATGCACAAAGGATCCTTATCCACTTCCCCGAATCGATTTATTAGTAGATCGAACTTCTAGGAACTAGTTGCTCAATTTCTTGGATGCATACTTCGGCTACAACCAAATAGCCATGTATGTGCCCGACAAGGAGAAAATCACGTTTGTGATCGAGCGAGGCACCTATTGCTACAAGGTCATGCCCTTTGGCCTCAAGAACATGGGAGCCACTTGCCAAAGGTTAGTGAACATGATATTCAAGAAGAAAATTGCAGTAACCATGGAGGTCTACGCCAATGACATCATGGTGAAAGGCAAACAACAATCAGACCACATCGGCAACTTGGCAGAAACTTTCGAATAGAAAGTACAAGATGAAGCTCAATCTCGCCAAATGCACATTTAGAGTATATTCAGGTAGATTCTTAGGGTACCTAATAATCAACGAGGAATCGAAGCACATCCCACGAAAAACACATTAAAACACATTAAAAACACTTAAAAACAGTGAGTAACAACGTTAGAAGTGATAGGTGATAAATCCCACGAAAATCAGTGAAAAATCATTTGTTTACCCCTTCCTGATAAGAGGATATTTAGGCGACTTACTTAGCTTGTTTTCATGCATTTATGTTGTTAATTCATAGTTGTTTTAGTAGTTTAAGCCATTTTCGTGTGTTTTTAGGTTCATATGGCTAAGGAAGCAAAAAGGTGCATTTTGGAGCATTTTGGAGCAAAATTGGGCTTGGAATGGATAGCTTATGCTTGGAGCAAAAGGAATGGATGAAATTGAAGACCTAAAAGAGTTAGGATTCCTAATCACAAGAGGATTCCTAATCAAATGAGGAATCCTAGTCAAAGAAGGTTTCCTACTTGAAGTAGGAAAGTTAAGCCAAGGTTTCCTATTTTGGTTTAACCTTTCCTAATCCTTAAAGACTCCATGTTTCAGCAATATCAAGGACTTCTACCTATTCTAGGTGACAAAACAATGTTCCCTTGCAACCCAAATTCCTTGCCGTGTATCCCCTTGGTGTTTCCCTTCCTTGCCGTGCAAGGGAGGGCCTTGTTTCCTATTCTAAGCATTAAAACACATTCCTTTTTCATATCAAACTCAGCCATAACTCACATACCCTTTTCTATTCCAATGTCCTTGCCTAATTTCAGAAATAAATGACATTCTCCTTCTCACAATTGAATGCCGCAAGTTACTTCCTTTTCCCTTTAATTTCTGACTTTGTGTTTCTTATTCTTGAAGGATTTGGAGTTAATTCTTTTCCTAAACTAAGTAATAAAGCCTTAGGATTATTTCTTCCTTATAAAAACCCTATGCCGCACCCTTATTGACCCTAATCACCCTTCCACACAACCTGCCTTCATTCATTCAAAAATCTATCCTTTGCCTCAGCCTTCCATCCAACCTTTCACCATTCCCCTACTTCTAAGCCTTCATCCAAGCCTTCATACACCACCCATAACCCTTGCCGCACTACCCTACCTTCCTAAATCCATTCAAAACCCAGAAAATCATCCACAAAACCACCCTAGACTCTTGTGCCGTGACTTAGCAAGGAAGAGGAGAAGGAAGACGAAGCCTTGGACGTTTGTGCATTCGAGTTGGAGTGTTGGAACGTTTTTAGGTGTAATCTATCTTTTGTTTTCAATGTTTAATTCTATTTTCCTTTGTTTTGTTATAAACATGAGAGGCTAAACTCGTTTTAGCCTAGGGATGCTTTGAAACCATGATTACATTTATAATATGAGTTGATAAATTCCAGTTGTGATTTCATAAATTGTGAATGCAATTTACTTAACCGTTTGATGGATAACTTATTCTTGTATGTCGATTAGGGAGGCCTACTTAATTTGCATGCTTGAATTTGGTGCTAGAATATAAGGGAGTTTCACATAATCGTCACAAACTTATATTCACAAGTAGTTAAGGTTGTTTTCACAATCATGTTAAGTAAATTCTTAGCATGAGTATCATGATGTCATAGTTACAAGTGCTTTGTCAATACTTATGGTTTCCATTGAACGTAATGATCTTTGATTGTATCTCTATTATGATGTCATGTAGGGGACTTTTGAAGAATGCTTTGGGTTGTCGTATGATGTCATCCAATCCACTAACTTAAGGGAAATCTGAGGGTTAATTAGTGATGTCACGGTTAATCTAGGGTGTTGAGGTTCATGGTTTATCGGAAAAGCAACTGGAAATCAATTTATGTTTGAATGTATCATGTGTGGAGAAGTATCCCTTGGCTAGTCCATCATCCATTGGTTTTACTTAATTTCGTCAAAATCTGTTTTCAAGTTTTTAATTTACTTGTTTTTCTTTTAAATTCGTCCAAAATCAAATCCCCCTTACTTACTTGTTCTAAATCTGTCCAAAAGTGTCTTTTTGAGTCTTTTGAGTAAAAAATAATTGTATTTTCGTCCAAAGTGAGTCCTAGAGTCTAAATTGAATCTTTTTTATTGTTTTGAGTAGTTTTGAGTCTTTAAAGTTTGTTTAGAGTCATACAAGTTTAGTTAAGAGTCTTTTGAGTTTATTTAAGTGTTTTAAAGCATATTTTCACATCTTTGAGTCGATTTTCATTACATTGGCAATCCCTCCTAATCCCCGGCCTAGAACGATCCCTACTTATATCTATACTACAATTGTCAAAAAGAGGGTTTTAATTTGAGTGCTATCTTTTATCACATCACCTCCCCCCACACTTAAACCAAACATTGTCCTCAATGTTTCAAACATAGACTCACAAACAAACAAACAAATAACACAATTAACACACACGACAATAATGGCAAAGTAAAAGCAATAAAGAGTAGGGTTTAGGAACGCAAATCTGGTTATGGAGTGTTAGAGATTCCTAGGTCTTCTTTATTTGAATGCATAGGTTGCCTCCCAAGAAGCGCTTGCTTTAACGTCTTCCAGCCGGACGATACCTCTTTTTAAGTTCCCCTAGGTCCCATGGCATGGAATTGATCTTTGAATAGGAGGTGATACTTGAAATGATCCGGTAATGGTTTAAATTCTTGAGTGGGTGCCTGAATCATTAACAACATATAAGTATAAAACAAAATTAAAATTCAGGGAGGTGGCTTACCTGTGTGCTCCGACATGAACTCAAGAATAAACACCCCTTCGAAAGTTGTAGGACTAGAAAATTCAGCCAGATTTGGTGTTTTGAGAGTTATGACTTGTCCCATGACATAAAATCTAACTTCTTTGGGAATTGTTGTCTCAAGTATATCATCTTTGATGAATTCTAGACATTCCCCAGCCACTTCTTTCTCTTGAATCATTCTTCTTGTTGTACAAAATTCGTTGGACAATACAACACATTCTAAAACTTGATTTATTTACATCTTTGGAAGGGCTTCCAAGATGTCTTTTTCACTCTCTTCTTCCTTGGAAATCATGAACCTGCACGGAATAGGGACATTTGGTGGAATAGGGCTAGGAAGAATTGAATTTGGGCTTACCTTGATTGTAGTGGACGACATAGAGGGCATATGGGGTTGCGGCAAGGGTGGTTTTTCGAGCAGCGGCTGTTTATCCATATTTTGGCTTGGTTTGGACGTCTTGGGTTCATCTCCAACCTCCATGCCACTTTCCAAGATGATAGCTTCAGCAATTTCAACAGTTGAGTCGGATAGTTCACTTTGTTCTTGCATTTGCCCCATGAATTCCGTAATCTCTCCCATTTGATTCTTCAATTCGCTCATCACTTGGCCTTGATTTTGTAAATCCTGGGTTAAAGAAGTTAGTATTGGAAGAATTTTATCATAATTTAATGACAAACCTGAATTTGGTTGGGATTGTTGTGGGGGAGGTTGTGGTGGCTGCATAGGCGTTGTATAGAACTCCTTATATAGCTGCCAATATTCTTCTTGTTGAGCCTCCTTGGCTTGATTTTGTGAGCCCTGTGCCAAAGAAACTAATTCATCAAGAATTTGAGCACAATTTATTGACGAACCTGAGTTTGGTTGGGCATAATGTATATGAGGTTGTGGTGGCTGTGCAGTCTTGAATATAACTCCTCATATGGCTGCCAATATCCTTTGTGTTAAACTTGTTGAGATTCCCACCACATAGAGTTTGAATGATCACTCCAATCTCTTTGTGGACATTGATTTGCTTAATATTCTTGCCTATAAGAAGCACCAAATGTAGGGACACTTTGCATTGTGGACCCTTCGGCATATTGTGACAACTGAGAAGTAAGATTCGCTATTTGAGCTTGAAGATTAGCAATTGCCATGTCTTGCGTCTCTAGTACCTGAAATCAAAGAAATAAAACTAAATCAAATATCAAAAGAAAAATAAACAAACAAACAAAGGGATGAGCAATTTTACTAATCCCTGGCAACGACGCAAAAATTTGATGTGCAATATTCTAACACTCAAATTCAAAACCCTATGATTGTAGTATGCGTAAGTAGAAATACATATATATAGGGTAGGGTTTGGCAGAAACCAAGTTGAAAAAGGATTAGGGTGTTTGAATGGATTATGACTCCTAGAATCAGATGGGAAGTATTTTAAATAGGATACGGACTGCTTTTGTAGCTGGAGATAATATGAGATAATGTTGGATAAAGTGGAATAATGTTTGGATAAGATAAGTTTGGATAAGGTTGGATAAGATTATGTCTTTCCTTGTCTTCCAAGCTTCCAAATTTGATTCCTCCTAATTTTAGCACATATTTAGCACATGTTAAATACCAAAAACGTCCAGCCCTACTGCTCCACACGCATGCTATCCAATCCAAATCCAAAACTGCTCCAAATTGCTCCATTTAGCCATTTATTGTCATCTTTACCAATTGGACGTACAATAATACGAAAATAACTTAAATTACGATAATAAATGGAAATTAACAAAGCAAATGCAAAGAAATAAGATAACAAAGTCGCACAAATATGCTCCTATCATGAACAACAAAGAGATCGAAAAGCAATTGAATGCCTACAATATGAAAAGCAATTGAATGCCTACAATATGAGGAAGTACCATGTGTGACCTCTACATAAAAGCCCAAAGAACTCAAGCAGCTCAACGGGCACCACCTCACGAGCCGAGGATTATCCAGTTGTTATGTAGTCTCTACTTTAGAGCTAAGTTTTCGTTCATTTCACTCATTTTTCAATGAGGAATTCTGAAGTAATTTACAACTTGGCTCTCGACTACATGTTTACAACAACTGATCACTCATGCACTTCAAAAGAAGATCACACCCTTCTTAGAGACTCATCCCAGGAATTGCACCTTTCCGAGGGACCAACCATGCTCTCTAGTGTGAAAAGGTAAACCAATTCCCTAACACCCACATGGGTCTTTGCTCTCCAAAGCGAGAGGATAAACTCTACACTCTGAATATCTAGACATGGATGAGACGGGTTGCCTTAGTATAACTAGATGCACAATGGCTTGCGCTGGGATTCCCAGAAGTAGCCATAATGGTCTATTTCAAGGCTTAGCTAATGGAAGGATTTTAGGTTTCTTGGCCTAATCAGCGAGAAATCGGGGCACAGAGACGAATGGGGCACATTACGCATTACGCAGTACGCCATATGGATGGCTACCCTGGAACCCTAAAGCTACTACCGAGTGCATTAAGGTAGCCTATGGTTTCCAGAAGACTGCCTACGGCTTGCCTTTCGAGCAGTAAGCCGTGCTAAACCTATACTGTTGGAAATGTGCCCTAAAGCCAATCGTATGATGATACTTTACAAACATTTCACATGTTAAACTAATCTAGTTTAATATAAAGGGCAAAGATTATTATTTAAAGTCGTCTCATATAAATGTTATTTGCTTAAACGATAAGTCCAAGGAATATGTAATTGGGAGAATGTGATCTAAATAAGTTAGATTCATGAGACCATTTTTTTTCGCATACATATCCTAAACGTTCCTGATCATAAGATTGCCAATTGGGCATTGACAGTCCGTTAAGATCAGTATGTGCTATATCTTCTCTTAGGGAGAGTGACTAGTCTCGAGTCATTGGTGTGACTGACACCAGGACAAGCATGTAGGTGCTCAATAGAGAATAAGTCCACTGAACGCAATCAACAAGGAGTTCTTATACTCATGTCACATGAGAACTCATGGTTGAGATAATGCAAAATAGTCTTTTGACCTGAGACATCATAGTTGTCTTGTGGTTAGGTCCTTGATCTTTGACTATGTCAAAGTCACTCCGTCAAAGGGTTTCCATGGCATAGTTGAGGTTAAGCCACTTAGTCATGGAGGCAAGTGAATGCCCAACAAGCGATCTCTAGCCTTCAAACCATTTAAGCGAGAATACTCTATGATATGATTAAGAATATCTGGCCAGAGTATGAATGAGATTTAGGAAGCCGTTCCAAATCACATTCAAGGTAATCATATAAGTAAAGAATCACATTGGATAGTACACATGAATAAACTATCAAACCAAACAATGTGGTCAAGAGTATTGTATTAGAGAAAGACCATATTGCATTGTAATCATTAATTGAATAGGTTCTCCACCTCTTCTGATTAGCTTGGGTAGCCATGATATACTGCTAGGTGTCACTCATGGTTTGTGGAAACCCTAAGGGTGTATAACCACTAAAGGGAGAATTGAAAGTATGTTTCAATTCACAATCGATTTGAAGAGTTCTAATCGCCCACTGCCTCGCTAAAAGGAACCTAATGGATCATACACCGTGTAAGGTAGAGATTGAAGAAACAATGAAGATGAGTAAGGATAATTAAATGGTTTAATTATTTATGGCTAGGATTAATTAATATATTAATTAATCAAACGAATAAGTTTGTATTAGACCTCGGGTTAGTTTTGGGCCTCAAGGTCCAATGGGATTTGAATGTTAAGTCCAATAACTCAAATTGTATGACAACTTGAAAACATAAAGGGCTTAAAAGCCCAATAAACACCATAAGTGTGAGGGGTAGTGAACTTGGCTTAATTGCAAGTTTGCCACTCAAATGTGAGGTGGTATAAATGCATCTTTATAGCCATTTCATCATTAAGGGTCTTCTTTGAAGAAATTGGAGAGAACACAAGCTCTTCTTTTCTCTTTAAGAGGTTGGCCATCCTAGAGGAAAATAGCTAGCAATCTTTCTTCCTCTGGTCACTCATCTCTTCCTTAATGCTCTCCTTGGTGTGGAGACTTAGAAGTTCCTTATTTTGGGAACTTGGAGAATTCATTCCTTCATATATCCAAGAAGTCATGGAGCCAAGAAGCAAAATTCCTCCATCCACATCCATGGAGTCAAGGAGCAAGGAGACTAAGGAAAGAAGGCCCTCACATGGGTGAATATCATTTGCTAAGCAAAGAGGTGCTTCAAAGGTATAAAGGTTTTTCAACTCTTTTCTTTAAGATTTGAGTTGAGTCTAGGTTCACCACAATTACTAGGCCTTGAATTTCTTAGGTAAAGTTTTGTTTTTGAGTGCATACAGGCATGATTTTGCCTTTTAATTATTAATTACATGCCTATATGTTGCTCAAATGAACTAGTTTTCACAAATATATCCTTCATATACAACCGCACATTTATGTGGAAGGTTAAACAAGTTGGCGCGCATATACAAAGCTTCGTCCACTGCCAACATGTTACGCAGTCGATGGGCTTCATTTCTGCCAAAGCGCGGAACGACCTACACCAAGTCCTAAAGTGTTGTGATTCTTACTACACAACTTATGGAATTGGAGAAAACCAAGGTTAACAGATAAGTGGTCACGTAGACTCGTCTGCTTTTGTAAGTTAGGCATTCGGCTGCCAACCCTATGGTTAACAACTTTGCAAAAATTCTAAACCAACACCTACAGCTGTATAGGCTACATGAGCCTATCTGCTTATAGAAAAGCAGCACTCATGCCGCTGGTCTAAAGGTCAAAGGTTGGGCGTAAACAAAAGAAACAAAGATGAAGGAAAGTAAAGGAAGCAAGTTTATTAAATTTTCTAGCAAAATATATAAACAAATAGCAAAGGCCGAAGGAGTTTAAGCAAAACAAAAAGCAACAAGGAAAACAAAGAAAATTGTAAAGGCTACCTAGAAGACCACTCTTCAGCAGCTTGGACATCTCACGACTACTCGGTCACCACACCTTCAGCAGCCGCCACACTTTCAGCAGCGACATCATCCAGCGCTTCACCCCCGGCTACCTCAGCCTGGGCACCAACTTCTCTGACTACTTCACCAATGGAAACCTTAAAAGTAAAGGCAAGCAAGTCTTTCGGAGAAATAAATAAGGTCTTAAAGTCTTTCCCAACAAACTCGAAGTCAGATGGCTTACCAAAGAAATGATCTACATAACCCAGCTTGTAGAAATCGGCCTGACTCTAAACAAGCGAAGCCTCGAGCCCAGCCTCGAGTCCTTCAGCTGCTCGTTCTCCTCGAGCAGACCAACGTGGACACGCTGCAGCTCATCCACTTCTTGCAAACTTTTGTTGATCTTCAGTGCACCTTGGAGTTCCAAACACTTGAGGTTCAAGCTTATTGACAATTTTCTTAAAGTGGATCACTTGATTATAAGCAGCAATCAGCTCTTCATCCTTTGCATAAGCAACATAATGAAGCTCAAAAATGGCAAGCTCAAGATCTTGAATCTGAGGTATGTAACAACCAATCTCATTCTCTGCACTTTCATACTTAACTTGGATCGCGTCAAGCCTAGTCTTTAAGTCAAAGATCTCCTAGTGAGTGGCCTCAAGCTGCAGAGAAGTGGGGGCAGAGATATTGGACCCCTTTAAAGCGACGAACTAAGACTCCAACTTTCTGATATTCTCGGCAGAAGAATAAGCTTCAGTTGCCATAGTTTTTGCCACCTCATTGGCATTTTTGGTACCCTCTTGGTTAAGGAGCATAGACTCGGCTGCCAAAATCGTCATTTTCTGCATCATAGCAAGCAAATCAGTCATTTTATATTCGGTCGTATGCTTCGAAAATGAACTTGGGCAAACAACCCCTCTAACGTCATCAACAAACTTGGCACACGCGTCCATATCTTCAAGTAGATCTGGTTTCAAGAGTGCACAAATCTCAGCAGCCTCTAGAAATAGACTTAGTGGATTTCTCACAACTGCCCACGTGTGTAGTCTCCTCTTTCTCAGTAGGTGAACCAGTCTCAGCATCAAGAGAAATAGGCCTTGACGCCACTTTAGCAGCAAAGTTCACCTACCACTTTTCATAGTAGCAAAAAGATGAACTGGACTTAGCTCCTAACAGACGTCTAGGTACAGACTTCGGCACTGAGGCATGGCAGAACCTCTACACTGAGCAATCCTATTAGCAATTGTACTAGCCATTTTTAGCATGGCAGACGTCACAGGCTCAGATCTAGCAACCTTATTTTTCTTCCAAGTGGAAGAAGTCAAGTTAATCACAGCCCTCTCGACAGCAGACGAAACCTTACGAGCAGCAGACGAAGTCTTCAGTTTTTTTCTCAACCGACATCTCTTAAGTAGGCAAGGAAAATCTCTTCTTTCCACCTTCATTCATAGTAGGCTCCACGATAGCAATCAGATGAGCCAATGTATCCGCCTTGATCCTTTTTATCTCCTTTCTCGGGAGCAGCCCACCTTTCTCCTAGCGAAGAGGACTAAGCAGCCAACGTCATTCACAGTACTCAGTAGAAGAGCTCAACCCAGGTTAGCTTTTCTCTCATCTTTTCTCTCGGACAAGCAGGCAAGAAGCCTACATGCCCAGCATTCTAGCAGACCATGAGGCCACGACCTCCTCATTTTTCTCAATTGTTGGCTTGGCCTACATCAAGTCTAAGAGCCCAAAGGTCATGAGCTATGCAACTCGCCTAGCACTGCGGCCCAACGCCTCAATCCGCAGCCCCAGCCACACAGCTACCCTTGGCTTTAGCCAAGTGATAGGAGCATATTTATGCAACTTAGTTAGCTTGTTTTCTTGCATTCAGTAAGTTAGTTTCTATTTATTATAGTGATTTAAGCTATTTTCGTGTGTCTGTAGGTTTAAATGGCAAAAGAGGCAAGAAAGTGCATTTTGGTGCATTTTAGAGCAATTTTGTACTGGAATGGATAGCTTGCATATGGAGCAAGGTGGATGGATGAATTTGAAGTTCAAGAGAGGCTAGGAATGTGCTTAATATCTGGAGAAACAAATTTGGAAGCTTGGAAGATAAGGAATCAGCTAAGAAGAAGGAAACATTATCTAAACAACCTAATCTTATCCAAACCTTATCCTAACCTAATCTTATCCCACCTTAATTCTAGCTAAAAGGAGGACATCTAAATGACATTAGGATACCTACAAATCATGTTTCTAAAAGCCTTATCCTTCTCCTACATTGATGCCGCACCCTTTATCCCTTGTTCTTCTAGAAACCTGCCACAATATCCTTTCTAGAAGCCTAGTTTCTGCTGAATTACCCTAGTCCTTTTCCTTCTCAACTTATGCCATGCCTTATCCTTGTCCTCCAAGGCTTTGTGCCATGAAACCCTAGCATATAAATACATATTTCTGCCGCATAATTCATACAACACACATGAGAGAAATTCAGACAAATACAAAGAGTGTGCCCAGGTTTCTAAGAGTTTTTAGAGACTTATGCCGTGCAAGGAAAGAAGGAGAGGAAGAGTGATGTGCCTGCCACCATCCAAGGGAGTGCCGCTGCGTACTTTGGAGTGTTATAGCGTTTCTGGGTTCTTTATATCCTTAGTTTTAGTTCGATGTTTATTTTAGTTTGGTTTTCAATTATGATGAACATGAGAAACTAAATTCTTTTTAGTTAGAGGTGAATTCAAAGCCATGAACATATATGTGATATGAATTGATTTCCTCAAGTTATTGTTTCATAAAACATGAATGCGATTTACTTATCTGTTTGATTGATAACTTATTCTTGTGTGTTGATTAAGGATGCATACTTAGTTTGCATGCATGAATTTGATGCTAAAATATAAGGGAATTTCACCTAATTGTTATGAACTTATATTTATAAGTAGTGGAAGTCACTAGTCATGATTGTGTTAAGTAAATCCATGGTAGGAGTGTCAAGCAGTTCATAGTTATGAATGTCTTGTCAATGTTTATGATTTTCATAGAACTTAATGATCTTTGATATGTATCACTAGCATGCAGTTCATATAGGGAACTTGATAAGAATAATTTGATTGCGTCGTTGAGTCTAATTCAATGAATTTAGGGAAATCTGAAAGTTAATTTGTGCTTCTCACGATTAATTTGGGGCATTGTCATTCATGGTTTAAAGGAATAATAACTGGAAATCGATTTGTGTTGCATGTGTCATGTGTGGAGAAGGACCCTCTAGCTAGCCTTTCACCCATTCATTCACCCAGATTTGTACCCTATTACTTTGTTTCTGCAAGTTTGTTTGTTTTAAGTTTAAAATTCGTCTAAATACCCCCTTAGTTCTTATTTGTGCTAGTTTAGTTTAAATTTGTCGGAATCTGTCCCCATTTAGTATTTTGAGTCTTTTTAGTTTATTTTTCGTCCAAATCATTTTCTAGTACCTGTTTTGAGTCAATTTAACTTAGTTTGTGTGTTTTGAGTCTATTTAGCTTGTTTTGAGTTGTTAGAGCCTAGTTTTTTGTTTTTGGGTCTAGTTTAGTGTTTTAGAGTTTAAATTGTGTAGATTACCATCCCTTCTAATCCCTGGCCTAGAACGATCCCTACTTACATATACTACAATTATAGGGTTTAATTTGTGTGCTATTTTTTATCACATCACCAAGTTGAGCAGCCAAAGCAATGGTCCCTGCCACAACACCTCCTCGCCCCATGCCAAGCCAACTCCTGGCCCCTGCTAGCCGATGTGCCGCACCATCCCAACGGCTGCCCCGCGACAACACTATTCAAGAAAAAGACAACGAAAATTAATTTTTTTCTTACCTCGATGCGGTGTGAAGAAGACAAAGAAAGCAACGAAAGACGGTCATTTGAGCGGGCAAGTGTAGAAGATTGCTAGGGGAGGGGGAACAAATATCCTCTAGCTTTCTCTCTCTTGTAAGGTAGAATAAATTGCTCTCAAAAGTTGATTTAATAATCTACTTAAGGTAGACTTAAGTAGACTTTAGAAGTAATTTATTTCCCTTTTCTAGAAGGATATAATTTCAATTAAAGAGGGAATCTACATCAAAACAAGAAACAATCCTCTGTTTCCTAAAGCAAAATGATCTCTACACTTGTTGCCCTTTCCTGTGAGTAGTCCAACAGGTGTTGGGGCATTTGTGGAGCCAAAAATAACCAAGAAAATTATGGAGGCGACAAATGGACTTTTGGGGTTAAAAAGACAAAATTATCCTTGAGGCACATCAGGACTCACACGCGCATGCAACAGACAATAACAGCTCAATCGAGGTTAAAGATGATCAAAATGGTATTCTTTTAAAACCGTCTCATCACTCTTCATCAAATCTTCACCCACAAGGTAACTCCCAATTATTCTTTTCAAATTGGGATTAATTGCCAAAATTAATTGATTAATTACCTAATTGATTGCAAGATATTATATAGCATAATATCTTGCAATTAGAGCCAAATTACCACCATAAGTGGCTGGTCCATATTTCCCCAAATAGCGCCAACCACACCTCTATATATAGCCCCTCATCTCTCCAAAAACCTATGTCCAATTCTCTTCTAAAATTCTCTCAACACTTTCTCTCTCAAATTCTAACTTTGGCATCGGAGATTCTTCAACCAAAGCCCCCTCATTCATCGTGGGCACGTAAAGCTATTGGCCTTGATCTTAGGTGTTAATTGATTTGCATGTGCATTTTCGTCCAAGAATGAGAAGGCGGAAATTTGCATCCACATATCTCAATCACACGTGATTATTTTATTGATGGTGTGTCGTGCCTACACAACTTCGGGTTGTGTGATGACTGATTAATATTGTTATCTTGAAAGACGTGTGGTGAGATTCAAAATTGAAGAACCATTCCTATACGTATTTAATGAGGTGTATGATGGTTAAGTTCTAAAATATGTGGCAATTGGATCTTTGTGACCATTTGGGAAATGATGAAAGGTGAGTGGTGAGTCACAATCTGAAGAGAATGATGGAATGATAATGACGGTGACCAGAGTGACAGATTGATTCGGTATTCAAAGAAAGTCCTGTGTGGACGTAGTCACTACTTTTACATTTAATCATTTGATTGGACTTATATTTACATATGTTGTATTATTATTATTGATGTGAAAATTAACTTGACACACAAATTAAACCCTAATGTTAACAATTGTAGTATATATGTAAGTAGGGATCGTTCTAAAACGGGGATTAACTAGGGATGCTAATTAACACAAATAAGACTTAAAAACACTAAATTAGACTTTATAGACTCAAAACTAACTCAAAACAGCAGTAAACAATCAAAAAGACTCAATTCTAGACCTAACAAGTGATTTTTACGAAAATAAGTCTTAACTTGACTCAAGAGACTAAAAGAAAACAGATTTTGACTCAAATAACAAGACTCAATGGAAGGGGAATTGTTTTTTACGAGTTTAAAACTTAAAACATAAATTTTGCATAAAAAAACTTTATAAAAACGAATTTGGTGAATTGAAAAAGGTGAAAGGCTAGTTAAAGGGTCCTTCTCCACACATGACATATGCATACAAACCAATTTCCAGTTATTATTCCTTTAGACTATGAATGACAACACCCCAAGTTAACTGTGATAGCACAAATTAACCATCAGATTTTCCTTAACTCATTGAATTGGATGGGATATGATAGGAGCATATTTAGGCGACTTACTTAGCTTGTTTTCGTGCATCTATGTTGTTAATTCATAGTTGTTTTAGTAGTTTAAGCCATTTTCGTGTGTTTTTAGGTTCATATGGCTAAGGAAGCAAAAAGATGCATTTTGGAGCATTTTGGAGCAAAATTGGGCTTGGAATGGATAGCATATGATTGGAGTCAAAGTGTTGGACGAATTTGAAGGCCTTGTATTCATTTTGGACATAAAACAAAGGGCCTAGCCCATTCTCTCTTAAACCAACCCCAAGGCCATGCATTTCCTTCCAATTCCAAAGCCCACAATCACTTCAAAAGCCATGCAAAGAACCATCCATTCCATAAAAAACAATCCATCAATTCACATGCAAAACCACCATTAACACACATGCACCCAAACAAAGCCAACCTAGCTAACCCTACATGCATTTCTTTATTCATTCTTCATCACATGCATTCATCATAATTTCTAACACAAAACAGCCAACACATGCAACAAAACAACTCCTTTGCCGTGAGCTTCCCAATTCCTTTCCAACATCTCACATGCATTTCCACCTTCCTACTTCATCATTTCACCACATTCTCCCTCTTTAACTCACATGCATTCATTATTCATTCACTTTGCATTCCCTTTGCAATTACACCCCACATGTCCATTTAATCATTCAACCACATTCCCATTAACCACAAAACAAATCACACAACATTACCCAATGCCGTGCACTCTCCATCACAATTTCAGCTTTCCTCCTTGCAATTCCACATGCATTCACTTCATCATTACACCACCACTCATTCTTTAATCCACATGCACATTCAACCATTCACTCAAGCACCCTTGTGCCATGTTTCCCCCTTTGTTCCCACCCATCACATGCATCATCATCAAACAAACAAGCCTTTGTCGTGGGCTTTCCATACATTTCCAGCTTTCCCTTTTATTTCCACATGCAATTCTTCATCATTGCAGCCACAAACACCTTAAACAAACAGCCATATACATCTCCACTCCTCTTATAAATACCCTTGCATTCATTCATTCACCATATCATCTCATTTCATACACAACACACCACAAACACTCTCATCTTCTCCCTTGCCGTGAGTTTCTCTCCATTTTCTGCACCATTTTCTCCACCATTCCTCATCCATTTCCATAATCCCCCAATCCATTCAACACACCAACAACATCCCTTAGTCCTTGTGCCACAATAAAGAGGAAGATAAGAGGGCCTAAACGTTCATACAATTCACGTTTGAGTTGTTGGAATGTTTACGCGTTTCTTTGATTTCAATGTTTAAATTCAATTCTCTTGTTTTGTAATATGAGGAATGGAAGAGAAGAGTGCCTAAACGTTCATACAATTCAAGTTTGAGTTGTTGGAATGTTTAGGTGTTTCTTTGATTTCAAAGTTATGAGGAACTAAACCCTTTTTGGCTAGGGGTGATTTCAATACCATGATTATTTATGTAATATGAATTGATGAATTCCGGTTATGAACTCTTGATTCGTGAATGCAATTGGCTTAACTATTTGATGATTAACTTATTTGTGTTTGTTGATTGAGGGTCGACACTTAATTAGCATGCATGAATATGTGGCTAAAGTTTAAGAAGGTTTCACATAATCGTTACTAACTTATACTTGAAAGTAGTGAAGGTCGCTTGTCACGATCGCGTCAAGTTTAATTCTTAGCATGAGTAACATGATGTCATAGTTGCAAATGCTTCGTCAATGCTTATGGTTTTCATTATTCTTAATGATCTTCGATTGTATCTCTATTATGATGACATGTAGGGAACTTTTGAGAATGTTTTGGGTTGTTGAATGATGCCATCCAATCCAATAATATAAGGAAAATCTGAGGGTTAACTAGTGATGTCACGGTTAATTTGGGGCATTGTCATTCATAATTCAATGAAGGAATAACTGGAAATTGATTCATATGCATAAATATCATGTGTGGAGAAAGAACCTCTAGCTAATTCACCAACCATCTTATTTCATCAATTTCATATTTACATTCTGTCTAGTTATTAACTTGTTTCGTTATTTCAATTTTTGTCAAACCTCAATCCCCCTTTTGCTTTAATGTTCAATATAGTTAGAAATCAATTTAGTTTGTGTTTTTAAAGCATTTTGATTCTTTTGGTTTGTCTTAGTGTTTTAACGTTTAGTTTCACATTCTTTGAGTCTAGTTTAGTGTTTTATATTGTTTTTACGTTTTTGAGTCAGTTTCCAAGAGATTACCAATCCCTCCTAATCCCCGGTCCAGAACGATCCCTCACTTATCCATTCTACTACAATTGTCAAACGAGGGTTTAATTTGAGTGTCAAGTAATTCTCACATCAAATTTTGGCGCCATTGCCGGGGAGTAGCAACTTTGCTAATCCCTTGTCTTTATTTTTTTTTGTTTTTCGTGCATTCTTATTTCAGATTCTTAGTTTGTTTGTTTTCTTGTTTTTCAGGTACTGTGTATGACTCAGCTCTCGGCCTATTATAGAGAACATCTCCGACTTTGACGGTGATTTTGAACGCACTTTGAGGAGAACGAGGAGTCAACAAGAGCCACCACAACCTCCACCACAACCTGGGCTTGAAGAAGACGAAGTAGGTGTAGAAGAAAAGCCCACGGATCAGATTTTTGAAGAAGAACAAGCCATGGCAGCAGATAATAGAACCATCAAGGAGCTTTCGGCCTCGGGTTTGGATAATGCATTGCCTCTTTGTATCCAATACCCCACGGCTGCAGAGGGGAAGACTGAGGTGTTTGAACTCAAATCCAGTTTGTTACACCATATTCCGAAGTTCCATGGCTTGTCTATGGAAGACCCCAACAAACACTTGAAGGAGTTCGAGGTGGTTTGTTCGAGCATGACCCCCGTCACTGTGGATGGGAGTATATTGAAGATGAAGGCCTTTCCATTTTCACTTATGGACAAGGCCAAAGATTGGCTCTACGAACTAGCCCCGGGAACTGTGACTTCGTGGGAGAGTATGAAGCGTGCTTTCTTGGAGAAATTCTTCCCTACTTCGAGAGTGATTCTCCTACGGAAGAAAATTAGTGGTATTCAACAGAATCATGGTGAGACATTCCCGGCTTATTATGAGCGCTTCAAGGGCCTTGTAGCTTCATGTCCTCAACATCAAATGAAGGAGGAACTTCTCCTTCAATATTTCTATGAGGGCCTCCTTCCTATCGAACGTCAAATGCTTGATGCATCAGCGGGAGGAGCATTGGTGGACAAAACACCAAGGGATGCCAAGATTCTCATAGCCAACCGAGCGCTCAACGCTCAACAATATGAAGGAGTGGGCCAAAGG
This sequence comes from Pyrus x bretschneideri, assembly GCF_019419815.1. Taxonomy (NCBI): domain Eukaryota; kingdom Viridiplantae; phylum Streptophyta; class Magnoliopsida; order Rosales; family Rosaceae; genus Pyrus; species Pyrus x bretschneideri. Next base: position 647,827 of record NW_025999821.1, on the reverse strand, counting down.
GAAGCCCCACGGCAACAAAGTGTAAATGAGGTTAGTGCTATTTCTGAAATTCAATCACAACTTGCTAATCTTACTTCTCTTGTTTCTCAGGTTGTGATTGGTCCAAAAGCACAAGAACACCAAGTTTGTGGCATGTGCTCAATTCAAGGGCATCCATCCGACAAGTGCCCTCAACTAATCGAGAATGGTGGGTGGGAATCTGCCAATGCAATTGGTTTCCAAGGACAAAATCAAAACAACCCATACTCGAACACTTACAATGCCGGATGGAGGGACCATCCAAACTTCAAATGGAGGGAACCACAACAAGCTGCCCAACAAGGAGGATTTAGGCCAAACCCCCCTGGTTTATTCCAAGCCGTATGCACCCCAACAATCCCAACAACCTTCGGCATCATCTCATTCAGGTACGTCCTTGGAAAGTAATCAAGCTATGTAATTACTAACCTCTTTTTCGCAAGGGTTGCAAAATCAAAACAACCGGATAGAAAATAACGAGAAGGAGATGATGGATATGAAGAAACAAATAGGGCAGATTTCTGAGTTCCTTGGACAGATTAGAGAACAAGGAAAGCTTCCTAGCTCAACCACAGTCAATCCAAAGGGAGGATTCGAATCCGCCAAGGCCATCACCCTAAGGGGTGGAAAAGAAGTTGGGACCGAGCCAAACAATCCCAAATCTGCCCAAAAAGTAGATGAAGAGACGACACAACCTGAGGAAGTGTCTAGCTCACCCACGGAAAGAGTGAAAAACCCAATGCCGCAGGCCCCCAATCACCTTAACTCGGCCAAATCAGGTAATTTAAATTCAAATTCATGTACTTCACATCCTAATCTGCCCAATGTACCTTTTCCTCGCAGGTTCATGCAAGAAAAAAAGGAAGAAAGCGAGAAGGACATTCTTGAAACGTTCCGGAAGGTGCAAGTGAACATACCGCTTCTCGATGCAATCAAACAGGTTCCAAAGTATACTAAATTCCTCAAGGACCTATGCAATACAAAGAGAAGAAGGGCAAACAAAGAGGTAGTAAAGGTAAGCGAGAATGTGTCCGCTGTTTTGCAACATAAACTGCCTACCAAGTGCAAAGACCCCGGTAGTTTCACGATTCCTTGTGTGATTGGACATAATCGTTTTGAACATGCCATGCTTGATTTAGGTGCATCCATAAATGTCATGCCTTATTCTATTTATGCATCTATGAATTTGGGTGAATTAAAACAAGATGGTGTAATTATACAACTGGCCGATCGTTCTAACGCGTATCCAAAAGGAGTTTTGGAAGATGTGCTTGTGCAGGTGAACCATTTAATTTTTCCGGCTGATTTCTACGTCCTAGACATGGATGATTCAGCCCATTCTACATCCTTGCCGATTCTCCTTGGTAGGCCATTCATGAAGACGGCCCGAACGAAGATTGATGTATACAAAGGCACCTTGACAATGGAATTCGATGGGGAAGTGATTGATTTTAATATTTCTGAAACTATGAGATATCCCGTTGATGACCATTCTTGTTTTTCCATTGATGTTATCGATTCTTTGGCGCAGGTATACCTTGAAGAATTGAACGAGGACGCCCTGGAAACAACCATCACTAAGGCCATAGAGTGCAAAAATGAAGGATTTGGGCCAATGCAAGGCCACGGCAAGGAGGAGGAATTCTTTGCCATGGGTTCTAGTGAAGAAATAATTGAGGTTGTGGCAGCCCTTGAGTCATTGCCACAACAATATGGTAAGGTTCGACTCTCACTTTCAAATTCAGTTTCCACTAAGATGCTACCTTCTGTTGTTCAGGCACCATCGCTTGAACTTAAGCCGTTGCCGGACCATTTGAAGTATGTGTTTTTGGGAGAAGGCGAAACATTGCCCGTCATCATTTCATCAAGTCTCACGGCAATGGAGGAGGATAAGCTTGTGAGGGTGCTGCGAGAACACAGAACGACCATAGGGTGGACTTTGGCCAACATTAAAGGAATAAGCCCTACCACATGCATGCACCGTATACTTCTTGAGGAGGGGACTAAGCCATCCCGAGAGGCTCAACGCCGTCTCAACCCTCCGATGATGGAAGTGGTGAAGAAGGAAATAATCAAGCTTTTGGATTGCGGAGTGATCTACCCTATCTCCGATAGCCGTTGGGTCTCTCCAGTTCAAGTCGTTCCCAAGAAGTCCGGAGTAACTGTTATCAAGAATGATGAGAATGAGCTCGTGCCTACACGTATTCAGACTGGATGGCGAGTATGTATCGATTACCGGAAGCTAAATGCCATGACTAGGAAAGATCACTTTCCTTTGTCATTCATCGACCAGATGCTCGAAAGGTTAGCCGGTCATGCTTTTTACTGTTTTCTTGATGGATACTCTGGATATAACCAAATTGTGATAGCCCCGGATGATCAAGAGAAGACCACATTCACATGTCCCTTTGGAACATTTGCATATCGTCGCATGCCATTTGGCTTATGCAACGCACCGGCCACTTTCCAAAGGTGTATGGTAAGTATATTTTCCGATTTTGTTGAAAAGATCATTGAGGTTTTCATGGATGATTTCAGTGTGTTTGGGAGTTCATTTGATAATTGCTTGGATAATCTGACCTTAATTTTAAAACGATGTGTTGAAACTAACCTTGTCTTGAATTGGGAGAAATGTCACTTTATGGTGAAACAAGGTATAGTTTTAGGACATATTGTTTCAGAAAAAGGAATTGAAGTAGATAAATCAAAAATAGACCTTATACGTCACTTACCCTCTCCTACTTCGGTTAGAGAGGTACGTTCGTTTCTTGGCCATGCAGGGTTCTATAGGCGTTTTATCAAGGACTTCTCCAAGATGTCCAACCCTCTTTGCCGATTGCTTCAAAAAGATGTGCCATTCAAGTTTGATGAAGAGTGTAATTCGGCATTTAACCAACTCAAGGAGAAGCTAGTCTCGGCCCCCATTATTGTACCTCCAGATTGGAGCCTTCCGTTCGAGCTCATGTGCGATGCATCCGACTATGCATTAGGAGCTGTTCTAGGACAAAGAAGAGACAAGCGGCCACATGTCATATACTATGCCTCTCGGACTCTCGATGATGCCCAATTGAACTACTCCACGACGGAAAAAGAACTTCTAGCTGTGGTTTTTGCTTTAGATAAATTCCGTTCATATTTAATTGGTACTAAAGCAATCGTTTATTCTGATCATGCAGCTTTGAGGTACTTGCTCACGAAAAAGGAAGCAAAGCCGAGGCTTATCCGTTGGATTCTTCTTCTTCAAGAATTTGATATTGAAATCCGGGATAAGAAAGGAAGCGAGAATGTAGTGGCTGACCATTTAAGCCGAATGATCCACGAGGAGCATAAACATGCCGTACCTATCCCTGAAACTTTTCCCGATGAGCAGCTGCTATCCATTGAGGTAAGTGAACCATGATATGCAGATTTAGTGAATTACTTGGTGGTTAAACAATTTCCAAATGAACTAAACAAGCACCAACGTGATAAGCTTAAAAATGATACACGTTTCTATGTTTGGGATGACCCTTATTTGTGGAAGTATTGCTCAGATCAAATTGTACGTAGATGTGTGCATGATTCTGAATTTCACTCAATTCTAAGCTTTTGTCACACATATGCATGTGGTGGTCATTTTGGCACACAACGCACTGCCCTCAAGGTTCTAGAGTGTGGTTTTTATTGGCCGACTATATTTAGGGATGCTAGAACCTTTTGTATGTCTTATGATCGTTGCCAACGAATGGGTAACATAGGTACCAAGGACCAAATGCCGCAAACCCCTGTCTTTAATGTCGAAATTTTTGATGTTTGGGGCATTGATTTCATGGGCCCTTTCCCTCCATCTTATGGTTTCACTTATATCTTGCTAGCCGTTGATTATGTTTCTAAATGGGTGGAAGCAAAAGCCACCCGTACTAACGATTCTAAGGTGGTTGCAGATTTCGTGAAAACTAACATTTTTGCTAGGTTTGGAATGCCGAGAGTAATCATAAGTGATGGAGGGTCTCACTTTTGCAATCGGACCATTGAGGCGTTGCTAAGAAAGTACCATGTCAACCATAAGGTGGTGCGTTACTAAGTAAGCACACAAATTAAAACCCTCTTGTGACAATTGTAGTATATAAATAAGTAGGGATCGTTCTTAACCGGGGATTAGGAGGGATTGCAAAGTCACTTGGAAACTGACTCAAAAACGTAAAATAAAGTTTGAAACACTAAACTAGACTCAAAGAATGCAAAACTAACAATAAAAACACTCAAACAAATCAAAAGACTCAAAGAATACAAAACACTTATAAACACAACTTAAGACACTTTTTAACTAAATTAGACACTAAGGTAAAGGGGATTGAGATTTTGACGAAAATAAATTAAATGCACAAATTGTAATTTAAAGGCAGAATTTAAATATGAATGTGATGAAAATATGGATGAATGCTAGCTAGAAGGTTCTTCTCCACACATGTCACACTTGCATACACTTTGATTTTCAGTTGGTCTTTCGATAAATTATGAAACTCAACACTCCGGGTTAATTAGGTCCGCTTAAATTAACCGTCAAGTTCTCCTTAAGTTAATGAATTGGATGGGTTAGCGCAACGCAATTCAAAACATTCTCCAAAAGTCCTTAACGTGAAAAGCACAATAAAGATACAATCAAAGATCATTAAGCATCATGAAAACTATAAGTGTTGACGAGGCATTCGTTACTATGATGAGCATGAAACTAGTGCCAAGAATTCATTTAACGCGATTGTTTATAAGCAACCTCCACTACTTGTGAATATAAGTTCATAACTATTAGGTGAAATTCACTTATACTCTAGCATCATATTCATGCATGAAAATTAAGCGTGCACTCTCAATCAACATACATAAATAAGTTATCGAACAAGCAGTTAAACAAATTGAATTCACCATTCATGAAATTCCAACCAAAAATAATCAATTCATATTGCAAGCATACACATGGTTTCGAATCACCCCCTAGCTAACTAGGGGGATTTAGCCTCTCATGTTCACAACAAGAAAAATAAAATTGAATTTAAACATAAAGAACAAAGGATGGATTACACCTAGAACGCCCAACGAATCCACTTGAATTTCTGCGCGTCTAAGTCCTCTTTCCTCTTCTCCTTGCTGCGACAGTGAGGTTAAATGGATGATTTGGATGTTATTTTGGGTTGGGGATGGATTTAGGGAGGATTGGTGGTGCGGCAAGGCTATGGGGTGGTGTGTGAAGGTTTGTATGGTGGTGGAAAGTGGTGGAGATAGGCTGCGGCTGGAATCAATTTAATTAGGGTGTTGCGGCTGTTATAGGGAGGAAAAAAAACTGGAATTGGCTCGGCAAAATGGAAAGGTTATGGACTGCACGGATTGATAGGTTTTTTTTGGGGAAATTGGTGGCTGATTAGAATATTAGGTTTTTTTATGCGGCTGCATGATATGGTTTTTGTGAATGATGGGATGCACGGGTTTTTTGGGAGAATATGGATGGAATGGCCACGGCTTAGGGTGGAAAGTAATATGGAAGGGTGGCTGCAACTGTGATGTAAAATTAGTGGCTGAAAAATAAGAAGAATAAATAAATATGGTGCGGCTACATGGGAAAATAGGGTGATTAGGGTGATTGATGAATGTGGCAGCTTGAGAAGTGAATGAAGAATCCCCCAAAGTTAGGAAAAAGGTGCGGCTGCTATGGTTTTGTGAATGAATCCATGTTTAAATCTAGGGTGCGGCTAATTGGTGGAAACCCTAGGGTTTTAGAAATTTAAACCCTAGTTTATTTTTATTAACTAAAATTCACCTAAAGGCTGCTAGAATTTAGGAAATAAAATCAGAAATTAAAGAGGGAAAGATTAAAGGGTGTGGCTAGGGCCTTGGTTTTGTGTCCTAAAGCGCCTACAAGGAATTCAAAGTGGCTAGAAGATATGGACGTTTAAGTTTAGGAAAGGTTACCAAAACGGGAAACTTAGGGTTAACTTTCCTAAAATAGGAAACCTTGTTTGAGTAGGATTCCTCGTTTTGGTAAGAATTCATCGTTGGAGTAGGATTTCGTCGTTTCTTCAAGTCTTCAATTCATTTGTTCCTCTTTCGCTCCAAAAGACTCCAATTTGCATCTTCTTGCACACTTTGGCCTTATAATCTGAAAATACACAAAAGTGGCCTTAAACACTAAAACAACTAAGTAAACACAACATAAATGCACGAGAACAAGCTAATTAAGTCGCATGAATATGCTCCTATCATAAGGTCTTCACACCTTACCATCCTCAAACAAATGGCCAAGCCGAGGTGTCTAACCGAGAAATCAAACAAATTTTGGAGAAGACCGTTGGACCAACAAGGAAGGATTGGAGCTTACGTTTAGATGATGCACTGTGGGCATATCGTACGGCGTACAAAACACCCATTGGGATGTCACCTTTTCGGCTCGTCTATGGTAAGCCATGTCATTTGCCCGTAGAGTTAGAGCACAAGGCACATTGGGCCGTGAAGACTTTCAACATGGACATAGATGCAGCGGGAGTTCATAGGAAGCTCCAATTGAATGAACTTGAGGAGATTCGGAATGAAGCCTATGAGAATGCCCGGATGTACAAAGCCAAGACCAAAGCATTCCATGATAAAATGATTCGAACCAAAGACCTTCACAGTTGGGCAGAAAGTGTTACTTTTCAACTCTCGCCTACGTTTGTTTCCTGGTAAGTTGCGTTCTAAATGGATTGGCCCGTTTGTTGTTACTAACATTTTACCTTATGGTGCAGTCCACATAAAAAGCTTAAGGAATGGCGTAGAATTCAAGGTGAACGGGCATCGGTTGAAGCCATATTACGAGCATGGTGTGGGGCAAGTGGTGGAAGACATTCCTTTCCATTCCGTGGGCTCAAATGAAGATTGAAGAGAGTACTCGTCCGGCTGCAAGACGTAAAAGAAAGCGCTTCGTGGGAGGCAACCCAATACAGTGAATAAAGCTTGTTTATTGATTTCCGAGTGATTACAAAAAAAAAAAAAAAAAAAAAAAAAAAAAAAAAAAAAAAAAAAAAAAACATGGCAGAAAGATGGAGCCTTCACAAAGGTTGTGTACGTGAGGCCCCACTACGTGGCAACACTCTCGGAGCAAGAGGCATCAGAACAGGAGGCATCGGAATAGAAGGCATCGGAGCGAGAGGCATAGGAGCGGGAGGCACCGAAGATAGATCATTCAAGGCCCCAAACCTTGGTGGAACGCTGGATGACCCAGGAAAGAGGTGCCTCTGGAAGAAAGCTGCAAACCGTTGACGGTCATCAAGCTCATCAAGCTTCCTCTTCATGCCTGTCGAATAATTGTTGGCAAGCACGTGCAAACTTCGGTTCTCGTACTTAAGCTGTTTGATCTCCTGCTTAAGACTCTCCACCTCCGCCATCAAGGATTCAACCTGACGGGAGCGAGCAAGAAGGCGTTGGCCCATGTTGGACACAGAGCCAGCACACTGAACACTCAGAGCCAGGGATTCTTGAACGGCCAACTCATCGGACCGTCCTGAAAGCAGCTGACTGTCTTTGGGAGTGAGGAGGTTCCGAGCCACTATCGTAGCCGTTGTGGGATCCGTCATCACAGAGTCCTCATCTGTAAGAGGGCCATGGGAAGATAAGAAAGACGGGCACCATACCTTACCTTGACGAGGAGCGACCGGATCACTGCTTAGACTCAAATCTAAGCAAAGGTTCGATGGGTTGGATGAGCTAGCCATTGTTCACGAAGTTAAAAGAGAAGGGTTGGATGGAGTAAAATCTCGATGGGCCGAAGATGATTTTTGGGAAGTCTTCAAAGTGTGCAGATAGAGATGATCGATCACCTCTATTAAAGGAGAGGCGTTCACCGATTCAGAAATGAAGAGACACCACTCTTCAAAACCGGATTTCCCGGCGTAAAGATCGCCAGCTCTTCAGACGCAATCCAGGCTTTTCAGAAAGCGTGTGCAAATTTGTCAAAAACTCCCAGCTTTTCAGAAGACGCGTGGAAGGCGAGAAATCAGCTGCACACTTTAGCCGACAAACGTGGGTGTCAAAGCCGAAAGCTCCCGGCTTTCCAGAAAGCGAGTGCAACTTTGTCAAAAGCTCCCGGCTTTTCAGAAGACGCGTGCCACTTTATCAAAAGCTCCAGGCTTTTCAGAAGACGCGTGGAAGACATTGCCGCATCCGCACTGCCATTTGCCATTACAATTCCTATATACATCAACATTCATGGCAAGGCATACACCCAGAAGCGCATAACTTTCCTTCTCGGCCGAAAATGTAAGCTGCAACCAACCCTCTCAAACATGCTCAGATTTCTCCATCTCTTGAGAACACACTTTCAAACATGGATGTATCCCCCAAAGAAGATACCAAATGCCTGCAGTACGAATGAGGAAGAAGGAAACGGTGGATCGAAACATGTGGATTCATTCGCTGCCTCTTCGAAAGCAAAGGTATCTCATATCATCAAGGGCGAAAGCAAAGGTATCTCATATCATGCTCTTTCCCTGTCTTTTCCTTTGTCCTTGATATTACTTGCATGGCAAAGTGAAAGAAGCAATCAGCCGGCACTTGGAGTCTATCTGGACTTTATTCCCTGGTTGCTTACCTAGCTTTGCTGAGCTATCCTCTAACCCTCTTCAATACGAATTGGAGAGATTGAACAAAGAAACAGATAAGAGGAGGAAGCTCAGACCTTCGGGGGAGACCAAAGGAAGCCTGCTGCCCAGTTCAAGAGTAGCACAAAGGAAAATCAACGATGGGAGCAGCGCAGTTCAAGAGTAAGCCTGTGGAATCACAAAGATCCAAGCCTCACTGCAATCACCAAGGAGAAGATGGAACGAACACTCCATAACCAGATTTGCATCTCTAAACTCTTCTCTTTGTTAGATACATTCTGCCATGTTTAGTATGTTTAATTGCTGTTTATATGTTTGTTTGTGTTTAGTGTGGTTTTTAACATTGAGGACAATGTTTGATTTGAGTGTGGGGGAGTTACTAAAGTGTTTTGATGCAAATTCGTAGGGTTTTATCCACCATAACTTCAAATGTTGTTTCTTGCTGTTTTTAAGTGTGTTTAGTGTGTTTTGACTTAAAAATTCGAAAATCACATAAAAATTTGAAAAACTTGTTTTGAAAAGCCTAAAAAGAGTCTTTTGAGTCGTTTTTGTGTCGTAGGTCACCTTCCAACACAATGATAAGGATTTGGTTTCTAATTGCATGACTGTTAAAAAGAGTTATAAACATGGAGAAAAGTTTGATTTACTCTTGGTATATGCTTGGTTATGGTTATAATGTATGACTTCACATGCAATCATAAAAGAAAAAATTAGTTATGTAACATGCTTGAAGGAAGGAACTCAAACAAACGCTACAACCCTGAGAGACTTGAGCCTATAACGTTCTTTGGAGAGTATAATCTGTGATTTCTTATTTTCTAAAGTCGTTGCATGATCTCATTATTCTTTGCTTGGTTACTACTTAGAAGGCGTTTCATCATATAGTTCCAAATGCTAGAACTCATGCCCATTTCATTCAAAGCATGTTATTGATTTGCATAACATATATCAAGATGAAGTTGTATAGTTGCCACCATAGCCAAATAGCCTCACTTCCCATATTTCGTATATGTTGTAAGTTTTACCCCCGTTGAGCCATGTTAGCCCATGTTCTTTGTTAACCCACTTTATCTTCACCTAACCTAGAATATGACCGTCCTTACCCTTGTTCTTAAAAGATAGTGAGCATGACTTAAATGAATTCCTTTTGAGTTACATTATGCAAGAAAATGAGTGTGGGGGAAGGAATGCTTGTTCTTAAGTATGTTTTGAGTTTCAAAAGAAAAAAAAAAAAAAAAAAAAAAAAAAAAAGAAAGAAAGAAAGAAAAAAGAGCTTGAAAAAAAATGAAAGAATGAGTGATTGAAGAAAGGGCTCAAAACACCAATTCTGGCCCAAAATTGTCTAAATTCTCCCTTTTGTTCCAAAGTTGAGTTTTCATTCAAAAGTGAATTCTAAGTTGATTCAATTGCCTTGCTCACTATTTCTTTGAGAACCTTTGTTTTCCATATCCCTTCTTTGTTATCCACACGCCCCAAGCCCCATTACAACCCGTGACTTCAATCTTGAGTGTTATGTGTTTCAATTTGTGGAGTTTGAACTTGGTATGAGCATATGGTGTCACTGGTTCTCGCGTCTAAGTAGTAGCATTCCATTCATGAGATCATAATCTAAACATGCTTATTAACTCCAAAAATTGCGTTCTTTGTGATACATATATGTGAGTGTTCGTTTTCATGTTTACATCAATCTTCTCACATATGACTAGATTAGGGTGTGTAGTTAGAAAATCTGAGTGAAAATTGAGTACATATCTTGTAAGGAATTGAGCAAATTCTCTAAGGCGTGTTACTACATTCAAAACATGGTTTTAAATGCTTAATTGTGAACTAGTATGTGGTGACTATGATTAAGAATGTACTTAAGGGTAAAGATGGCTAAATTCTGTGGGAATAATGATTTTTAACTTGTCATGTGCATTGGAAATCCCTGAAACGATTGTTGGAAGGTGTAGGTTGTGTTTTACGTGTTTAGTGTCGTTTTGTTTATTTGTTTTTATTCTGTTTTGCTCGAGGACTAGCAAAAGATAAGTGTGGGGGAGTTTGATAGGAGCATATTTAGGCGACTTACTTAGCTTGTTTTCGTGCATCTATGTTGTTAATTCATAGTTGTTTTAGTAGTTTAAGCCATTTTCGTGTGTTTTTAGGTTCATATGGCTAAGGAAGCAAAAAGATGCATTTTGGAGCATTTTGGAGCAAAATTGGGCTTGGAATGGATAGCATATGATTGGAGCCAAAGTGTTGGACGAATTTGAAGGCCTTGTATTCATTTTGGACATAAAACAAAGGGCCTAGCCGATTCTCTCTTAAACCAACCCCAAGGCCATGCATTTCCTTCCAATTCCAAAGCCCACAATCACTTCAAAAGCCATGCAAAGAACCATCCATTCCATAAAAAACAATCCATCAATTCACATGCAAAACCACCATTAACACACATGCACCCAAACAAAGCCAACCTAGCTAACCCTACATGCATTTCTTTATTCATTCTTCATCACATGCATTCATCATAATTTCCAACACAAAACAGCCAACACATGCAACAAAACAACTCCTTTGCCGTGAGCTTCCCAATTCCTTTCCAACATCTCACATGCATTTCCACCTTCCTACTTCATCATTTCACCACATTCTCCCTCTTTAACTCACATGCATTCATTATTCATTCACTTTGCATTCCCTTTGCAATTACACCCCACATGTCCATTTAATCATTCAACCACATTCCCATTAACCACAAAACAAATCACACAACATTACCCAATGCCGTGCACTCTCCATCACAATTTCAGCTTTCCTCCTTGCAATTCCACATGCATTCACTTCATCATTACACCACCACTCATTCTTTAATCCACATGCACATTCAATCATTCACTCAAGCACCCTTGTGCCATGTTTCCCCCTTTGTTCCCACCCATCACATGCATCATCATCAAACAAACAAGCCTTTGCCGTGGGCTTTCCATACATTTCCAGCTTTCCCTTTTATTTCCACATGCAATTCTTCATCATTGCAGCCACAAACACCTTAAACAAACAGCCATATACATCTCCACTCCTCCTATAAATACCCTTGCATTCATTCATTCACCATATCATCTCATTTCATACACAACACACCACAAACACTCTCATCTTCTCCCTAGCCGTGAGTTTCTCTCCATTTTCTGCACCATTTTCTCCACCACTCCTCATCCATTTCCATAATCCCCCAATCCATTCAACACACCAACAACATCCCTTAGTCCTTGTGCCACAATAAAGAGGAAGATAAGAGGGCCTAAACGTTCATACAATTCACGTTTGAGTTGTTGGAATGTTTACACGTTTCTTTGATTTCAATGTTTAAATTCAATTCTCTTGTTTTGTAATATGAGGAATGGAAGAGAAGAGTGCCTAAACGTTCATACAATTCAAGTTTGAGTTGTTGGAATGTTTAGGTGTTTCTTTGATTTCAAAGTTATGAGGAACTAAACCCTTTTTGGCTAGGGGTGATTTCAATACCATGATTATTTATGTAATATGAATTGATGAATTCCGGTTATGAACTCTTGATTCGTGAATGCAATTGGCTTAACTATTTGATGATTAACTTATTTGTGTTTGTTGATTGAGGGTCGACACTTAATTAGCATGCATGAATATGTGGCTAAAGTTTAAGAAGGTTTCACATAATCGTTACTAACTTATACTTGAAAGTAGTGAAGGTCGCTTGTCACGATCGCATTAAGTTTAATTCTTAGCATGAGTAACATGATGTCATAGTTGCAAATGCTTCGTCAATGCTTATGGTTTTCATTATTCTTAATGATCTTCGATTGTATCTCTATTATGATGACATGTAGGGAACTTTTGAGAATGTTTTGGGTTGTCGAATGATGCCATCCAATCCAATAATATAAGGAAAATCTGAGGGTTAACTAGTGATGTCACGGTTAATTTGGGGCATTGTCGTTCATAATTCAATGAAGGAATAACTAGAAATTGATTCATATGCATAAATATCATGTGTGGAGAAAGAACCTCTAGCTAATTCACCAACCATCTTATTTCATCAATTTCATATCTACATTCTGTCTAGTTATTAACTTGTTTCGTTATTTCAATTTTCGTCAAACCTCAATCCCCCTTTTGCTTTAATGTTCAATATAGTTAGAAATCAATTTAGTTTGTGTTTTTAAAGCATTTTGATTCTTTTGGTTTGTCTTAGTGTTTTAACGTTTAGTTTCACATTCTTTGAGTCTAGTTTAGTGTTTTATATTGTTTTTACGTTTTTGAGTCAGTTTCCAAGAGATTAACAATCCCTCCTAATCCCCGGTCCAGAACGATCCCTCACTTATCCATTCTACTACAATTGTCAAACGAGGGTTTAATTTGAGTGTCAAGTAATTCTCACATCAGGATACACATCTCAACCAAATTATCCTTATCAAGTTCCCTAACGATGAAAAGCATGATAGAAAGACATATCAAAGGTCATTAAGTTCTTTGAAAACCATAAGCATTGACGAGGCATTCATAACTATGAAAAGCATAATACTCATACCAAGGATTTACTTAACACAATCATGACTAGTGACTTCCACTACTTGTGAATATAAGTTCATAACGATTAGGTGAAACTCCCTTATACTCTGACATCAAATTCATGCATGCAAATTAAGTGTCGACCCTCAATCAACATACATAAACAAATAAGCAAATCACATTCAAGACTCAAGAAACAATAATGGATGTAATCAATTCATATAAAACATATAACGATGGCTTCGAATTCACCTCCAACTATAAAGAAATTAGTTCCTCATGTTCATCATAATTTAAAACCAAATTAAAATAAACATCAAACTAAAATTAAGGATAGAAAGAACCCAGAAATGCTCCACACTCCAATGGCAAGCATGACTCCTTTTGGATGTCAGATTGCACGGCACAAGTCCTTCCCTCCTTCCTTCCTTGCTGCGGCACTAGAGAGAATTAGGTGTATGTGGTGTGAATTGTGGTGTGAGGTGGATGGATGAATGAATGCTTGAATGAGTGAATGGATGGATGAGGGTGGTACACAACCTTATCCCTTCCTAAATCTAGCATTATCCTATCTTATCTTATCCAAATCAGTTTGTGCCTTAATTATAGCTATTTAGAAGGGATTAGTTATACATTTAAATACATAACTCAGATTCTAGAAGCCTTATCCCTTATGTGCCGCATATATGCCATTCCTTGGTGGATTGGGAGTTGTAATCCCTCTCTTACACCCTTGCCGCATGTGTTGGTAATTTGGAGTCAAAAATATGTTCTAAAACATCCCTTCTAGAAGTTTTAAAGTCTGCCGCACCTTCCTACCCTAATTCCCCTTGCTTTCTGGTTGTTTTAACCCATTCCACTTGGGTTTTGGTTGCACAATTCTATTCCTATTTAGCTTATGCCTTGCCCTATCCTTGTTTTCCAAGGCTTTGTCGTGAAACCCTAGCCTATAAATACAATGTTATGCCGCAGGTTTCAGCAATCGATTCACTTATTAATTCAGCCATCAAACACCTAATTCACCTTAATGCCGCAACAAGGAAGGAAGGAGAAGATGACTTGTGCAATCTGCCACCATTCAAAGGGAGTGCCGTGCATGCCATTGGAGTGTGGAGCGTTTCTGGGTTCTTTTTGTCCTTAGTTTTAGTTCAATGTTTATGTTAATTTGGTTTTCAATTATGATGAACATATGGAACTAATTTCTGAAGGAAGATTTGTGAAAAACAAGTTCATTTGAGCAACATCAACAACATGCAATTAACAATTAAAAGGCGGAATCATGTTTATATGCACTCAAAAACAAAACTTAACCCATAAACTTCAAAGCCTAGTAGATAGGTGAACCAAGACTCAACTCAAAACAAAGTGAGTTGAGAAATCAATACCTTTGTAGATTCCTCTTTGCATAAGCAAAGGCTAATCACCCAAAGAGAGGGCCTTCATTCCTTGCATCTTAGATCCATGGATTTGGATGGATGAAAAGGTTTCTCTAAGTTCCCAAAATTGAGAACCTCTAAGTCTCCACACCAAGGTAAGATTGGAGAAGAAATGAGTGACCTTGAGGAAGTAAGATTGCTAGATGTTTTCCTCAAGGTGGCCGGCCATTTCTAGAGAGAAAGGAGAGTTTGTGTTTCTCCAATTTCCCCAAAAACAACCTTTAATGAATTTTGGCTATTAAGTCACACTTATACCTTAATTCATTTGAGTGGCAAACTTGTAAATAAGTCAAAACCCACTCTTTCTCTAAATGGCCGGCCTTAGGGTAATCATTGGGCTATTTGGGCCTTTGTGAATCATTATTCATTAAGTTGTCATACAACTTAAGTCAATGGACTTGACGTTCGAAGCCCATTGGGCCTTAAGGTCCAAAACTATCCCGAGGTCTTCAACGAACTTATTCGTTTGATTAATAATCATATTAATTAATCCTTGCCATAAATAATTAAACCATTTAATTATTCTTACTCATCTCCGTTGAATCTTCAATCTCTACCTTACACGGTGTACGATCCATTAGGTTCCTTTTAGCGAGGCAGTGGGCTATTCAAACTCTTTCAAATCGATTGTGAATTGAAACTTACTTTCAATTCTCCCGTTAGTGATAATACACTTTTAGGGCTTCCACAAGCCATGGTTGATGCCTAGCAGCATGTCATGGTTACCCAAGCTAATCAGAAGAGGTGGAGAACCTATTCAGTTTTAGGATTACAAATGCAATACGGTCTTTCTCTAATACAATACTCTTGACCACATTGTTTGGTTTGATAGTTTATTCATGTCTACTATCCAATGTGAGTCTTGTGCTTATATGATTACATTGAATGTGATTTGGAACACATTCCTAAATCTCATTCATACTTTGGCCAAAGATTCTTAATCATATCATAGAGTATTCTCCCTCAAACAGTTTGAAGGTTAGAGATCCCTTGTTGCGCATTCGCTTGCCTCCATGGCTAAGTGGCTTAACCCCAACGATGCCATGGACACCCTCCTGATGGAGTGACTTTGACATAATCAAAGATTAAGGACCTAACCACAAGACAACTGTGATGCCTCAGGTCAAAAGACTAATTTGCATTATCCCAACCATGAGTTCTCATGTGACATGAATATGAGAACTCTTCGTTGATCGTGTTCAGTGAACTCATTCTTTATTGAGCACCTACGTACTTGTCTTGATGTCACACACACCAATGACTCGAGACTAGTCACTCTCCCTGAGAGAAGACATAGCACGTACTGATCTTAACGGACTGTCAATGCCCAATTGACAATCCTATGATCAGGAACGTTTAGGATGTGTCAACGAAAGAATGGTCTCATGAATCTAACTTCTTTAGATCGCATTCTTCCAATCACATATTCCTTGGACTTATCGTTTAAGCATATAACATTTATATGAGACGGCTCAAACAATAATCTTTGCCCTTTACATTTAAACTACATTAGTTTGAAATGTCCGTAAAGTATCATCATATGATTGGTTTTAGGGCACATTTCCAATAATCTCCCACTTGCACTAGAGCCAATCAGCTTAGTCATCATTGATGATACCTCTTCTGTAATTCATTTCATAAATGGCTGAGTAGTAGGCCTAAACAATGGATATCTATATGTTATCCATAGAAGCAACCTTGAGAATAACGACGTCACCATTATACATGATTCTCAATCATGTGGTTCAGTCTCTCTTTTGAGTTCGGACCTTGATGAGACCTTGATTCCCTGGCTTGAGCTATCGCCCTATTAGTGTCATACATTTTCTGGTTGGAACCGAATGGAGAGTTCATGAATGAACTTTCCCATCCAAACAATAATGTTGTAAGCTTCTATATGGCAATATATTTTGCATACATGATGGAACACATTAAAGTCATTTACTTTTAACGTTTCCACCCAAATATCTCTTTAGTCATAATAAAGAGATATCTCATTATCACTTCATTCATAATGAAGAGATATTCTATGATGGATTAGATTCATAATCTAATACATTTACGCTTCCATTACGTTACTCTAATTCTTCCTCATTCTTGAGGAATCCATCCTTAGTATTTCTTAAATACCTAAGGATTCACTTGACAGTTGCCATGGTTCTGATCCTGGGCTTGCACTGATATCATCTTGTACCGTTCTAGGTACAACTTATATCAATGTTTTCATACAATATGAAATACATAAATCACCTTTCTGCGTATGCATAAAGGATTCTATTTACGCATTATTTCTTTGGGAGTCAAAGGGTACATTCCCTTTGAGAAGAACAACTTCCTAGTCTCACTAGAATTGTCATTCTAATTGAAGTTTATCATCATATGAGAAACTTCCTAGCATCTCATTGTCTATTTCAGGGATTGATATAATCCAATTATATCTTGAAATCTATCATTATAGATTTCCATCCCATGTATATAGACTATGTCTCCCATATACATTCTATCATTATAGAATGTTTAAAGTCAGAACTTTAACGATGAAGAATTCCTTTCATTTTCAAAATTAATATATATCATGTATATATATTCAAATTTAGGAATATGATCAACTCCCACTAATCTTTTGTAAACCTAGTAAACAAAAGATTCATTTACATCTTTATGAGAAATCAAACAATTGATCTTTTCTCATAAGACGCTTATAGCTCCCACTAGCTTGCTAAGATCCATGATGGATGGATCTCTACAACTAACATGTCTTAGAAGTATATATCATATATATATGGGTAATTGATAATGTCCAACGAACTAAATCTTATTTATGTTCATTCTTCTCCTAATGGAGAAATTCATTATCTTACGATGCTACTTTCCTTGATATTTTTCAAGGAAATTAATCTAAAGTGTTACTTTTTCCTTGGATCAAATCTAAGGAGGTAAATACTTTAGACGTCTTACTCATCTACTTACATTTCTTGAATTCTTTGAAACCTTTTGCAAAGTATTCGGACTTGTGTTTATTCAAAATAAACTATAGTCCAACCGAGAGTGATCTTCGGTGAATGTCATACAACATGAGTAGTATTATGTTGTGGACAAGTGCCACTAACATCTAAGTGAATTAACCTCAACAACTTTTTGATTCTTTCTTCTTTCCAAAAGAATAAAGATTCGAACATTTCGCCTCTATACAATTTTAACAAGAAGGTATTGGATCCGGATCTAACGATCCAAAGCATCCATCTATGACCAACTCGTAACTTATGTTTTAGAGGTATCACAACTCAGTTGGGATTAGTCACTACCTTGCAACCTTTTGGGTTTTAAGCATCGTTATATTCTTAAACAGTTAACACTACCACATCATCTCTAATACAGAGACAATTAATTAGATTACCATAATCTAATCATTCATTAATAAAGAACAATGTTTTGTCAAACAAAACATTCATCCATCTCTACAACTGTGACGGAATTATGTTCCTTTAAAATTGGGACGTAAAGACAATCTTTGGTTTTTCCAATTTCTTTGGTAGTTCATATGAGGAAGTAAGTACAATCCGCTTTCGCAGAGATCTATATTCGATTCACGTTTGGAATGTGAAGTACTTTCTCTTCTCTCATTAATCTTCTACTTCTTATTAGCACACTTTTACAACAATTGTAAAACATAGTTACTAATACAGAATCATGCATTCAAGTAGAAGAACCAACTGTTATGAACTTTTCAAGAACATTTTACAACACCTTCAAAAGGTGTGTTCTTGACACTTGCAAGACATTTCTTGCAAATACCCCTTCCAATGTCCATCCTTTCATAAAGAAAGTTTGTTCCCTTGGAGTTATTTTGCCTTCTTCATTTGACTTCCCTTTTGATTACAATAGTCATGGTCCCTAAACTCCCACTATCTCTCTTGAAACTTATTTCAAATGTGTTATACACATCAAACGATTTGGAGAGCGTGCGGTTATTGTTCACTATATAGTTTACAATAAACTTAGTGAACCATTAGGATAGGGACACAAAAATGAAGTCCTTGCCTAGTTTCCGTCTCGTTAAGTGGTTTAACACTTCAACACTCAATGATTCAAAATCATCATAAGTCCATATAAATGGACTATTTTTGTCAACCAACCATTATGTTCTAAACATAATAACAAACTTTCAAGAGTTGTTCAAGGCAACTCTCATTTCTTCATACAACAATTTGTAAGTGAAGAATCATGGCACATAAAGCGTCCATACCCTTGTGCTTACTTCAAAAATTCCTTGTTTATGTAACAAAGAAACAAGCACTAAAGTTTGTGTTGATTAAGGGTTGTTCAAAGCAACTCTTATTTCTTCATACAACAATTCGTATTTGAAGAATTATGACATTAAAAGTGTTGTCTTTCTCATGTTTAGACTTATCTAACATATTCTTCCAATGATACATTATCAATAGGAAGATTGTGAGGATGAGACTACTTAGTTACATCTACAAGCCATTAAAGACAATCTATGGGATTGTAGAACTAAGTCCGGAAATTAAAGCGTTCGGTTTTTCTTTGTCAAGTTTTGGATAGCGTTTGCAAATATATTGGTAAACAAATACATAACGAATATAAATTGATTGATTTTAAGCTATTTGATCCGGGTCTTTAAATCAAAATAGCACCACCCACTATTTTTGGCAAATTCCATATCCCTCATCGGAATTCAAGAGTTTTGTTGAACTCTTAGCAGGGTATGGGAGACTCACCATTACCAAGCCCACCTCAGAATTATATCATTTTGGTTAGCAAAAATAATGATGAGAGAATAACACTTTAGTCATTTACAACTCTTGTAATTACCCATCTAGTTTGGCCTCTAGAGAATGAATGCCTCATAATTATATCATGTTGGCACCATTGCACTTAGTTAAGTTATTCCCACCATGCTTAGTTTATGTAGAGGTTCAAGCACAACCTCAGAATTATATCATGTTGGTCATACTCGTTGTCTACACTCACCTCATCATATGTTTATGGACTCCTCCTGGATGTAAGCACATACTTTGTACTTCCCCATTATAGGGTGAAGCCGGTGCATGAGTCACAAACGATTGGAGCCCACCACGGTGGAAGGCCTACGAAGAGATATTCAAAGCATCTCTCGCTTATCAACTTAATAATGGTTTGTTGAGGGTTTTAGGTCTCATCACATATAAACATACATTTTAATCCAATTAAAACATTTTGGTCCTATTACAACTATTGGTCCATATGATTGATTTAGTAGTATATAATACTCCCACTATGCTTTTAAAACGGTTTTTAAAGCAAGACTATATGGTACTACTAACATAAGATTTGCATTCATTGATGGACTATATAGTTGCCTTAGGGCCTTAGGATGACTATGAACCTTTGATTAGATCCAACACGAGCCTTGTGTTGAATCTCGGTCTAGGGATGGTGATTGATTTTAGTTACGCGTTTAATCACATTAAGGTGTGTTGTCTTATTGGGCGTTGGACCCAACTACTCCAATTTCATGCATATCGAATAAAACAAGAAAGGAGTACTTCAAAGTAAATAAGAGCTTATGCTCTTTTACAACAATTGATCAAATCAAATTACTTTAAAGTAAAGAAGAGCTTATGCTCTTTTACAACAATTGATCATATCAAATTACAACCAAAATTTAATCTACACATTCCCATGGTTCAAACAAATTTGAAACGACCTTTCACATAGCTCAATTATAGTAGGCTTAGGTTCATAATCACCCTTTCTTTAATTAATTAACGCTTTAACTAATTAAACTTGAATGCAACATTTTCATTTGGTTTTTGTATCCATACAATTGATTTAGATGGAGCTAAATGAAATGAAAATCCAATTCTCATTTAAAGAGACAAAACAATTTTGTTCTCTACCTAATTTGGGCCAAAATGCTATGACCTCAACTTGTTTGGGCCATAGTGCAATTAACCTCAACTTTTGGGCTATTTTGCAGAAACTTAAACTTTTGGGGTCACTTTGTAAAAACACAAAAGTCCACTACTTCATGTAATTACAACTAGAACCCAAAAATTTCCACAAAAGCTAAAACTTCATTAAAGGAGCAAAACAATTTGTCCTTTTAGTGATTTTGGACCTTTACGTAAAAACGTAAACTTTTGGGTCAAAGTACAAATACACAAAAGTATCAAAACTTTATGTAATTGCATAAAAGCCCCACAAGGACCCTAATTGAGTAGGGTGGCCGGTTTGGAAGCAAAGTAATAAAAAAAATTTCAAAGTTTTTGTAAGTGGGGTGTGTGTAATGGAATAAATCATTACATACTTACCCACTAAAATTTCTTTAATTTTTCAAAACAAATATCTAAGATATTTAAACATAAGAAATATTTCAAAACAAAAACTTTATGAAATAAATCAAAACTTTGAATCAAAACACCAAACCTTTTGTTCTTGGCAAGAACATATCAAGAACAATGAAGAACATCCATGAAAACCCATAAGAGCTCCATGAACATTCTTCACCCAAAAACATACCAAAACCACTCAAACTTAAGGGAAATAACATACAACCATACTAGGGTACATAGGGGTTCCAAAAGTCACTTTAAAACACTTTTAACAAGTCAAATAAGAACCCAAAAATCCACCCTTTGGATTTGGCCGAATTTCCCCAAAAACATGGCACCAAATTTTAGCTCCAAAATTCATGCTCATATGAACTACATCTACAACATTTGAGATGGCAAATTTTCTAACAAAATTTACATTCAAAGAAGCAAGAATAAAGCTTGTAATAATTACAACATTCAAATCACAAACTATGAACTACAAAACCCAAAAGGATTCACCAACTACTAGACTTAGGCTCTTGATACCACTTGAAGGAAGATTTGTGAAAAACAAGTTCATTTGAGCAACATCAACAACATGCAATTAACAATTAAAAGGTGGAATCATGTTTATATGCACTCAAAAACAAAACTTAACCCATGAACTTCAAAGCCTAGTAGATAGGTGAACCAAGACTCAACTCAAAACAAAGTGAGTTGAGAAATCAATACCTTTGTAGATTCCTCTTTGCATAAGCAAAGGCTAATCACCCAAAGAGAGGGCCTTCATTCCTTGCATCTTAGATCCATGGATTTGGATGGATGAAAAGGTTTCTCTAAGTTCCCAAAATTGAGAACCTCTAAGTCTCCACACCAAGGTAAGATTGGAGAAGAAATGAGTGACCTTGAGGAAGTAAGATTGCTAGATGTTTTCCTCAAGGTGGTCGGCCATTTCTAGAGAGAAAGGAGAGTTTGTGTTTCTCCAATTTCCCCAAAAACAACCTTTAATGAATTTTGGCTATTAAGTCACACTTATACCTTAATTCATTTGAGTGGCAAACTTGTAAATAAGTCAAAACCCACTCTTTCTCTAAATGGCCGGCCTTAGGGTAATCATTGGGCTATTTGGGCCTTTGTGAATCATTATTCATTGAGTTGTCATACAACTTAAGTCAATGGACTTGACGTTCGAAGCCCATTGGGCCTGAAGGTCCAAAACTATCCCGAGGTCTTCAACGAACTTATTCGTTTGATTAATAATCATATTAATTAATCCTTGCCATAAATAATTAAACCATTTAATTATTCTTACTCATCTCCGTTGAATCTTCAATCTCTACCTTACACGGTGTATGATCCATTAGGTTCCTTTTAGCGAGGCAGTGGGCGATTCAAACTCTTTCAAATCGATTGTGAATTGAAACTTACTTTCAATTCTCCCGTTAGTGATAATACACTTTTAGGGCTTCCACAAACCATGGTTGACGCCTAGCAGCATGTCATGGTTACCCAAGCTAATCAGAAGAGGTGGAGAACCTATTCAGTTTTAGGATTACAAATGCAATACGGTCTTTCTCTAATACAATACTCTTGACCACATTGTTTGGTTTGATAGTTTATTCATGTCTACTATCCAATGTGAGTCTTGTGCTTATATGATTACCTTGAATGTGATTTGGAACACATTCCTAAATCTCATTCATACTTTGGCCAAAGATTCTTAATCATATCATAGAGTATTCTCCCTCAAACAGTTTGAAGGTTAGAGATCCCTTGTTGCGCATTCACTTGCCTCCATGGCTAAGTGGCTTAACCCCAACAATGCCATGGACACCCTCCTGATGGAGTGACTTTGACATAATCAAAGATTAAGGACCTAACCACAAGACAACTGTGATGCCTCAGGTCAAAAGACTAATTTGCATTATCCCAACCATGAGTTCTCATGTGACATGAATATGAGAACTCTTCGTTGATCGTGTTCAGTGAACTCATTCTCTATTGAGCACCTACGTACTTGTCTTGATGTCACACACACCAATGACTCGAGACTAGTCACTCTCCCTGAGAGAAGACATAGCACGTACTGATCTTAACGGACTGTCAATGCCCAATTGACAATCCTATGATCAGGAACGTTTAGGATGTGTCAACGAAAGAATGGTCTCATGAATCTAACTTCTTTAGATCGCATTCTTCCAATCACATATTCCTTGGACTTATCGTTTAAGCATATAACATTTATATGAGACGGCTCAAACAATAATCTTTGCCCTTTACATTTAAACTATATTAGTTTGAAATGTCCGTAAAGTATCATCATATGATTGGTTTTAGGGCACATTTCCAACAATTTCTTTATAGTTGGAGGTGAATTCGAAGCCATGATTATATGTTTTATATGAATTGATTACATCCAGTTATTGTTTCTTGAGTCTTGAATGTGATTTGCTTATCTAAGTAATCAAAACTTGTTTATGTATGTTGGTTGAGGGTCAACACATAATTTGCATGCATGAATTTGATGCTAGAGCATAAGGGAGTTTCATGTAATAGTTATTTGCTTATATTCACAAGTAATGGAGGTTGCTAGTCACAATCGTGTTAAGTGAATCCTTGGCATGAGTCTCATGCGTTTCATAGTGATGAATGCCTTGTCAATGCTTATGATTTTCATAAACCTTAATGACTTTTGATATGTATCTCTATCATGCGTTTCACATAGAGAACTTGAGAAAGATAATTTGATTGTAATGCGTATTCATTCAATTCAATGAAATAAGGGAAGTTTGATGGTTGATTGTGCGATGCAATTAACTTGGGGCATTGTTATTCATAGTCTAAAGGAATAATATCTAGAAACCCTACAAAGGTGGCGCCTATTCCCTTCTAGAATGCCTTGCCTTGCCTTGCAAGCCACTTTCCTTTCCCTCCAATTGTTGCAGCACCTCTTTAGGCCTTATCCCTTTTTGATTCTGATTTGTTAGCCCCTATTCCTTGTGGATTTGGGTTACACAAATCCTTTTCTGAAACTAATTCGGCCAAACCCCCTCCTAAGTGGATTTAATGACTTATGCCGAAACCTAGGGCCCTAATCCTTCAAAATCTTCTAAGTTGTAACCCTAATCTAATTAATCCTAGGGTTGGCCGAACTATATATTCATATTTTCAGCCACAAATTCGCATCAACCCCTTATGCCATTCAGAAAATCCTTGCCGCAAGCCCTAGCCTCCATTCTCCATCATCCATTCAATCCCTACACCTCCATACACAATATGCCGCAACCCTTCACCACAACTAGCCATCATTCATCATCCCAAGCAAGAATACATCGTTCATAACCCCCAAAACCATCACCGACATCTTGTGCCACAGTAAGGAAGAAGAAGGAAAGCCCTAGCCGTGCATGCCATTTGACTTGGAATTGCTGGAACGTTTTAGGTGTAATCTTTCTTGTGTTTTTCAATGTTTAATTTCAAGAATCCTTGCTTTGTGAGCATGAGGAACTAATCCCCTTTTGGCTAGGGGGAATTTCAAAACCATGGCTATATTTGCAATATGATTTGATTACTTCCAGTTGTGATTTCATGAATTGAGAATCCAATTTACTTATTTGTTTGAATTAAATTTGAGAGTGCACACTTAATTTGCATGCATAAATCTGATGCTATGATATAAGGAAGCTTCACCTAATCGTTGTGAACTTATATTCATAAGTAGTAAAGGTTGTTAGTCACAATCATGTTAAGTAAATTCTTGGCATAAGTATCATGCGCTTTCATAGTTACGAGTGCCTCGTCAACACTTATGATTTTCGTAGAATTTAATGATCTTTGATTGTTTCTCTATTATGCGCTTTCATGTAGAGAGCTTTTGAGGAATAATTTGATTGCAATGCGCTAATTCCATTCAATTCAATGACTTAAGGGAAATCTGAAGGTTAATTTAAGCGTATCTAATTAACTTGGGGTGTGGAGGTTAATGATTCGTTGAAAAAAGCAACTGGAGATTGTTTTGTATGCAAGTATGTCATGTGTGGAGAAAGACCTCCTAGCTAGCCCGTCATCCATCTAATTTCACCAAATTCGTGCAAATCTGCCTAGTTTAAATTCTTGTTTTGTTTACTTTATTTTCGTCCAAAACCAAATCCCCCTTTATTTTAGAGTGTCTAACTAGTTAAAATCTGTTTTAGATTGTGTTTTCAAGTGTTTTGAGTCAAGTTAAAACCAAAATTCGTCCAAAATTGTGTTTAGAGTCAAATCTACCCAGTTTGTGTTTTTAGGCAGTTTTGAGTGTTTTTAGCTTATTTTGAGTTTGTGAACTTGTTTTGAGTCTTTTAAGTTGAGTTAAGTGTTTTAAAGGTTAGTTTTATCTATTTGAGTCAGTTTAAAGTGTTTATTAATCCCTCCTAATCCCCCGTTTAAGAATGATCCCTACTTACTTATATACTACAATTCTCAAAAGAGGGTTTAATTTGTGTGTTAAGTTAATTTTCGCATCACCTTTCACCCTTATCAATTCACCAAATTCGTTTTTACAAAGTGTTTTATGCAAAGTTTCTGTTTTAGGTTTTAAATTCATCAAAAACAATCCCCCTTTCATTTAGTCTTGTTATTTGAGTCAAAATCTGTTTTTTTTAGTCTTTTGAGTCAAGTTAAGTCTTATTTTCGTCAAAATCACTTGTTAGGTCTAGAATTGAGTCTTTTTTATTGTTTGTTGTTGTTTTGAGTGTTTTGAGTTAGTTTTGAGTCTATAGAGTCTAGTTTAGTGTTTTTAAGTCTTATTTGTGTTGATCAGCATCCCTAGTTAATCCCTGGTCTAGAACGATCCCTACTTACATATATAC
Organism: Pyrus x bretschneideri; assembly: GCF_019419815.1. Classification (NCBI taxonomy): domain Eukaryota; kingdom Viridiplantae; phylum Streptophyta; class Magnoliopsida; order Rosales; family Rosaceae; genus Pyrus; species Pyrus x bretschneideri. The sequence continues at coordinate 622,073 of NW_025999821.1, read as the reverse complement.
TACAATTGTCAACAATAGGGTTTAATTTGTGTGTCAAATTAATTTTCACATCTTGCAGCAGGAATTAAGGTAGCAAAAGATTAGGATAGGATAAGATAAGATAAGATTGGATAAGGTTTGGATAAGATAAGGTTGTTTGGATAATGTTCCTTCTTTGTAGCTGATTCCTTATCTTTAATGCTTCCAAATTTGTTTTTCCAAATATTAAGCACATTCCTAGCCTCTCTTGATCTTCAAATTCGTCCATCCACCTTGCTCCATGCATGTGCAATCCATTCCAAGCCCAAAACTGCTCCAAATAGCTCTAAAATGCACTTACTTGCCTCTTTTGCCATTTAAACCTACAAACACACGAAAATAACTTAAATCACTATAATAAATAGAAACTAACTATATAAATGCAAGAAAACAAGCTAACTTAGTTGCATAAATATGCTCCTATCAATTATTCATACGAACTTCCCAGCTTTCCGAGTTTTGCTTTACCTGGTGCCCCATTCCCATGACGTAGGGTTGTTTTGCAGAGTAATGAGTAGTGATAAGAAAAGAGAATTCCAAGTGGTGTAAGTGGGCTGCGCACTCGAGAGTAAGGATTGCCACACCTTTTTAAGTTATTTTCACTGAAGCTCTGATGTATATTGTATATATGAGTCTCAGTGACTCTATGTATTATATGCTATACCACTACTGTTCTACTATCACGTGTCGATTCCTAACGTATATCAGAATCAGGGTGTGACATTGAACCCCATTTAGCAAAGCTAACTAAATCTCATCTTTGTGTTTTATATTTTTGGTTTTTTGTTGTTCAAATCCTCTTGGGGGTGTTCGTTTTTGTTAAGGTGACAAACAAAAAATCCCCCTCTACAGGAGGAGAAATTTTTTTATGTACCTGGAATATATGCTGACTTGGAGTTCCACAAATAAAAATTTGACATGTGTATATTTTATTCTTTTTAATTAAAGATACCAATTATTTTAGAAATTCACACTACAATAATCAGAAGCACATGAGCATCAATCTGAGATGCCGATTAACCATCCAATGCACCAACCTTCATCACAAGTTGGTGATTTAACTATCCATGCTCTCTGTACTTTCTCTTTCTTTTCTTTCCTCTCTTTCTCTCCCACTCTTGCTTCTACTACATGGAACCCAGGGATTGTTGGTGAGACTCCAACTCAGATCCGTTATCGCCAATCCCGATTTATCAGCCGCTGAGGTCATTGACATCTTCTTATTCTGGCGCAAGAAAGAGAAGAAATAAGAAAGGGAAAAGAGACAGAGAAAGAAAGAGAAAGGGAGAGAGAGGTAAGGGGGAATGGCAAAATCGGTGGGGGATGAGGGGATGAGGGGATGGGCCGTAATGGCAGGGATGGTGTTTTACCTTCTTCTTTCTTTTTAAATTTTTTTGTTATTTTTATTATTTTCTGAAAATGAATATACAAGGATAAAATAGGTATTTCAATGAAGTTCATTAATCATAGTTAGTGCCATTTAAAGAGTGATAAAACAGGTGTCAAACAATTATTAGTGGGGAATTCTAGGTCACCATATGTGACTGGTTCCTAAAAAAATTTCTTCCACGGGAAAGGGAATCAAAGTTTTTGAACTATCTTTAAAACCATTATTTAACACACTCACACACACTCTCTCTCTAGAAATCTCTCTCTCATTACTATCTTAGACTTGTTCATATTTATGTCGCATTGAAAAAGAGTATATGTTGATTATATTACAACCACTTCGGTTTAGATTTGATATGGTTTTGTACCCAATAAGCCAGCAAGCTTCCATTTGGATCATTTTCCTTGCATTGATCGTGATGTAATAAGCCACCAAACATCCATAAATTAGTCCATAAATTCATCTAGGATTTGGAAAAGCATTGACGATTATCATGAGTCCCATAAATTAAGCACTATGTTGGGTAAACCCCAAACGTCAATAAATATAATTTTCACATATCAATTCAATACAAGCGCTTCATAGATCTCAAGTAAGCATTCATGATATTCAAGGTAAAATTGACAGTTAACTTAATTGTCCATCTAAATTTATACTTTATACGCATATTTCATGATATTCTAAATTTTAATAATGCATTATCACGTGTCACTTAGTACTAGAATCTAGTGGTATTCATCTTTACTTATAAGCGAGAGGTCTTATGTTTGATTTTCGCACAAATACAAATTTGAACCAACTTATTACTAATCCATTGTGAGGTTAAACTATTCTCTCTCCCTTAATGTATAAATGATATTAATTGTTAAAAGAAAAAAATAAAAACGCATTGTCACATGTATGCGTAGAAGACTCAATAATGGTACAACTATCTCTTACCGCAGATTGCTGGAGGCAGCTTCCAAGGAAACACCATGCCAAGCCATAAGTGTGCATCACATCCTACTAAACCAAACACTAATCTGAGTAATGCGTCACCGTTCATGGTTTTGGTCATTCCGTTAAAAACGATTTTGGGTAATTTTTAAAGTTTTGTAATTTAATCATTTCTTAACCAAATTCGACCCATAATATATCAAAATGAAGATAGGAAAATGTAGAATAAGATTATACCTATTTAGAAGCCTAATGGTTGGCAAAGATGGTCGGAAAATAACCAGAAATTTTCGAATTTAGAAAGAGAGTCCTCTCTCCTCTATCATTCTTTCTTTCTGTCTCGTGGAGTGGAGTGTTTGGTATTAAATCTCGTCCGCGTCCTCCATCCTCTGCCAAATCCTTGTGTTTTCTTTTTTTTTTCTTTTCTTTCGTTTTCTCATTGGAGATTGCTGATTGGAGATTATTGAAGGTCGGATAATGGAGGAATAACCCTCAACAACACCACATATCAGATCTTCCCAAACACACAATCAAACAAACAAGGTACTTACTTACCTCCCTTCCAAAAGATTTGATCTGCTCTCCAAATTATTTGAATTTACAGTTCCGTCTGTGTTAGTTTTGTTTGATATTATTAACCAAGATTAGGTTATTTTTGTTGGGTCAATTGGGATTCCTGCTGCTGTTTTTAGTAATCTGTTTCCCATATTTTCCATTTTTCAGACCTTCATTGCTTTATATCCTTTTCCTTTCCTGTTACTTGGATCCATTGCCGGATCTGTTAATTGCTACAGATCTGGGCTACCATCATTACTTCATTTCGTCCTAGTAATTCGCTTTCGTCTTGTTTCAATTTTCAGGTGCTGGGTCAAACATGGCCATAGGTAAATATACTAGAGTAGATAGTAGGAGGCCCTCCTCCAATGGCTACTGCTCCACCGTCACCATTGTGGTGTTTGTGGCCTTGTGCTTGGTCGCCGTTTGGATGATGACCTCCTCCTCTGTAGTTCCCGTTCAAAATGTTGATGTGCCCCAGGAGAATAAGAGTGACCTCAACGAGCAGGACAGCAATGACATTGGCGTCAAGGAACAAGTGAGTGACACCAAAAACAGGCAATTTGAAGATAACCCCGGTGACTTACCTGATGACGCAACCAAAGGAGACAGTGATGGTGCTGCTCAGGGCGAAGACAAGGTAGAAGAGAAGTCTGAAGACTCTACTGCGGAGAGATTTGTGGAAAAGACTCAAGAGACGCCTGAGGAGAAGACTGAAGACAAGATTGAGGACAAGACCGAAGACAAGATTGAGGAGAAGACTGAAGACAAGAGTGAGGAGAAAACTGAAGATGGTGACTCTAAGGTGGAAAATGGAGAATTGAATTCTGAAGATGCAGAAAAAAAGAGCGATGGTGGTGAAAACGAGAAGAAGTCTGATTCCAGTGATAATGATAAGAAGTCGGATGATGACAGTGATAAAAAATTAGACAGCTCTGAAGAAATAAATGATACAGAAAAGGTGAATGGTCAGATAGAGGAGAAAAAGGAAAATGAGCAGGTCAAAAACGAAAGTTCAAATGAGGTATTCCCTTCTGTTGCTCAGTCAGAGCTGTTGAACGAGACTACAACTCAAAATGGTTCGTGGTCAACTCAATCGGCAGAGTCAAAGAACGAGAAGGAGGCTCAGCGTACTTCTAATCAGAAGATCAGTTACAACTGGAAAGTCTGCAATTCCACTGCTGGGCCTGATTTCATCCCCTGCCTTGACAATTTGCAAGCCATCAAGAGTCTTCGAAGTACCAAGCATTACGAGCACCGGGAGAGGCACTGTCCCGAAGAGGCTCCCACCTGCCTTCTTCCTCTCCCAGAAGGATATAGACGCTCAATTGAGTGGCCAACAAGCAGGGAAAAGGTATATAACTTAATCAATGTATACATTTTTTTCCACATTGTCCTCTTTCCTTTGTGACATAGATTGATAAGGTGCATTCTTGTAGATATGGTACTACAATGTTCCGCATGCCAAGCTTGCTCAAGTTAAGGGGCATCAGAATTGGGTCAAAGTTACTGGTGAATACCTTACTTTTCCGGGCGGTGGAACACAATTCAAGCGTGGTGCTCTTCATTATATAGATTTCATACTAGAGGTGAATACTTTTATGCATTTGTTATTTTTCAAATACATTCCACTTGTATTACTTTGCATGCTGGTTTATTCTCTCTGTAAATATGTATGTACATTTCTTCAGATGTGTCAATGTGTGCATTCAATCCTTGTCTTCTCCCCTTCCCTAATATTTTTAATCAGCTCATGCTTTGGAGAATATGTCAGTCTTTGCTACGTCTATATCGTATTAATGCCTATGCATTTATGATGTAGTATATGCATTTCTGTGATTCTTGTTACAGTATAATTGACGCTCTGGTTAGATATGCAGAGTCCTAAGGAATATCTTTTTAAGACCTAGGCAGGAATTTCATCTCTAGAGTGACATGTCTTGGCAGCCTATGAATTTCACAAGTTTTGGATGTGATTCACCAGTAGAAAACAACTAGATAAGATATATCTTTCATGTTACTGCTCATCAAAATTATGCTAACCTTGGTTCTCTTCTGTTGTAGTCTGTTCCTGATATTGCCTGGGGAAAACGTTCACGTGTTGTATTAGATGTTGGATGTGGAGTTGCAAGCTTTGGAGGCTTTCTCTTTGACAGAGATGTCCTTGCAATGTCATTGGCCCCAAAAGACGAGCATGAAGCTCAGGTTCAGTTTGCACTTGAAAGAGGAATTCCAGCCATATCTGCTGTGATGGGCACAAAGAGACTTCCCTTCCCAGGCAAAGTTTTTGATGTTGTTCACTGTGCCCGCTGCAGGGTTCCTTGGCATATAGAAGGTAGTTCTTGTGAATTGATTTACAGTGTGACATGTGATCAAGCTTAGATTGTTGTTTAAAAATGCAGTTTCCAATGTGTGAAATCCGGGGTTGTTTGGCTGAGTTTTCGATAACTGTCACACCTAGTTTAGGGTTTAGGTTGATAACTTGAAAACAATAATTTTCGGTTTTCTATTTTGTAACTTCTAAGTTGATAGCTGGAAACAGATTTTTAGTTTATGATGCATTTCGTTTTCAAGATTGTTTATTTCCTTGAGCAGTTTTCAAATTGAGCTGCAAATTTTGCACTGCTTTTCATGATTTATATGATAGAACGCTGTTTCTGAACTGACACCAAAGAAGCCCTAGATGTTTGAGTCAGTTTTTTCTGACATAGGAGACTTATTTGGTTATTTCTTTTCATTTGGACTTTCACCAATAAACATGGTGCAGGTGGTAAGCTTCTATTGGAGCTGAATCGTGTGTTGAGACCTGGTGGTTTCTTTGTGTGGTCTGCTACTCCAATATATCAGAAGCTGGCTGAAGATGTTGAAATATGGAAAGGTACATAAGTTTAAACCTTGTATATTTGAAATTTTTGAATTGGAGTTGGTTGTTTACTACTAACAAGTCTAAAATTTGTGGGAATCATCTGCAGCCATGAAGGAACTAACAAAAGCAATATGCTGGGAACTGTTGTCAATTAGTAAGGATACAATAAATGGAGTTGGTATTGCTATATACAAAAAGCCTACTTCGAATGAGTGCTATGAGAAAAGATCACAGAACGAGCCTCCCATCTGCACTACGTCTGATGAGCCAAATGCTGCCTGGTACACATTATATTCAGCTGATCCTTTTCTTTCACCTTTAATTTAATGTTTTCAGGGAAACAAATTTTTCTCCAGACTTTTGATTTAGTTGCCTAAGCATTCATGGTTGAATTACTCAGTTCTGTTTCTGGCTTAATGAGATTGCTGAACTTGGAGGAAAATGGACATTCTCTGTATAGTGTAGTTCTAAAACCACGTGGAAAAAAAAAAAATATTATGATGCTTTGGAAAAGCAAAACTAAACCCCATCACAATTGGCAATGGTGTTACTCTTGCCAAAATTTGTCTGATGCGAACCCTGAGATAGCTATAATCTAAGCTCTATAACTACCCTAATCTTAATTTTGTGCGTACAGGAATGTGCCATTACAAGCATGCATGCACAAAGTGCCTGTAGATGCAACAGAACGTGGGTCTGAATGGCCTGAACAATGGCCATCGAGGTTGGACAAGCCACCTTACTGGTTGTTAAGTTCCCAAGTTGGTGTTTATGGAAAACCTGCTCCTGAGGATTTCACTGCAGACAATGAGCACTGGAAACGTGTGGTGACAAAGTCATACCTGAATGGAATGGGGATTAACTGGACATCTGTCCGGAATGTTATGGACATGAGAGCTGTGTATGGAGGGTAAGAAAAATCGTTCCTTGGTTATGTTGAATAGTGTGTTTTGATGGATTCGTTTGATGCATGGAAAAACCGATCATCTTCAGTGTAATTGTGCTTTGTCATTTATCTTTGTTATTGTTCTTGACATCGCCAAAGAATATGTTGTCTTAGAGGTGGTTCTTGCATAACTTTTTTTATTTTTATTTTTTTATCTTTGAGGTAGCTTATTGCTCTATTTCTGACTTCTGGTTGTGCTTGCAGATTTGCTGCCGCTGTGAAAGATTTGAAAATTTGGGTCATGAATGTGGTCTCAGTAGACTCTCCAGACACACTACCCATAATTTACGAACGTGGTTTGTTTGGTATGTATCATGATTGGTGCGAATCATTTAGCACATATCCAAGGTCTTATGATCTTATCCATTCCGACCATCTGTTTTCCAAGCTTAAAAAGAGGTGCACACTATTCCATTTCTTGTTTTCTCCACTGCAAAGCATTCATTATATGATACACCAATTTTTTTCACTGTCTGACTTTGGAATGGCTTGTGAATGGCAGGTGCAATTTAGTGGCTGTAGTTGCGGAGGTTGATCGAATTCTTCGACCTGAGGGAACCCTTATCGTGCGAGACGAGGTTGAGACTATTAATGAGCTGGAGAACATGGTGAGATCGATGCAGTGGGAGGTTCGCATGACCTATTCAAAGGACAAGGAGGGATTGCTCTGTGTGAAGAAGTCCATGTGGCGGCCCAAAGAGTTGGAGACACTCAAGTATGCCATCGCTTAAGCGTGGTGGCCGGAAGTGGCTGCTGGCATTGCTGAGGATATAATCGTTACACATTCTTTTTATGTTTTGGTTGCTATCGAAATTCATGGTAACTGTACTTTATGTTATATTAGCCTTTTGTATCATTTTAGTTAGGGCTTGTAGTGTCTGTAATTCGTTTGTTACAATATTTTGTTTTCGTTTTTGAAAGGTCGGTGTTTGGAATTTCACTGTAACATTACCTTACAGGTTATTGATGGAAGAAAAATGAGCACATTGTTACAATTGCATGCAAAACTAAACTATTGGTAGGATAGGGTGAAATGTTGATTTACTGAAAATTAGGTTACTAAACTATATATTTTTTTTTCTGAAAAATCCTAGGGATGTACAAAAAAGTGAAGTTTTCATGACTAATGCTACTTGCATACACTTAGGGCGTCAAACTAATGCTGTAATTTCATAAATAATCAATGGAATTGTTATTGGCATTTCAAAAATTTCATTCTACGCTCCAAACTTTCTATATTTGGAAACAAAAATACACTTATGAGGAGTGTAGAACGAGATTTTTGGAGTGTCAGTAACACTTTTCATAATCAAACTAATAAAATTTGCTAATTACATTTCTAATATTAGATTCGAAGTTATTTTATTCAAATTTTCGTTAATTTAAGTCACATGACTTGCATGTGATACACTTTAGAGAGTAGATTGGTAGCTTTTCATAGTTTAAGGACTTATTTTCTTCGAAGAAATATTGTATGGAGTTAACTTTGAAGGATAAATTAAATGTTAGATGCACGACCTATATGCAACATTAAGGCTTATAGGTAAGAAAATGACGGCAATATCCTCTAAAATGTGTTATGTGACTTAAGTTGACGAAAAATTGGATAAAATACCTTTGAGTATAATATTAGGGATGAAATTTGCAATTTCTAATGAATTTAGGGACTTATTTTACCGAAAAATAATTTAGAAACATAATTTTCACTGAGATGATAATACAGGGATTAAATCGGCAGTTCATCATATATAATACTTGAGGATTTCGATTCTATTGTTGTGAAATGCTTTTGCTAGACTTGGTACTCCGCATTATTCGGATCATTTTTCCTATTATTGGGTCACAATTTGTTTTATGGAAACAAAAGTTGGAGGCTCAAAGCTCGACTTTCCATTTTGGTTTTACTGTAAAATACGAGAGCATGTCGTGCTAGGAGCTAGTATTGTAAGTTTGATATACATTGTAATTGAATTAGAGTCTTATTTGCAAGCCAAAACTAGATGGTAGTCGAGTTGACGTGAGTCATTTTACAACGTTGAATAAAATCAGAGGTAAGACCTTGTAGTAATGAGGCATGCCACAATATGAATGTTCTTTTGTCATCTGAACATCAAAAATTGAATAGTCAGTTATTTTTGGATTTGATATCAAGAGTGGAGGTTAAATAGATGTGCTTTTTAAGGTTTTGACCTCGATCTTTGATATCAAATTTAATTAAATTCAAAGTCGGATGATTATGAATCTTTAATCACTAAGTGACCAAGAGAACAAGATTGTGCTACGTAATAGGGGCACAATCTCTCTCTCTCTCTCTCTCTCTCTCATCACAGACACACCCCAATCAAAATCAATAATATGGAAATAGAAATGGAAGATGAGATCTTTGATATCAAATTTAATTAAATTCAAAGTCGGATGATTATGAATCTTTAATCACTAAGTGACCAAGAGAACGAGATTGTGCTACGTAATAGGGGCACAGTCTCTCTCTCTCTCTCTCTCTCACATCACAGACACACCCCAATCAAAATCAATAATTTGGAAATAGAAATGGAAGATGAGATACTACAGTTTAGAAGCAGTACTACTGCTAGTGCATGTGCACAACAACAAAGAACAAGATAGGTTCTTCCCCATCGCCAATGTCGCATTATGAAAAATGTGATTCCGGGCAACGGAAAAATCTCACAAGATGCAAACGAAACGTCCGAGAAAGCGTCTCCGAGTTCATCAGCTTCGTTACAGGAGAAGCATCCGACAAATGCCAAAGAGAAAAGCGCAAGGCCATAAACGAGGAGGACATCATTCAAGGATTATGTAAATCCAATAAAATCGTACCTCCATAAATGTAGAGATCCTGAAGAAGAAAAGCTAAACGTTCCAAACCAACAAAAGATTAGAACAAAGGCTACACCAGCTACAAACAACAACAGGATCACCACCTAACTTTACTACCTTACAATAATAATAACACTCGCACATGCAAAAGGCCTTTATATTTTACTCACAAGGGCTACGCACCCGTAAAGATCTTTTACATATGTTTGGTAAATGATTGAACGAAAATAATGCTAATGCAAAAGTGTAGGACGTGGGATAGAATTTTTGGAGGTGCTATGACGAAATGATGATATGTTTTGATACATTGTCATTGAATGAAAAAAAAAAAAAAACTCAGAATGAAGAATTTACATTCATAAGACATTACAAAAACAAAAGAAGGCGATCATGGTGTGACATTCATAGATTAATCCTAATAGTGTATTAAATATGTTTATTTGCTTAAATTCCAAGGGGTGACAAACACATGCTCGTTTGATCACATGAACGCCGAAAATAAGCCAAATACACTCCATAAGGAAAAACCGTGTACTTTTGACACCCAATAAGATTTTTCTCTTTTGAGTACTCATTCTTATGGTCCTAGTGGCATATTATATGTGTTTATTTGCTTAAGTTCCAAAGGGTATCAAATGCACGCTCGTTTGACCACATGAATGCTGAAACAGTCCAAATACACCCCATAAGGAAAAACTGTGACTTTTTGACACCCAATATGCTTTTGATCTTCTGAGTACTCATTCTTATGGAACTAGTAGCGTATTATACATTTTTATTTGCTTAAGTTCCAAAGGGTGTCAAACGCACGCTCCTTTGTTTCCATGAATGCTTCAGTCCAAATACACTCCATATGGAAAAACTGCGTACTTTTAAGACCCAATAAAGTTTCGATCCTTTGAGGACTCATTGTTATGGTCCTAGTAGTGTATTGTATGTGTTTATTTTCTTAAGTTTCAAAGGGTGTCAAACGCATGCTCATTTGCTTCCATGAATGCCGAAAACTGTCCAAATACACTCCATATGGAAAAACTGTCTCTTTTTGACACCCAATAAGGTATTATGCGTTTATTTTCTTAAGTTCCAAGGGGTGTCAAACGCACCCTGGTTTGATCACATGAATGCTGAAAACAATCCAAATAAACGCTGTGTACTTTTGACACCCAATAAGGTTTTGATCTTTTGAGTACTCATTCTTATGGTCTTAGTAGCATATTATATGAGTTTATTTTTTTTAGTTCCACATGGTATCAAACACATGCTCGTTTGACCACATGAATGCAGAAAACAGTCCAAATACGCTCCAAAGAGAAAAATTGTGTACTTTCAACACCCAATAATGTTTCGATCTTTTGAATACCCATTCTTATTGTCCTAGTAGCATATTATATGTGTTTATTTTCTTAAGTTACAAAGGGTATCAAACGGACGCTTATTTGTTTCCATGAATACCGAAAATAGTCCAAATACACTCCATATGGGAAAACTATGTACTTTCAACACCCGATACGCTTTTGATCTTTTGAGTACTCATTGTTATAGTCCTAGCAGTGTATTTTAAGTGTTTATTTGCTTAAGTTTCAAATGGTATCAATAGCATGCTCGTTTGTCTCCATGAATGTCGCAAGCAATCCAAATAAACTCCATAAGGACAAAATGTGTACTTTTGACACGCAATAAGTTTTTGATCTTTTGAGTACTCATTGTTATGGTCATCATAGCATATAATATGTTCATTTTCATAAGTTCCAAAGGGTGTTAAACGCACCCTCGTTTGATCACTTGAAGGCCGAAGATAGTCCAAATACACTCCCAAGAAAAAATTGTGTGCTTTTGACAGCCAATAAAATTTTGATATTTTGACCACTCATTCCTATGGTCCTAGTAGCGTATTATATGTGTTTATGTTCTAAAGTTCCAAAAAGTGTTAAAACGTGCGCTCGTTCGACCGCATTAATGCTGAAAACAGTCCAAATATGCTCCATAGAGAAAAAACTATGCACTTTTAACACCCAATAAGGTTTTGATCTTTTGGAAACTGATGTGAAAATTAACTTGACACACAAATTAAACCCTAATGTTAAGAATTGTAGTATATATGTAAGTAGGGATCGTTCTAGACCGGGGATTAACTAGGGATGCTAATCAACACAAATAAGACTTAAAAACACTAAATTAGACTCTATAGACTCAAAACTGACTCAAAACACTCAAAACAGCAACCAGCATTAAAAAAGACTCAATTCTAGACCTAACAAGTGATTTCTATGAAAATAAGACTTAACTTGACTCAAAAGACTAAAAGAAAACAGATTTTGACTCAAAAGACAAGACTCAATGAATAGGGGATTGTTTTTGACGAATTTAAAACTTAAAACAGAAACTTTGCATAGAACACTTTATAAAAACGAATTTGGTGAATTAAAAAGGGTGAAATGCTAGTTAGATGGTCCTTCTCCACACATGGACATATGCATACAAACCAATATCTAGTTATTATTCCTTTAGACTGTGAATGACAATGCCCCAAATTAACCATGGAAAGCACAAATTAACTTTCAGATTTTCCTTAACTCATTGAATTGGATGGAATATGCATCGCAACCAAATTATCCTTATCAAGTTCCCTAACTATGAAAAGCATGATAGAAAGACATATCAAAGGTCATTAAGTTCTTTGAAAACCACAAGCATTGACGAGGCATTCGTAACTATGAAAAGCATGATACTCATACCAAGGATTTGCTTAACACAATCATGACTAGTGACTTCCACTACTTGTGAATATAAGTTCTTAATGATTAGATGAAACTCCCTTAATCAACATACATAAATAGTTTTTATAACTCAGATAAGCAAATCACATTCAAGACTCAAGAAACAATAATTGGACGTAATCAATTCATATAAAACATATAATCAAGGCTTCGAATTCACCTCCAACTACAAAGAAATTAGTTCCTCATGTTCATCATAATTGAAAACCAAATTAAAATAAACATCAAACTAAAACTAAGGATAGAAAGAACCCAAAAACACTCCACACTCCAATGGCAAGCTTGTGGAACTCCCTTGGATGGTAGATTGCACGACACTCTTCTTCTCCTTCCTTCCTTGCTGCGGCACTAGGGTGATTTAGGTGTTTATGGTGTGAATTATGGTGTCTGATGGCTAAATGAATGAATGAATGAATGAATGAATGAATGAATGAGTGAGTGAATGGATGGGATCTTTTTTGCGGCATAAACATGTATATATATATATATGATGCATGGCACAAATCCTAGGGAAATCAGATTAGGGTTTGGTAGAAATTAGGTGGGAAAAGGACTAGGGTGCACCAAAATCCGAAGGGAAAATGATAGGAGCATATTTATGCAACTTAGTTAGCTTGTTCTTGTGCATTTGTGTTGTTATTTCTTAGTTAATGTAGTATTTCAAGCTATTTTCGTGTGTTTGTAGGTCCAAAGGGTTAAAGTAGCAAGAAAGCGCATTTTGGTGCATTTTGGAGCAGTTTTGGGCACTAAATAGATAGCACATGTATGGGCCAAGATGGATGGACGAATTTGGAGTTCAAAAGGCTAGGAATCTGATAAGAAGATGAAGAAATTAAATTCAAGACAAAGAAGATAAGGAATCAGCTCAAAAGAGGAAACATTATCCAAAACCTTATCTAACCTTATCTTATCTTATCCTATCCTAATCTTATCATGCCTTAATCTAAGCTGCAAGGGGACCTAAGTATATATTTCTAAACCTATTTCTAGAAGCATTCTCTTCTAGAAGTCCCAAATTAGCCACAAAACACATTGTTTCTAGAAACCCTACAAAGGTGGCGTCTTCTAGAAAGCCTTGCCTTGCCTTGCAATCCACTCTCTTTTCCCTCCAATATCTGCTGCACCCCTCTATCTTTTTTCCCTTGTGGATTCTGATTTATTAGGCCTTATTCCTTGTGGATTTGGGTTATACAAATCCTTTTCTGAAATTAATTGGGCCAAACCCTCTCCTTAGTGGATTTAATTAATTGTGCCGAACCCTAGGGCCTTAATCTTTAAAACGTGCTAAGTTGTAACCCTAATCTGATTAACCCTAGGGTTGGCCGAACCTATATATACATATTTTCAGCCACAATTACAGGGGGAACCCTCATGCCATTCAGAAAGACCTTTGCCGCAACCCTAGACACCATTCCACATCATTCATTTAATCCATTCACTTCCATATACAATCTGCCATAACTTTTCACCCTCATTAGCCATCATTCATCATCCTAAGCAAGAATACACCATTCATCGCCCCCAAAACCACCCACCACACCTTGTGCCGCAACAAGGAAGAAGGAGGAGAGCCTTTAGACGTGCCTGCCATTCGAAGTGGAGCTGCTGGAACGTTTTAGGTGTAATCTTTCTTGTGTTTTCAATGTTTAAATTCAATAATCTTTGTTTTGTGAGTATGAGGAACTAATCCCCTCTTAGCTAGGGGGAATTTCGAAACCATGGCTATATTTGCAATATGATTTGATTACTTCCAGTTGTGATTTCATAAATTGTGAATTCAATTTACTTATCCATTTGAATTAAAACTAGTTTGTGTATGTGGATTGAGAGTGCACACTTAATTTGCATGCATAAATCTGATGCTAGGATATAAGGGAGTTTCACCTAATCGTTGTGAACTTATATTCATAAGTAGTAAAGGTTGTTAGTCACAATCATGTTAAGTAAATTCCTGGCATATGTATCATGCGCTTTCATAGTTACGAACGCCTTGTCAACACTTATGATTTTCATAGAATTTAATGATCTTTGATTGTTTCTCTATTATGCGCTTTCATGTAGGGAACTTTTGAGGAATAATTTGATTGCGATGTGCTAATTTCATTCAATTCAATGACTTAAGAAAAATCTGAGGGTTAACTTAAGTGTACCTAATTAACCTGGGGTGTTGAGGTTCATGGTTCATTCAAAAAGCAACTGGAGATTGTTTTGTATGCAAGTATGTCATGTGTGGAGAAAGACCTCCTAGCTAGCCCATCATCCATCTATTTCCACCAAATTTGTGCAAATCTGCCTAGTTTTAGTTCTTGTTTTGTTTACTTTATTTTCGTCCAAAACCAAATCCCCCTTTTATTTTAGAGTGTCTAACTAGTTAGGATCTGTTTTAGATTGTGTTTTCAAGTGTTTTGAGTCAAGTTAAAACTAAAATTCGTCCAAAATTGTGTTTAGAGTCAGAATCTGCCCAGTTTGTGTTTTTAGGCAGTTTTGAGTGTTTTTAGCTTATTTTGAGTCTTGTGAACTTGTTTTGAGTCTTTTAAGTTTAGTTAAGTGTTTTAAAGCTTAGTTTTAGCTATTTGAGTCAGTTTAAAGTGTTTTAGCAAACCCTCCTAATCCCCGGTTTAAGAACGATCCCTACTTACATATATACTACAATTGTCAAATAAGGGTTTAATTTGTGTGTTAAGTTAATTTTCACATCAAATTTTGGCGCCGTTGCTGGGGATTAGCAACTTTGCTAATCCCTTGTTATTTCTTTTTGTTTATTTTCGTGTGTTTTTTGTTTTAGTTGCTGACATTGTGTTGTTTTCGTGTTTTTAGGTACTAGTTTATGACTCGGAGTTCTCAATCGGTTCGTGTGCATATCTTAGACTTCGACGACAATTTCGAGCGAACTTTGAGAAGGAAGAGGAATCAACAAGAACCCCAACCACCTCAACCTGCACCAGATCTTGAAGAAGACGAAGTGCAAGTGGAAGAGGAGACCACGGCTCAGATTTTTGAGGAAGAACAAGCTATGGCAGCAGACAATCGAACAATCAAGGAGCTTTCCGCTTCGGGATTGGACAATGCCATGCCTCTATGCATTCAATATCCAAGGGCAGCCCCAGACAAGATCGACGAATTCGAATTAAAGTCTAGCTTACTGCACCATATTCCTAAGTTCCATGGGTTGTCCATGGAAGATCCTAATAGACACTTGAAGGAGTTTGAGGTTGTTTGCTCAAGCATGACCCTGGTGAATGTTGATGGGAGGATTTTGAAGATGAAGGCTTTTCCCTTTTCCCTCTTAGAAAAGGCTAAAGATTGGTTGTATGAACTAGCCCCCGGAACTGTCACATCATGGAAGAGTATGAAACGGGCGTTTTTGGAGAAGTTTTTCTTAACTTCTCGAGTCATTCTTTTACGCAAAAGGATTAGTGGCATTCAGCAAAACCAAGGTGAATCATTTCCAACTTATTATGAACATTTTAAAACTCTTGTTGCTTTATGTCCACAGCATCAAATGAAGGAGGAGCTTCTTCTTCAATATTTCTAGGAAGGGCTTCTACCAATTGAACGCCAAATGCTAGACGCCTCAGCGGGAGGAGCTTTCGTGGACAAAATGCCCATGGCTGCCAAGACTCTCATTGCCAACTGAGCTTTAAATGCTCAACAATATGAAGGTGTTGTTCAAAGAGACATACCATGGCAGCAACAAGTTAATGAGGTAAATGCCAACCGAGCTTTAAGTGCCCTCAATTGATCGAGAACGGAGGGTGGGAATCTGCCAACGTCGTGGGTTATGGGAGCCAAAACCAACCAAGGAGTGATCCTTTCTCTAATACATACAATCATGGTTGGAAAGATCATCTAAATTTCAAATGGAGGGAGCCCCAACAACCCCAACAACAAAGCCCATTTAGGCAGCAACCTCCGGGATTCTACCAAAGGTCGTATGCACACACACAACCCCAAGCACAACTTGCCCAATCCAAATCAGGTTTGTCCATAGATAATGATCAAATTTTCAATTACTAACTTCTATGGTGCAGGGAATGCAAAATAAGGACAAAAAGGTTGATGAATTAGAGAAGCAAGTAGGGCAGATTGCGGAGTTCGTGGGCCAATTCAGAGAACAAGGCAAGTTGCCTAGTTCAACCGTTGTCAACCCAAAAGGAGGACTCGAATATGCCAAAGCAATCATGTTGCAAAGTGGAAAACAAGTTGGAACGGCCTCACAACCATCTAAATCAGCCCCAACTGAGGACGAAAAGTTGCAATTCGAGGAGGAGGAACAAGAGCAAGCCACAACAAGGGTAGCACTACCTATGCCGTAGCCACCCAAACACTCCCATTTGTCTTCCAAAGGTAAGGAGGTTCCAAATTCGATTATTTCTAATGTTATTCCCCCAAATGTACCCTTTCCTCGTAGATTCATGCAATCGAAGAAGGAGGAGGTTGAAAAGGACATTTTGGAGACATTTAGAAAAGTACAAGTCAATATACCACTTTTGGATGCAATTAAGCAAGTTCCAAGGTATGCTAAGTTTTTGAAATAACTTTGCACTACTAGGAAGAGAATTTCGAACAAAG
The DNA here is from genome assembly GCF_019419815.1 of Pyrus x bretschneideri. Classification (NCBI taxonomy): domain Eukaryota; kingdom Viridiplantae; phylum Streptophyta; class Magnoliopsida; order Rosales; family Rosaceae; genus Pyrus; species Pyrus x bretschneideri. Next base: position 605,175 of record NW_025999821.1, on the reverse strand, counting down.
AGGTTGTCAAGGTAAGTGAAAATGTCTCAGCCATCTTACAATGTAAAATGCGCCCTAAATGCAAAGATCCGGGTAGTTTTACAATTCCTTGTGTTATTGGCAATAATCGTTTTGAACATGCCATGCTAGACTTAGGTGCATCTATTAATGTCATGCCTTACTCAATTTATGCATCTATGAACCTAGGTGAGTTAAGAAATGATGGTGTGATTATCCAATTGGCCGATAGATTTAATGCCTATCCAAAGGGTGTTTTGGAAGATGTTTTAGTGCAGGTCAATCATTTAATCTTTCCATCGGATTTCTACGTGCTTGAAATGGAAGAATCAGACCATTCCCCTTCATTGCCAATCCTCCTCGGACACCCATTCATCAAAACTGCCACACTAAGATTGATGTGTTTAATGGGACTTTGACAATGGAATTTGATGGGGAAGTTATTAATTTCAATCTTTCTGAATCTATCAAGTATCCTAGTGTTGATCATTCATGTTTTTCTATTGATGTAATTGATTCCTTGGCGCAGGACCATTTTGAACAATTGAATGAAGATGCACTTGAATTGGTCATTACAAGAGGAATGGAATTAAAAAACAATGGATCAGCCACTTTGGCCACCCACGGCATGCATAGAGAACACCATGTCGTGCCCCCTAAAGTAGATATGATTGAGATAGTGGCTGTCCTTGAGTCATTGCCACTACAATTTGGTAAGTCTTTGGATCCAATTTCAATTTCAATTTCAACTAATAAGCCCTTTCCTTCAGTTGTGCAGCCACCTTCTCTTGAACTTAAACCATTGCCAAGCCATTTGAAGTATGTTTTCTTGGGAGACCAATAGGCCTTGCCCGTCATTATCTCCTCCTCACTCACGGCACAAGAACAAGGTAAGTTAGTGAGGGTGTTAAAGGAGTACAAAACAACAAATGGTTGGACCTTGGCCGACATCAAGGGAATAAGCCCTACCACATGCATGCATTGTATACTTTTGGAGGAAGGGTCTAAATCATCTCAAGAGGCTCAACACTAACTCAACCCTCCAATGATGGAAGTTGTGAAGAAGGAGATAATCAAGCTATTGGATTGTGGAGTGATCTATCCAATTTCGGATAGTCGTTGGGTTTCTCCGGTTCAATGTGTTCCAAAGAAATCTGGAGCAACTGTGGTGACAAATGCCGAAAATGAGCTTGTTCCTACTCAAATCCAAATAGGTTGGAGGGTTTGTATTGATTATAGGAAGCTCAATGCCACTACAAGGAAGGATCATTTCCCCTTGCCATTCATTGATCAAATGCTTGAAAGGTTAGCGGGTTATGCTTTTTATTGTTTTCTTGATGGATATTCAGGTTATAATCAAATTGTGATAGCTCCGGAAGATCAAGAAAAAACCACTTTCACATGCACCTTTGGTACATTTGCTTATCGTCGCATGCCATTTGGTTTATGCAATCAACCTGCCATATTTCAAAGATGCATGATGAGCATATTTTCAGATTATGTTGAGAAAATTATTGAGGTTTTTATGGATGATTTCAGCGTTTTTGGTGATTCATTTGATGGTTGTTTGAATAATCTTAATTTGATTTTAAAACGATGCATTGAAACTAACCTTGTTCTAAATTGGGAAAAATGTCATTTCATGGTTAAACAAGGCATAGTTTTAGGTTATATCATTTCTAAAAAAGATATTGAGGTTGATAAATCGAAAATAGATCTTGTGCGCCCCTTGCCCTCTCCTACTTCGGTTAGAGAGGTTTGTTCTTTCCTTGGACATGCAAGTTTTTATCGAAGATTCATCATGGATTTCTCAAAGGTTTCCCAACCTCTTTGCCGTCTCCTACAAAAAGATATGACTTTTGATTTCAATAAGGAGTGCACGGTAGCCTTCCAACACCTCAAGGACTTACTAACCACGGCACCCATCATTGTTCCACCTGATTGGAGCCTTCCGTTTGAGCTCATGTGTGATGTATCCGATTATGCGTTAGGGGCTGTTTTAGGCCAAAGAAAGGACAAGAAGTCGTATGTTATCTACTACGCATCCCGAACATTGAATGATGCTCAATTAAACTATTCGACCACTGAGAAAGAACTTCGTGCCATTGTCTTTGCTTTAGATAAATTTCGATCATATTTACTTGGTACTAAGGTTATTATTTTCACTGATCATGCAGCTTTAAAGTATTTGCTCACCAAGAAAGAAGCCAAACCAAGGCTAATTCGATGGATACTGCTTCTTCAAGAGTTTGGCATCCAAATTAGAGACAAAAAGGGGAGTGAAAACGTGGTGGCTGACCACCTAAGTCATATGGTACATGATTTGGAGCACTTACCTATTTCAAAAACATTCCCTAATGAGCAATTGCTGTCCATTAAGGTAAGTTAGCCTTGGTATGCTGATTTGGTGAATTATTTGGTGGCTAAACAAGTTCCAAACACTTTAAACAGAACCCAACGTGATAAATTGAAAAAAGATGCTAGATTTTATGTTTGGGATGATCCATACTTGTGGAAATATTGCTCGGATCAGATTATACGTAAGTGTGTGCATGACATGGAATTCAATTCTATTTTGACATTCTGTCACACTTATGCATGTGGGGGACACTTTGGGACACAACGCACAGCCCTTAAGGTTTTAGAATGTGGATTTTATTGGCCAACTTTATTTAAGGATGCTAGAACCTTTTATATGTCTTGTGATCATTGCCAAAGAATGGGTAATATAAGTGCAAAGGATCAAATGCCGCAAAATGTCATACTTCCTGTTGAAATTTTTGATGTTTGGGGCATTGATTTTATGGGTCCTTTTCCTTCCTCACATGGTTTCCTTTATATCTTACTTGCTGTGGATTATGTGTCGAAATGGGTGGAAGCAAAAGCCACCTGAACTAATGATTCTCGAGTGGTTGCAGATTTCATTAGAACTAACCTATTTGCAAAGTTTGGAATGCCATGAGTAATCATAAGTGATGGAGGTTCTCACTTTTGCAATCGAACCATTGAGGCTTTGCTCAAGAAGTACAACGTTACGCATAAGGTTTCAACACCTTATCATCCTCAAACCAATGGTCAAGCCGATGTTTCAAATAGGGAGATCAAGCACATTCTAGAGAACACTGTTGGGCCGACAAGGAAGGATTGGAGCGTACGTTTGGAGGATGCATTGTGGGCATATCGCAAGGCTAGGAATCTGATAAGAAGATGAAGAAATTAAATTCAAGACAAAGAAGATAAGGAATCAGCTCAAAAGAGGAAACATTATCCACAACCTTATCTAACCTTATCTTATCCTATCCTAATCTTACCATGCCTTAATCTTAGCTGCAAGGGGACCTAAGTTTATATTTCTAGAAGCATTCTCTTCTAGAAGTCCCAAATGAGCCACAAAACACATTGTTTCTAGAAACCCTACAAAGGTGGCGCCTATTCCCTTCTAGAAAGCCTTGCCTTGCCTTGCAATCCACTCACATTTCCCTCCAATATCTGTTGCACCCCTTTATCCCTTTTTCCTTGTGGATTTTGATTTATTAGGCCTTATTCCATGCAGATTTGGGTTATACAAATCCTTTTCTAAAATTAATTGGGCCAAACCCTCTCCGTAGTGGATTTAATTAATTGTGCCGAACCCTAGGGCCCTAATCCTTAAAATGTGCTAAGTTGTAACCCTAATCTGATTAACCCTAAGGTTGGCCGAACCTATATATACATATTTTCAGCCACAATTTCGGGGGGAACCCTCATGCCATTCAGAAAGACCTTTGCCGCAACCCTAGACACCATTCTACATCATTCATTCAATCCATTCACTTCCATATACAATCTGCCACAACTTTTCACCCTCATCAGCCATCATTCATCATCCTAAGCAAGAATACACCATTCATCGCCCCCAAAACCACCAACCACACCTTGTGCCGCAGCAAGGAAGAAAGAGGATAACCTTTAGACGTGCCTGCCATTCAAAGTGGAGCTGCTGGAACATTTTAGGTGTAATCTTTCTTGTGTTTTCAATGTTTAAATTCAATAATCTTTGTTTTGTGAGTATGAGGAACTAATCCCCTCTTAGCTAGGGGGAATTTCGAAACCATGGCTATATTTGCAATATGATTTGATTACTTCCAGTTGTGATTTCATGAATTGTGAATTCAATTTACTTATCTGTTTGAATTAAAACTTGTTTGTGTATGTGGATTGAGAGTGCACACTTAATTTGCATGCATAAATCTGATGCTAGGATATAAGGGAGTTTCACTTAATCGTTGTGAACTTATATTCATAAGTAGTAAAGGTTGTTAGTCACAATCATGTTAAGTAAATTCCTAGCATAAGTATCATGTGCTTTCATAGTAACGAACGCCTGGTCAACACTTATGATTTTCGTAGAATTTAATGATCTTTGATTGTTTCTCTATTATGCACTTTCATGTAGGGAACTTTTGAGGAATAATTTGATTGCGATGCGCTAATTCCATTCAATTCAATGACTTAAGAAAAATCTGAGGGTTAATTTAAGCGTACCTAATTAACCTGGGGTGTTGAGGTAGAACAAGATTAGGTTAGTATTAGGTTTGGATAAGATAAGGTTGTTTGGATAATGTTCTATGTTCCTTGCTCTGTCCTTATGTTCTTTGTCTTAAACTTGTTTCTCCAAATTTGTTGCATGTTCCTAGCCTCTTTTGACTTCAAATTCGTCCATCCACCTTACTCCATATGCAAGCTATCCATTCCAAGCCCAAAACTACTCCAAATAGCTCCAAAATGTACTTTCTTGCTTCTTTTGCCATTTGAACCTACAAACAAACGATAATAGCTTAAAACACTATAATAAATTGAAAATAACTATGTAAATGCAAGAAAACAAGCTAACTAAGTTGCATAAATATGCTCCTACCAAATTCCCCCACACTTAGCTTTTGCTAGTCCTTGAGCAAAACAAAGAAAACAAAACATAACCTAGACCTTCCAACAATCGCCTCAGGGATTTCCAATGCAACATGACATGTTAAAAATCACTACTCCCACAAATTTTAGTTATCCCTACCCTCGAGCATACACTTAACTGTAGTAACCACTCACTAGCTCACATTTAATCAATTAAAACAATATTTTTAATGTAGTAACATGCCTTAGAGAATCCCTCAATTCCTCACCGGATATACTCTCTAATTTCACACAGATTTTCAGACTACACTGATAGGAGCATATTCATGCGACTTAAATGGCTTGTTCTCGTGCATTTACGTTATGTTTCTTTAGTTATTTTAGTACTTTAAGCTATTTTCGTGTGTTTGTAGGTCCAAAGGGCTAAAGGAGCAAAAAGATGCATTTTGGAGACTTTTGGAGCACTTTTGGGCTAAGGATGGATAGCTTATGCTTGGAGCCAAAGTGTTGGACGAAATTGAAGACCTAATTGAAGACCAAAGTGTTGGAACCTTGTTCCCTTTAGTTCTAGGACATTTAAACCTTTCCTATAAACATTCCACATGCCATTGTCATTCCACTTCATTTCACCTTGCATTTTCAGATTATTCCTTCATCATTGCACCCTCACATGTCCCTTTAATCATTCAAACATGCACTCCCTTTATTCACTTGCATTTCAGATTGCATTCACATTCTTTAAATCAGCTAACACATGCTTGCACATGCATTTCCAACCCACATGCATCCTTTAATCATTCAAACATGCAGCCACATTCCCTCCTAGCTGTCATGTTCCCCCCCATTTCGCCTATAAATAAGCATTCATTCCCACTCATTCTCATTTTCATTCTTCCATACACATTTTCAGTCACAAACACCAACCATTCCCTTGTGCCATGCTCTCTCCCTAATAATCCAAACACCACACCAGAAATCATCCCATTGCCGTGGCCTCCTCCTTCCATTTTCACCACTCCCCAAACCATTCACACCATCAAACTATCCATTAGACCTTGTGCTACAACGAAGAGGAAGATAAGAGGGCCTAAACGTTCATACAATTCAAGTTTGAGTTGTTGGAATGTTTAGGTGTTTCTTTGATTTCAATGTTTAATTTCAATACTCTTTGTTTTGTACGAATGAGGAATGGAAGAGAAGAGGGCCTAAACGTTCATACAATTCAAGTTTGAGTTGTTGGAATGTTTAGGTGTTTCTTTGATTCTCTTTGTTTTGTATCATGAGGAACTAAACCCCCCCTTGGCTAGGGGGGGATTCGAAATATATGTTTATGCTTGCGTTTTGATTTGATTACTTCTAATTGCATTTCATAAGTCGTGGATTCAATTTGTTTAACTGTTTGATTGATAACTTATTTATGTATGTTTATTGAGAGTGCACGCTTAATTTTCATGCATGAATATGACGCTAGAATATAAGTGAGTTTCACCTAATAGTTACGAACTTATATTCACAAGTAGTGGAGGTTGCTTATAAACAATCGCGTTAAACGAATTCTTGGCATAAGTTTCATGCAATCATAGTAACGAATGCCTCGTCAACACTTATAATTTTCATAGAGCGTAATGATTCTTGCTTGTATCTCTATTATGCAATCATGTAGGGGACTTGTGGGAAATGTTTTGGGTTGTCGTATGCAATCATCCAATTCAATAACGTTAGGAAGATTTGAAGGTTAATTTAAGCGGACCTAATTAACCCGGGGTGATGAGTTTCATAATTTATTGAAATGCAATTGGAAATCTTTTTATTATGCAAGTGTAACATGTGTGGAGATGAACCCCTTGGCTAGCATCCATTCATTCCATTTCATCAATTTCATATTTACATTCTGTCTAGTTTATTAACTTGTTTCGTTATTTCAATTTTCCTCCAAAACAAATCCCCCTTTAATTTGAAGTCTTAGATTAGTTAGAAAGTGTTTTGATTTGTGTTTCTAAGTATTTTGATTCAAGTTTTCATCCAATTTCGTCCAAATTAGTGTAGGTGCTCAAAACTGCCCAGAAAACTGCCCAGAAAGTGGTTTTTAGGCAGTTTTGAGTCTTCTAGTTGCTGTTTTGGGTTTTAGGTTTGTTTAAGTGTTTTAACTTTTAGTTTTTCATTCTTTGAGTCTAGTTTAGTGTTAAAGTGTCTTAATTTGTGTTTTAAAGTGTTTTGAATCAACCTTTAATCTTAAATTCGTCCAAATTTGTGTTTAAGGTCAGAAACTGCCTAGTTAGTGTTTTTAGGCAGTTTTGAGTCTTTTGAACTAGTTTTGAGTCCTTTGAGTCTTTGTGAACGTTTTTAACTTTGTTTTTATGTTTTTGAGTCAATTTAGAGGTTTTAGCAAGCCCTCCTAATCCCCGGTCTAGAACGATCCCTACTTGCATCCTTACTACAATTTGACAACAAGAGGGTTAATTTGTGTGCGTATAATTCTCGCATCATACACTCCCTACTCTAGGTATATGTGAGAAGATTGATGTAAGCAGGTAGACTAATACTCACATATGTATAATCAAAGAAAAGACTTTCTAGAATTATTAACATGTATATGATATGATCTCATCAAGGGAATGCCACTACTTAGACGTGGGAGCCAGGGATACCATATGCTCGTACCAATTTTAAACTCCACATATTGAAACACATAACAATCAAGATTGAAGTCTAAGGGTTTTAACGGGGTTAAGGTATTGGCTAACAAAGAAAGGTAAGGATGAATAAAAGTTCTTAAAGCAATAGTAAGCAAAGTTATGAAATAAACACATAGAATTCACTCTTGAATGCAGAAATCAACTTTGAACACCAAGGGAAGATTCACACAAAACTTTGGGTCAAATTCAAACTTTTGGACCCTTTCTTCAACTTCCAATACTTGTGAGTTCATTCTCACTTATTTTCAACTCTTTTTTACTTCTTTTCTTCAACTTTTTCTTCTTTTTTCTTTCTTTTTCACGGTTTTTTTTTTCTTCCTTGCCCTAGTCTTTTTTTTGGCACACAAATCATGCATTCTCCTATATATATGATCTCAAGAATGGAATGCCACTACTTAGACGCGAGAACCAGGGATACCATATGCTCAAACCAATTTTAAACTCCACATATTGAAACACATAACAATCAAGATCAAAGTCTAAGGGTTGTAACGGGGCTAGGGTATTGGTAAACAAAGAAAGGTAAGCATAAACAAAAGTTCTTAAAGCAATAGTAAGCAAAGTAATGAAATAAACACTTAGAATTCACTTTTGAATGTAGAAATCAACTTTGAACACAAAGGGAAACTTCATACAACACTTAGGGCCAGATTCAAACTTTTTGGACCCTTTCTTCAACAACCAATACTTGTGAGTTCATTCTCACTTATTTTCAACTCTTTTTCTTTCTTTTCTTCAACTTTTTCTTCCTTTTTTTTTTTTGGTGCCCTTTTCTTTCTTCTTTGGCACCCTACATGTACAACCTCATAGAATTCCAATGAAAATCCTTCCCCCACACTTGTTTTTCTGCAATATGTGAATCAAAAGGAATTCCCTCTAAGTCATGTTTCACTATCCTTTAAGAACAAGGGTATGGATAGTCCTATTCTCGGCTAGGTAAGGATAATGTGGCTAACAAAGAGAATTGGCTAAATAAGGCTCAAAGGGGTTAAACCTAAAATAATATGCAAAGAGTAAGGCTTTTTGGCTCTGGTTTAACTAAACAACTTCATCTTATTGTATGTTATGCAATCAATATCATGCTTTGAATGAAATGGGCATGAGTTCTAGTATTTGGAACTATAGTGTGATTGGAGCATATTTATGCTACTTAGTTATGTTGTTTCCTTGCATTTAGGGAGTTAATTACTATCTATTTCAGTCTTTTAAGTTATTTTCGTATTTTTTAGGTCCTAATGGCAAAAGGAGCAAGAAAGGGCATTTTGGAGCTAAATGGAGCATTTTTGGGCATGGATTGGATAGCTTAACCATGGAGTAAAGAGGATGGACGAAATTGAAGTCAAGAAAGGGTAGGAAAGGCTACAAATCTGGTGGAAGAAGTCCAAATGCAAAGAAGATAAGGAAGAAGCAAGAAATAAGGAACCTTATCCAACCTTATCTTATCCTATCCTAACCAACCTTATCCTTTCCTAACTCTAACATTACCTTATCCTATCCTATCCAAATTAGGTTGTGCCTTAAATCTAACTAATTAGAAGGGATTAGGTGCATATTTAAACACTTAGAACAATTTCTAGAAGCTTATCCATTTGTTTTGCCGCATAAACACCATTCCATATAGGTTTAGGAATTGCAATCCTTCTTCTACACTTATATCATGTGTCCTTGGCCCTTTAGATTTAGGAATCTGCCCTAAACCATTCCTTCTAGAAACCTTATCTCATCCCTACAATGATGCCACACCTACCCTTCTAGAATTCCCTAAATCCTAGCCGTGCACTACCTAGTCCATTCCCCCTTTGGTTTCTACCTTGAATTAACCCTTTTTCAATGGAATTGTGCAATCCTTCTCCTTTACTAAGTGTGCATAATTAGCCTATATAAACAGGCCTATGCCGCACCATTCATTCATCCACTCACTCATTCATTCATTCATACTTTCATCCATCAAACACCACAATCCATTCTACACCACCCTAGTGCCGCAAGCAAGGAAGCAAGGAGAGGAGGACTTGTGCAATCTGCCATCCAAGGGAGTGCCGTGCATGCCATTGGAGTGTGGAGCATCTTTCTTGGTTCTTTCTATCCTTAGTCTTAGTTCAATGTTTAAATTTAATTATCTTTGTTTTGCGAACATGAGGAACTAACTAGCCTTTCACCCATTTATTTTACTTTAATTCGTTTTTCAAAAGTGTTTCCTACAAAGTTTTTGTTTTGAGTCTAAAATTCGTCAAAAACAATCCCCATGTTATTTAGTCTTCATATTTGAGTCAAAACTTGTTTTCCTTGAGTCTTTTGAGTCAAGTCAAGTCCTATTTTCGTCCAAAACCCTTATTGAGTCTAAAATTGAGTCTTTTTGAGTATTGGTTGCTGTTTTAAGTGTCTAAAGTTAGTTTTGAGTCTATAGAGTCTAGTTTAGTGTTTTTGAGTCTTATTTATATAGATTAGCATCTCTAGTTAATCCCCGGTCTAGAACGATCCCTACTTACATATCTACTACAATTGTCACAAATAGGGTTTAATTTGTGTGTCAAGTTAATTTTCACATCAAATTTTGGTGCCATTGCTGGGGATTAGCAAACTTGCTAATCCTTTTTGTCTGTGTAGTGTCTTTTTAGTGTCTTTGTGTTTTCTTTTAAGTGTGCCATGCCTTTTAAATAGATTGCTGATTTGGTTGTGTTCTTTATTTTCAGGTACTAGTTTATGACTCGTCGTTCTCAACCTATTCGTGCAAACATATTGGATTTTGACGACGATGTTGAAGGAACTTTGAGAAGAAAGAGGAAGCAACCGGAACCATATCCACCTAGTTCAAGTTCAGATTCTAAATCTGAATTTGAAGAAGAAGAACTTTCGGCCTCGGGACTAGACCATGTTGTACCTTTGTGCATTCAATATCCTATGGCCGCCCAAGGCAAGACCAATGAGTTCGAATTGAAGTCTAGCTTGTTGCATCACATTCCCAAATACCGTGGTTTGTCCATGGAAGATCCAAACAAGCATCTTAAGGAGTTCGAAGTGGTATGCTCGAGTATGACCCCCATCAATGTTGATGGGAACATTTTGAAGATGAAGGCCTTTCCATTCTCTCTGCTAGAAAAGGCTAAAGATTGGCTATACGAATTGGCACCCGGAACCGTCACTTCTTGGGAAAGCATGAAGTGGGCATTCTTAGAGAAATTCTTCCCAACTTCAAGAGTGATTCTGTTGAGGAAGAAAATAAGTGGCATTCAACAAAACCAAGGGGAGTCTTTTTCGGCATATTATGAACGTTTCAAGACTATAGTTGCATCATGCCCTCAACATCAAATGAAGGAAGAACTTTTAATTCAATATTTCTACGAGGGGCTTCTTCCAATAGAGAGACAAATGCTAGATGCCTAAGCGGGAGGCGCTTTGGTTGACAAAACACCCATGGTGGCCAAGGTTTTAATTGCAAATAGAGCGTTGAATGCACAACAATATGAAAGTGTTGGTCAAAGAGACACCCCACGGCAACAAGTGAATGAGGTAAGTTCCCAATCCGACATTCAATCTCAATTAGCTAATCTTACTTCTATTGTGTCTCAGATGGCTGAAGGAATGAGGATACAAGGACCAAGTGTATGTGGCGTATGTTCTATCCAAGGACATCATTCGGACAAGTGCCCTCATTTGATTGAGAATGGGGGATGGGAAAGTGCAAATGCCATTGGATTTCCAAGCCAAAATCAGCCAAGAAATGATCCATACTCCAACACATACAATCCGGGTTGGAGAGACCACCCAAATTTCAAGTGGAGGGAGCCTCAACAACCTCCACGACAAGGAGACTTTAGACAACAACCATCGGGGTTCTACACCAAGACATTCGGCCCTAATCCAAACCAAGCACAACCTGCCCAAAACAATCAAGGTATGTCTTTGGACAATGAAACACTTCTTAAGTTACTTACCAATTTGTCTTAGGGGCAAGAGAATCAAAACAAAGCCATGCAAAACCAAGACAAAAGGGTGGATCACTTGGAGAAGCAAATTGGGTAGATTGCGGAGTTTGTAGGATAATTCCGAGACCAAGGCAAGCTCCCTAGCTCAACCATTGTCAATCCAAAGGGAGGGTTCGAATCTGCCAAGGTAATCAAGTTGAGAAGTGGTAAGGAGGTTGGAACCACCCTAAAACCGTCCAAAACAAGTCAAGAAGAGGACATGTTGCTGCAAGAAAAGAAGGAACAAGGCACAAAGGCCACGGCAAGGGTGGAACAAACCTTGCCGCAGTCATCTACCACCCCAAAACCGTCCAACACCCTTAAGGTAAGTCCAAATTCGACTTTGTCAAGTTCTATTCCACTAAATGTGCCCTTCCTTAGCAAATTTAGGCAATCAAAGAAAGAAGAGAATGAGAAGGACATTCTGGAAACCTTTAGGAAAGTTCAAGTCAATATTCCGCTCCTTGATGCAATTAAGCAAGTTCCTAAGTATGCGAAATTTTTGAAAAAGCTTTGCACCACAAGGAAGAGGATTTCAAACAAAGAGGTGGTCCAGGTAAGTGAGAATGTTTTGGCAGTGTTACAAAGAAAACTACCACCTAAATGCAAAGATCCGGGTAGTTTTACAATTCCTTGTGTTATTGGAAATACTAAATTTGAACATGCTATGCTAGATTTAGGAGCTTCAATTAATGTCATGCCTTACTCAATTTATGCATCTATGAACTTGGGAGAACTTAAAAACGATGGTGCGATTATTCAATTGGCCGATCAATTGGCCGATCGTTCTAATGCCTATCCAAAAGGAGTTTTGGAAGATGTGTTGGTGCAGGTTAACAATTTGATCTTTCTGGCGGACTTTTACGTGCTTGACATGGAGGATTCATCCCATTCTACACCATTGCCGATCCTACTTGGGAGACCTTTCATGAAAACAGCCAGCACCAAGATCGATGTGTTCAAAGGAACTTTAACGATGGAATTTGATGGGGAAGTTATTGATTTCAATCTTTCTGAAACTATTAAATATCCTAATGACCATCATTCTTGTTTCTCTATTGATATACTTGAGTCATTGGCGCAGGATTTTCTTGATTCATTGGACAAAGACCCACTTGAAACCACAATTGCCGAAGGAATGGATATAGAACCAAATCTGGCCGTGCATGATGATGGCATTGCCGAGATGGTGGCTTCACTTGAATCATCACCACAATATCAAAGTAAGAGCCCAAACCCAATTTCAATTCCTGTTTCTACTAACAAGTTATTACCTTCAGTGATTCAGGCACCCGTTCTTGAACTTAAACCATTGCCAAGCCACTTGAAGTATGTCTATTTGGGAGACAAAGAAACGTTGCCCGTCATTGTTTCTTCATCACTCACGGCAATGGAGGACGAGAAATTGGTTCGAGTGTTGAAAGAGCACAAAATAGCCATAGGACAGACCTTGGCCGATATTAAGGGAATTAGCCCTACAACATGCATGCATCGCATACTTCTAGAGGAGGGGGCTAAACCAACTCGAGAGGCTCAACGTCGGCTCAACCCTCCAATGATGGAAGTTGAGAAGAAGGAGGTTATCAAATTGCTTGATTGCGGAGTGATTTACCCTATGTCAGATAGCCGTTAGGTTTCACCAATTCAAGTAGTGCCAGAGAAATCCGGAGTGATGGTGGTGAAGAATGCTGAGAATGAGCTTGTGCCAACACGCATCCAAACGGGTTAGAGACTTTGCATCGATTATAGGAAGCTCAACGCCACCACAAGGAAGGACCACTTCCCTTTGCCGTTCATTGATCAAATGCTTGAAAGGTTAGCCGGTCATTCTTTTTATTGTTTTCTTGATGGATATTCGGGATATAATAAAATTGTCATAGCTCCGGACGACCAAGAAAAGACCACTTTCTGATAGGAGCATATTTAGGCAACTTACTTAGCTTGTTTTCGTGCATTTATGTTGTTAGTTCATAGTTGTTTTAGTAGTTTAAGCCATTTTCGTGTGTTTTTAGGTTCATATGGCTAAGGAAGCAAAAAGGTGCATTTTGGAGCATTTTGGAGCAAAATTGGGCTTGGAATGGATAGCTTATGTTTGAAGCAAAAGGAATGGACGAAATTGAAGACCTAATCACAAGAGGATTCCTAATCACAAGAGGATTCCTAATCAAATGAGGATTCCTAGTCAAAGAAGGTTTCCTACTTGAAGTAGGAAAGTTAAGCCAAGGTTTCCTATTTTGGTTCAACCTTTCCTAATCCTTAAAGACTCCAAGTTTCAGCAATATCAAAGGTTCTTACCTATTCTAGGTCACAAAAACAGCATCCCTTGCAACCTTAGGCCATTGCCGTGTGTTCCCTTTTGAATCCCTTCCTTGCCGTGCAAGGAAGGGCCTTGTTCCCTATTCTAACTACTTAAACACCTTCCTTTTTCATACCAAGATCAGCCATAACTCACATACCCTTTTATATTCCTAAATCCTTGCCTAAATTCAGAAATAATTGACATTCCTTTTCTTTCTAACCTTAGCCGCAAGTCACTTTCCTATTCCTTTCAATTTCTGATTTTGTGTTTCCTATTCTTCAAAGATTTAGAATTAATTCCTTTCCTAAACTAAGTAATAAAGCCTTTAGGTCCTTTCTTCCTTATAAATACCCTTGTGCCGCAACCTTATGGACCTAATCCCCCCTTCCACACAACCTGCCTTCATTCACAAAATCATCCAACCTTGCCGCAGCTTTCCATCCAAATTTCCACCATCCTTCGACTTTCAAACCTTCATCCAAACCACCCTACACCACCACTAAGCCTTGCCACACCACCATACCTCCATAAACCCAACTTAAACCCAGAAAGTCATCCATAAAACCACCTTAGCACTTGTGCCGTGACCTAGCAAAGAAGAGGAGAAAGAAGACGAAGCCTTGGACGTTTATGCATTCGAGTTAGAGTGTTGGAACGCTTCTAGGTGTAATCTATCTTTTGTTTTCAATGTTTAATTCTAATTTCCTTTGTTTTGTCATGAACATGAGAGGCTAAACTCGTTTTAGTCTAGGGATGCTTTAAAGCCATGATTACGTTTATAATATGAGTTGATCAATTCCAGTTGTGATTTCATAAATTGTGAATGCAATTTACTTAACCGTTTGATGGATAACTTATTCTTGTATGTTGATTAGGGAGGCATACTTAATTTGCATGCTTGAATTTGGTGCTAGAATTTAAGGGAGTTTCACATAATCGTTTCAACCTTATATTCACAAGTAGTTAAGGTTGTTTTCACAATCATGTTAAGTAAATTCCTAGCATGCGTATCATGATGTCATAGTTACAAGTGCTTTGTCAATACTTATGATTTCCATTGAACGTAATGATCTTTGATTGTATCTCTATTATGATATCATGTAGGGGACTTTTGAAGAATGCTTTAGGTTGTCATATGATGTCATCCAATCCAATAACTTAAGGGAAATCTGAGGGTTAATTAGTGATGTCACGGTTAATCTGGGGTGTTGAGGTTCATGGTTTATCGAAAAGCAACTGGAAATCAACTTATGTTTGAATGTATCATGTGTGGAGAAGTATCCCTTGGCTAGTCCATCATCCATTGGTTTCACTCAAATTCGTCCAAAAATCTGTTTTAAGTTTTAAGTTACTTGTTTTCTTTTAAATTTGTCCAAAAACAAATCCCCTTTTCTTACTTGTTCCAAATCTGTCCAAAAGTGTGTTTTAGAGTCTTTTGAGTCAAAACTAATTGTATTTTCGTCCAAATTGAGCCCTAAGGTCTGAATTGAGTCTTTTTGGTTGTTTTGAGTTGTTTTGAGTCTTTAAAATCTGTTTTGAGTCATATAAGTTAGTAAAGAGTCTTTTGAGTTTATATTAAGTGTTTTAAAAGCTTATTTTCATATCTTTGAGTCTATTTTCATTAGGTTAGCAATCCCTCCTAATCCCCGGCCTAGAACGATCCCTACTTATATCTATACTACAATTGTCAATAAGAGGGTTTAATTTGTGTGCTATCTTTTATCACATCACTTTCACGTGCCCTTTTGATACTTTTGCTTATCGTCACATGCCATTCGGTTTATGCAATGCACCGGCCACCTTTCAAAGATGCATGGTAAGTATATTTTCAGATTTTGTGGAGAAAATAATTGAAGTTTTTATGGATGATTTTAGTGTATTTGGAGATTCGTTTGACGATTGCTTACATAATCTCACTTTAATCTTAGAACAATGCATTGAAACTAACCTTGTTTTAAATTGGGAAAAATGTCATTTCATGGTAAAAACAAGGCATAGTTTTAGGGCATATAATTTTGGCCAAAGGGATTGAAGTTGATAAATCAAAAATAGATCTTGTACGCTACTTACCCTCTCCTACTTCGGTTAGAGAGGTTCGTTCTTTTCTTGGACATGCAGGATTCTATAGGCGACTCATCAAGGACTTTTCAAAAATCTCCAACCCCCTTTGCTGCCTTCTCCAAAAAGATGTGTCATTCAAGTTCGATGAGGAGTGTGAGAAGGCCTTCAAACACCTCAAGGAAATGCTCACTTCGGCCCCCATCATTATTCCTCCAGATTGGAGCCTTCCTTTTGAGCTTATGTGCGATGCCTCAGATTATGCATTAGGAGCCGTTTTAGGCCAAAGGAAGAACAAGCAGCCACATGTCATCTATTATGCATCCTGGACCTTGAATGATGCCCAATTGAACTACTCCACAACGGAAAAAGAACTTCTTGTTGTTGTTTTTGCTTTAGATAAATTTCGTTCTTATTTACTTGGTACTGAAGTTATCATTTACACTGATCATGTAGCGTTGAAGTACTTACTCACCAAAAAGGAGGCTAAACCAAGGCTTATTCATTGGATGCTTCTACTTCAAGAGTTCGATATCGAAATTCGGGACAAGAAAGGAAGTGAAAATGTGGTGGCTGACCACTTGAGCCGCATGGTACATGAAGAAGAAGCCATACCTATCCCAGAGACATTCCCAGATGAGCAATTGATGTCCATCGAAGTAAGTGAGCCATGGTATGCATATTTAATGAATTATTTGGTGTCTAAACAAATTCCAAGCAACCTAAATAAACACCAACGTGATAAACTTAAAAGGGAGGCTCGGTTTTTATGTGTGGGATGATCCTTATTTGTGGAAATATTGCGTGGATCAAATCATTCGTAGGTGTGTGCATGAATCGGAGTTTAATTCAATTTTATTGTTTTGTCACACTTATGCATGTGGAGGTCACTTTGTGATAGGAGCATATTTAGGCGACTTACTTAGCTTGTTTTCGTGCATCTATGTTGTTAATTCATAGTTGTTTTAGTAGTTTAAGCCATTTTCGTGTGTTTTTAGGTTCATATGGCTAAGGAAGCAAAAAGATGCATTTTGGAGCATTTTGGAGCAAAATTGGGCTTGGAATGGATAGCATATGATTGGAGCCAAAGTGTTGGACGAATTTGAAGGCCTTGTATTCATTTTGGACGTAAAACAAAGGGCCTAGCCCATTCTCTCTTAAACCAACCCCAAGGCCATGCATTTCCTTCCAATTCCAAAGCCCACAATCACTTCAAAAGCCATGCAAAGAACCATCCATTCCATCAAAAACAATCCATCAATTCACATGCAAAACCACCATTAACACACATGCACCCAAACAAAGCCAACCTAGCTAACCCTACATGCATTCTTTATGCAACTCTTCATCATTCCACCATTCATTCTTTATTCCACAAACAAGTCACATGCATTTCCACCTTCCTACTTCATCATTTCACCACATTCTCCCTCTTTAACTCATTTCATTATTCATTCACTTTGCATTCATTCAATTCCACCCCACATGCACCCTTTATTCTTCATCATTGCAACCATGGCACATTTACACCAACAAAACAACTCCCATGCCATGGCCTACTCATATTCCCATTTCCTTTCCAACATCTCACATGCATTTCCACCTTCCTACTTCATCATTTCACCACATTTTCCCTTTTATTTCCACATGCAATTCTTCATCATTGCAACCACAAACACCTTAAACAAATAGCCATATACATCTCCACTCCTCCAATAAATACCCTTGCATTCATTCATTCAAAAATCATCTCATTCACAACACAACACAACACCACAAACACATCCACCTTCCTTAGCCGTGAGTCTCCCTTAGAATCCAAAAACCATATTCCATTTCCACCACTCCTCATCCATTTCCATAATTTCCCAACACTTCCATCCCCCCAACCAACTATCCCTAGACCTTATGCTACAATAAAGAGGAAGATAAGAGGGCCTAAACGTTCATACAATTCAAGATTGAGTTGTTGGAATGTTTAGGCGTTTCTTTGATTTCAATGTTTAATTTCAATTCTCTTTGTTTTGTACATATGAGGAAATAAACCCCCTTTAGCTAGGGGGTGATTCGAAACTATGTTTATGTTTGTAATATGATTTGATTACTTTTAATTACGTTTCATAAGTTGTGAATTCAATTTGTTTAACTGTTTAATTGATAACCTATTTATGTATGTTTATTAAGAATGAACGCTTAATTTTCATGCATGAATTTGACGCTAGAATATAAGTGAGTTTCACGTAATAGTTATGAACTTATATTCACAAGTAGTGGAGGTTGCTTATAAACAATCGTGTTAAACATATTCTTGGCATAAGTTTCATGCAATCATAGTAACGAATGCCTCGTCAACACTTATAGTTTTCATGATGCTTAATGATTCTTGCTTGTATCTCTATTATGCAATTCATGTAGGGAACTTGTGAGGAATGCTTTGGATTGTCGTATACAATCATCCAATTCATTAACTTAAGGAAAACTTGACGGTTAATTTAAGCGGACCTAATTAACCCGGGGCGTTGAGAATTCATGGTTTATTGAAAAGCAATTAGACATCGTTTTGTATGCAAGTATAACATATGTGGAGATAAACCCCTTAGCTAGCTTCCCATCCATTCATTTCCGTCAAATCCATATTTACAATTTGTTTTATTTCCAAGTTTCCATTTTTAGTTTAAAGTCGTCCAAATCCAATCCCCCTTTACTTTATTGTTCAATTTAGTTACAAATCAATTTAGTTTGTGTTTTTAAAGCATTTTGAGTCTTTTGGTTTGTCTTAGTGTTTTAACGTTTAGTTTCACATTCTTTGAGTCTAGTTTAGTGTTTTATCTTGTTTTTACGTTTTTGAGTCAGTTTCCAAGGTTTTAGCAATCCCTCCTAATCCCCGGTCCAGAACGATCCCTCACTTATCCATTCTACTACAATTGTCAAATGAGGGTTTAATTTGTGTGCGTATAATTCTCGCATCACTTTGGCACTCAAAGGACGGCACGTAAAGTACTTGAATGTGGTTTTTATTGGCCTATTATATTTAAAGATGCAAGAACTTTTTGCATAACATGTGATCGATGCCAAAGAATCGGAAATATAGGTCCAAAGGACCAAATGCCGTAGACACCTTTCCATGGTGTCGAAATTTTTGATGTTTAGGGTATTGATTTTATGGGTCCTTTTCCTTCATCTCATGGTTTCCTTTATATTTTACTTGTGGTTGATTATGTGTCGAAATGGGTGGAAGCAAAAGCCACCCGTACTAATGATTCCAAAGTGGTTGCAGATTTTGTCAAAATTAACATATTTGCTAGATTTGGAATGCCAAGAGTTCTTAAAAGTGATGGAGGATCACATTTTTGCAATCGAACCATTGAAGCTTTGCTCAAGAGATATAACATCACACATAAGGTGGCATCACCTTATCATCCTCAAACAAGTGGGCAAGCTGAGGTTTCTAATCGGGAAATCAAGCAAATTTTGGACCGTTGGGCCAAACCGGAAGGATTGGAGCTTGTGTTTGAATGACGCATTGTGGGCATATCGTACGGCCTACAAAACACCAATTGGAATGTCCCCATTTCGGCTCATCTATGGGAAACCATGTCATCTTCCCGTTGAGTTGGAGCACAAAGCACATTGGGCCGTCAAAACATTCAACATGGACATTGATGCCGCTGCAATCCATAGGAAGCTTCAACTGAATGAGCTTGAGGAGATAAGGCATGAAGCATGCTCAAGTCTCTCAGGGTTGCAGCGTTAGTTTGAGTTTCTTCCTTCAAGCATGTTACAAAAACTTATTTTTTTTTCCTTTGTGGTTACATGTGAATTCATAAATGTCAACTACCACTAAGCATAAATCAAAGAGCATATCAAACTTCCATCCATGTTTGTAACTTTCTTCAATAGTCATGCAATTAAAAACCAAATCCTCATCATTGTGTTGGAAGGCATCCTAAGACACAAACAAAAACGACTCTCAAAACAACCCTTTTTGGGTTTTTAAAACACTATTTTTCGATTTTTTTTTTCAAATTTTCGGATTTTCTGTTTAAGACACATAAAAACACTTAAAAACAGTGAATAACAACTTTAGAAATGATAGGTGATAAAATCCCACGAATTTTCATGAAAGAAAAACAACTTGTTTACCCCCCCACACTTAAACCAAACATTGTCCTCAATGTTTTAAGCATAAACTCACAAACAAACAAATAACACAACTAACGAACATGACAATAATGGCAAAGTAAAAGCAATAAAGAGTAGGGTTTCGGAACGCAAATCTGGTTGTAGGAGCCGGAGATTCCTAGGTCTTCTTTATTTAAATGCATGGGTTGCCTCCCAAGAAGCGCGTGCTTTAACGTCTTCTAGCCGGACGATATCTCCTTTTAAACTCCCCTAGTGCCCACGGCATGGAGGTGATCTTTGAATGGGAGGTGATACTTGAAATGATCCGGTAATGGTTTAAATTCTAGAGTGGGTGCCTGAATCATTAACAACAAATTAGTATAAAACAAAATTGAAATTCGGGGAGGTGGCTTACCTGTGTGCTCTGACATGAACTCAAGAATAAACACCCCTTCGTAAGTTGTAGGACTAGAAAATTCAGCTAGATTTGGTGTTTTGAGAGTTACGACTTGTCCCGTGTCATAAAATCCAACTTCTTTGGGAATTGTTGTCTCAAGTATATCCTTTTTAATGAATTCTAGACATTCCCCAGCCACTTCTTGCTCTTAATTCTTTGGAAAGGTTTCGAAGATGCCTTTCTCACCCTCTTCTTCCTTGGATTGCATGACCCTGCAAGGAATAGGGACATTTGGTGGAACGGGGTTAGAAATAATTAAATTTGGAACAACCTTACCTGAATTGGATGGCGTAGGAGCAATAGGTGCCTGCGGCAAAGGTGTTTCCACCCTTGCCATAGGTTGGGTGTGTTCCTCTTCCTCAATTTGCAATCTTTCATCTTTCTTGTAATTTGATTTTGATGGTTTAGGGTCTGTTCCACCCTCCTTGCCACTTCTCAAGATGATTTCCTTTGCAGTTTCAAATCCTCCCTTCGAATTTGCAATGGTTGGACTAGGGAGTTTGCCTTGGTATTGAAATTATCCTACGAACTCCGCTATCTGCCCAATTTGCTTTTCCAAGTGGTCCAACCTTTTGTCTCGATTTTGCATTGCTTTCTTTTGATTTTCTTGCCCCTGAGACAAATTGGTGAGTAACTTAATAAGCGTATCATTATACAAAGACGCACCTAAATTTGTTTTGGCAGGTTGTATATGAAGTTGTGGTGGCTGCATAGGGCTTGAATATAACTCCTCATATGGCTGCCAATATCCTTCTTGTTGAACTTTTTGAGATTCCCACCACATAGAGTTTGAATGATCACTCCAATCTGAATTGTACATGTTGGAAAACAAATTGTTCCTTGATTGATTATGATCTTGATAACCCCAGGTATTGACATTCTCCCAACTTCTTTGTGGACATAGATTTGCTTGATATTCTTGCCTATAAGGAGCACCAAATGTAGGGACACTTTGCATTGTGGACCTTTCAGCATACTGTGATAACTGACATGTAAGATTCGCTATTTGAGCTTGGAGATTAGCAATTGCCATGTCTTGCTTCTCTAGTACCTGAAATCAAACAAATAAAACTAAATCAAATATCAAAAGAAAAATAAACAAACAAACAGAGGGATTAGCAATTTTACTAATCCCCAGCAACGGCGCCAAAATTTGATGTGAAATATTCTAACACTCAAATTAAAACCCTATGATTGTAGTATATGAAAGTAGGGATCATTTTAGGCCGGGGATTAGAAGGGATGCTAATCAACACAATTAAGACTCAAGAACACTAAACTAGACTCCATGACTCAAAACAAACTAAAAAGACTCAAAACACACAAACTAAGTTAAATTGACTCGAAACGGACACTAGAAATTATTTGGACGAATTTTAGACTATTATGACTCAAAACACTAAATTGGACAGATTTGAACACGTTTCTAACTATTCTAACACACTTAATTAAAGGGGAGATTGATTTGGACGAAATTAAGGTAAAAACAAATAGATTGTAAAGACTCTAAACAATTTGGACGAAATTGGGGAAAAATATGGATGATTAGATAGCTAGAGGGTTCTTCTCCACACATGACACACTTGCATACAAATTGATTTCCAGTTGCTTTTTCGATAAACCATGAACCTCAACACCCCAGATTAACTGTGACATCACTAATTAACCCTCAGATTTTCCTTAAGTTATTGGATTGGATGACATCATATGACAACCCAAAGCATTCTTCAAAAGTTCCCTACATGACATCATAATAGAGATACAATCAAAGATCATTACGTTCTATGAAAATCATAAGTATTGACAAAGCACTTGTAACTATGACATCATGATACTCATGCTAGGAATTTACTTAACATGATTGTGAAAACAACCTTAACTACTTGTGAATATAAGTTTGTAACGATTATGTGAAACTCCCTTATATTCTAGCACCAAATTCAAGCATGCAAATTAAGTGTGCACCCTTAATCAACAAACAAGAATAAGTTATCCATCAAACAGTTAAGTAAATTGCATTCACAATTTATGAAATTACAACTGAAATTAATCAATTCATATTGCAAATATAATCATGGTTTCAAAGTCTCCTCTAGCCAAAACAAAATTAGTTCCTCATGTTTACAACAAAACAAAGAGAATATAAATTAAACATTGAAAACAAAGATTGAATACACCTAGAAACACTCCAGGTGGCTCCTCCTTCCTTCCTTGTTGCCAACAATGAGTATTTGTGTGAATTTAGGCTCTTGAGGTGTGGTGGATGGTGTGGTGTGAATTTAGGGTAGAGGGTGGTGGTTTTTGAGTGTTGTGGCATCAAGTATTTATAGGGTGAAGGGGAGGCACGAATTTGGGCTGAAAAGGAAAGGAATTAGGACTCCAAATCACCAAAGAACAAGGATACTTTCAATTAGATTCCAAGGAGGACAAGGAATGGTCCTTGTGGCAGATTCTAGAACTTCTAGAAGGGTTACATGTGGTATAAACTTAAGGCACGAAAATAGGGCTTCTAGAACTTGATATTTAGGTGATTTAATGTGAAAAGGAGTCCTCTTTGAAGTTGGAATGAAGGTAGGAAAAGATTAGGATAGGATAAGATAAGATAAGGTTGGATAAGGTTTGGATAAGACAAGGAAATTTGGATAAGGTTCCTTATTTCTTGCTCTTTCCTTATCTTCTTTGCATTTGGACTTCTTTCTCCAGATTTTTAGCCTTTCCTAGCATCTCTTGACTTCAATTTCGTCCATCCACATTGCTTCATAGTTAAGCTATCCAATCCATGCCCAAAACTGCTCCAAATAGCCTCAAAATGCACTTTCTTGCTCCTTTTGCCATTAGGAACTAAAAACATACGAAAATAGCTTAAAAGACTAAAATAGATAGTAATTAAGTAACTAAATGCAAGGAAACAACATAACTGAGTAGCATAAATATGCTCCTATCATACCTCAATGGTTCGATTGCAAAAATGGGAACCCCCATCACTTATAAGAACCCTTGGCATTCCAAATCTTGCAAATATGTTGGTTTTCACAATATCTGCAACCACTTTGGGATCATTAGTACGAGTGGCTTTTGCTTCCACCCATTTCGAAACATAATCAACCGCAAGTAAAATATAAACAACACCATGAGATGAAGGAAAATGACCCATAAAATCAATACCCCAAGCATCAAAAATTTCAACAACAAAGATGGGGTTTTGCGGCATTTGGTCCTTTGCACCTATATTGCCCGTTCATTGACAACGATCACAAGTCACACAAAAAGTTCTAGCATCCTTAAATATAGTAGGCCAATAAAATCCACATTCTAAAACTTTATGTGTTGTTCTTTGAGTGCCAAAATGACCCCAACATGCATAAGTGTGACAGAAAGTTAAAATTGAATTAAACTCTTATTCATGCACACACTTACGTAGAATCTGATATGGGCAATATTTCCATAAATATGGGTCATCCCATACGTAAAAATGAGTCTCTTTCTTATGTTTATCACGTTGGTGCTTATTTAGAGTGCTTGGAACTTGTTTAGACACTAAATAATTCACTAAATCGGCATACCATGGCACACTTACCTCGATGGACAGCAGCTGCTCATCTGGGAATGTCTCTGGGATAGGCATGGCATCCTCTTAATGCACCATATGGCTCAAGTGGTCAGCCACCACGTTTTCACTTCCTTTCTTGTCTCAGATTTCGATAAGCCTTGGTTTGGCCTCCTTCTTCGTAAGTAAGTACTTCAACACTGCATGATCATAGTAGATTATAACTTTAGTGCCAAGTAAATAAGAATGAAACTTATCTAAAGCAAAAACAACAGCAAGAAGTTCTTTTTCCATTGTGGAGTAGTTCAATTGAGCATCATTTAAGGTCCGGGATGCATAATAGATGACATGTGGCTGCTTGTTCTTCCATTGGCCTAAAACAGCTCCTAATGCATAATCTGAGGCATCACACATAAGCTCGAAAGGAAGACTCCAATCTGGTGGAACAATGATAGGGGCCGAAGTGAGCATCTCCCTGAGGTGTTTAAAGGCCTTCTCACATGCATCATCGAACACAAATGGCACATCCTTTCGGAGAAGTTGGCATAGGGGTTGGGAAATCTTAGAAAAATCTTTGATGAATCGTTTATAGAATCCTGCATGTCCACGAAAAGAACGAACCTCTCTTACCGAAGTAGGAGATGTTGGAAGTATGCCCACAAAGCCACTCATTTGATGTAATAGCTTTTTGGAATACTTAATGTATTAAACTTTTATATGTTTAATGGAGGGCAAAGCTTATTGTTAATCACTATTTATTGTATCTTGTGTTTAAGCAATAAGGGAATCCAAGGAATGTATTTGATCTAAGAGATAAGTGATCTAAGTAAGTTAGATTTTCGAGACCTTTCTCTTATGTTCATTCCTAAAACGTTCCTAGCCATAGGGTTGCCAATTGGGCATTGACAATCCGCTAAGGTTAGTATGTGTTATGTTGACTCAAGTATGGATATGACAAGTCTCAAGTCATTTAGTGTTGGACACTAAGACAAACACATAGGTGCTCGAAAGAGTAATCGAGTACACTGAACTATGATCAAAAGAGAGTTCAAACATACATGTCATGTAAGAACTCGATGGTTACAATATGCAAAGTAGTCCTTTGACCTAAGGCATCATAGATGTCTAATGGTTAGGTCCTTGATCTTTGATCGTGTCAAATGACATTCCTTTGGAGTGTCCACGGCATGGTTAGGGTCAAGCTATCTAGTCATGTAGGCATATGAATGCACAACAAGGGATCTCTAACCTTCCATGGTGGAAGGAGAATACTCTAAGATATGATTCGAGAGTCTTTGGCCAAAGCATATGAATATGACTTAGGAAGTTTGTTCCAAATCTTATTCAAGCAAATCATATAGGGAAGTATCACATTGGATAGTAGACATGAAACAAACTATCACTTCAACAATGTGATTAAGAGTATTGTATTAGAGAAGGACCGTATTGCATTGTAGTTGTAATTGGATAGGTTCTCCAACCACTTCTACTTAGCTTGGGTAACCATGACATGCTGCTAGGTGTCACTCATGGTTTGTGGAAGCCCTAAAGATTAGCAAACACTAATCTTAAGGGAGAATTGAAATATTGTTTAAATTCACAATCGATAGTTAAGAGTAACATCGCCCACTGCCTCGCTAATTGGAACCTAATGGATCGTACACCGAGTAAGGATGAAAGTGAGGTAATTAAATGAAATGGATAAGCAATTAAATGGTTAATTGAAGTATGGTCAAAGTTAATTAATTAGTTAATTAATTATACGAAACGTTCGTATTGGACTTCTAAGTTGGTTTTGGGTTTAGGGGCCCAAAAGTGTTTTGGTCCACAAGGCCCATTATGTTTAAGTTGTATGACAACTAAAACAAAATGGGCAATTAGCCCAAACACTTAAGAGAGGCCGGCCATGGATAGTGAGGGATACCAAACTTGTGTTAATTACAAGTTTGCCACTCACAAGAAATGAAGTATAAATTCAAAATTATAACTTTATTTTGAAAAGGGTTTTTCTTGATGAAATTATTCTCTCTATTTCAACAAGGGAGGCCGGCCACTTAGGGAGGGAGATCTAGCAATTTCCTCTCCCCTAAGTCATCCACTTTTATCTTCACAATTAATCTTTGGTGTAGAGACTTGGAGACATCAAGCTTTTGGTGTTTTGGAGAACATATCCTCAAATCCTCAAGGAAGCAAAGGAGGTGACTTGAAGGCCCTCCACTTGGGTGAATCCCTTGTGTAATCAAGGATGAGCTACAAGGGTAATGATTCTCTAAATCCTTTCTTCTCTTTAATGTTGTTAAAGAGTTATGGTTCACCATATACTAGGCTTTGAAAGTCATGGGTTTTATGAATTGTTTTTGGATGCATGCCTACTTTAATTTGTTAATAGTTTGCCTATGTATTCAAATGTTCTTTACATGTTCTTAGTAAGGACATAAATTTTCCTTCAGGAGAGGGTAAGTAGCGTACAAGATCTATTTTCGATTTATCAACCTCAATACCCTTGGCCGAAACAATGTGACCTAAAACTATGCCTTGTTTTACCATGAAATGACATTTTCCCCAATTTAAAACAAGGTTAGTTTCAATGCATCGTTTCAAGATTAAAGTGAGATTGTGTAAACAATCATCAAATGAATCACCAAAAACACTAAAATCATCCATGATAACTTCAATAATTTTCTCCACAATAAGCAAATGGCATTCAACGGTAAGAAAAAGTACCAAATGGACAAGTAAAAGTAGTCTTTTCTTGATCATCTGGAGCTATAACAATTTGATTATATCCTGAATAATCATCAAGAAAACAATAAAAAGAATGACCGGCTAACCTTTCAAGCATTTGATCAATGGACGGCAAAGGGAAATGATCTTTCCTTGTGGTGGCGTTGAGCTTCCTATAATCAATGCAAACTCTCCAACCTGTTTGGATACGGGTTGGCACAAGCTCATTCTTGGCATTCTTCACCACTGTAACTCTCGATTTCTTTGGAACAACTTGAACTAGTGAAACCTAATGGCTATCCGAGATAGGATAAATCACTCCACAATCGAGAAGCTTGATAATTTCCTTCTTCACAACTTCCATCATTGGAGGGTTAAGTCGGCGTTGAGCTTCTGGAGTTGGTTTAGCCCTCTCCTCTAGAAGTATGCGATGCATGCAAGTTGTAGGGCTAATACCCCTAATGTCGGCCAAGGTCCATCCTATGGCTGTTTTGTGCTCTTTCAACACCTGAATCAGTTTTTCTTCCTCTAATGTCGTGAATGTTGAAGAGACTATGACCAGCAACGTTTCTTTGTTTCCCAAATTGATGTACTTCAAATGACTTGGCAATGGTTTAAGTTCAAGAATTGGGGCCTGAATCATTGAAGGTAACAACTTATTAGTAGAAATGGGAATTGAAATTGGTATTGGAGACTTACTAGGATGTTGTGGCAATGCCCCTAGGGAAGCCACCATCTCGCCAATTTCATCACTAGGCACAGCCAGATTGGGTTCTAGGCCCAATCCCTCGGCAATTGTTGTTTCAAGGGGATCTTTGTCCAACGAATCTAGATAATCTTGCGCCAACGAATCAAACACATCAATAGAAAGCAAGAATGATCATCTTTAGGGTATTTAATAGCTTTAGAAATATTAAAATCAATAATCTCGCCATCAAATTCCATCGTTAAAGTCCCTTTGAACACATCAATCTTGGTGCGGGCTGTTTTCATGAATGGTCTCCCAAGGAGGATCGGCAATGGGGTAGAATGGGTTGAATCTTCCATGTCAAGCACATAAATATTCGCTGGAAAGATCAAATTGTTAACCTGCAACAAAACATCTTCCAAAACTCCTTTCGGATATGCATTAGAACGATCGGCCAATTGAATAATCACACCATCGTTTTTAAGCTCTCCTAAGTTCATAGATGCGTAAATTGATTAAGACATGACATTAATTGAAGCTCCTAAGTCTAACATAGCATGTTCAAACTTAGTATTGCCAATAACACAAGGAATTGTAAAACTACCCGAATCTTTGCATCTAGGTGGTAGTTTCCTTTGTAACACTGCAGAAACATTCTCACTTACCTGGACCACTTCCTTGTTCAAAATCTTCTTCCTTGTTGTGCAAAGCTCTATCAAGAATTTGGCATACTTAGGAACTTGCTTGATTGCATCAAGGAGTAAGATATTGACTTGAACTTTCCTAAAGGTTTCCAAAATGTCTTTCTCATTCTCTTCTTTCTTTGATTGCCTAAACCTACTAGGAAAAGGCACATTTAGTGGAATATAGCTAAAAAAATTTGAATTTGGACTTACCTTGGTGGTTTAGGATGGTTTTGGGGCCTTAGGGGGCTGCTACAAGGATTGGTCTTCCCTTGCCGTGGCCTTTGCTTCCTGTTCTTCTTCTTGCAGCAGTGATGTGATATATTCTAACACACAAATTAAACCCTATAATTGTAGTATGTGTAAGTAGGAATCGTTCGAGGCAGGAGATTAGAAGGGATGCTAATCTACTCAAATTAAACTCTAAGACACTAAACTAGACTCAAAAACAGAAAACTAGACTCTAACAATTCAAAATAAGCTAAATTGACTCAAAACACGCAACAAAGTTAAATTGACTCAAAACATGACCTAAGGAATAATTTGGACAAATTTTAACTGATGTTGACTCAAAACGCTAAAAAAACAAATTAAAACAGATTCTAACTAATTTGACACAACAAAGTAAAGGGGGATTGGATTTTGGACGAAATTAAGGTAAAAACAAGCAAATTGTAAACTTAAACTAAGTTGCACAAAATTAGGGTGAATGGATGAGTGACAAGCTAGCTAGAGGGTCCTTCTCCAGACATGACACACTTGCGTACAAATTGATTTCCAGTTGCTTTTCCAATAAACCATGAACCTCAACGCCCCAGATTAACCGTGAAAAACACTAATTAACCCTCAGATTTTCCTTAAGTTATTGAATTGGATGGGATACGCATCGGCAACCAAATTATTCTTCAATAGTTCCCTACATGAAAAACATAATAGAGATACAATCAAAAATCATTAAGCTTTGTGAAAATCATAAGTATTGACAAGGCATTCGTAACTATGAACAACATGATACTCCTGCTAGGAATTTACTTAACACGATCGTGACTAGCAACCTCCACTACTTATAAACATAAGTTCATAATGATTAGGTGAAATTCTCTTATATTTTAGCATCGAATTCATGCATGCAAACTAAGTAGGCCTCCTTAATCAGCATACAAGAAAAAGTTCTTAATCAAACGGTTAAGTAAATTGCATTCACGATTTATGAAATCACAACTGGAAGTAATCAATTCATATGGCAAATATAATCATGGTTTTGAATTCACCTCTAACTAAAACGAATTTAATTCCTCATGTTCACAAAACAAAGATAATTAAATTTAAACATTGAAAACAAAGATAGAATACACCTAGAAACGCTCCAACAATCCAACGTCTTGAATGGCAAGCACAGCTCCAGGTGGCTTCTCATTCCTTCCTTGCTGTGGCACAATGGGGATTTTCTGAATTTACGCTCTTGGGTTGTGGTGGATGGTGTGGTGATCTGATGGTAGAGAGTGGTGGAATGAGTATTGCGGCATCATGTATTTATAGAGAGAAAGGAAGGCACAGCAGGGGCAGAAAGGAAGGGGAATTAGGACTCCAAATCACCAAAGAACAAGGACACTTTCATTCAGATTCCAGGGAGGACAAGGAATGGTCCTTGCAGCAGGAAACATGTCCTCTAGAAGGGATAGGTGCGCCCCAATGTTGGAGAAGGATAGGGCTTCTAGAAACTTGATATTTAGGTTTTCTAATGTCATTTGGATGTCCCCCTTGCAGCAGGAATTAAGGTAGCAAAATAGTAGGATAGGATAATGATGTGAGATATTCTAACACACAAATTAAACCCTCTTATTGACAATTGTAGTAAAGATGTAAGTAGGGATCGTTCTAGGTTGGGGATTAGAAGGGATTGCTAATCTATTTAAAATTGACTCAAAAACACAAAACTAGGCTTAAAAACACTTAACTAGACTTATATGACTCAAAACAAACTAAAAAGACACAAAACAATCAAATAGACTCAAACTAAACTCTAAAGGGTGACTTGGACGAATTCTAACTTAACCTTGACTCAAAACACTTTAAAAACACAAGTTGGATAGATTCTAGCTAATTTGACACAACAAAGTAAGGGGGATTGGGTTTTTGATGAATTTAAAGTAAAAACAAACAAATTTAAAGACGTAAACAACTTTGGATGAATTTAGGGAAAACTATGGGTGAATGGCTAGCTAGTGGGTCTTTCTCCACACATGACACACTTGCATACAAATTGATTTCTAGTTGCTTTTCCAATAAACCATGAACCTCAACGCCCCAGATTAACCATGAACAACACTAATTAACCCTCAAATTTTCCTTAAGTCATTAAATTGGATGGAATACGCATCGGCAACCAAATTATTCTTCAATAGTTCCTTACATGAATAGCATAATAGAGATACAATCAAAGATCATTAAGCTTTGTGAAAATCATAAGCATTGACAAGGCATTTGTAACTATGAACAACATGATTCTCCTGCCAGGAATTTACTTAACACGATTGTGACTAGCAACCTCCACTACTTATGAATATAAGTTCATAACGATTAGGTGAAACTCCCTTATATTCTAGCATGAAATTCATGCATGCAAACTAAGTATGCATCCTTAAATCAACGTACAAGAATAAGTTATCAATCAAACAGTTAAGTAAATTGCATTCACGATGTATGAAATCACAACTGGAGGTAATCAATTCATATTGCAAATATAATCATGGTTTCAAAGTCTGCTCTAGCCAAAACGAAATTAGTTCCTCATGTTCACAGCAAAACAAAGAAAACTTAAATTAAACATTGAAAACAAAAGATGGATTACACCTAAGAACTCTCCAACAATCCAATCTTGAATGGCAAGCACGTCCCAAGGTCCTCCTTCTTCTTCTTTGCTATGGCACAAGGTGTGGGTGAAGGTTTGAGTGATGAATTGTATGAAAGAATGGCTGAAAGGTTGAATGGTAGTGAATGGATCCCCCAAAAGTTCCAGCAAGGCTCTTATTTATATGGGAAGGTGATAGGAGCATATTTATGCGATTTAGTTAGCTTGTTTTCTTACAACCTAGTTATTTTAGTATTTTGAGCTATTTTCGTGTGTTTGTAGGTCCAATTGGCTAAAGTAGCAAGAAAGTGCAATTTGGAGCATTTTGGGGCAGTTTTGGGCTTGGAATGGTTAGCACATCCTTGGAGCAAGGTGGATGGACGAAATTGAAGACCAAAGGAGGCTAGGAATCTGCTAAAGAGATGGAAGAAATTAATTCAAGATTTAAAAGAAAAGGAATCAACCACAAAGAAGGAAACATGAGTCAAACTTCCTTATTTTGACTTAGTCAATCCTAATCTTTTCCTACTTATGTTCCAGCTATCAAAGGGTGATAGGAGCATATTTAGGCGACTTAGTTAGCTTGTTTTCGTACATTTATGTTGTTAGTTCATAGTTATTTTAGTAGTTTAAGCTATTTTCGTGTGTTTTTAGGTTCATATGGCTAAGGAAGCAAAAAGGTGCATTTTGGAGCATTTTGGAGCAAAATTGGGCTTGGAATGGATAGCTTATGCTTGGAGCAAAAGGAATGGACGAAATTGAAGACCTAAAGGTGTTAGGATTCCTAATCACAAGAGGATTCCTAATCACAAGAGGATTCCTAATCAAAGAAGGATTCCTAGTCAAAGAAGGATTCCTAGTCAAAGAAGGCTTCCTACTTGAAGTAGGAAAGTTAAGCCAAGGTTTCCTATTTTGGTTTAACCTTTCCTAATCCTAAATATCCCTAAAGTTCCAGCAACTTTGAAGGTACCTTATGTATTTTAGGATACAAACCAAAGATCCCTTGCACTATCCTAGTCTATGCCGCACCTTTGTTACCCTTTTCTTCCAAAATCAGCCATATATCTTCTTTCCCCTTTTCTTCTAGTCAATGCCGCAACTTTCCTTCCCTTTTCCATTGGGATTCTGATTTGTTACCCTTTTTCCTTGAGGATTTGGAGCTAAAAACCTTCCCAAATTAATTACTTATTGCCTTAACCTTTCTTCCTCCTTATATACATAATTTGCCGCACATATTGGAGATTCGAGACAGCCATACACATCCATCCGAATTATTCCTCATTCTCCCCTTTCATTCAGCCATCATCCACCCTCTACCACCATCCAACCTATCCATCCATCACCATAATTCATACCCAAACACCCTTGGGCCGCAACTGATGCGTGAAATTATACGCGCACAAATTAAACCCTCTTTTTGTCAATTGTAGTAAGTACGTAAGTAGGGATTGTTGGAAATGTGCCCTAAAACCAATCATATGATGATACTTTATGGACATTTCACATGTTAAACTAATCTTGTTTAATATTAAGGGCAAACATTATTGTTTGAGCCGTCTCATATAAATGTTATATGCTTAAACGATAAGTCCAAGGAATATGTGATTGGAAGAATGCGATCTAAAGAAGTAAGATTCATGAGACCATTCTTTCGTTGACACATCCTAAATGTTCCTGATCATAGGATTGTCAATTGGGCATTAACAGTCCGTTAAGATCAGTACGTGCTATGTTTTCTCTCAGGGAGAGTGACTAGTCTCGAGTCATTGGTGTGTGTGACATCAAGACAAGTACGTAGGTGCTCAATAGAGAATGAGTTCACTGAACACGATCAACGAAGAGTTTTCATATTCATGTCACATGAGAACTCATGGTTGGGATAATGCAAATTAGTCTTTTGACCTGAGGCATCACAGTTGTCTTGTGGTTAGGTCCTTAATCTTTGATTATGTCAAAGTCACTCCATCATGAGGGTGTCCATGGCATCGTTGGGGCTAAGCCACTTAGCCATGGAGGCAAGTGAATGCGCAACAAGGGATCTCTAACCTTCAAACTGTTTGAGGGAGAATACTCTATGATATGATTTAGAATCTCTGGCCAGAGTATGAATGAGATGTTGGAATGCGTTCCAGATCACATTCAAGGTAATCATATAAGTACAAGATTCACATTGGATAGTAGACATGAATAAACTATCAAACCAAACAATGTGGTCAAGAGTATTGTATTAGAGAAAGACCGTATTGCATTTGTAATCCTAAAACTGAATAGGTTCTCCACCTCTTCTGATTAGCTTGGGTAACCATGACATGCTGCTAGGCGTCAACCATGGTTTGTGGAAGCCCTAAAAGTGTATTATCACTAACGGGAGAATTGAAAGTAAGTTTCAATTCACAATCGATTAGAAAGAGTTTTAATCGCCCACTGCCTCGCTAAAAGGAACCTAATGGATCGTTCACCGAGTAAGGTAGAGTTTGAAGAAACAACGGAGATGAGTAAGAATAATTAAATGGTTTAATTATTTATCTAAGGCTAGGATTAATTAATATGTTAATTAATCAAACGAATAAGTTCGTTAAAGACCTCGGGTTAGTTTTGGGCCGCAAGGCCCAATGGGATTTGAATGTCAAGCCCATTAACTCAAGTTGTATGACAACTTGAATAAAACAAAGGGCTTGAAAGCCCAATAAACCTATAGGCCATGTGTAAAAGAATAGGGCTTTTGGTCCATTAGGTCACTTATTTGAAGGGACTATATAAAGGACTTTATAGCCTAAAATTTACTAAGGGTTATTTTTGGGGAAAGGATGAGAACACAAGCTCTCCTTTCTCTCTAAAATTTCGGCCAACCTTGGAGGGATCATCTAGCAATCAAACTCCTCCAAGGTCACTCATTTCTTCTTCATT
This sequence comes from Pyrus x bretschneideri, assembly GCF_019419815.1. NCBI lineage: Eukaryota > Viridiplantae > Streptophyta > Magnoliopsida > Rosales > Rosaceae > Pyrus > Pyrus x bretschneideri. Next base: position 571,294 of record NW_025999821.1, on the reverse strand, counting down.
ATGCCTTGGTGATGAATAATTAGAGGTTCTCAATTTTGGGAACTTGGAGAAACCTTTTCATCCATCCAAATCCATGGACCTAAGATGCAAGGAATGAAGGCCCTCTCTTTGGGTGATTAGCCTTTGCTTATGCAAAGAGGAATCTACAAAGGTATTGATTCCTCAACTCACTTTGTTTTGAGTTGAGTCTTGGTTCACCTATCTACTAGGCTTTGAATTTCATGGGTAAATGTTTTGTTTTTAAGTGCATACAAGTATGATTCCGCCTTTAATTGTTAATTGCATGCTATTGATGTTGCTTAAATGAACATGTTTTTCACAAATCTTCCTTCAAGTGGTATCAAGAGCCTAAGTCTAGTAGTTGGTGAATCCCTTTGGGTTTTGTAGTTCATAGTTTGTGATTTGAATGTTGTAATTGTTACAAGCTTTATTCTTGCTTCTTTGAATGTAAATTTTGTTAGAAAATTTGCCATCTCAAATGTTGTAGATGTAGTTCATATGAGCATGAATTTTGGAGCTAAAATTTGGTGCCATGTTTTTGGGGAAATTCGGCCAAATCCAAAGGGTGGATTTTTGGGTTCTTGTTTGACTTGTTAAAAGTGTTTTAAAGTGACTTTTGGAACCCCTATGTACCCTAGTATGGTTGTATGTTATTTCCCTTAAGTTTGAGTGGTTTTGGTTTGTTTTTGGGTGAAGAATGTTCATGGAGCTCTTATGGGTTTTCATGGATGTTCTTCATTGTTCTTGATATGTTCTTGCCAAGAACAAAAGGTTTGGTGTTTTGATTCAAAGTTTTGATTTATTTCATAAAGTTTTTGTATTGAAATATTTCTTATGTTTAAATATATTAGATATTTATTTTGAAAAATTAAAGAAATTTTAGTGGGTAGGTGTGTAATGATTTATTCCATTTCACACACCCCACTTACAAAAACTTTGAAATTTTTTTTAATACTTTGCTTCAATGGCCGGCCACCCTACTCAATTAGGGTCTTTGTGGGGCTTTTATGCAATTATATAAAGTTTTGATACTTTTGTGTATTTGCATTTTGACCCAAAAGTTTACGTTTTTACGTAAAGGTCCAAAATCACTAAAAGGACAAATTGTTTTGCTCCTTTAATGAAGTTTTATTTTTTGTGGAAATTTTTGGGTTCTAGTTGTAATTACATGAAGTAGTGGACTTTTGTGTTTTTACAAAGTGACCCCAAAAGTTTAAGTTTTTGCAAAATAGCCCAAAAGTTGAGGTTAATTGCACTATGGCCCAAACAAGTTGAGGTCATAGCATTTTGGCCTAAATTAGGTAGAGAACAAAATTGTTTTGTCTCTTTAAATGAGAATTGGATTTTCATTTCATTTAGCTCCATTTAAATCAATTCTATGGATACAAAAACCAAATGAAAATGTTGCATTCAAGTTTAATTAGTTAAAGCGTTAATTAATTAAAGAAAGGGTGATTATGAACCTAAGCCTACTATAATTGAGCTATGTGAAAGGCCGTTTCAAATTTGTTTGAACCATGGGAATGTGTAGATTAAATTTTGGTTGTAATTTGATATGATCAATTGTTGTAAAAGAGCATAAGCTCTTCTTTACTTTAAAGTAATGTGATTTGATCAATTGTTGTAAAAGAGCATAAGCTCTTATTCACTTTGAAGTACTCCTTTGTTGTTTTATTCGATATGCATGAAATTGGAGTAGTTGGGTCCAACGCCCAATAAGACAACACGCCTTAATGTGATTAAACGCGTAACTAAAATCAATCACCATCCCTAGACCGAGATTCAACACTAGGCTCGTGTTGAATCGAATCAAAGGTTCATAGTCATCCTAAGGCCCTAAGGCAACTATATAGTCCATCAATGAATGCAAATCTTGTGTTAGTAGTACCATATAGTCTTGCTTTAAAAACCGTTTTAAAAGCATAGTGGGAGTATTATATACTACTAAATCAATCATATGGACCAATAGTTGTAATAGGACCAAAATGTTTTAATTGGATTAAAATGTATGTTTATATGTGATGAGACCTAAAAACCCTCAACCAAATCAATATTAAGTTGATAAGCGAGAGATGCTTTGAATATCTCTTCGTGGCCTTCCACCGTGGTAGGCTCCAATCGTTTGTGACTTGTACACCGGCTTCACCCTATCATGGGCGAGTACAAAGTGCATGCTTACATTCAGGAGGAGTCTATACGCATATGATGAGGTGAGTGTAGGCAACGAGGATGGCCAACATCATATCATTGTGAGGCTATTCTTGAACCCCTTCATGAACTAAGCATGGTGGGAATAACTTAACTAAGTGCAATGGCGCCGACATCATATCATTGTAAGGCAACATTCTCTAGAGGCCAAATAAGATGGGTACTTGCAAGAGATGCAAATGAGTAAGCGTACTCTCTCATTATTATTATTGCTAACCGACATCGTATCATCGTGAGGTGGGCTTGGTAATAGTGAGTCTCCCATACCCTGAAAGGATGGACATTGGAAGGGGTATTTGCAAGAAATGTCTTGCAAGTGTTAAGAACACACCTTTCGAAGGTGTTGTAATATGTTCTTGAAATAGTTCAAAACAGTTGGTTCTTCTACTTGAATGCATGATTCTGTATTAGTAACTATGTTTTACAATTGTTGTAAAAGTGTGCTAATAAAAAGTAGAAGATTAATGAGAGAAGAGAAAGTACTTCACATTCGGAAAGTGAATAAAATATAGATCTCTGCGAAAGCGGATTGTACTTACTTCCTCATATGAACTACCAAAGAAATTGGAAAATACTAAAGATTGTCTTTACATTCCAATTTTAAGGAACTTAAATCCGTCACTATAGTAGAGATGGATGAATGTTTTGTTTGACAAAACATTGTTCTTTATTAATCAATAATTAGATTATTGTAATTGGTTGTCTCTATAGTAGAGATGATGTGGTAGTTTAACTGTTTAGAATACGATGATGCTTAAAACCCAAAAGGTTGCAAGGTAGTGACTAATCCCAACTGAGTTGTGATACCTCTAAAACATAAGTTACGAGTTGGTCATAGATGGATGCTTTGGATCGTTAGATCCGGATCCAATACCTTCTTGTTAAAATTGTATAGAGGCGAAATGCTCGAATCTTTATTCTTTTGGAAAGAAGAAAGAACCACAAAGTTGTCGAGATTAATTCACTTAGATGTTAGTGGCACTTATCCACAACATAATACTACTCATGTTGTATGACATTCACCGAAGATCACTCTCGGTTGGACTATAGTTTATTTTGAATAAACACAAGTCCGAATACTTTGCAAAAGGTTTCAAAGAATTCAAGAAATGTAAGTTGATGAGTAAGACGTCTAAAGTATTTACCTCCTTGGATTTGATCCAAGGAAAGATAACACTTTAGATGAGTTTCCTTGAAAGATATCAAGGAAAATAGCATCATAAGATAATGAATTTCTCCATTAGGAGAAGAACGAACTTTAATAAAATTTAGTTCGTTGGATGTTATCTATTACCCATATATAGGATATATATACTTCTAAAAACAATATGATTGTCAATTAGAAGATCTTCCAAAATTTTCATAACTCCATAAGATGTAGTTGGAAAGAAAGACAAATCTTAAACATGTTAAGATTTGGGGTGCTAATAAGCAATAATTGTTTGATATGATCAACAAAATAACAACCTAGTTCCTATACCACAAGCTCCAAGGTAGTCCAGAAGGATTTATAAACCGTCTCAGTTGAATGGTTTGGACATAATATGGGTTTCCGAAACCATTATCAAGATAGTCTTGATAATATATGTCTAAAACTAAGAATCACAAGACATATAAGTTGTAGAGATCCATCCATCATGAATCTCAGCAAGTTAGTGGGAGCTATAAGCATCTTATGAGAAAAAGGATCAAATCGTTTGATTTCTCATAAAGATGTAAATGAATCTTTTGTTTACTAGGTTTACAAAAGATTAGTGGGAGTTAATCATATTCCTAAATTTGAATATATATACACGATATATATTAATTTTGAAAATGAAAGGAATTCTTCATCGTTAAAGTTATGACTTTAAACATTCTATAATGATAGAATGTATATGGGAGACATAGTCTATATACATGGGATGGAAATCTATAATGATAGATTTCAAGATATAATTGGATTATATCAATCCTTAAAATAGACAAGAGATGCTAGGAAGTTTCTCATATGATGATAAACTTCAATTAGAATGACAATTCTAGTGAGCCTAGGAAGTTGTTCTTCTCAAAGGGAATGTACCCTTTGACTCCCAAAGAAATAATGCGTAAATAGAATCCTTTATGCACACGCAGAAAGGTGATTTATGTATTTCATATTGTATGAAAACATTGATATAAGTTGTACCTAGAACGGTACAAGATGATATAAGTGCAAGCCCAGGATCAGAACCATGGCAACTGCCAAGTGAATCCTTAGGTATTTAAGAAATACTAAGGATGGATTCCTCAAGAATGAGGAAGAATTAGAGTAACGTAATGGAAGCGTAAATGTATTAGATTATGAATCTAATCCATCATAGAATATCTCTTCATTATGAATGAAGTGATAATGAGATATCTCTTTATTATGACTAAAGAGATATTTGGGTGGAAACGTTAAAAGTAATGACTTTAATGTGTTCCATCATGTATGCAAAATATATTGCCATATAGAAGCTTACAACATTGTTGTTTGGATGGGAAAGTTCATTTATGAACTCTCCATTCGGTTCCAACCAGAAAGTGTATGACACTAATGGGGCGATAGCTCAAGCCAGGGAATCAAGGTCTCATCAAGGTCCGAACTCAAATGAGAGACTGAACCACATGATTGAGAATCATGTATAATGGTGACGTCGTTATTCTCAAGGTTGCTTCTATGGATAACATATAGATATCCATTATCTAGGCCTACTACTCAGCCATTTATGAAATGACTACAAAAGAGGTATCATCACTGATGACTAAGCTGATTGGCTCTAGTGCAAGTGGGAGATTGTTGGAAATGTGCCCTAAAACCAATCATATGATGATACTTTATGGACATTTCACATGTTAAACTAATCTAGTTTAATATTAAGGGCAAACATTATTGTTTGAGCCGTCTCATATAAATGTTATATGCTTAAACGATAAGTCCAAGGAATATGTGATTGGAAGAATGCGATCTAAAGAAGTTAGATTCATGAGACCATTCTTTCGTTGACACATCCTAAACGTTCCTGATCATAGGATTGTCAATTGGGCATTAACAGTCCGTTAAGATCAGTACGTGCTATGTCTTCTCTCAGGGAGAGTGACTAGTCTCGAGTCATTGGTGTGTGTGACATCAAGACAAGTACGTAGGTGCTCAATAGAGAATGAGTTCACTGAACACGATCAACAAGAGTTTTCATATTCATGTCACATGAGAACTCATGGTTGGGATAATGCAAATTAGTCTTTTGACCTGAGGCATCACAGTTGTCTTGTGGTTAGGTCCTTAATCTTTGATTATGTCAAAGTCACTCCATCATGAGGGTGTCCATGGCATCGTTGGGGCTAAGCCACTTAGCCATGGAGGCAAGTGAATGCGCAACAAGGGATCTCTAACCTTCAAACTGTTTGAGGGAGAATACTCTATGATATGATTTAGAATCTCTGGCCAGAGTATGAATGAGATGTTGGAATGCGTTCCAGATCACATTCAAGGTAATCATATAAGTACAAGATTCACATTGGATAGTAGACATGAATAAACTATCAAACCAAACAATGTGGTCAAGAGTATTGTATTAGAAAAAGACCGTATTGCATTTGTAATCCTAAACTGAATAGGTTCTCCACCTCTTCTGATTAGCTTGGGTAACCATGACATGCTGCTAGGCGTCAACCATGGTTTGTGGAAGCCCTAAAAGTGTATTATCACTAACGGGAGAATTGAAAGTAAGTTTCAATTCACAATCGATTAGAAAGAGTTTTAATCGCCCACTGCCTCGCTAAAAGGAACCTAATGGATCGTTCACCGAGTAAGGTAGAGTTTAAAGAAACAACGGAGATGAGTAAGAATAATTAAATGGTTTAATTATTTATCTAAGGCTAGGATTAATTAATATGTTAATTAATCAAACGAATAAGTTCGTTAAAGACCTCGGGTTAGTTTTGGGCCGCAAGGCCCAATGGGATTTGAATGTCAGGCCCATTAACTCAAGTTGTATGACAACTTGAATAAAACAAAGGGCTTGAAAGCCCAATAAACCTATAGGCCATGTGTAAAAGAATAGGGCTTTTGGTCCATTAGGTCACTTATTTGAAGGGACTATATAAAGGACTTTATAGCCTAAAATTTACTAAGGGTTATTTTTGGGGAAAGGATGAGAACACAAGCTCTTTTCTCTCTAAAATTTCGGCCAACCTTGGAGGGATCATCTAGCAATCAAACTCCTCCAAGGTCACTCATTTCTTCTTCATTATGCCTTGGTGATGAATAATTAGAGGTTCTCAATTTTGGGAACTTGGAGAAACCTTTTCATCCATCCAAATCCATGGACCTAAGATGCAAGGAATGAAGGCCCTCTCTTTGGGTGATTAGCCTTTGCTTATGCAAAGAGGAATCTACAAAGGTATTGATTCCTCAACTCACTTTGTTTTGAGTTGAGTCTTGGTTCACCTATCTACTAGGCTTTGAATTTTATGGGTAAATGTTTTGTTTTTAAGTGCATACAAGCATGATTCCGCCTTTAATTGTTAATTGCATGCTATTGATGTTGCTTAAATGAACATGTTTTTCACAAATCTTCCTTCAGGGATCGTTCTGGACCGGGGATTAGGAGGGATTGTTAATCACTTGGATTTTGACTCAAAAACGTAAAAATAAGTTTAAAACACTATACTAAACTCAAAGAATGCAAAACTAAAAAATAAGAAAGATTAAGACTAAGACTTCAACGAAATAGGGGGGGAATTGGATTTGGACGAATTTAAACTAAAATGGATACTTGGAAACAAAATAGATTGTAAAGATGAATGTGACGGAAATGAATGGATGGGAAGCTAGCTAAGGGGTTCATCTCCACACATGTTACACTTGCATATAAAACGATTTCCAATTGCTTTTCAATAAACCATGATTTCTCAACACCCCGGGTTAATTAGGTCCGCTTAAATTAACCGTCAAGTTTTCCTTAAGTTAATGAATTGGATGATTGCATACGACAACCCAAAGCATTCCTCACAAGTTCCCTACATGAATTGCATAATAGAGATACAAGCAAGAATCATTAAGCAACATGAAAACTATAAGTGTTGACGAGGCATTCGTTACTATGATTGCATGAAACTTATGCCAAGAATTTGTTTAACGCGATTGTTTATAAGCAACCTCCACTACTTGTGAATATAAGTTCATAACTATTACGTGAAACTCACTTATATTCTAGCGTCAAATTCATGCATGAAAATTAAGCGTCAACTCTCAATAAACATACAATAATAGGTTATCAATCAAACAGTTAAACAAATTGAATTCACAACTTATGAAACGTAATTAGAAGTACTCAAATCATATTGCAAGCATAAACATATATTTTGAATCACCCCCTAGCTAAGGGGGGTTTAGTTCCTCATACGTACAAAACAAAGAGAATTGAAATTAAACATTGAAATCAAAGAAACGCCTAAACATTCCAACAACTCAAACTTGAATTGTATGAACGTTTAGGCCCTCTTATCTTCCTCTTTATTGTAGCATAAGGTCTAAGGATATTGTTGGTGTGTTGAATGGATTGGGGAATTATAGAAATGGATGAGGAGTGGTGTTTGGATTATAAGGGAATGGGGACTCACGACTAGGAAGAAGAATGGATGTGTTTGAGGGGTGTTGTGTTGTGAATGAGATGATTTTGAATGATGGGAATGCAAGGGTATTTATAGGAGGAGTGGAGGTGTATATGGCTGTTTGTTTAAGGTGTTTGTGTGGAGGAATGATGGAAAAACAGCTAGGACAACATGTGAAAGCTGGAAATGGCATGTGTTTGCATGTGTATGTGTTGGAATTGGGGTGTGTTTGCACGGCATTGAGTGTGGGATGAGTGATTTGTGGTGCAATGATGAAGAATGCATGTGGAATGGATGCAATGATGAAGGAATAATCTGGAAATGCAAGGTGGAAAGCTGGAAAGCATGTGAAGAATGCTGGAAAGGCAAGGGAAGTGCACGGCATGGGTGTTTTGGTGCATGTGTTGGCTGTTTTGTTTGTTGGTTAAAGCTTGTGTTTGCATGTGAATGTTGTTTGTGTGAAGTGTGTGTGAATGCATGTGGATTAAAGAGTGAATGGTGGCTGAAATAATGATGGAAAACAGCTAGGAGAAGTATGGAATGCATGTGAAATGTAAAGGGAAAAGCTGGAAATGGCTAGGAAGGTCACGACATAGACTTCTTTGGTGCAGAAATGGGTGTTGTTTGCATGTGAATTGAAGTTTAGGGTGAATGATGATAAATGTATGTGGATTAAAGAATGAATGGTGGTGTAATGATGAAGTGTGATGGTTGAAAATGTCAAGGGAAATGCATGTGTTTGCACGGCAAAGAATTTTAGGATGCATGTGTGTTGGTGTGTTGTGTGATTGTTTTGTGGTTGAATGATTAAGTGGCTGAATTAAAGAATGGGAGTGCATGTGGCTTAGGTGGTGTAATGATGAAGTGGGAAGTGAAAGAATGTGGTTGGAAAGTGGAAGGGAAGGCACGGCACAAAGGGGGAAGTGTTGGAAATGCATGTGATGCATGGCAATGTTGTCTTTTGGTGCATGTGTGTGTTGAATGTTGTCCTTTAATTATGCATGGTTTAGGGCTGTTAAGGGGAGAGAAATGGGAGTGAGTGTGGCTTAATGATGAAGGGGGAAAGCTTGGAAAGCATGTGGCAAGGTTGGTTGAATGATGATGATGCATGTGATTGGTGGGAACAAAGAATGTGGTACACGGCACAAAGGATGTATGTTGGTGTTTTTGTGTTGGTTTGAATGGTTTAATTAATGGGAGTGCATGTTTGAATGATTAAAGTGCATGTGGTTGAATATGTGGCTGATTTATGAAAGGAATGCATGTGTTGATGAAGTGGAATGACAACTAGGTTATGAGGGGAATGCATGTGATGCATGGCAAGGTTTTAGAATGGGCTTAAAATAGGGTTGTTTTTTATGGAATGGATGGTTCCTTGCATGGCTATAAGGGAGAGAATAAGAGAGAATGGGCTAGGCCCTTTGTTGTAAGTCCTAAAGTGCATCAATGGCCTTCAATTTCGTCCATCCTTTTGGCTCTATGGATAAGCTATCCAATCCATGCCCAAAAATGCTCCAAATAGCCTCAAAATGCACTTTCTTGCTCCCTAAGCCCTTAGAACTTGAAAACACACAAAAGAAGCATAAAGGACTAAAATAACTAGAGAAATATAACGTAAATGCACGAGAACAAGCCATTTAAGTCGCATGAATATGCTCCTATCAGCAACAAAGAAGGAGAAAGAAGAGAGGAGAAGCCTTGGACGTTTTGGCCATTCAAACTTGGATTGTTGGAGCGTTTCTAGGTGTATTCAATCTTTGTTTTCAATGTTTAAGTTATATTCTCTTTGTTTTGTTGTAAACATGAGGAGCTAAACTTGTTTTGGCTAGAGGAGACTTTGAAACCATGATTATATTTGCAATATGAATTGATTAATTTCAGTTGTGATTTCATAAATTGTGAATGCAATTTACTTAACCGTTTGATGGATAACTTATTCTTGTTTGTTGATTAAGGGTGCACACTTAATTTGCATGCTTCAATTTGGTGCTAGAATATAAGGGAGTTTCACATAATCGTTACAAACTTATATTCACAAGTAGTTAAGGTTGTTTTCACAATCATGTTAAGTAAATTCCTAGCATGAGTATCATGATGTCATAGTTACAAGTGCTTTGTCAATACTTATGATTTTCATTGAACGTAATGATCTTTGATTGTATCTCTATTATGATGTCATGTAGGGAACTTTTGAAGAATGCTTTGGGTTGTCATATGATGTCATCCAATTCAATAACTTGAGGAAAATCTGAGGGTTAATTAGTGATTTCACGGTTAATCTGGGGTGTTGAGGTTCATGGTTTATCGAAAAGCAACTGGAAATCAATTTGTATGCAAGTGTGTCATGTGTGGACAAGGACCCTCTAGCTAGCTAATCACCCATCCATATACCCAAATTTGTTCATAACTTTGTCTAGTTTAGTTTTTGTTTTGTTTTAATTCAAATTCGTCAAAACCAAAACCCCCCTTTAGAATCTGAGCTATTGTGTGTTTTTAAGTGTTTTGAGTCAAAACTAATTCAATTTTCGTCCAAAGTAAGTCCTAGAGTCTAGTTTGAGTCTTTTTGATTGTTTTGTGTTGTTTAGAGTCTTTTGAGTTTATTTTGAGTCATATAAGTTTAGTTAAGAGTCTTTTGAGTTTGTTTAAGTGTTTTGAAGCATATTTTTGTATCTTTGAGTCAGTTTTCATTAGATTGGCAATCCCTCCTAATCCCCGGCCTAGAACGATCCCTACTTATATCTATACTACAATTGTCAAAAAGAGGATTTAATTTGTGTGCTATTATAAATCACATCAAAGGGGCTCCTAATCAATTTAGGACACCTAAATATAAGTTCTAGAAGCCTTAATCCCAGCCAAAGTGGGATGCCACACCTCCTTGCCCTTTCTCCTTTCCTTGACGTGCAAGGCTTCACCTTTCCCTTTCCTATTTCCTATTTTTTGTCCTTGCTACATGTTTCCTATCCCTTTTCTCTTGGGACTCTGACTTTAATTCTCCTTTGCCTTGTGGATTTGGGGTCTAATTCTTTCCCAAAACATTTAATTAAAGTCATGATCCTCGCCCTAAAAGATATACATCCTACCGTACCCTTTCACACATATATACAATCACATACACAACTTTAATTCATTCTCTACAGACACACAGCTGCAACCACCATTCAGCCATCATCCATACACACTTCCACACCCTATCATCCATCATACTTCCTTGCCATTCATCAATCCTTCACCATAACACACCACAACCCAATTTCACACCTTACACCCTTGTGCCGTAGCCTAGCAAGGAAGAAGGAAAGGAGAAGCAGCCTTGGATGTTTTTTCAATTCAAGTTGGATTGTTGGAACATTTTTAGGTGTAATCTATCTTTTGTTTTCAATGTTTAATTTAAATTCTCTTTGTTTTGCTGTGAACATGAGAGGCTAAACTTGTTTTAGCTAAAGGAGACTTTGAAACCATGATTATATTTGCGATATGAATTGATTAATTCCAGTTGTGATTTCATAAATTGTGAATGCAATTTACTTAGCCGTTTGATTAAGAACTTATTCTTGTATGTTAATTAAAGAGGCCTACTTAGTTTGCATGCATGAATTTGATGCTAGAATATAAGGGAGTTTCACATAATCGTTACAAACTTATATTCACAAGTTGTAAAGGTTGCTTGTCACAATCATGTTAAGTTAAATTCCTGACATGAGTATCATGATGTCATAGTTAAAAATGCCTTGTCAATGCTTATGATTTTCACAAAGCTTAATGATCTTTGCTTGTGTCTCTATTATGCAGTTCATGTAGGGAACTTGGGAAAAATAATTTGGTTACTGATGCGTTGTCCATCCAATCCAATAACTTAAGGAAAATCTGAGGGTTAATTAGTGATGTCATGGTTATTCTGGGGTGTTGAGGTTCATGGTTTATTGAAAAAGCAACTGGAAATCAATATGTATGCAAGTGTGTCTTGTGTAGAAAAGGACCCTCTAGCTAGCTTATCACCCATCCATTCACCCAATTTTGTGCCAAACTTTGTTTATGTCTTTAAGTTACTTGTTTTTACTTTAAATTCGTCAAAAACCAATCCCCTTTACTTTGTTGTGTCAAATTAGCTAGAATCTGTCCAAATTGTGTTTTAAGTGTTTTGAGTCAAAACCAATTCAATTTTCGTCCAAAGTAAGTCCTAGAGTTTGTTTTGAGTCTATTTGATTGTTTTGTGCTGTTTTGACTCTTTTTAGTTTGTTTTGAGTCATATAAGTCTAGTTATGAGTCTTTGAGTTTATTTAAGTATTTTTAAGCTTAGTTTTGTATTCTTGAGTCAGTTTTTATTAGATTAGCAATCCCTCCTAATCCCCGGCCTAGAACGATCCCTACTTACATCTTTACTACAATTCTCAATAAGAGGGTTTAATTTGAGTGCTATTATTTATCACATCAAATTTTTGGCGCCGTTGCCGGGGATTAGCAACTTTGCTAATCCCTTGTTGTTTCTTTTTCATATGTTTTGTTTTAATTGCTGACCTTGTTTTCTTTTCTTGTTTGTAGGTACTAGTTTCTGACTCGTAGCTCTCAACCTGTTCGTGCAAACATCTTGGACTTTGACGACGATTTTGAGCGCACTCTGAGAAGGAGGAGGAAGGAGCCAGAACTTAACCCACCGAATTCTAGCTCAGAATCTGATTTTGAGGAGGAAGAAGAGCCCACGGCAAGAGAGGAAAAAGAAGCACAAGTCATGGCAGCGAACAATCGAACAATCAAGGAGCTTTCAGCTTCAGGAATGGACAATGCCGCACCCCTATGCATTCAATATCCTAGGGCAGCTCAAGATAAGATCGATGAGTTCGAATTAAAGTCTAGCTTGCTGCACCACATTCCAAAGTACCATGGGTTGTCCATGGAGGATCCAAACAAGCACTTAAAATAGTTCGAAGTGGTGTGTTCAAGCATGACTCCAATCAATGTTGATAGCAATATTCTGAAGATGAAGGCCTTTCCATTCTCTCTTTTGGAAAAGGCTAAAGATTGGTTATACACCCGGAACCGTCACTTCTTGGGAGAGCATGAAGAGAGCGTTTTTAGAGAAATTCTTCCCCGCTTCAAGAGTCATTCTTTTGAGGAAAAAGATTAGCGGAATCCAACAAAGCCAAGGAGAGTTTTTTCCAACGTATTATGAGCATTTCAAGGCCATTGTCGCATCATGTCCTCAAATCCAAATGAAGGAAGAGCTTCTACTTCAATATTTCTATGAAGGCTTGAAGGAAGATTTGTGAAAAACATGTTCATTTAAGCAACATCAATAGCATGCAATTAACAATTAAAGGCGGAATCATGCTTGTATGCACTTAAAAACAAAACATTTACCCATGAAATTCAAAGCCTAGTAGATAGGTGAACCAAGACTCAACTCAAAACAAAGTGAGTTGAGAAATCAATACCTTTGTAGATTCCTCTTTGCATAAGCAAAGGCTAATCACCCAAAGAGAGGGCCTTCATTCCTTGCATCTTAGATCCATGGATTTGGATGGATGGAAAGGTTTCTCCAAGTTCCCAAAATTGAGAACCTCTAATTATTCATCACCAAGGCATAATGAAGAGGAAAATGAGTGACCTTGGAGGAGTTTGATTGCTAGATGATCCCTCCAAGGTTGGCCGAAATTCTTGAGAGAAAGGAGAGCTTGTGTTCTCATTCTTTCCCCAAAAACAACCCCTTAATGAATTTTGGCTATTAAGTCATACTTATTCCTTAATTCATTTGAGTGGCAAACTTGTAAATAAGTCAAACCCCACTCTTTCTCGAACATGGCCGGCCTTAGGGATTTATTGGGCTATTTGGGCCTTTGTGAATCATTATTCATTAAGTTGTCATACAACTTAAGTCAATGGACTTGACGTTCGAAGCCCATTGGGCCTTAAGGTCCAAAACTATCCCGAGGTCTTTTAACGAACTTATTCGTTTGATTAATTAACATATTAATTAATCCTAGCCTTAGATAAATAATTAAACCATTTAATTATTCTTACTCATCTCCGTTGTTTCTTCAAACTCTACCTTACTCGGTGAACGATCCATTAGGTTCCTTTTAGCGAGCCAGTGGGCGATTAAAACTCTTTCTAATCGATTGTGAATTGAAACTTACTTTCAATTCTCCCGTTAGTGATAATACACTTTTAGGGCTTCCACAAACCATGGTTGACGCCTAGCAGCATGTCATGGTTACCCAAGCTAATCAGAAGAGGTGGAGAACCTATTCAGTTTTAGGATTACAAATGCAATACGGTCTTTCTCTAATACAATACTCTTGACCACATTGTTTGGTTTGATAGTTTATTCATGTCTACTATCCAAAGTGAGTCTTGTGCTTATATGATTACCTTGAATGTGATTTGGAACACATTCCTAAATCTCATTCATACTTTGGCCAAAGATTCTTAATCATATCATAGAGTATTCTCCCTCAAACAGTTTGAAGGTTAGAGATCCCTTGTTGCGCATTCACTTGCCTCCATGGCTAAGTGGCTTAACCCCAACGATGCCATGGACACCCTCCTGATGGAGTGACTTTGACATAATCAAAGATTAAGGACCTAACCACAAGACAACTGTGATGCCTCAGGTCAAAAGACTAATTTGCATTATCCCAACCATGAGTTCTCATGTGACATGAATATGAGAACTCTTCGTTGATCGTGTTCAGTGAACTCATTCTCTATTGAGCACCTACGTACTTGTCTTGATGTCACACACACCAATGACTCGAGACTAGTCACTCTCCCTGAGAGAAGACATAGCACGTACTGATCTTAACGGACTGTCAATGCCCAATTGACAATCCTATGATCAGGAACGTTTAGGATGTGTCAACGAAAGAATGGTCTCATGAATCTAACTTCTTTAGATCGCATTCTTCCAATCACATATTCCTTGGACTTATCGTTTAAGCATATAACATTTATATGAGACGGCTCAAACAATAATGTTTGCCCTTAATATTAAACTAGATTAGTTTAACATGTGAAATGTCCATAAAGTATCATCATATGATTGGTTTTAGGGCACATTTCCAGTAAGGCCTTCTTCCAATTTGAAAGTTAAATGCTCGATGCTTCAGCGGGAGGTGCATTGGTTGACAAAACTCGTATGGCAGCAAATACACTAATTGCAAACCTCGCTTTGAATGCACAACAATACGAAGGAATTGGGCAAAGGGAACCCCCATGGCAGCAAGTAATGAGGTAAGTTCCACATCCGACATTCAATCTCAATTAGCTAATCTTACTTCTATTGTGTCTCAAATGGTCGAAGGGAAGAGGATGCAAAGACCAAATGTATGTGGCCTATGTTCTATCCAAGGACACTCCTCTGAAAAGTGCCGTCAATTGATTAAGAATGAGGGATGGGAAAGTGCAAATGTTATTGGATTTCCAAGCCAAAATCAGCCACGGAATGATCCATATTCCAACACATACAATTTGGGCTGGAGAGATCACCCAAATTTCAAGTGGAGGGAGCCTCAACAACCTCAACAACAAGGAGGATTTAGGCAGCAACCCCCGGGCTTCTATACAAAGCCATTCGCACCAAATCAACCTCAAACACAACCTACCCAAACAAATTCAGGTACATCTTTGGATAATGATACGCTTATTAATTTACTTATGATGCGAGAATTATGCGCACACAAATTAAACCCTCTTTTTGTCAATTGTAGTATAAGTATATGTAGGGATCGTTCTGGACCGGGGATTAGGAGGGATTGTTAACCACTTGGATTTGACTTCAAAAACGTAAAAACAAGTTTAAAACACTATACTAAACTCGAAGAATGCAAAACTAAAAGTAAGAAAGAGTAAGACTAAAACTTAAACAAAATAAAAGGGGGATTGGATTTGGACGAGATTAAACTAAAATGGATAGAGTGCAAAGAAAACAAATTGTAAATACGGATTTGACGGAAATGAATGGATGGGAAGCTAGCTAAGGGGTTCATCTCCACACATGTTACACTTGCATATAAAACGATTTCCAATTGCTTTTCAATAAACCATGAATTCTCAACGCTCCAGGTTAATTAGGTCCGCTTAAATTAACCGTCAAGTTTTCCTTAAGTTAATGAATTGGATGATTGCATACGACAACCCAAAGCATTCCTCACAAGTTCCCTACATGAATTGCATAATAGAGATACAAGCAAAAATCATTAAGCAACATGAAAACTATAAGTGTTGACGAGGCATTCGTTACTATGATTGCATGAAACTTATGCCAAGAATATGTTTAACGCGATTGTTTATAAGCAACCTCCACTACTTGTGAATATAAGTTCATAACTATTACGTGAAATTCACTTATATTCTAGCGTCAAATTCATGCATGAAAATTAAGCGTCAACTCTCAATAAACATACATAAATAGGTTATCAATCAAACAGTTAAACAAATTGAATTCACAACTTATGAAACGTAATTAGAAGTACTCAAATCATATTGCAAGCATAAACATATATTTCGAATCACCCCCTAGCTAAGGGGGGTTTAGTTCCTCATACGTACAAAACAAAGAGAATTGAAATTAAACATTGAAATCAAAGAAACGCCTAAACATTCCAACAACTCAAACTTGAATTGTATGAACATTTAGGCCCTCTTCTCTTCCTCTTCGTTGTAGCATAAGGTCTAGGGATAGTTGGTTGGGGGGATGTAAGTGTGGAATTATGGAAGTGGATGAGAAGTGGTGGAAATGGAAGAATGGTTTTTGGATTCTAAGGAGGACTCACGGCACAAGGGAGAAAGGGATGTGTTTGTGGTGTGTTGTGTATGAAATGAGATGATTTTGAATGATGGGAATGCAAGGGTATTTATAGGAGGAGTGGAGGTGTATATGGCTGTTTGTTTAAGGTGTTTGTGTGGAGGAATGATGGAAAAACAGCTAGGACAACATGTGAAAGCTGGAAATGGCATGCGTATGTGCTGGAATTGCATTGAAAGCCCACGACATTGATGTTTTCTTGCTGATTTTCTGGCTACATGATGAAAGGTTAATGAATAATGCATGTAGGTGGCAACAATGATGTAGAATTAGAGCTGGAAATGAAAGGGAAAGCTGGAAAGGGGAATGAATGCCACGGCAAAGGTGTTAATGGTGCTGAAAATGCATGTGAATGCATGCTGGAATTGCATAAGCAAGCTGGAAAGGTAATGGGATTGCACGGCATTGAGTTGTTGTTGGTGTGTGAATGCATGTGTTGAATGATTAAAGTGCATGTGGGTGAATATGTAGCTGAAATGATGAAGTAGGAAGGTGGAAATGCATGTGAAATGCTGGAAAGGGATTGGGATACACGGCACAAGGGTGAATGGTGCTGTTTTGTGTTGGAATGGTTGTTGTTTTGCATGTGGTTTGTTTGTGTGAAGTGTGTGTGAATGTATGTGGGTTAAATGATTAAAGGGGGTGGAAGATGGCTGAATGATGGATTGAATAATGAGGCTCTAGGGTGGAATAAATGGTGCGGCTGAGATGGGATGATGAATGAATGGAATGAAGTGTGTATGCACGGTTTTGGTGTGGAGAAAAGGGTGAATGTGTGTGTGGCTTTATGGTTGAATGATTAAAGGGTGCATGTGGGTGAATGTGGGTTAAAGTGATGCATGGCTAGGAAATGTGAGTGAATGATGTGCATGTGTGTGAATGCATGTGGAATAAAGAAGAGTATGGAAGTGAATAAATCATAATAGGGCTAGTTTAAAGGGCTAGGGTTTAAGTACATAGAATGGGCCTAAAATAGGTTGGTTTGCATGGCATAGAATGTTTGATTTGGGCTAGAGGTTTTCCATGGCTCAAAGGATTTGTTTGATTGGGCTATGCCCTTTGTTTTATGTCCCCAAAGAGCATACAAGGCTTTAATTTCGTCCATCCTCTTTGCTCCTTGATTAAGCTATTCAATCCATGCCCCAAAGTGCCCCAAATAGCCTCAAAATGCACTTTCTTGCTCCCTAAGCCCTTAGAACCTGAAAACACACAAAAGAAGCATAAAGGACTAAAATAACTAGAGAAACATAACGTAAATGAACGAGAACAAGCCATTTAAGTCGCATGAATATGCTCCTATCAACTTACCAATTTGTCTCAGGGGCAAGAAAATCAAAACAAAGCAATGCAAAGGGTGGACCACTTGGAAAAGCAAATTGGGCAGATAGCGGAGTTTGTAGGACAATTTCGAGACCAAGGCAAACTCCCTAGTTCAACCATTGTCAACCCAAAGGGAGGATTCGAATCTGCCAAAGCCATCACATTGAGAAGTGGTAAAGAAGTTGGCACTGACCCAAAACCATCCAAATGAAGTCAAAAAGAGGATGGGAAGTTGCAATTCGAGGAAGAGGGACAAGGCAAAGCTGCGGCAAGGGTAGAAACACCCTTGCTGCAACCACTTAGAGACCCCAGTTCATCCAATTCGTCCAATATAGGTAAGTTGGGTTCAAATTCCAATCATTCTAACCCTATTCCACCCAATGTACCTTTCCCTCGCAGATTTATGCAAGCAAAGAAAGAGGAGAATGACAAAGACAATCTTGAGACATTTAGGAAGGTACAAGTCAATATTCCGCTCCTTGATGCAATCAAACAAGTTCCCAAGTATGCCAAATTCTTAAAGGAGTTTTGCATAACAAGGAAGAGGGTTTCGAATAAAGAAGCAGTGAGGGTAAGTGAAAATGTTACCGCTGTTTTACAAAGGAAATTACCTCCAAAATGTAAAGATCCAGGTAGCTTCACAATCCATTATGTTATTAGCCAAACTAAGTTTGAACATGCTATGTTAGACTTAGGAGCTTCAATTAACATCATGCCATACTCTATTTATGCATCCATGAACCTAGGAGAGTTGAAAAATGATGGTGTGATTATTCAATTAGCCGATCATTCTAATGCATATCCAAAGGGAGTTTTGGAAGATGTTTTGGTGCAAGTTAATAACTTGATCTTCCCGGCTGATTTCTATGTGCTTGAGATGGAAGATACGGCCCATTCCACATCTTTGCCGATCCATCTTGGGAGACCATTCATTAAAACAGCCCGCACCAAGATTGATGTGTTCAAAGGGACTTTAACGATGGAATTTGATGGGGAAGTTATTGATTTTAATATTTCTGAAACTATGAAATATCCTAATGATGATCATTCATGTTTTTCTATTGATATCATTGATTCATTGGCATAGGAACATCTTGAACAATTACATGATGATGCACTTGAAACAGTCATTACAAGTGGAATAGGACTGATGCGAGAATTATACGCACACAAATTAAACCCTCTTTTTGTCAAATTGTAGTAAGTATGTAAGTAGGGATCGTTCTAGACCGGGGATTAGGAGGGATTGCTAAACACTTGGAAACTGACTTAAAAACTCAAAAACAAAGTTTAAAACACTAAACTCGACTCAAAGAATGCAAAACTAAACTTTAAAACACTAAAACAAACCAAAAGACTCAAAACAGCACCAAAACACTCAAAACTGCCTTAAAAACACTTTCTGGGCAGTTTTGAGCACTTTGAGTACTTTGGACGAATTTGGGTAACAAATTGAATCAAAACACTTATAAACACAAACCAAAACACTTTCTAACTAATTTGAACAATACAAAGACTCAAAGGACTCAAAACAAGTTCAAAAGACTCAAAACTGCCTAAAAACACTAACTAGGCAGTTTCTGACCTTAAACCCAAATTTGGACGAAATTAAGTTGTAACTTGACTCAAGACTCTTAAAAACACAAACTAAATTGATTTCTAACTAATTTGGACATTAAAGTAAGGGGGGATTGAGTTTTGGACGAAATTACACTAATTGCACAGATTCTAATTAAAAACAGAATGTAAATATGAATGTGATGGATTTGAATGGATGGGATGACTAGCTAAGGGGTTCATCTCCACACATGTTACACTTGCATAATAAAAAGATTTCCAATTGCATTTCAATAAAACATGAATTCTCAACGCCCCGGGTTAATTAGGTCCGCTTAAATTAACCGTCAAGTTTTCCTTAAGTTAATGAATTGGATGATTGCATACGACAACCCAAAGCATTCCTCACAAGTTCCCTACATGAACTGCATAATAGAGATACAAGCAAGAATCATTAAGCAACATGAAAACTATAAGTGTTGACGAGGCATTCGTTACTATGATTGCATGAAACTTATGCCAAGAATATGTTTAACGCGATTGTTTATAAGCAACCTCCACTACTTGTGAATATAAGTTCATAACTATTACGTGAAACTCACTTATATTCTAGCGTCAAATTCATGCATGAAAATTAAGCGTGAACTCTCAATAAGCATACATAAATAGGTTATCAATCAAATAGTTAAACAAATTGAATTCACAACTTATGAAACGCAATTAGAAGTAATCAAATCAAAATGCAAGCATAAACATATATTTCGAATCCCCCCCTAACCAGGGGGGTTTTAGTTCCTCATGATACAAAACAAAGAGAATCAAAGAAACGCCTAAACATTCCAACAACTCAAACTTGAATTGTATGAACGTTTAGGCACTCTTCTCCTCCTCTTCGTTGTAGCACAAGGTCTAAGGATAGGTTTGGAGGGATGGGGAGTTATGGATGGTGTAGAATGATGTGTTTAGGATAGGGATGGATGTAGGGGACCTCAAGGCTTCTTTTTGGGCAGAAAATATGAAGAATGGTGAAGTATGGATGTGTTATAGAGAGGGGATGAATTTCTGGCGTGAATGGTGAATGAATTGTGTATGAATGGGAATGAATGAATTATGGCTGCAATGGATGCTTATTTATAGGTGAAAAGGAGGGAATATGACAGCTAGGAACTTGGTGGAAATCTGGAATGGTGATGGGAGATGCATGTGGCTGATTTATGCATGTGATTAAAGGGTAATGACAGCTAGGTTATGATGATGAATGCATGTGCAAAAATGGTTGAATGATTATGGGTGCATGTGGCTTATTTATGGTGCAATGATGAAAGGCAAAGTGCATGTGGCTGATTTGTGAAGGGAATGCATGTGGAATGAAGGTGTGAATGATGGCAGATTGTGTATGTGAATGATTAGGGTGAATGTGCATGTGCTTTGACAGCTAGGTTGAATAAATTAAAGGGAGTGCATGTGGCTTGGCTGGAATGATTGGAATGCAATCTGAAATGGGATGTGTTGGTGTGAATTTCTGGTACAAAGGGCCTCCTTTGGTCTTCAATTTCGTCCATCTACTTGGCTTCAAGTATATGCAATCCATTTAACGCCCCAAACTACTCCAAAATGCACCAAAATGCACCATTTTGCATACTTTGCCCTTAGAACCTGAAAACACACAAAAGAAGCATAAAGGACTAAAATAACTAAAGAAACATAACGTAAATGCACGAGAACAAGCCATTTAAGTCGCATGAATATGCTCCTATCAAGGACTCAAAAACCAAATGGAATCACCAATTCAAACCCACAACACCAATCTGGAATTCCATGCCGTGCCCCTTTGTGATGATGTAATTGAAGTGGTGGCTGCCCTAGAGTCATTGCCACGGCAAAATGGTAAGTCCCCAATCCCAATTTCAATTCCCGTTTCAACTAATAAGTTGCTTCCTTCAGTGACACAACCACCTTCCCTTGAGCTTAAACCATTACCAAACCACTTGAAGTATGTTTTCTTGGGCGAACAAGAGACCTTGCCGATAGGAGCATATTTAGGCGACTTAGCTAGCTTATTCTTGTGCATTTGTGTTATTATTTCTTAGTTGAGGTAGTATTTCAACTCATTTTTGTGTGTATGTAGGTCCAAAGGGTTAAAGTACCAAGAAAGTGCATTTTGGAGCAGTTTTGGGCACTAAGTGGATATCTTGTATATGGGCCAACATGGATGGACAAATTTGGAGTTCAAAAGGCTAGAAATCTGATGAGAAGATGAAGGAACTAAACTCAA
The DNA here is from genome assembly GCF_019419815.1 of Pyrus x bretschneideri. NCBI lineage: Eukaryota > Viridiplantae > Streptophyta > Magnoliopsida > Rosales > Rosaceae > Pyrus > Pyrus x bretschneideri. The sequence continues at coordinate 549,515 of NW_025999821.1, read as the reverse complement.
GAAAAAGTGGATAAGGAATTAGCTCAAAAGAGGAAACATTATCCAAAACCTTATCCAACCTTATCCAACATTATCCAAAATCTTATCTTATCTTATCCTATCCTAACCTTATCATGCCTTAATCCTAGTTGCAAGGGGACCTAAATAGATATTTCTAGAACCTATTTCTAGAAGCATTCTCTTCTAGAAGTCCCAAATCAGCCACAAAGCACATTATTTCTAGAAACCCTACAAAGGTGGCGCCTATTCCCTTCTAGAAGGCCTTGCCTTGCCTTGCAAGCCATTCCCTCTTTCCCTCCAATATGTGATGCACCCCTCTAGGCCCTATCCCTTATGGATTCTGATTTATAGGGCCTCATTCCTTGTGGATTTGGGTTACACAAATCCTTTTATGAAACTAATTGGGCCAAACCCTCTCTTAAGTGGATTTAACTCACTTGTGCCGAACCCTAGGGCCCTAATCCAATAAATCTGCTAAGTGTAACCCTAATCTAATTAACCCTAGGACTATATAAACATATTTTCAGCCACAAATTCTTATGAACCCCTTATGCCATTCAGAAAATCCTTGCCGCAAGCCCTAGCCTCCATTCTCCATCCTTCATTCACTCCATACACTTCCATACACAATCTACCACCCTCTACCACAAATTCACACCACACCATCCACCACACCTCAAGAGCCTAAATTCACACAAATCCCCATTGTTGGCAGCAAGGAAGGAAGGAGGAGCCATCTGGAGTGTTTCTAGGTGTATTCTATCTTTGTATTTAGTGTTTAAGTTTAATTATCTTTGTTTTGCGAACATGTGGAACTAACTTCTTTTTAGTTAGAGGTGAATTTGAAACCATGATTACATGTTTTATATGAATTGATTATATCCAGTTATTGTTTCTTAAGGCATGAATGCGATTTGCTTATCTAAGTTATTAAAACTTGTTTATGTATGTGGGTTGGGGGTCGACACTTAATTCGCATGCATGAATTTGATGCTAGAGTATAAAGGGGTCTCACGTAATAGTTATTCACTTATATTCACAAGTAGTGGAGGTTGCTAGTTACAATCGTGTTAAGTAAATCCTTGGTATGAGTCTCATGCGTTTCAAAGTGATGAATGCCTAGTCAATGCTTATAATTTTCACAAAACTTAATGACTTTTGATATGTATCTTTATTATGCGTTTCATATAGAGAACTTGAGAAAGATAATTTGGTTGTGATGCGTATTCCATCTAATTCAATGACATAAGAAAAATCTGATGGTTAGTTGTGCGATGCAATTAACTTGGGGCGTTGTCATTCATAGTCTAAAGGAATAATAACTGGAAATTGGTTCATATGCATATGTGTCATGTGTGGAGAAGGACCCTCTAGCTAGCTTATCACCCATAGTTTTCCCTAATTTCGTCCAAGTTGTAGAGAGTCTTTATAATTTGTCTGTTTTTACCTTAATTTCATCCAAAATCCAATCCCCCTTTACTTTGTTGTGTCAAATTAGTTAGAATCTATCAAACTTGTGTTTTTAAGTGTTTTGAGTCAAGTTAAAAGTAATTTTCGTCCAAATCACCTTTAGAGTCTAGTTTGAGTCTTTTTGATTGTTTTGTGTTGTTTTGAGTATTTTTAGTTTGTTTTGAGTCTTATAAGTCTAGTTAAGTGTTTTTAAGTTTAGTTTTGTGTTTTTAAGTCAGTTTAGAGTAGATTAGCATCCCTTCTAATCCCCGGCCTAAAACGATCCCTACTTTCATATACTACAATTATAGGGTTTTAATTTGAGTGTTAGAATATTTCACATCACTTGCTCGTCATTGTGGCTTCCTCACTCACGGCACAAGAAGACAAGTTGGTGAGGGTGCTAAAGGAGTACAAAACAGCCATTGGTTGGACCTTGGCCAATATCAAGGGAATAAGCTCTACTACATGCATGCATCGTATACTCATGGAGGAGGGAGCTAAACCATCTCGAGAAGCTCAACGCCAACTCAACCCTCCAATGATGGAAGTGGTGAAGAAGGAGATTATCAGACTCCTTGATTGTAGCGTGATCTATCCCATCTCTGATAGTTGTTGGGTTTCACCGGTCCAAGTTGTTCCAAAGAAGTCCGGAGTCACTGTGGTAAAGAATGAAGAGAATGAGCTTGTGCCCACACGTATCCAAACAGGTTGGAGAGTTTGTATCGACTATAGGAAGCTTAATGCCACCACAAGGAAAGATCACTTCCCTTTGCCATTCATTGATCAAATGCTTGAAAGGTTAGCGGGTCATTCTTTTTATTGTTTTCTTGATGGTTATTCGGGATATATGATGTGAAAATTAACTTGACACACAAATTAAACCCTATTTGTGACAATTGTAGTAGATATGTAAGTAGGGATCATTCTAGACTAGGGATTAACTAGGGATGCTAATCAATATAAATAAGACTCAAAAACACTAAACTAGACTCTATAGACTCAAAGCTAACTTAAGACACTTAAAACAACAACCAACAATCAAAAAGACTCAATTCTAGACATAACAAGTGATTTGGACGAAAATAGAACTTAACTTGACTCAAAAGACTCAAAGAAAACAAATTTTGCCTGAAATAACAAGATTAAATGAAAGGGGGATTGTTTTTGACGAATTTAAAACTTAAAACAGAAACTTTGTAGAAAACACTTTGGAAAAAAGAATTTAAGTGAATTAAATGGGTGAAAGGCTAGTTACAGGGTCCTTCTCCACACATGATATATGCATATGAATCAATTTCCAGTTATTATTCCTTTAGACTATGAATGACAATGCCCCAAGTTAGTTGCATCGCACAACTAACCCTCAAGTTTTCCTTATTTCATTGAATTGAATGAAAACGCATTACAACCAAATTATCTTTTTCAAATTCTTTATAAGAAACGCATAACAAAGATACATATCAAAAGTCATTAAGTTTTGTGAAAACCATAAGCATTGACAAGGTATTCATCACTATGAAATGCATGAGACTCATACCAAGGATTTACTTAACGCGATTGTGACTAGCAACCTCCACTACTCGTGAATATAAGTGAATAACTATTACGTGAAACCCCCTTATATTCTAGCATCAAATTCATGCATGCATAGTAAGTGTTGACCCCCAACCCACATACATAAACAAGTTTTAATAACTTAGATAAGCAAATCACATTCATGCCTTAAGAAACAATAACTGGATGTAATCAATTCATATAAAACATATAATCATGGCTTCGAATTCACCTCCAACTAAAAGGAAATTAGTTCCTCATGTTCATCATAATTGAAAACCAAATTAACATAAACATAAAACTAAAACTAAGGATAGAAATAACCAAGAAACGCTCCACACTCCAATTGCATGCACGACACCCCATTGGATGGCATATTGCAAAAGTCCTCCTCTCCTTCCTTCCTTGCTTGCGGCACTAGGGTGGTGTAGGGTGAATTGTGGTGTTTTATGGCTGAAAGTATGAATGAATGAATGAGTGAATGGATGGATGAATGGTGCGGCATAGGGCTGTATTTGTAGGCTAATTATGCACAATTTATGAAGGAAAAGGATTGCACAATCCAATGGGAAAAGGGTTAAGTCTTGGTAAAAACCAAAAGGGAATGGAATAGGCAGTGCACGGCATGGTTTTAGGGGGTTCTAGAAGGATAGGTGCGGCACATTTGTAGGGGGAAAGATAATGTGTTCTAGAAAGAGTGTTTAAGGCAGATTCCTAAACCTAAAGGGACAATAACACACGGCATAGGTCTAGAGGAAGGATTGCAACTCCTAAACCTACAAGGAAAGGCCTACATGCGGCATACCAAGGGTTTATGCTTCTAGAATCTGACTTAGGTGTTTAAATGTGTAACTAATCCCCTCTAATTAGGTAGATTTAAGTCCTAACTTGATTTGGATAGGATAGGATAAGATAATGTTGGAGTTAGGAAAGTATAGGATTGGTTAGGATAGGATAAGATAAGGTTGGATAAGGTTCCTTATTTCTTGCTATTTCCTTATCTTCTTTGCATTTGGACTCCTTTTTCCAGATTTTTAGCCCTTCCTAGCCCTTCTTGACTTCAACTTCGTCCATCCTCTTTGCTCCATAGTTAAGCTATCCAATCCATGCCCAAAACTGCTCCATTTAGCTTCAAAATGCCCTTTCTTGCTCCTTTTGCCATTAGGACCTAAAAACATACGAAAATAGCTTAAAAGACTAAAATAAATAGTAATTAACTCACTAAATGCAAGGAAACAACATAACTAAGTAGCATAAATATGCTCCTATCAATATAATCAAATTGTTATTGCTCCAGATGATCAAGAAAGGACCACTTTTACTTGCCCATTTCGTACTTTTGCTTATCGTTGCATGCCATTTGGTCTGTGCAATTCACCAGCCACATTTCAAAGATACATGGTAAGTATATTTTCTGATTATATTGAGAAGATTATTGAGGTATTCATGGATGATTTTAGTGTTTTTGGTGACTTGTTTGATGATTGTTTGCATAATCTCACTTTAATTTTGAAAAGATGTGTGACAAGCCGTCCTAGAAATATCAAAAAAAAAACGTACGCGTGAAAAGACTATTTTGCCCCTAGTTTGATTTCGTTACGTTTATTGGTTGCTTTGTGTTGTGTTGGCATGTTTTGGGCCACACACTCACACTCCCACACCCCACACCTTTCTGTCCCTTTCCCTGTGATTGTCCCGAGTCCCATTTCCCTTCCCATTCACCATATACGTACGGACACACACCCAAAACCCATTAAACCTCCACAGATCGAGGAAACCAAGACCATATTCGAGCTCGTGAGGCTTGTAGGAGTCCAACCGTACCATTTCCAGGTAAGAACACCATTGTTTTCACGTCGAATCCACGATGTCCGATTTCGAGTACTGTTCATGCACACGTGATTTCTCACATTTTAGGGAATTTCAAGCTTGTAGGTAGCTTGGTGAGGTCCCTAGGAGGCTCGGAGTGGTTCGTTTGAAGGTTTTGGACGTCGGGATCATTAGTTTCGAAGTTGGCCGGAGTTGGGTTGTTTTTACAGGTGAGATTTCATGGTTTTTAACCCTTGAAAGTAGTATGATTGTGTTCCTCTAGTTCTAAGCTTCATTTTGGTACCAATTTTGTGAAATTTGGGTGAAAAACGAAGAAGATATCGAAGTTTGAAAATTTTCCAGAGAAGGTGACGGAATATTCCGTCAAGTCTGACGGAATAATCCTGACGCCGTTGACGGAATCTGTTAAAACTGATGGAATATTCCCTACAGCGTCAGTTGACGCCGTCAGCGTGCCAGGCACGTGCCTGCGCGTGGCCGGCGCGTGTGGCCGTGCCTTGGCCGGCGCGTGAGGGCGCGTGCGGTGGTGAAAAATTATTTTAAAAATTTGGGGATGTTCCTGAGGTTGAGTAGATCATGTTGGTGTATTCATACACCCCATTTGAGCATTGTATGAGAAGTTATTTCAAAAGGTTGGTTATGTGCTTTAAAATTAACGTTTTTGTAGTTATTTCGCATATAGATGAGACGTATCCCGAGGACGAGCGTGGTCACTCGAGGCAGGGGGGCTACGACCCTTCCACATACCAGTGAGTGGGCTTTTGGTTTTCCGTATATACCTATGTACTTATATTTTCCCAGAATTCGATTTGAATTGTCATTTACCATATGCCATATGTTAGATTATCGTTATTTATGCATTGTTAGTCGCATTATTATTTGTATATATCCATATGCATATTGGATGCTGCGGACGCACAGGTAAGTGTCAGGTAAGTGTTATTCACGTTTATATTCCGTAGTGATTTGAGATGCTTAGAGAGCTCATAACCTGCACCCCCGGTGTTAGTGCTCCCGCCCAGAGTAGGGCACAGTCCTTCACGTGTTGTTCACCTCCCGCACCACACACTCAGCTTGGATCTAAGTTAGGTGCACAGTCCTGTCATACATACCACTTTAGGTGGTTCCGACTCGTAGGTGACCCGCGATTATTCGCACAGCCTTCACGTGATCGTAGCACTAGAGCGTTTATATGTATTACACCCAGACCTGTCGTACAGACCACTTTAGGTGGTTCCGACTCGTGGGCAGGTTTAGTTATTGATTTTGAGATTTGAGCTCTAGATGCAGCCGTACAGGTCACGTTAGGTGACTCCGGCTGCCAGATTATATGCTATTGATATGATTTATACCTGAGCACTTGCATTTCACTCTGAGGTTTCGGCATGGCATATTCTTGAGCTTGATTGGCATATCTATATATATATATATACGTACATATGTTTATTTTCTGGGAAGTATACAGGTTTTACGGCGAGGGGTTAGAACTTATCTTGTTAACTGGTTTTCGAAAAGCTTGGTTTTTGCCCACTCACGCTTTTGTTTTGCGCCCCTCCAGGTTCTAGCGGTTTAGCAAGTTTGGTGGTTTCCCAGAGGGCTTTCCCGACATTTCTGACAGACGATCACCAGTGTAGGGCCACCTTCTCGTGTACTGTTGTCTTGTCATTTTCCATTTGGACTGCTGTAGGCTTATTGCTCTGAACTCGTGTCTCACTTACGCTAGCACTCGTTTTTATTACCTATTGTATGCTAGTTTTTAATTATTCGTACTTTTCACTTTACTATTTTATTAGCTTCCGCACTGTGCACGTGGCTACGTCACTTCCACGTGACGGCCAGCATGCCATGATCTCGGTCGGGGTGTGTCAAGATGCATTGAAACTAACCTTGTTTTAAATTGGGAAAAATGTCATTTCATGGTAAAACAAGGCATAGTTTTGGGTCACATAATCTCTAACAAAGGAATTGAGGTTGATAAATAAAAAATAGATCTTGTACGCTACTTACCCTCTCCTGCTTCGGTGAGAGTGATGTGATAAATAATAGCACGCAAATTAAACCCTCTTATTGACAATTGTAGTAAAGATGTAAGTAGGGATCGTTCTAGGCCAGGGATTAGGAGGGATTGCTAATCTAATAAAAACTAACTCAAAGATACAAAACTAGGCTTAAAAACACCTAAATAGACTCAAAGACTCTTAACTAAACTTATATGACTCAAAACAAACTCAAAAGACTCAAAAGAACACAAAATAATCAAATAGACTCAAACTAGACTCTAGGACTTAATTTGGATGAAAATAGAATTGGTTTTGACTCAAAACACTCAAAAACACACAATAGGACAGATTTGATACAACAAAGTAAAGGGGATTCGGTTTTTGACGAATTTAAGATAAAAACAAGTAACTAAGGTTGCGTTTGGTATGCGGGACGGGACGGAACAGAGTGGGATGAAGCGTTCCGTCCCACGTTTGGTGCGCCTAAAATAAGTGGAACGCGCTGTTCCACGAAACAAGTTTTGGATGATTTTTTGTTCCACCTCCCCCCCTGGAACAGGTTGTTCCACGTCCGTGGGACAGAAATTTCCAATATTTTAAGACAAAAATGCCCCTTGTCTTTTTCAAAATTTACAACATCAAAATCATATAACAAACCTTGAAAACTATCTTCTCTTCTTCTCAGCCGTTCCTCTTCACCTTTGCATCTCTCTCCCCTTCGCAACCTTTTTGCTCATCTTCTTCTGTGTAGCCTCGCAACCTTCCTCCTCATCCTCTTCCGTGTAGCAGCTCTGCGAACTTGGTGGTCCTCAGTCTCTCTCTCTCTTTCTCTCTCCTCTGTATTTTTGGGTAACTTGAATGTTTGAATTGGTGATCACAAAATCAAGATTTGTTTGTCAGTTGCAATATTAATAAGTGCCTGATTTCATTTGTAAACTATTTATGTTTACAATAAATCCAAGTTGTTTGATGGGAAATCTGGTAACAGGCTAAAAGTGATAGCCTTTCTACTTTTAGCCAAGAGTACATGATTTCTTATGCCATTGTATTCATCGGATTAATCCGGAGAAGAGTACATGGCCTTCCTACACGCCGACACGGCTTGGAGATGGGGCAGAGGGGCCTTTTGTAAAATATTTTGGGAGTAGTTTTGGAAATATTGAATGTAAAATAAAGGAGTCCCCGACCTCAACCTAACTTCAGTCATCTTTCTCTCTAATATGCCCCTCCCTCTTCAATTCTCTTTTTCTCTTCAGTTCCTTAGTCACTTGGTTCTAGCATCTAGCACGAGTACTTCCTTATATTATAAATTGATATATGTAATACTGTTATATTATAGTTGTTGTGTCCTAGTTGTGTCAGTCTGTGCAACATAGCCTTTGACACTGATTATTCAAAACGTTTCATTATTAAATTGCAACAATTTTTATGTAAGGCAGTATTAGTATCGAGTTCTACTTCGGTTTGCTTTCCTTGAAAGAAGTTTCCTTTGCTTGTAATTTTTCTGGAAGCCTACTTGCACAAAGCACACATGGAACTAGAGACGCAAAAATTGATGCCTGTCTAATGTAAAAGTAGAAAAAAAGCACCATACAGCCACATCATAGTCACTAGTCCTGGATGACCTAAGAACCATTCTTCACAGTAAAAAGCCTATTTAACGCACCAACAGGCAACCACACCAAAACAAAAGACAAAGGACAAGCTAACAAATTACTGAAAGACTCATACGAAACCTCATACTGCAATGCTCAAAAGTTGTCACATGACCCTGCCAAAGTCGCAAAAATTTCTAATGAAAAGCTACATTAAATCCACTGACCATCAACTTTACTTCACAAGAAGAAACTAGTAATAATCCAAAATGTGCTAAATCACTTTCCACTTTGCAATATATATATATATATATATATATATATATATGAAACATATACATGTATATATGAAATTTCACCCATACAGCTAACAGATTAATACATATGGATATAGTAACCCTTTTACTAGTAATTGCCCCTTCTGCTCTAATCAAATGAACCATAACCCGAAAAAATAAATTCATTTTCTTTCCAACAAATTACACAAACTCTTTAGTTTCTGGAAATGTTTCCTTTGAACAAAGAACCTCTTTTGTTAACACAAACTCCACAAAGCTGGTTGACTGTACTCTGTCTTTCTTTTCAAAATTGTTAAAAAGGAATTGGTATTGAAGACACTTTTAAGGGAAGATGATTACCATTAAACCGTAATATTATGTGACTATTGAAAAGAAAAGAAAAACTTAAAAAACAAAATGAAAAAATGATTTGATGCCTCACACCTAATAAACAACAGATTGAGACATTATGTGGCTCTAAGTAACACTAAATGAGTGCTTGAAATGGACAAATATATATATTTTTGTAACGTTTTTTGTTTTTTCCTAACCCCATGATCTCTTGTCAACCAATATCTTTTTATCACAGTAATATTGATTAAAATAGTAAATCACTGAAGATTTAAAAGTTGTCTATGAATATAGGAAGCTATAAAAGAAGAAGGCTTCAGAATCAATTCATAAATTGTATGGAAATACCACTAACTTGGTTATAAAGCCTAATATTTAGTTTTGAATTCTGACCATAAAACTAAGGGGTTGTAACTGATAGGAGCATATTTAGGCGACTTAGCTAGCTTATTCTTGTGCATTTGTGCTATTATATCTTAGTTAATGTCGTATTACAACTCAATTTCGTGTGTTTGTAGGTCCTATGGGTCAAAGTACCAAGAAAATGCATTTTGGTGCATTTTGGAGCAATTTTGGACACTATGTGGATAGCTTACATATGGGCCAACATGGATGGACGAATTTGGACTTCAAGAGGCTAGAAATGTGATAAGAAGAGGAAGGAACTAAGCTAGGGACAAAGTGGATAAGGAAGGAGCTCAAAAGAGGAAACCCTATCCAAAACCTTATCTAACCTTATCCAACATTATCCAAAACATTATCCAAACCTTATCTCATCTTATCCTATCCAAACCTTATCATGTCTTCATCCTAATTGCAAGGGGACCTAAATAGGTAATTCTAGAACCTATTTCTAGAAGCATCCTAGTCTAGAAGGCCCAAATCAGCCACAAAACCCATTCTTTCTAGAAACCCTAGAAAAGCGGCGCACCAAACCTTTCTAGAAGGCCTTGCCTTGCCATGCAAGCCAAGCCACCATTTCCCTCACTTGTGCCGCACCTTCCTAAGCCCAATTCCCTTTGGATTCTGATTTCTAGGGCCTAATCCCTTTTGGATTTGGGTTACACAAGCCTATTATGAAACTAAGTGGGCCAAACCCCCTCCTAGGTAGATTTGATCACCCACAGCCGAACCCTAGGGCCCTAGTCCACTAAATCTGTTAAGCCTAACCCTAATCTACTTAACCCTAGGACTATATAAGCATAAATTCAGCCAAAAATTCGTACCACCCTCTATGCAATTCAAAACCTTTTTGCCACAACCCCTATCATCCATTCTTCAACCTCCATACACCTCCATACACCTCCATACATCTCCACACACATCTGCCACCCCCTACCACTATAATCAACCATCCTCCATCCCTCTAAACAAGAAAACACCATCCAAAAACCCCAATTTCACCACACACACCTTGTGCCGCAGCAGGGAGGAGGAAGAGAAGCCCAAGCCGTGCATCAAATCCATCTTGGAATTGCTGAGCGTTTAGGTGTAATCTTTCTTATGATTTCAATGTTTAATTTCAATACTCTTTGTTTTGCAAGCATGAGGAACTAATCCCCTTTTGGCTAGGGGGAATTTCGAAACCATGGTTATATTTGCATGATGATTTGATTACTTTCAGTTGTGATTTCATGAATGATGAATTCAATTTACTTATCTGTTTTAATTAAAACTTGTTTATGTGTATGAATTGAGAGTGCACACTTAATTTGCATGTATAAATCTGATGCTGGGGTATAAGGAAACTTCACCTAATCGTTGGGAACTTATATTCATGAGTAGTTAAGATTGTTGGTCACAATTATGTTAAGTAAATTCTTGGCATAAGTATCATGCGCTTTCATAGTTACGAATGCCTCGTCAACACCTATGATTTCCATAGAACCTAATGATCTTTGATTGTCTTTCTATTATGTGCTTTCATATAGAAACTTTTAAGGAATAATTTGATTGCAATGCGCTAAATCCATTCAATTCAATGACCTAAGGGAAATCTGAGAGTTAATTTAAGCGTACCTAATTAACTTGGGGTGTTGAGGTTCAAAATTCATTGAATAAGCAACTGAAGATTGTGTTGTATGCAAGTATGCCAAGTGTGGAGAAAAACCTCCTAGCCATCTCACCATCCACTTAATTCTACCAATTTCGCCTAAATCTGCCTAGTTTACATATTTGTTTTGTTTATTTGATTTTCGTCCAAAACCAAATCCCCAATTGTCTTAGAGTGTCTAATTGGTTCAAATATGTTTTAGATTGTGTTTTTAAGAGTTTTGAGTCAAGTTAGAACCAATTTTCGTCCAAGTTTGTGTTTATGCTCAAAACTGCCCAGTTTGTGTTTTTAGGCAGTTTTGAGTGCTTTTAGCCTATTTTGAGTCTTGTGAACTTGTTTGAGTCTTTTTAAGTGAGTCAAGTGTTCCAAAGGTCAGTTTTATTTATTTGAGTCAGTTTAGAGTGTTTAGCAATCCCTCCTAATCCCCGGTGTAAGAACGATCCCTACTTATTCATATGCTACAATTGTCAAAAGAGGGTTAATTTGTGTGTTAAGTTAATTTTCGCATCAGTAACATTCTACAAGAACCATATCTAACTCATCACAAATGAGGTCTTAGGGAAACATGAACATTCATTTGAAAATTTTATGTTTTGCTTTTGCTGTAGTTCCATATTACTGTTGCTATATTTATTCATTATTTAGAAATGCTTTTTAGGTTTTGAGAAGTGCATATTTGATGAATCGTAAAACCTTAACCCCACACAGAAAGAACTGAGCTAAATATGTGAATATAAATCTCATGTCAACTTTTTTTTTTATGCAATCAATATCTTATTTGTTCTCAAAAACTTAAGGTTTGTTATCTATAACAGGCTTATCAAGAGTCAACCAAAGAAAAGCGGCGTACTCAAATTGCTCAAGGTTTCACTCCATCTCCATTCTATTTTTCTTCCTTCCCATTTCTTGTGGAAGTTCTCAAAAATTATTGGTTTTATGTGTTCATAATTCTTTAGATGGATGGAAAAGTGAATAGAATTTGAAGTTAGAGAAAATTTGATATGTTGTTGAGTAGACCATTACCCTTGCAAAAAGTGTGGGACCTTGTTGTCATATTTCTCACTGAGCATTTGAGTTCATGATGATTATATGGCTCAATGGTTTCAGGCTAAGAAAGCAGCGTCCATAAAATTATATATTATTACTTCCTTTTAATTTCAATGACTTACTTCATTAGTCTAAACCAAACCCGCCAAGTGAACTATTTTGCGTTGTATAGGTTGTTGGGCCTTGCTTTTTATTATACATTATATTATCATTATTACGAAGTCCAAGTCTCTAAAATGAGTTTAGCGTATGTTGATGCTCCACTCATTCATCTGTTGTTTTTTTGCAAGTGAAGGTATGGATGAATATGAGACTCAATTCTTTGTTCTTTTGAACGTTTGGATTATAATGGCACAAGTCTTTACTATGAATGCACAATTGATGAGGTATAGACAACAACAAAGGAGACAACGGGAAATAGCTAGTTTAGAGCAGAGGACATTTGTTAGACTTCATGTTAGGAGAGAGGAAATAAATCGTATCACGCGATTAAGTGATACTAACTGTTTGTGGGAGCTACGAATGGATAGGAATGCATTTGCAGTTTTATGTGATTTACTCCAAACTCGTGGTGGATTGGTAGATGATGGTCATGTTACAATAGAGGAGCAAGTAGCTACTTTTGTTAACATATTAGCCCACCACAATAAAAATAGTTCAATGCAAGTTAGATTTATTAGGTCTGGTGAAACTATTAGTCGATATGTCCATAGAGTATTGCGTGCATTGCTCAGTTTGCAAGATGTTTGTTTGCAAAACCAACCCCTATCCCAGAGGATTGCACAGAATCGAGATGAAAATGCTTTAAGGTAATAATCATAGTAAAATCATTAATAACATAATTTTTTGTAATTGCTAATTAATATAAATTTTTCTTTTGTCTAGGGTTGCTTAGGAGCGCTAGATGGAACATACATAGGGGTCACTGTACCTAATGTCGATAGACCAAGATATAGAACAAGAAAGGGTCATATAGCAACTAATGTGTTAGGCGTATGCATACACGACCTCAAATTCGTATATGTGTTATCCGGTTGGGAGGGATCAACTACTGATTCGAGAGTTCTTGGTGACGCTGTTACTAGAGCTAATGGCCTCAAGGTCCCAACTGGTAAGATAGACAAGCACCTAGTATTTTTCCTTACCTTTGTTAGCCAACAACTAAAATTTATTATCAACTAATATAGGTACATACTATTTAGTTGATTCCGAATATACGAATGGTGAGGGTTTTCTTGCACCGTATAGAGGCACTAGATACCATTTGCAAGAGTGGGAAGACAATTCATGTCCACCTAGGAATCATGAAGAATATTTTAATATGAAACACTCACGTGCTAGGTGATAAGAGCATATTCATGCGACTGAAATGGCTTGTTCTCGTGCATTTACGTTATGTTTCTTTAGTTATTTTAGTCCTTTATGCTTCTTTTGTGTGTTTTCAGGATCATAAGACGTGTTTGATGAAAGGATGCATTATGGAGTGTTTTGGGGCCTTTTGGAGCACTATTGGGCTAAGGATGGATTGAAGGGAAAATATGAGATTTATGTGGGATTTCTAGTGACTAGCATGCATATACAATTCAAAATTTATATACGAAAGCAACGGAAGCATGTCTTACATTTTATCAAAGCTATAGTCATGCAAATCCCCTTCAAGATGCATAGGTTTATATATGATGCATCAAAAACAATTTATTGAAGAACAAAGTTTAGGAGTAGTTTTATACCTTTTGATCTAGATCTTAGACCAAGGATTGACCACCTCCAAGCTCTTTGCTCCTTGAACTCCTTGAGCCTAGCCTCCCTCCTTGCCTCCTCCACTTTGTTGAGAATGAGTGCTCCTAGGTCCTCTTCAAGTTTCCAAAGATATGAAAACCTCTAAAGATCCTCACCCACTTTGTAATGAGAAAGATGAAGGAATAACCAAAAGGGTGACAAGATGATTAGCTAATTCTTCCCCTTGGTGGCCGGCCTTTGAAGTTAGAGAGAGAGTGATTTTCTTTTTCTTTTGTGTTTTATGAACCACCTAACACACCCACTCATGTTTCATCATAATGTTCCTTTTATTACATAAAGAAACAAGTCAACAATTGACCTACTCTCTCCCTCTCTTTGGCCGGCCCTTTGTCTTTGGTTTGGGCTTTGGGCTTTTAATTATTTCAAGTCATCCAATGCTTGAATAAAAGCCCAATGGGTTTTGGCCCAATGGGCCCAATTAAACCCGAACGTTTCTTTAAGCCCAAAACGATCTTTATCGCTTTTATGATTTCTTTAGACTTTCTAAATTAATCAAAACACTTAATTAATCCAATTAATTATTTCCTTCATCCATTAGTTACTCACTACAAGAGTGTATTGGTGAACAATCTTTTAGGTTCTAATTAGCAAGGCAGTGAGGTGATTGGCACCAATCCAATTGATTATCCAATCACTTAGTGAATTAAAACTTACTTTTAATTCACCTTCCTTTTAATGACTACATTTAATCATCTAGAAGAACTCACAAGCCATGAGTGACATCTAACCATATATCATGGCTACCCAAGCTAATGTAGAAGTTATTCGGAGAACCTATTCAGTTGGAATTACAATGTAATTCGATCCTTCTCTAAAACAATACTCTCAATCACATTACTAGGGTATGGATTTATAATGTCAAACCCCTAATGTGATTATTCCTTCTTATACGATTCATTTGAGACGTATAGGAACGCTTTCCTTTATTACGCTCGATACTTCGGCCGAAGATTCCCGAATCATATCTTAGAGTATTCATCCTCTCTTATCGAGGATTAGAGATTCCTTGTTGCGCATTCACTTGCCTTCATGGCTAAGTGGCTTAACCCCAACGATGCCTTGGACACTCGCGAATGGAATGACTTTAACATAATCAAAGATTAAGTACTTAACCACAAGACAACAACGATGCCTCAGGTCAAAGGATTACTTACATTATTCCAACCATTAGAGTTACTTGCTTGACATGTGAGTAGACCTCCATGCAAGTACTCTCGTTCGATTGTGTTCAGTGAACTCATTCCCTTAATGAGCACCTACATGCTTGTCTTAGTGTCGCTACACGAATGGGATGAGACTTTCCATCCTTCCAATTGAAGCGGACATAGTATGTACCAGTCTATGGATTGTCAGTATTCCTCCGACAATCCTTATGACCAGGAACCTTTTTGGACATGATGGTTATGAGAAGAAGGTCTCTGTAATCTAACATCATTAGGTTACTTCTTCCATCGATCCATTGTCCATGGATTCACTATTTAGGACATATTTCGTTCATTGAGATAGTCCTAATTAGTATCTTTGCCTTCCGATGTATAAGAGTCATATATACATCAATTCATTGTCCTGAAAGGTTTCTTCCAAAGATTGACTTTCAGGGCATATTTCCAACAATCTCCCACTTGCACTAAAGTCAATCACTAGTGTATCTTATACATGCTAGTTGAGTGAGCTTATGCTCGTAGGTTAACTTGGTTATGTATTAATCACCTTTTAATTTAAAAGGGATTTACTTATCAAATGTTTCTAAAACATTTTGATGATGTCTCTTTCTTGTGTTCGAATACTTTGATGAGACCTTGATTCCATGGCTTGAGCTATCGCCCATTACGTCGTAGTATCCTACTAATGACCTTATGGTTTGGATTCAATCATTGGTTCTAAAAGAACCCCTTCCATTCAAAACACCTTTTGAAGCAATTTCTAAAACAATATATCGATATATATTTCGTTTGTATACTTTATACAAACTTTGCTCCAACCTTGAGACCATTGTAGTACGATACTAACAATACATTCATATGATTAGTACTTCATCCATTATGAAGTTCCATTTGTTAAAATGGGTTATTTTCACTTTGGTTCGTAACCTAAGTGAATGCACGCTTCCAAAGTCCCACTTTGATGTTCCTTTCTTTAAAGGCAATAATACTCTATCAGTTGCTTTGGTTCTGATCCTGGGATATAGTAATATCTTAAAGTGATAACCCATGGTCTTTCACTTTTGGATATCTACTCACAAGTCCATACATGTGTCCCTTTTGTGATTTTATGTCACATATGAAAATGATTTTCTATCATATAGGAAAATGCTTTCTTAATTTATGATTTGAACCATAAGGTGACGAATTTGAACCATGAGGTGACGAATTTGGATTGTCTTGTTGTTAAACTATATGTTGTGACTCATTTTGAAACTATTCCCTTTTGTTTCATCAACTTGTCCATATGCTTTGTTATTAGCTTGTTCTCATAAAAGAGAATGATGGACAACTTCCAACATATAACCATTTTATGCTAGGTTGACGAAACCAACATTCAAAGACTATTCTTTAGAATGTTACACAACATAGATTTTTAACGTTTTGAAGAGCTTGAGTCTTTTAACAATTAAAATTTCAAACTCTTAATAATAGTCAAATACTATTATTATTTAGACAACTATAAACCAATCATATTCAAGTTTATATCCATTTTAACACCTCCCACTATTTCTTATGACTTTAATGAGAAATGATTTCATACATTCAAAAATGTATAAACGTGGAATGTACGAGTAGAGGACATTGTGTAGTAGCTTTAAAACCTTTCAAGCTCATCTGTTTCAACCTTCATTAAGTTGATGCCTTGTTATTAAGTGATTAAAATCTTTAAACTTTTTATAGATTTAGACACTTCTTTATTGGTTTTAATCACTAACACACTTAACATTTTAAAACAATTTTAAGAATGCCCAATTAGTTGTTCAAAACTACTAATTGAATCAAGAGTGACCTTGATTATTGTGTTTTAAGTGATAACCATAGAAAACGTTTTTTCTTATTGCTTATATCATTATAATGTGATATAAATCTTGTATCTCAACTAGGATACAACAAGACAATATTCAATTCATAACACTACTTTAAGGAAATAATATATTAGAAGGCATTCATCACATTACATTAATATGATAACACAAACATTCACAATGTTTAACTTAAAAGGAATTAGCTCTAAACATTTAGAGACTTATTTAAGTACCTTCAAACATTTAGGCATTAATAGTGGTCTTCCATCATATGAAGCCACATAATAAGTTCTTAACACAATAAGAAAGTTTAAAGACAATCTTTAAATGCCTAAACAAACTTCCCAAGTAGTAAGCAAAATCATGGTGACCGAACCCTTCTTCACTCTTTTATTTGCTTGTTCCTCTTCTACTTAGCTCCTCCACCTATATACAATTATACAAGTGATTAGCACTTTATATCAAATATAAATATTTAGAAGATCTAACAATTAGAATTGAAGATGAGAACATAAACCATACCTTGTGGCTTGTCCTTAAGAGTTGCAAGGTAAAACCTGCAATTCCTCCTCCAATGCCCCTCCTTTCCACAGTGGTGGCAAGTCCCCTTGGGCTCCATTGCCTTTTTCTTTTTCTTCACTCCTCCTTTTGGCTTAGGAGTGGGAGACTTTATCTCCTTCCCCTTTCCTTTGCCATACGGCTTAGGATTGGAAGAGGATGGCTTGTTGTAGGCTACTGCAACAGTCCCTACAACGTTCTCTTTCATAGTCTTCTCAGCAGTTACTAACATATTTAGTAACTCAGAGAGAGTATGATCCATCTTATTCATGTTGTAGTTCATTACGAACTGCGAAAATGAATCAGGAAGAGAAGCCAATATAAAGTCCTGGGCCAATTCCCCGTCAAGTGGAGTACCTAGGTTCTCCAGTTGTTCTATGAATCCTATCATCTTCAGTACATGTTGATGCACTGGAGCCCCTTTGACCATCTTGGTCTTCACAAGTTCACAAACAGTGTTAAAGCGACGGTTGCGCATCCCTTCACCATATAACTCCGTAAGATGGAGTATTATGGAAAATGCACTGTCCATGCCCTCGTGCTGTCTCTGTAGCTCCTCATTCATGGAAGCCAACAAATAGCACTTGGCTTGTGTATCATCCTCAACGTGCTTGTCATACTTAGCACGTTCATCCTCTGTGGCCTCAGGGCCAAGAGGTATGTCAGGTGGAGCTTTGTCTAGTACGTAAACAATCTTCTCCAATGTTAGGAGAATCTTGACATTACGATACCATGATGGGAAATTGTGCCCCTCTAGGCAATGTTTGTTGAGTATTTTCGCGAATGTGCTTCCAACCATATCTAAATACATAAACAATTAAATAAATTAGTTTGATTGTTGATTAAGTCACACGATTCGGGTCTTTAAACCGAATGACACCACCCACCATTTTTGGCAAATTCCATATCCCTCAAGATGGAATCCGGGAGATTTCAAAGAAAGCTCCTAGCAGGTTATAGGAGGCTCACTATTACCAAGCCCACCTCACGATTATACGATGTTGGCTAGCAAAAATAATAATGAGAGGGTACACTTACCCATTTACAACTCTTGTAATTACCCATCTAGTTTGGCCTCTAGAGAATGAATACCTCAGAATTATATCATGTTGGCACCATTGCACTTAGTTAAGTTATTCCCACCATGCTTAGTTTATGTAGAGGTTCAAGCACAACCTCAGAATTATATCATGTTGGTCATACTCGTTGTCTACACTCACCTCATCATATGTTTATGGACTCCTCCTGGATGTAAGCCCATACTTTGTACCTCCCCATTATAGGGTGAAGCCGGTGCATGAGTCACAAACGATTGGAGCCCACCACGGTGGAAGGCCTACGAAGAAATGTTCAAAACATCTCTCGTTTATCAACTTAATATTCTTTGTTGGTTGAGGGATTTTAAGGTCTCATCAATTTTATTTATTTAAACATATTCAAATAAATTGTCCTATTACAACTACTAGTCCAAAGTTAATGAAATTAGTAGCATATGATATCCCCACTATTCGTTTTCATAAAACAAATCAATATCAAAACATTTTTCAAAATATTGGAGATATATATAACTACTAATTGAAATCATTATAGTTTAGTAGCGTATGATACTCCCACTATTTGTTTTGAGAAAAACAAATCAATATCAAAAACGAATTTTTCAAATATTGGAAGTAACTACTACTACTACGGTTTTTGCAATCCTTTGAAATTGGACTTTATAGTTATCTTAGGCTCTTGGATGACCATGGACTTATTGGGTTATTGCAACAACGAGCCAACATTGTTGAATAAGATCTCGGGGAGGTTGTGTCATTTTAATTACGTGCTTTTCAATCCAATTAAAACATTTTCATTGAGCCATTAGAAATGAAAGACAATCATTCATTGCTTATTAGGGCGTTGGACCCATTTAATCTTGAATCTCATGTCAAAACCCTCTTTTAGTTATGTCTCCTTACCAATAGTTAAAGAAACTCTAGTCTAGCACTAGAGGGAATCAACTAACTAAAAGAGATTAAGAAGTAATAAGAATTACAAACCGATTTGTACCAATTCCTACAAATTACACATACTAAGAGGGAGAGATAGATTAATGTCGAAACGTGACAAGGTCCAATTGAAACAGTAATTAAAACACATTCCCAAGGTTCAAACAATTTGATTTTAGCGCCTTATCTCATAGCTCAATTATCGTTTAAGGCATAAGTCCATAGTCACCCATTTTCTAACTACTTAATCATATTAAATAATCAAATGGAATGCAACATATAAGCAATTAGATTTAGTGCATATGGGCATAATTCAATGATGAGTTTAAACATTAAACAAAATTAAAATCAAACATTTCAATTTTTAAATAGTAGGGGTCTAAATGCAAATATGAAAAAGTTAGGGGTCAAACCATAAATACTAAAAGTAATACCAAACTTTTCTTTAAATTACAAAAACCCCACAAGTGGGAAATCCACTAGGGTGGCCGGCCACAATTTAAGGGATGGGATATCTCACCCAATTTTGCATTGAATCAACATAAAGTAGAAGAAAAATATATCTTGTTTGCCACTTAGTTTTGTTTTAAGGACTTTAGGGAAAAGGGTGATGGAAATATATATCTAGACAAGTCTAGGTATTAATTTAAATTTTGGTGTAGGCTATGGATGGTATGTACATCATCCATAACCACAAAACAATGCATGTAAAACCATTTTCACCAAAAAACCAAACCAAGAACACCAAGAACAAAACCATGAACATGTTTTCAAGATTTGTATGTTCTTGGTGATTTTTCAAACCCAAAAAACAAAAGTGACAAGATCACTATTTTCTAGCTTCAAAGTGTGTGTGTGAGGTTCAAAACAAAACACAAACACTAACAAAAAAATCCCCATTTAGCCGAACCCCCTTTGAGGAATAAAACCCCAAAATTTTTGTTTCTAAACCCTCTTTTCATTCATGCATCCAAAACATTTTTGCATACATATCTTTCTCAACTATTGATACACCTTTTCAACATTTGAAAAGACAAAAGATAAACATATTTTGAATGAAAAACAATTTAAACTCAAACTTCATTCATGCATCAAAAACACTTTTCTTGCATATCCTTTTTCAACTTTTGATTTACAATTTTTCAACACTTTGAAAAAACAAAAGATAAACATATTTTGAATGAAGCAATAATATGACTTACATAAAATTAAAACCCATATGCATAAAATCTAAAAGGACTTATCATACATAAACCTTTGGCTCTTGATACCACTTGAAGGGAAAATATGAGATTTATGTGGGATGTCTAGTGACTAGCATGCATATACAATTCAAAATTTATATACGAAAGCAACGGAAGCATGTCTTACATTTTATCAAAGCTATAGTCATGCAAATCCCCTTCAAGATGCATAGGTTTATATATGATGCATCAAAAACAATTTATTGAAGAACAAAGTTTAGGAGTAGTTTTATACGTTTTGATCTAGATCTTAGACCAAGGATTGACCACCTCCAAGCTCTTTGCTCCTTGAACTCCTTGAGCCTAGCCTCCCTCCTTGCCTCCTCCACTTTGTTGAGAATGAGTGCTCCTAGGTCCTCTTCAAGTTTCCAAAGATATGAAAACCTCTAAAGATCCTCACCCACTTTGTAATGAGAAAGATGAAGGAATAACCAAAAGGGTGACAAGATGATTAGCTAATTCTTCCCCTTGGTGGCCGGCCTTTGAAGTTAGAGAGAGATGAAGGAATAATCAAAGATTAAGTACTTAACCACAAGACAACGACGATGCCTCAGGTCAAAGGATTACTTACATTATTCCAACCATTAGAGTTACTTGCTTGACATGTGAGTAGACCTCCATGCAAGTACTCTCGTTCGATTGTGTTCAGTGAAATCATTCCCTTAATGAGCACCTACATGCTTGTCTTAGTGTCACTACACGAATGGGATGAGACTTTCCATCCTTCCAATTGAAGCGGACATAGTATGTACCAGTCTATGGATTGTCAGTATTCCTCCGACAATCCTTATGACCAGGAACCTTTTTGGACATGATGGTTATGAGAAGGTCTCTGTAATCTAACATCATTAGGTTACTTCTTCCATCGATCCATTGTCCATGGATTCACTATTTAGGACATATTTCGTTCATTGAGATAGTCCTAATTAGTATCTTTGCCTTCCGATGTATAAGAGTCATATATACATCAATTCATTGTCCTGAAAGGTTTCTTCCAAAGATTGACTTTCAGGGCATATTTCCAACATGGATAGCTTATGCTTGGAGCCCAAGTGTTGGATGAAATTGAAGGCCTTGTATGCACTTGAGGACACAAAACAATGGCCCTAACCCAATTACATTCACCTTGTCGTGGGCTTAACACAAACACCATTCCTTGCCATGCAAGGGGGAGCAATTTGGGTCCATTTCATGCACTTAAACCCTAGCCCAATTACACACCATTGCAGCCAAATCCATTCTTTGCCATGCACATTCACCACCAATTCAACCACATGCACTTATTCCTCCATCATTAATTCAACAACCCTTAGCCACATGCATTCACATGCATTTCAAGCACCTAAACACATCCAAGCCGTGACTTCCACATGCATTCCCACTTTCCTAGTTGTCATCCACATGCATTCACACACACTTCACACAAACAAATACCCCATGCCATGCATCTCCACAATCCCATTCATCATTACACCACCATTCATTCATTAATCCACATGCACATTCAATCATTCACTCAAGCACCCTTGTGCCTTGTTTCCCCCTTTGTTCCCACCAATCACATGCATCATCATCACTCAACCAAGCCTACCCCGTGCATTCCCCCTAATTCCAGCACCAAAACATGCACTCACATGCATTTTCACCAACATTCACACACACATGCATCCTGGAATTCTTGCCGTGCATTTCATAACCTTTCTAGCCATTTCATTTCATCATTACACCACCATTCACACCCTTTTAATCCACATGCAGCCACATACTCATTCACTTAATCATTAAGCCACACATTCACACACACATACCCAAAACACATTCATACCGTGCACATTCCCTTTCATTTCAGCTGCACCTTTGTCCTAACACTAGAGCACTAATCATTCACTTTTCATTATATAATTCATGCACCAACATGCATATGTTCCCCCCCTAGCTGTCTATCCCATGAATTAATCACCCAAGCCATTTTCTATCCTTTGTGCCATGTATCCCATCCTACATTCCACGAACAAGTCACATGCATTACACCCCACATCCCTTTAATCCTTCAATTCAGCCATCATTCATTCTTTATTCCATATACAATCATCATCACACACCCTAGCTATCATTCACATGCATTCACATGCATCACAACCCCAAAACCATCAAGAAAACACCCTTGCCGTGGCCTTCACTCACACTTCCAGCTTTCCACCTTGCATTTCCAGATTATTCCTTCATCACTGCATCCATTCCACATGCATTCTTCATCATTGCACCACAATTCAATTAATCCCACACTCCATGCCGTGGCCTACTCACATTTCCAGCACCTTCACATGCCATTTCCAGCTTTCCACCTAGCTTTCCACCTCACAACCACCAGAAATCAACCATGTCGTGCATTCCCTTTCAAATCTGTCAACATACAAACACCTTCACATGCATTTTCCACCTAATCCACATGCTTACACAACCTAAAACACATGCACATTCACCCTAAATCAATCACATTCACAATCTGCCATCATTTCTCCCCCCTTTGCCGTGCATTGCACATCAACACATTCCAGCTTTTCTCCTTCTCTTTGCAGCCACAAGTCACATGCATTCACTCATAATCATTCACCAAACATGCAACCACATTTCCACCCACCTCCTAGCTGTCATGTTCTCTCCATTACTCCTATAAATACCCTTGCATTCATTCATTCATTCATCATCTCATTCACAACACAACACCCCTCAAACACTTCCATCCTTTCCTTTGCCGTGGCTTCCCATCTCTCCCTTATAATGCAAACACCAATACTCTTCCATTTCCACCACTCCTCATCCATTTCCATAATCCCCCAATCCATTCAACACACCAACAACATCCCTTAGTCCTTGTGCCACAATAAAGAGAAAGATAAGAGGGCCTAAACGTTCATACAATTCAAGATTGAGTTGTTGGAATGTTTAGGCGTTTCTTTGATTTCAATGTTTAATTTCAATTCTCTTTGTTTTGTACGTATGAGGAACTAAACCCCCCTTAGCTAGGGGGTGATTCGAAATATATGTTTATGCTTGCAATATGATTTGAGTACTTCTAATTACGTTTCATAAGTTGTGAATTCAATTTGTTTAACTATTTGATTGATAACCTATTTATGTATGTTTATTGAGAGTTCACGCTTAATTTTCATGCATGAATATGACGCTAGAATATAAGGGAGTTTCACGTAATAGTTATGAACTTATATTCACAAGTAGTGGAGGTTGCTTATAAACAATCTCGTTAAACAAATTCTTGGCATAAGTTTCATGCAATCATAGTAACGAATGCCTCGTCAACACTTATAGTTTTCATGATGCTTAATGATTCTTGCTTGTATCTCTATTATGCAATTCATGTAGGGAACTTGTGAGGAATGCTTTGGGTTGTCGTATGCAATCATCCAATTCATTAACTTACGGAAAACTTGACGGTTAATTTAAGCGGACCTAATTAACCCGGGGCGTTGAGAATTCATGGTTTATTGAAAAGCAATTAGAAATCTTTTTATTATGCAAGTGTAACATGTGTGGAGATGAACCCCTTAGCTAGCTTCCCATCCATTCATTTCCGTCAAATCCGTATTTATAATTTGTTTTCTTTGCACTCTATCCATTTTAGTTTAATCTCGTCCAAATCCAATCCCCCTTTTATTTTGTTTAAGTTTTAGTCTTACTCTTTCTTACTTTTAGTTTTGCATTCTTCGAGTTTAGTATAGTGTTTTAAACTTGTTTTTACGTTTTTGAAGTCAAATCCAAGTGGTTAACAATCCCTCCTAATCCCCGGTCCAGAACGATCCCTACTTATACTTATACTACAATTGTCAAAAAGAGGGTTTAATTTGTGCGCGTATAAATCTCGCATCAAATTTTGGCGCCGTTGCCGGGGATTAGCAACTTTGCTAATCTCTTGGATTGTTTTATTTTCGTTTGTGTGTATATATTTTTAGTTTTATTTTGTTGATTTTAGAAGCAAGACATGGCACTTGATAGTGCTTCCCTTTTGTCACAGCTTATGGAAGAGTACCAAATGCAAAGAGTTGGTACATTTGATCATAATCAATCAAGGAACGACGTGTTTTCGAATACTTACAATTCGGATTGGAGTGATAATTCAAACTCTATGTGGTGGGAACCTCAACATATTCAACAAGAAGGATATTGGCAGCCATATGAGGAGTTCTATACAACGTCTATGCATCCACCACAACCTCATATACAATATGTCCAACCAAACTCAGGTTTGTCAATAGATTATAATCAAGCTCTTAATGACTTAATTTCTTCGGTGCAGGGCTCACAAAACCAAGTCGAGGAAGCTCAACAAGGAGAATATTGGCAACCATATGAGGAGTTCTATACAACACCTATGCAGCCACCACAACCTGCCCAAAGCAATGTAAGTAATTCAAGAAATAATGATAAGATTTTTCAATTACTTACTACTTTGACGCAGGAAGTCCAAACTCAAAACAAGGACGAACAAAATCAAGGCAAGAAGTTGGGTAAATTGGAGGAGCAAATTGGGCAGATTATGGAGTTCATGAAATAAATTCAAGAGCAAGAAGTGGATGAGGAGCTGCTAATTGAGGAGGAGGAAGAAGACATGCACACGGCAAGGGAAGAACAACCCTTGCTGCAGCCTCCTAATCCTCGGTTTTTGATTCCCAACCAAGAAGAGAGTAAAAAGGACATCGTGGAAGCCTTCCCAAAGGTGCAAAATGTTATTCCAATTCTTGGTGCAACACAGCAAGTTTTAGATGGTGTTGAATACTTTAAAGGACTTTGTACACCAAGAAGAATGATTCAAGATAAGGTAGTGGCTGGAGAAGATGTAGAAGGCATTAAAGAGGACATATTTGAAACCACAAAACCCAAAGAAGTTGAATTTGATGACATTGGACAAGTCATAACCATCACATGCAATCTGGCCAAGTCCAATATCCCTGAAACTTTCAAGGGAGTGGTGTTTGTTCTTGAGTTTACGTCAGAGCACACAGGTAAGCCACCTCCCCGAATTTCAATTTTGTTTTATACTAACATGTTGTTAATGATCCAGGCACCCACTCTGGAATTTAAACCATTACCGGATCATCTCAAGTATCACCCCCCATTCAAAGATAAATTCCATGTCGTGGGTCCTAAGTGAGCCTAAGAAGGTCTCGTCCGGCTACAAGACGTAAAAGAAAGCGCTACTTGGGAGGCAACCCAATACAGTGAATAAAACAAAGCTTGTTCATTGATTTTTCGAGAAATTACAATTGTATCTAACAAAGAAAGAGAAAGATGGAGCCTTCACAAGGGTTGTGTACGTGAGGCCCCACTACGTGGCAACACTCTCGGAGCAGGAGGCATCGGAGCAGGAGGCATCGGAGTAGAAGGCATCGGAGCAAGAGGCATAGGAGCGGGAGACACCAAAGATAGATCATTCAAAGCCCCAATCCTTGGTGGAACGCTGGATGACCCAGGAAAAAGGTGCCTCTGGAAGAAAGCTGCAAGCCTTTGACGGTCATCAAGTGATAGGAGCATATTCATGCGACTTAATTAGCTTGTTCTCGTGCATTTATGTTGTGTTTACTTAGTTGTTTTAGTGTTTAAGGCCACTTTTGTGTATTTTCAGATTATAAGGCCAAAGTGTGCAAGAAGATGCAAATTGGAGCCTTTTGGAGCAAAAGAGGAATGAATGAGTTGAAGACGTGAAGAAACGACGAATTCCTATGCCAACGATGAATTCTTACCAAAACGAGGAATCCTACTCAAACAAGGTTTCCTATTTTAGGAAAGTTAACCCTAAGTTTCCCGTTTTGGTAACCTTTCCTAATTCTAAACGTCCATATTTTCTAGCCACTTTATAGGCCTCGTATGCACTTTAGGACACAAAACCAAGGCCCTAGCCCTATTTCCCTTCCTAGCCGCACCTTTATATTTATGTTTTAATTTCCTATTTTCGTAAGCCTTTGATTTAATTTTAAATAAGCTAGGGTTAGTTTTCTAAAACCCTACACATTTTTACTCCCCTAGCCGCACATTATTCTTCATATATTCCATAATTCTTAAAAACCTAGCAACCATCCAAATCCATCCACTTTACCCGTGCATTCCATAACCATTATCCCATTCAATCTAAGCCGTGCTTTTTCCATGAATTTCAGCATTCCAAAACCTAATTGCGGCAGCCATAAATTTCCACAAAACAACAAAGCCGCAACACCATATTCATATTCTTTATTCAGCCATAATACCATTCCAGCCGCAAGGTGCATCCCATTCATTATTCAGCCCATTCCCATTATCAAATTGAACCCGTGCATTCCCCCCCCCATTAAAAATCCTAACTCTCGCATTCTACAAACCCTAACACTTTTTCACCCTAACACATTTTTCAGCCACCATAATTCTCCCATTATCAAACAAAAAGCCGCATAATTCCCCATTTAATCCGAGCCATCATTCATTCCAAAAAACCGTGCAGCCATTCAGCATTTTTTTCCATCACAGCCGCAACATCCCATTATCCCATAATTCACAACCAGCCGCATATTTTATATTCTCCATCAGCCGCAACAATCTCCTTTCCATTCCCAACCTGCCCGTGCATTCCCCCCTCCATACATAACCTTGTCGCACCATTAAACCATCCCAAAAACCAGAAACACATCCCAAAAACCACCCACAACCAATCTGCCGCAGAAAAGAGAAGAGGAAAGAGGAGCTTCGACGCGCACCAATTCACGTGGATTCGTTGGGCGTTCTAGGTGTAATCAATCCTTTGTGCTTATGTTTAAATTCATTTGTAATTCTCTTTTTGTTAACATGAGAGGCTAAATCCCCCTAGTTAGCTAGGGGGTAATTCGAAACCATGTTTATGCTTGCAATATGAATTGATTATATTTGGTTGGAATTTCATAAGTTGTGGATTCAATTTGTTTAACTGCTTGATCGATAACTTATTTATGTATATTGATTGAGAGTGCACGCTTAATTTTCATGCATGAATTTGACGCTAGAATATAAGTGAGTTTCACCTAATAGTTATGAACTTATATTCACAAGTAGTGGAGGTTGCTTATAAACAATCGCGTTAAATGAATTCTTGGCACTAGTTTCATGCTCATCATAGTAACGATTGCCTCGTCAACACTTATAGTTTTCATGATGCTTAATGATCTTTGATTGTATCTTTATTGTGCTTTTCACGTAAAGGACTTTTGGAGAATGTTGTGAATTGCGTTGCGCTAACCCATCCAATTCATTAACTTAAGGAAGACTTGACGGTTAATTTAAGCGGACCTAATTAACCCGGAGTGTTGAGTTCCATAATTCATCGAAAGACCAACTGAAAATCATTTTGTATGCAAGTGTAACATGTGTGGAGAAGAACCTTCTAGCTAGCATTCATTCCATATTTCATCACATTCATATTTAAATTCTGCCTTTAAATTACAATTTGTGCATTTAATTTATTTTCGTCAAAATCTCAATCCCCCTTTACCTTAGTGTCTAATTTAGTTAGAAAGTGTCTTAGTTTGTGTTTATAAGTGTTTTGTATTCTTTGAGTCTTTTGATTTGTTTTAGTATTTTATTGTTTAGTTTTACATTCTTTGAGTCTAGTTTAGTGTTTTTAACGTTTGTTTTACGTTTTTGAGTCAGTTTCCAAGTGATTTAGTAATCCCTCCTAATCCCCGGTCTAGAACGATCCCTACTTGCATCTTTACTACAATTGTCACAAGAGGGTTTTAATTTGTGTGCTTACTTAGTTCGCATCATCAAGCTCATCAAGCTTCCTCTTCATGCCTGTCGAATAATTGTTGGCAAGCACGTGCAAACTTCGGTTCTCGTACTTAAGTTGTTTGATCTCCTGCTTAAGACTCTCCACCTCCGCCATCAAGGATTCAACCTGACGGGAGCGAGCAAGAAGGCGTTGGCCCATGTTGGACACAGAGCCAGCGCACTGAACGCTAAGAGCCAAGGACTCTTGAACGGCCAACTCATCGGACCGTCCTGAAAGCAGCTGACTATCTTTGGGAGTGAGGAGGTTCCGAGCTACTATCGTAGCCGTTGTTGCATTCGTCATCACAAAGTCCTCATCTGTAAGAGGGCCATGAGAAGATAAGAAAGACGAGCACCATACCTTATCCTGACGCGGCGCAACAGGATCATTGCTTAGCCTCAAATCTAAGAAAATGTTCGATGGGTTAGACGAGCTAGCCATTTTTCAAGAAGTTAAAGGAGAAGGGTTGGATGAAGTGAAATCTCGACGGGCTGGAGACGATTTCTGGGCAATTTTCAAGTGTGCATGCTAGAGGTGATCGATCACCTCTATTAAAGGAGAGGCGTTCACCGATTCAGAAATGAAGAGACACCACTCTTCAAAACCGAAATTTCCGGCGTAAAGATCGCCAGCTCGTCAGACGCAATCCCGGCTTTTCAGAAAGCGTGTGTAACTTTGTCAAAAGCTCCCAGCTTTTCAGAAGACGCGTGGAAGGCGAGAAATCAGCTGCACACTTTAGCCGACAAACGTGGGTGACAAAGCCGAAAGCTCCCGGCTTTCCAGAAAGCGAGTACAACTTTGTCAAAAGCTCTCGGCTTTTCAGAAGACGCGTGCCACTTTGTCAAAAGCTCCCGGCTTTTCAGAAGACGCGTGGAGGTAATTCCTGCATCCGCACTGCCATTTGCCATTGATAGGAGCATATTCATGCGACTTAAATGGCTTGTTCTCATGCATTTACGTTATGTTTCTTTAGTTATTTTAGTACTTTAAGCTATTTTCGTGTGTTTGTAGGTCCAAAGGGCTAAAGGAGCAAAAGGATGCATTTTGGAGACTTTTGGAGCACTTTTGGGCTAAGGATGGATAGCTTATGCTTGGAGCCAAAGTGTTGGACGAAATTGAAGACCTAATTGAAGACCAAAGTGTTGGAACCTTGTTCCCTTTAGTTCTAGGACATTTAAACCTTTCCTATAACCATTGCACATGCATTCCTTTAATCCACATGCATCTCCATAAATCATCCAACACACTTTCTCTCCCAAAAAACGTACACACCATTCACCCTAGATTCTAATCAGCCATTCACCAAAACCATTTCCCTTTGTGCCGTGCACATGCATACACACTTCATTTCAGCCACATGCAACCATTAAACATTCAATCATTTCACTCCACTTAATGCCGTGAGTTCCCATCAGATTTCCAACCTAATTCACATGCATTCCATCCTTTAATTCACCCACATGCACTCATAATCATTCACACCTTGCATTCACATGCATTTCCAACCTAATCACTCACCCACACAATCTGCCATCATTCACACAAACACCATCATTGCCGTGAGTTTCATACACTTTCCAGCCATTCCACATGCCATTGTCATTCCACTTCATTTCACCTTGCATTTTCAGATTATTCCTTCATCATTGCACCCTCACATGTCCCTTTAATCATTCAAACATGCACTCCCTTTAATCACATGCATAAATCAGCCACATGCATCTGCCATCATCATTCCACTTTAACCCACATACATTTCCACCCACATGCTCTCCCATTTCAGATTATTCCTTTCTCCACACCAAAACCGTGCACATGCATTCCCTTTGTGCAATTCCAGCTTTCCACCACATACCTAGCTGTCATTGCACATGCATTCATCATCATTCCCCCTTGCATTTCAGCCACATTCACTCCCCCTTACCTTGTGCCGTGACTTCCCCTTATTTCCAACATAATTCACATGCATTTCAGATTGCATTCACATTCTTTAATTCAGCCAACACATGCTTGCACATGCATTTCCAACCCACATGCATCCTTTAATCATTCAAACATGCAGCCACATTCCCTCCTAGGTGTCATGTTCCCCCCCCATTTCGCCTATAAATAAGCATTCATTCCCACTCATTCTCATCTCATTTTCATACACAACACCACACCACAAACACATCCACTTCTTCCTAGCCGTGAGTCCCCATTCCCTTATAATCCAAAAACCATTCCTCCTTCCATTTTCACCACTCCCCCAAACCATTCACACCATCAAACTATCCTTAGACCTTGTGCTACAACGAAGAGGAAGATAAGAGGGCCTAAACGTTCATACAATTTAAGTTTGAGTTGTTGGAATGTTTAGGTGTTTCTTTGATTTCAATGTTTAATTTCAATACTCTTTGTTTTGTACGAATGAGGAATGGAAGAGAAGAGGGCCTAAACGTTCATACAATTCAAGTTTGAGTTGTTGGAATGTTTAGGTGTTTCTTTGATTCTCTTTGTTTTGTATCATGAGGAACTAAACCCCCCTTGGCTAGGGGGGATTCGAAATATATGTTTATTCTTGCAATATGATTTGATTACTTCTAATTACGTTTCATAAGTTGTGAATTCAATTTGTTTAACTGTTTGATTGATAACCTATTTATGTATGTTTATTGAGAGTGCACGCTTAATTTTCATGCATGAATTTGACGCTAGAATATAAGTGAGTTTCACGTAATAGTTATGAACTTATATTCACAAGTAGTGGAGGTTGCTTATAAACAATCGCGTTAAACAAATTCTTGGCATAAGTTTCATGCAATCATAGTAACGAATGCCTCGTCAACACTTATAGTTTTCATGATGCTTAATGATTCTTGCTTGTATCTCTATTATGCAATTCATGTAGGGAACTTGTGAGGAATGCTTTGGGTTGTCGTATGCAATCATCCAATTCATTAACTTAAGGAAAACTTGATGGTTAATTTAAGCGGACCTAATTAACCCGGGGAGTTGAGAATTCATGGTTTATTGAAAAGCAATTAGAAATCGTTTTGTATGCAAGTGTAACATGTGTGGAGATGAACCCCTTAGCTAATCCATCCATCATCTTGTTTTCAAGGAATTCGTTTTACAATCTGCCTAGTTTGTTACTTTGTTTTGTTATTTCAATTTTCGTCCAAAACAAATCCCCCTTTAATTTGAAGTTTTAGATTAGTTAGAAAGTGTTTTGATTTGTGTTTCTAAGTATTTTGATTCAAGTTTTCATCCAATTTCGTCCAAATTAGTGTAGGTGCTCAAAACTGCCCAGAAAGTGGTTTTTAGGCAGTTTGGAGTCTTCTAGTTGTTGTTTTGGGTTTTAGGTTTGTTTAAGTGTTTTAACTTTTAGTTTTGCATTCTTTGAGTCTAGTTTAGTGTTAAAGTGTCTTAATTTGTGTTTTAAAGTGTTTTGAATCAACCTATAATCTTAAATTCGTCCAAATTTGTGTTTAAGGTCAGAAACTGCCTAGTTAGTGTTTTTAGGTAGTTTTGAGTCTTTTGAACCTGTTTTGAGTCCTTTGAGTCTTTGTGAACGTTTTTAACTTTGTTTTTATGTTTTTGAGTCAATTTAGAGGTTTTAGCAAGCCCTCGTAATCCCCGGTCTAGAACGATCCCTACTTGCATCCTTACTACAATTTGACAACAAGAGGGTTTAATTTGTGTGCTTATCTATTTCGCATCAGCCATTACAATTCCTATATACATCAACATTCATGGCAAGGCATACACCACAAACGCATAACTTTCCTTCTCGGCCGAAAATGTAAGCTGCAACCAACCCGCACAAACATGCTCAGTTTTCTCCTTCTCTTGAGAACACATTTTCAACCATGGATGTATCCCCCAAAGAAGATACCAAATGCTTGGAATACAAAGGAGGCAAGAGGAAACGGTGGATCGAAGCATGTGGAGACAAGCGTAACAAGTATATGTGCTGATTCATTCGCTGCCTCTTCGAAAGCAAAGGTATCTCATATCATCAAGGGCGAAAGCAAAGGTATCTCATATCATGCTCTTTCCCTGTCTTTTCCTTTGTCCTTGATATTACTTGCATGGCAAAGTGAAAGAAGCAATCAGCCGGCACTTGGAGTCTACCTGGACTCTATTCCCTAGTTGCTTACCTAGCGTTGCTCTCGAGTAGTCATCTTCAACGGTTGATACACTTCCAGAGAAGGGACCACTTCTGCAAAGGGGAGTAAGTAAGGCAAAGGAAAATGATACATTGAAGCATGAAGAGACAAGCATATGCTGAGCTATCCTCTAACCCTCTTCAATACGAATTGGAGAGATTGAACAAAGAAACAGATAAAAGGAGTAAGCTCAGACCTTCGGGGGAGACCAAAAGAATCCTGCTGCCCAGTTCAAGAGTAGCACAAAGGAAAATCAACGATCGGAGGAAACCAAAAGAATCTCCAGCTCAGTTCAAGAGTAGCCTGTGGAAAAACTCACGATGAAGCCTCATTGCAATCACCAAGGAGAAGATGGAATTTACACTCCATAACCAGATTTGCATCCCTAAACTCTTCTCTTTGTTAGATACATTATGCCATGTTTAGTATGTTTAATTGCTGTTTATATGTTTGCTTGTGTTTAGTGTGGTTTTAAGCTTAAAACATTGAGGACAATGTTTGATTTAAGTGTGGGGGAGTTACTCAAGTGTTTTGATGCAAATTCGTAGGGTTTTATCCACCATAACTTCAAATGTTGTTTCTTGCTGTTTTTTTTAAGTGATTTTCGAATTTTTAAGTCAAAACACACTAAAGATTTATACGCGCACAAATTAAACCCTCTTTTTGACAATTGTAGTATAAGTATAAGTAGGGATCGTTCTGGACCGGGGATTAGGAGGGATTGTTAACCACTTGGATTTGACTTCAAAAACGTAAAAACAAGTTTAAAACACTATACTAAACTCGAAGAATGCAAAACTAAAAGTAAGAAAGAGTAAGACTAAAACTTCAACAAAATAAAAGGGGGATTGGATTTGGACGAGATTAAACTAAAATGGATAGAGTGCAAAGAAAACAAATTATAAATACGGATTTGACGGAAATGAATGGATGGGAAGCTAGCTAAGGGGTTCATCTCCACACATGTTACACTTGCATAATAAAAAGATTTCTAATTGCATTTCAATAAACCATGAATTCTCAACGCTCCGGGTTAATTAGGTCCGCTTAAATTAACCGTCAAGTTTTCCTTAAGTTAATGAATTGGATGATTGCATACGACAACCCAAAGCATTCCTCACAAGTTCCCTACATGAATTACATAATAGAGATACAAGCAAGAATCATTAAGCATCATGAAAACTATAAGTGTTGACGAGGCATTCGTTACTATGATTGCATGAAACTTATGCCAAGAATTTTTTAACGCGATTGTTTATAAGCAACCTCCACTACTTGTGAATATAAGTTCATAACTATTACGTGAAACTCACTTATATTCTAGCGTCATATTCATGCATGAAAATTAAGCGTGAACTCTCAATAAACATACATAAATAGGTTATCAATCAAATAGTTAAACAAATTGAATTCACAACTTATGAAACGTAATTAGAAATACTCAAATCATATTGCAAGCATAAACATATATTTCGAATCACCCCCTAGCTAAGGGGGGTTTAGTTCCTCATACGTACAAAACAAAGAGAATTGAAATTAAAGATTGAAATCAAAGAAACGCCTAAACATTCCAACAACTCAATCTTGAATTGTATGAACGTTTAGGCCCTCTTATCTTTCTCTTTATTATGGCACAAGGACTAAGGGATGTTGTTGGTGTGTTGAATGGATTGGGGGATTATGGAAATGGATGAGGAGTGGTGGAAATGGAAGAGTATTGGTGTTTGGATTATAAGGGAGAGATGGGAAGCCACGGCAAAGGAAAGGATGGAAGTGTTTGAGAGGTGTTGTGTTGTGAATGAGATGATGAATGAATGAATGAATGCAAGGGTATTTATAGGAGTAATGGAGAGAACATGACAGCTAGGAGGTGGGTGGAAATGTGGCTGCATGTTTGGTGAATGATTATGAGTGAATGCATGTGACTTGTGGCTGCAAAGAGAAGGAGAAAAGCTGGAATGTGTTGATGTGCAATGCACGGCAAAGGGGGGAGAAATGATGGCAGATTGTGAATGTGATTGATTTAGGGTGATTGTGCATGTGTTTTAGGTTGTGTAAGCATGTGGATTAGGTGGAAAATGCATGTGAAGGTGTTTGTATGTTGACAGATTTGAAAGGGAATGCACGGCATGGTTGATTTCTGGTGGTTGTGAGGTGGAAAGCTAGGTGGAAAGCTGGAAATGGCATGTGAAGGTGCTGGAAATGTGAGTAGGCCACGGCATGGAGTGTGGGATTAATTGAATTGTGGTGCAATGATGAAGAATGCATGTGGAATGGATGCAATGATGAAGGAATAATCTGGAAATGCAAGGTGGAAAGCTGGAAGTGTGAGTGAAGGCCACGGCAAGGGTGTTTTCTTGATGGTTTTGGGGTTGTGATGCATGTGAATGCATGTGAATGATAGCTAGGGTGTGTGATGATGATTGTATATGGAATAAAGAATGAATGATGGCTGAATTGAAGGATTAAAGGGATGTGGGGTGTAATGCATGTGACTTGTTTGTGGAATGTAGAATGGGATACACGGCACAAAGGATAGAAAATGGCTTGGGTGATTAATTCATGGGATAGACAGCTAGGGGGGGAACATATGCATGTTGGTGCATGAATTATATAATGAAAAGTGAATGATTAGTGCTCTAGTGTTAGGACAAAGGTGCAGCCCAGTTCAAGAGTAGCACAAAGGAAAATCAACGATCAGAGGAAACCAAAAGAATCTCCAGCTCAGTTCAAGAGTAGCCTGTGGAAAAACTCACGATGAAGCCTCACTGCAATCACCAAGGAGAAGATGGAATTTACACTCCATAACCAGATTTGCATCCCTAAACTCTTCTCTTTGTTAGATACATTATGCCATGTTTAGTATGTTTAATTGCTGTTTATATGTTTGCTTGTGTTTAGTGTGGTTTTAAGCTTAAAACATTGAGGACAATGTTTGATTTAAGTGTGGGGGAGTTACTAAAGTGTTTTGATGCAAATTCGTAGGGTTTTATCCACCATAAATTCAAATGTTGTTTCTTGCTGTTTTTTTTAAGTGTTTTTAAACTGTTTTAGTGTGTTTTGACTTAAAAATTCGAAAATCACATAACAAAAAAAAAAAAACATGTTTTGAAAAGCCTAAAAAGAGTGTTTTGAGTCGTTTTGTGTGTTTGTGTCGTAGGTCACCTTCCAACACAATGATAAGGATTTGGTTTGTAAGTGCATGACTGTTAAAAAGAGTTATAAACATAGAGAAAAGTTTGATTTACTCTTGGTATATGCTTGGTTATGGTTATAATGTATGACTTCACATGCAATCATAAAAGAAAAATTAGTTTTTGTAACATGCCTGAAGGAAGGAACTCAAACAAACGCTACAACCCTGAGAGACTTGAGCCTATAACGTTCTTTGGAGAGTATAATCTGTGATTTCTTGTTTTCTAAAGTCGTTGCATGATCTCATTATTCTTTGCTTGGTTACTACTTAGAAGGCGTTTCATCATGTAGTTCCAAATGCTAGAACTCATGCCCATTTCATTCAAAGCATGTTATTGATTTGCATAACATATATCAAGATGAAGTTGTGTAGTTGCCACCATAGCCAAATAGCCTCACTTCCCATATTTTGTATATGTTGTAAGTTTTACCCCTGTTGAGCTTTGTTTAGCCTTTATTCTTTGTTAAACCACATTATCCTCACCTAGCCTAGTTTAGGACAATCCACACCCTTGTTCTTAAAAGATAGTGAGCATGACTTAAATGAATTCCTTTTGAGTTACATTATGCAAGAAAATGAGTGTGGGGGAAGGAATGCTTGTTCTTAAGTATGTTTTGAAACAGAAAAGAAAAGAAAGAAAGAAAGAAAAAAAAAGAGCTTGAAAAAAAAAAAAAAAAAGTCACGGCTAGGGTTCAAAACACCAATTCTGGCCCTAAATTGTCTAAATTCTCCCTTTTTGTTCAAAAGTTGAGTTTTCATTCAAAAGTGAATTCTAAGTTGATTCAATTGCCTTGCTCACTATTTTTTTAAGAACCTTTGTTTTCCATATCCCTTCCTTGTTATCCACATACCCCAAGCCCTGTTACAACCCGTGACTTCAATCTTGAGTGCTATGTGTTTCAATTTGTGGAGTTTGAACTTGGTATGAGCATATGGTGTCATTGGTTCTCGCATCTAAGTAGTAGCATTCCATTCATGAGATCATATCTAAACATGCTTATTAACTCCAGAAATTGCTCTCTTTGTGATATATATATATGTGAGTGCTCGTTTTCATTAATCTTCTCACATATGACTAGATTAGGGTGTGTAGTTAGAAAATCTGAGTGAAAATCGAGTGCATATCTTGTAAGGAATTGAGCAAATTCTCTAAGGCATGTTACTACATTCAAAACATGGTTTTAAATGCTTAATTGTGAAATAGTATGTGGTGACTGTGATTAAGAATGTAATTAAGTGTGAAGATGACTAAAATCTGTGGGAATGACGATTTTTAACATGTCATGTGCATTGGAAATCCCTAAGACGATTGTTGGAAGGTTTAGGTTGTGTTTTACATGTTTAGTGTCGTTTTGTTTATTTGTTTTTATTCTGTTTTGCTCGAGGACTAGAAAAAGATAAGTGTGGGGGAGTTTGATAGGAGCATATTCATGCGACTTAAATGGCTTGTTCTCGTGCATTTACGTTATGTTTCTTTAGTTATTTTAGTCCTTTATGCTTCTTTTGTGTGTTTTCAGGATCATAAGACGTGTTTGACGAAAGGATGCATTATGGAGTGTTTTGGGGCCTTTTGGAGCACTATTGGGCTAAGGATGGATAGCTTATGCTTGGAGCCCAAGTGTTGGATGAAATTGAAGGCCTTGTATGCACTTGAGGACACAAAACAATGGCCCTAACCTAATTACATTCACCTTGCCGTGGGCTTAACACAAACACCATTCCTTGCCATTCAAGGGGGAGCAATTTGGGTCCATTTCATGCACTTAAACCCTAGCCCAATTACACATCATTGCAGCCAAATCCATTCTTTGCCATGCACATTCACCACCAATTCAACCACATGCACTTATTCCTCCATCATTAATTCAACAACCCTTAGCCACATGCATTCACATGCATTTCAAGCACCCAAACACATCCTAGCCGTGACTTCCACATGCATTCCCACTTTCCTAGTTGTCATCCACATGCATTCACACACACTTCACACAAACAAATACCCCATGCCGTGCATCTCCACAATCCCATTCATCATTACACCACCATTCATTCATTAATCCACATGCACATTCAATCATTCACTCAAGCACCCTTGTGCCTTGTTTCCCCCTTTGTTCCCACCAATCACATGCATCATCATCACTCAACCAAGCCTACCCCGTGCATTCCCCCTAATTCCAGCACCAAAACATGCACTCACATGCATTTTCACCAACATTCACACACACATGCATCCTGGAATTCTTGCCGTGCATTTCATAACCTTTCTAGCCATTTCATTTCATCATTACACCACCATTCACACCCCTTTAATCCACATGCAGCCACATACTCATTCACTTAATCATTAAGCCACACATTCACACACACACACCCAAAACACATTCATATCGTGCACATTCCCTTTCATTTCAGCTGCACCTTTGTCCTAACACTAGAGCACTAATCATTCACTTTTCATTATATAATTCATGCACCAACATGCATATGTTCCCCCCCTAGCTGTCTATCCCATGAATTAATCACCCAAGCCATTTTCTATCCTTTGTGCCGTGTATCCCATCCTACATTCCACAAACAAGTCACATGCATTACACCCCACATTCCTTTAATCCTTCAATTCAGCCATCATTCATTCTTTATTCCATATACAATCATCATCACACACCCTAGCTATCATTTACATGCATTCACATGCATCACAACCCCAAATCAACCATGCCGTGTATTCCCTTTCAAATCTGTCAACATACAAACACCTTCACATGCATTTTCCACCTAATCCACATGCTTACACAACCTAAAACACATGCACATTCACCCTAAATCAATCACATTCACAATCTGCCATCATTTCTCCCCCCTTTGCCGTGCATTGCACATCAACACATTCCAGCTTTTCTCCTTCTCTTTGCAGCCACAAGTCACATGCATTCACTCATAATCATTCACCAAACATGCAGCCACATTTCCACCCACCTCCTAGCTGTCATGTTCTCTCCATTACTCCTATAAATACCCTTGCATTCATTCATTCACTCATCATCTCATTCACAACACAACACCCCTCAAACACTTCCATCCTTTCCTTTGCCGTGGCTTCCCATCTCTCCCTTATAATCCAAACGCCAATACTCTTCCATTTCCACCACTCCTCATCCATTTCCATAATCCCCCAATCCATTCAACACAACAACAACATCCCTTAGTCCTTGTGCCACAATAAAGAGAAAGATAAGAGGGCCTAAACGTTCATACAATTCAAGATTGAGTTGTTGGAATGTTTAGGCGTTTCTTTGATTTCAATGTTTAATTTCAATTCTCTTTGTTTTGTACGTATGAGGAACTAAACCCCCCTTAGCTAGGGGTTGATTCGAAATATATGTTTATGCTTGCAATATGATTTGAGTACTTCTAATTACGTTTCATAAGTTGTGAATTCAATTTGTTTAACTATTTGATTGATAACCTATTTATGTATGTTTATTGAGAGTTCACGCTTAATTTTCATGCATGAATTTGACGCTAGAATATAAGTGAGTTTCACGTAATAGTTATGAACTTATATTCACAAATAGTGGAGGTTGCTTATAAACAATCGCGTTAAACAAATTCTTGGCATAAGTTTCATGCAATCATAGTAACGAATGCCTCGTCAACACTTATAGTTTTCATGATGCTTAATGATTCTTGCTTGTATCTCTATTATGCAATTCATGTAGGGAACTTGTGAGGAATGCTTTGGGTTGTCGTATGCTGATAGGAGCATATTTAGGCGACTTACTTAGCTTGTTTTCGTGCATCTATGTTGTTAATTCATAGTTGTTTTAGTAGTTTAAGCCATTTTCGTGTGTTTTTAGGTTCATATGGCTAAGGAAGCAAAAAGATGCATTTTGGAGCAAAATTGGGCTTGGAATGGATAGCATATGATTGGAGCCAAAGTGTTGGACGAATTTGAAGGCCTTGTATTCATTTTGGACATAAAACAAAGGGCCTAGCCCATTCTCTCTTAAACCAACCCCAAGGCCATGCATTTCCTTCTAATTCCAAAGCCCACAATCACTTCAAAAGCCATGCAAAGAACCATCCATTCCATCAAAAACAATCCATCAATTCACATGCAAAACCACCATTAACACACATGCACCCAAACAAAGCCAACCTAGCTAACCCTACATGCATTCTTTATGCAACTCTTCATCATTCCACCATTCATTCTTTATTCCACAAACATCTCACATGCATTTCCACCTTCCTACTTCATCATTTCACCACATTCTCCCTCTTTAACTCACATGCATTCTTTATGCAACTCTTCATCATTCCACCATTCATTCTTTATTCCACAAACATCTCACATGCATTTCCACCTTCCTACTTCATCATTTCACCACATTCTCCCTCTTTAACTCATTTCATTATTCATTCACTTTGCATTCATTCAATTCCACCCCACATGCACCCTTTATTCTTCATCATTGCAACCATGGCACATTTACACCAACAAAACAACTCCCATGCCGTGGCCTACTTATATTCCCATTTCCTTTCCAACATCTCACATGCATTTCCACCTTCCTACTTCATCATTTCACCACATTCTCCCTCTTTAACTCACATGCATTCATCATAATCCACAAACACATTAAACAAATAGCCATATACACCTCCACTCCTCCTATAAATACCCTTGCATTCATTCATTCAAGCATCATCTCATTTCATACACAACACACCACAAACACTTCCATCTTCTCCCTAGCCGTGAGTTTTTCTTCCATTTTTCCTCCATTTCTTCCATTTCCATAATCCCCCAATCCATTCAACACACCTACAACATCCCTTAGTTCTTGTGCCACAATAAAGAGGAAGATAAGAGGGCCTAAACGTTCATACAATTCACGTTTGAGTTGTTGGAATGTTTACGCGTTTCTTTGATTTCAAAGTTTAAATTCAATTCTCTTTGTTTTGTAATATGAGGAATGGAAGATAAGAGGGCCTAAACGTTCATACAATTCACGTTTGAGTTGTTGGAATGTTTAGGTGTTTCTTTGATTTCAAAGTTATGAGGAACTAAACCCTTTTTAGCTAGGGGTGATTTCAATACCATGATTA
Organism: Pyrus x bretschneideri; assembly: GCF_019419815.1. Taxonomy (NCBI): domain Eukaryota; kingdom Viridiplantae; phylum Streptophyta; class Magnoliopsida; order Rosales; family Rosaceae; genus Pyrus; species Pyrus x bretschneideri. The sequence continues at coordinate 508,501 of NW_025999821.1, read as the reverse complement.
TTTATGTAATATGAATTGATGAATTCCGGTTATGAACTCTTGATTCGTGAATGCAATTGGCTTAACTATTTGATGATTAACTTATTTGTGTTTGTTGATTGAGGGTCGACACTTAATTAGCATGCATGAATATGTGGCTAAAGTTTAAGAAGGTTTCACATAATTGTTACTAACTTATACTTGAAAGTAGTGAAGGTCGCTTGTCATGATCGCGTTAAGTTTAATTCTTAGCATGAGTAACATGATGTCATAGTTGCAAGTGCTTTGTCAATGCTTATGGTTTTCATTATTCTTAATGATCTTCGATTGTATCTCTATTATGATGACATGTAGGGAACTTTTGAGAATGTTTTGGGTTGTCGAATGATGCCATCCAATCCAATAATATAAGGAAAATCTGAGGGTTAACTAGTGATGTCACGGTTAATTTGGGGCATTGTCGTTCATAATTCAATGAAGGAATAACTGGAAATTGATTCATATGCATAAATATCATGTGTGGAGAAAGAACCTCTAGCTAATTCACCAACCATCTTATTTCATCAATTACATTCTTGTTTCGTTATTTCAATTGTCATCAAACCTCAATCCCCCTTTCGCTTTAATGTGCAATATAGTTAGAAATCAATTTAGTTTGTGTTTTTAAAGCATTTTGATTCTTTTGGTTTGTCTTAGTGTTTTAACGTTTAGTTTCACATTCTTTGAGTCTAGTTTAACGTTTTATATTGTTTTTACGTTTTAGTTTAAATTCGTCCAAATCCAATTCCCCCCTATTTCGTTGAAGTCTTAGTCTTAATCTTTCTTATTTTTAGTTTTGCTTTCTTCGAGCATTAAATAGTGTTTTATATTGTGTTTTTATGTTTTTAAGTCAATTTAGAAGGTTTTAGCAAGCCCTCCTAATCCCCGGTCTAGAACGATCCCTCACTTATCCATTCTACTACAATTGTCAAACGAGGGTTTAATTTGAGTGTCAAGTAATTCTCGCATCAAATTTTGGCGCCGTTGCCGGGGATTAGCAACTTTGCTAGTCCCTTGTGTTTATTTTTATTTTTTTTTTGTTGTTTTTTTTCGTGCATTCTTATTTCAGATTCTTAGTTTGTTTGTTTTCTTGTTTTTCAGGTACTGTGTATGACTCGTAGCTCTCGGCCTATTATAGAGAACATCTCCGACTTTGACGGTGATTTTGAACGCACTTTGAGGAGAACGAGGAGTCAACAAGAGCCACCACAACCTCCACCACAACCTGGGCTTGAAGAAGACGAAGTAGGTGTAGAAGAAAAGCCCACAGATCAGATTTTTGAAGAAGAACAAACCATGGCAGCAGATAATAGAACCATCAAGGAGCTTTCGGCCTCGGGTTTGGATAATGCATTGCCTCTTTGTATCCAATACCCCACGGCTGCAGAAGGGAAGACTGAGGTGTTTGAACTCAAATCCAGTTTGTTACACCATATTCCGAAGTTCCATGGCTTGTCTATGGAAGATCCCAACAAACACTTGAAGGAGTTCGAGGTGGTTTGTTCGAGCATGACCCCCGTCACTGTGGATGGGAGTATAATGATGATGAAGGCCTTTCCATTTTCACTTATGGACAAGGCCAAAGATTGGCTCTACGAACTAGCCCCAGGAACTGTGACTTCGTGGGAGAGTATAAAGCGTGCTTTCTTGGAGAAATTCTTCCCTACTTCGAGAGTGATTCTCCTACGGAAGAAAATTAGTGGTATTCTACAGAATCATGGTGAGACATTCCCGGCTTATTATGAGCGTTTCAAGGGCCTTGTAGCTTCATGTCCTCAACATCAAATGAAGGAGGAACTTCTCCTTCAATATTTCTATGAGGGCCTCCTTTCTATCGAACGTCAAATGCTTGATGCATCAGCGGGAGGAGCATTGGTGGACAAAACACCAAGGGATGCCAAGATTCTCATAGCCAACCAAGCGCTCAACGCTCAACAATATGAAGGAGTGGGCCAAAGGGAAGCCCCACGGCAACAAAGTGTAAATGAGGTTAGTGCTATTTCTGAAATTCAATCACAACTTGCTAATCTTACTTCTCTTGTTTCTCAGGTTGTGATTGGTCCAAAAGCACAAGAACACGAAGTTTGTGGCGTGTGCTCAATTCAAGGGCATCCATCCGACAAGTGCCCTCAACTAATCGAGAATGGTGGGTGGGAATCTGCCAATGCAATTGGTTTCCAAGGACAAAATCAAAACAACCCATACTCGAACACTTACAATGCCGGATGGAGGGACCATCCACACTTCAAATGGAGGGAACCACAACAAGCTGCCCAACAAGGAGGATTTAGGCCAAGCCCCCCTGGTTTTTATTCCAAGCCGTATGCACCCCAACAATCCCAACAACCTTCGGCATCATCTCATTCAGGTACGTCCTTGGAAAGTAATCAAGCTATGCAATTACTAACCTCTATTTCGCAGGGGTTGCAAAATCAAAACAACCGGATAGAAAATAACGAGAAGGAAATGATGGATATGAAGAAACAAATAGGGCAGATTTCTGAGTTCCTTGGACAGATTAGAGAGCAAGGAAAGCTTCCTAGCTCAACCACAGTCAATCCAAAGGGAGGATTCGAATCCGCCAAGGCCATCACCCTAAGGGGTGGAAAAGAAGTTGGGACCGAGCCAAACAATCCCAAATCTGCCCAGAAAGTAGATGAAGAGACGACACAACCTGAGGAAGTGTTTAGCTCACCCACGGAAAGAGTGAAAAACCCAATGCCGCAGGCCCCCAATCACCCTAACTCGGCCAAATCAGGTAATTTAAATTCAAATTCATGTACTTCACGTCCTAATCTGCCCAATGTACCTTTTCCTCGCAGGTTCATGCAAGAAAAAAAGGAAGAAAGCGAGAAGGACATTCTTGAAACGTTCCGGAAGGTGCAAGTGAACATACCGCTTCTCGATGCAATCAAACAGGTTCCAAAGTATGCTAAATTCCTCAAGGACCTATGCAATACAAAGAGAAGAAGGGCAAACAAAGAGGTAGTGAAGGTAAGCGAGAATGTGTCCGCTGTTTTGCAACGTAAACTGCCTACCAAGTGCAAAGACCCCGGTAGTTTCACGATTCCTTGTGTGATTGGACATAATCGTTTTGAACATGCCATGCTTGATTTAGGTGCATCCATAAATGTCATGCCTTATTCTATTTATGCATCTATGAATTTGGGTGAATTAAAACAAGATGGTGTAATTATACAACTGGCCGATCGTTCTAACGCGTATCCAAAAGGAGTTTTGGAAGATGTGCTTGTGCAGGTGAACCATTTAATTTTTCCGGCTGATTTCTACGTCCTAGACATGGAGGATTCAGCCCATTCTACATCTTTGCCGATTCTCCTTGGTAGGCCATTCATGAAGACGGCCCGAACGAAGATTGATGTATACAAAGGCACCTTGACAATGGAATTCGATGGGGAAGTGATTGATTTTAATATTTCTGAAACTATGAGATATCCCGTTGATGACCATTCTTGTTTTTCCATTGATGTTATCGATTCTTTGGCACAGGTATACCTTGAAGAATTGAACGAGGACGCCCTGGAAACAACCATCACTAAGGCCATAGAGTGCAAAAATGACGGATTTGGGCCAATGCAAGGCCACGGCAAGGAGGAGGAATTCTTTGCCATGGGTTCTAGTGAAGAAATAATTGAGGTTGTGGCAGCCCTTGAGTCATTGCCACAACAATATGGTAAGGTTCCACTCTCACTTTCAAATTCAGTTTCCACTAAGATGCTACCTTCTGTTGTTCAGGCACCATCGCTTGAACTTAAGCCGTTGCTGGACCATTTGAAATATGTGTTTTTGGGAGAAGGCGAAACATTGCCCGTCATCATTTCATCAAGTCTCACGGCAATGGAGGAGGAGAAGCTTGTGAGGGTGCTGCGAGAACACAAAACGGCCATAGGGTGGACTTTGGCCGACATTAAAGGAATAAGCCCTACCACATGCATGCACCGTATACTTCTTGAGGAGGGGACTAAGCCATCCCGAGAGGCTCAACGCCGTCTCAACCCGCCGATGATGGAAGTAGTGAAAAAGGAAATAATCAAGCTTTTGGATTGCGGAGTGATCTACCCTATCTCCGATAGCCGTTGGGTCTCTCCAGTTCAAGTCGTTCCCAAGAAGTCCGGAGTAACTGTTATCAAGAATGATGAGAATGAGCTCGTGCCTACACGCATTCAGACTGGATGGCGAGTATGTATCGATTACCGGAAGCTAAATGCCATGACTAGGAAAGATCACTTTCCTCTGCCATTCATCGACCAGATGCTCGAAAGGTTAGCCGGTCATGCTTTTTACTGTTTTCTTGATGGATACTCTGGATATAACCAAATTGTGATAGCCCCGGATGATCAAGAGAAGACCACATTCACATGTCCCTTTGGAACATTTGCTTATCGTCGCATGCCATTTGGCTTATGTAACGCACCGGCCACTTTCCAAAGGTGTATGGTAAGTATATTTTCCGATTTTGTTGAAAAGATCATTGAGGTTTTCATGGATGATTTCAGTGTGTTTGGGAATTCATTTGATAATTGCTTGGATAATCTGACCTCAATTTTGAAACGATGTGTTGAATCTAACCTTGTTTTGAATTGGGAGAAATGTCACTTTATGGTGAAACAAGGTATAGTTTTAGGACATATTGTTTCAGAAAAAGGAATTGAAGTAGATAAATCGAAAATAGACCTTATACGTCACTTACCCTCTCCTACTTCGGTTAGAGAGGTACGTTCGTTTCTTGGCCATGCAGGGTTCTATAGGCGTTTTATCAAGGACTTCTCCAAGATGTCCAACCCTCTTTGCCGATTGCTTCAAAAAGATGTGCCATTCAAGTTTGATGAAGAGTGTAATTCGGCATTTAACCAACTCAAGGAGAAGCTAGTCTCGGCCCCCATTATTGTACCTCCAGATTGGAGCCTTCCGTTCGAGCTCATGTGCGATGCATCCGACTATGCATTAGGAGCTGTTCTAGGACAAAGAAGAGACAAGCGGCCGCATGCCATATACTATGCCTCTCGGACTCTCGATGATGCCCAATTGAACTACTCCACGACGGAAAAAGAACTTCTAGCTGTGGTTTTTGCTTTAGATAAATTCCGTTCATATTTAATTGGTACTAAAGTAATCGTTTATTCTGATCATGCAGCTTTGAGGTACTTGCTCACGAAAAAGGAAGCAAAGCCGAGGCTTATCCGTTGGATTCTTCTTCTTCAAGAATTTGATATTGAAATCCGGGATAAGAAAGGAAGCGAGAATGTAGTGGCTGACCATTTAAGCCGAATGATCCACGAGGAGCATGAACATGCCGTACCTATCCCTGAAACTTTTCCCGATGAGCAGCTGCTATCCATTGAGGTAAGTGAACCATGGTATGCAGATTTAGTGAATTACTTGGTGGTTAAACAATTTCCAAATGAACTAAACAAGCACCAACGTGATAAGCTTAAAAATGATGCACGTTTCTATGTTTGGGATGACCCTTATTTGTGGAAGTATTGCTCAGATCAAATTGTACGTAGATGTGTGCATGATTCTGAATTTCACTCAATTCTAAGCTTTTGTCACACATATGCATGTGGTGGTCATTTTGGCACACAACGCACTGCCCTCAAGGTTCTAGAGTGTGGTTTTTATTGGCCGACTATATTTAGGGATGCTAGAACTTTTTGTATGTTTTGTGATCGTTGCCAACGAATGGGTAACATAGGTACCAAGGACCAAATGCCACAAACCCCTGTCTTTAATGTTGAAATTTTTGATGTTTGGGGCATTGATTTCATGGGCCCTTTCCCTCCATCTTATGGTTTCACTTATATCTTGCTAGCCGTTGATTATGTTTCTAAATGGGTGGAAGCAAAAGCCACCCGTACTAACGATTCTAAGGTGGTTGCAGATTTCGTGAAAACTAACATTTTTGCTAGGTTTGGAATGCCGAGAGTAATCATAAGTGATGGAGGGTCTCACTTTTGCAATCGGACCATTGAGGCGTTGCTAAGAAAGTACCATGTCAACCATAAGGTCTCCACACCTTACCATCCTCAAACAAATGGCCAAGCCGAGGTGTCTAACCGAGAAATCAAACAAATTTTGGAGAAGACCGTTGGACCAACAAGGAGGGATTGGAGCTTACGTTTAGATGATGCACTGTGGGCATATCGTACGGCGTACAAAACACCCATTGGGATGTCACCTTTTCGGCTCGTCTATGGTAAGCCATGTCATTTGCCCGTAGAGTTAGAGCACAAGGCACATTGGGCCGTGAAGACTTTCAACATGGACATAGATGCAGCGGGAGTTCATAGGAAGCTCCAATTGAATGAACTTGAGGAGATTCGGAATGAAGCCTATGAGAATGCCCGGATGTACAAAGCCAAGACAAAAGCATTCCATGATAAAATGATTCGAACCAAGACCTTCACAGTTGGGCAGAAAGTGTTACTTTTCAACTCTCGCCTACGTTTGTTTCCTGGTAAGTTGCGTTCTAAATGGATTGGCCCGTTTGTTGTTACTAACGTTTTACCTTATGGTGCAGTCCACATAAAAAGCTTAAGGAATGGCGTAGAATTCAAGGTGAATGGGCATCGGTTGAAGCCATATTACGAGCATGGTGTGGGGCAAGTGGTGGAAGACATTCCTTTCCATTCCGTGAGCTCAAATGAAGATTGAAGAGAGTACTCGTCCGGCTGTACGACGTTAAAGCAAGCGCTACTTGGGAGGCAACCCAATACAGTAAATAAAACTTTTGCTTGTTCATTGATTTTTTTTCGATAAATTACAATTGTGTCTAAACATGGCAGAAAGATGGAGCCTTTACAAAGGTTGTGTACATGAGGCCCCACTACGTGGCAACACTCTCGGAGCAGGAGGCATCGGAGCAGGAGGCATCGGAGCAGGAGCCATAGGAGCGGGAGGCACCGAAGATAGATCATTCAAGGCCCCAAACCTTGGTGGAACGCTGGATGACCCAGGAAAGAGGTGCCTCTGGAAGAAAGCTGCAAACCGTTGACGGTCATCAAGCTCATCAAGCTTCCTCTTCATGCCTGTTAAATAATTGTTGGCAAGCACGTGCAAACTTCGGTTCTCGTACTTAAGCTGCTTGATCTCCTGCTTAAGACTCTCCACCTCCGCCATCAAGGATTCAACCTGTCGGGAACGAGCAAGAAGGCGTTGGCCCATGTTGGACACAGAGCCAGCACACTGAACACTCAGAGCCAGGGATTCTTGAACGGCCAACTCATCGGACCGTCCTGAAAGCAGCTGACTGTCTTTGGGAGTGAGGAGGTTCCGAGCCACTATCGTAGCCGTTGTGGGATCCGTCATCACAGAGTCCTCATCTATAAGAGGGCCAAGGGAAGATAAGAAAGACGGGCACCATACCTTACCCTGACGAGACGCGACCGGATCACTGCTTAGACTCAAATCTAAGCAAAGGTTCGATGGGTTGGATGAGCTAGCCATTGTTCACGAAGTTAAAAGAGAAGGGGTGGACGGAGTAGATTTTCAAAGGGCCGGAGACGAGTTTCAAGAATGGAAAATCTTCAGAGTGTGTAAGTTGGCGGTGATCGATAGCTCTATAAAAAGCCAAGGCAACGCGTCCACCGATTCAAAAAGCCTCGGCTTTTCAGAAAACGCGTTCAACACGTGGAGGCCATCATCGCAACTACACGTCTTTAGCCGACAAGCGCAAAGTTCGGCGACGCTTTATCTGCTTTTCAGAAAACGCGTGCAGCTTTATCGAAGAGGCGTCTTCAAAGATCGAAGAGTCGTCACTATTCCAAAAAGCCGGATTTGCGGGATTAAAATGTTTGTCGACAACGGTAAAAGAACAGTATCACCACTTGCTATTGAATTCCCTATATATGTCGACCTTCATTTTTTTTTGGCAAGACAGAACTGAAGAAAATGCCCAACTCTTTCTCACCTCTGAGGGCGCACTCCCAGCAAAGCCTTTCGAAATACTCAAGTCTTTCTTCTTCCCCAAAGATGATACCAGATGCCTGGAGTACAGATGACCCAGGAGGAAACAGCACCACAAATACATGTGCTGATTCATTCACCGCTTCTTCAAAAGCAAAGGTATCTCATATCATCAAGGGCAAAAGCAAAGGTATCTCATATCATGCTCTTTCCCTGTCTTTTCCTTTGTCCTTGATATTACTTGCATGGCAAAGTGAAAGAAGCAATCAGCCGGCACTTGGAGTCTATCTGGACTCTATTCCCTGGTTGCTTACCTAGCTTTGCTGAGCTATCCTCTAACCCTCTTCAATACGAATTGGAGAGATTGAACAAAGAAACAGATAAGAGGAGGAAGCTCAGACCTTCGGGGGAGACCAAAGGAAGCCTGCTGCCCAGTTCAAGAGTAGCACAAAGGAAAATCAACGATGGGAGCAGCGCAGTTCAAGAGTAAGCCTGTGGAATCACAAAGATCCAAGCCTCACTGCAATCACCAAGGAGAAGATGGAACGAACACTCCATAACCAGATTTGCATCTCTAAACTCTTCTCTTTGTTAGATACATTCTGCCATGTTTAGTATGTTTAATTGCTGTTTATATGTTTGCTTGTGTTTAGTGTGGTTTTTAACATTGAGGACAATGTTTGATTTAAGTGTGGGGGAGTTTCTAAAGTGTTTTGATGCAAATTCGTAGGGTTTTATCCACCATAACTTCAAATGTTGTTTCTTGCTGTTTTTAAGTGTGTTTAGTGTGTTTTGACTTAAAAATTCGAAAATCACATAAAAATTTGAAAAACATGTTTTGAAAAGCCTAAAAAAGAGTGTTTTGAGTCGTTTTTGTGTCGTAGGTCACCTTCCAACACAATGATAAGGATTTGGTTTCTAATTGCATGACTGTTAAAAAGAGTTAGAAACATGGAGAAAAGTTTGATTTACTCTTGGTATATGCTTGGTTATGGTTATAATGTATGACTTCACATGCAATCATAAAAGAAAAAATTAGTTATGTAACATGCTTGAAGGAAGGAACTCAAACAAACGCTACAACCCTGAGAGACTTGAGCCTATAACGTTCTTTGGAGAGTATAATCTGTGCATTATTGTTTTCTAAAGTCGTTGCATGATCTCATTATTCTTTGCTTGGTTACTACTTAGAAGGCGTTTCATCATATAGTTCCAAATGCTAGAACTCATGCCCATTTCATTCAAAGCATATTATTGATTTGCATAACATATATCAAGATGAAGTTGTGTAGTTGCCACCATAGCCAAATAGCCTCCCTTCACATATTTCGTTTATGTGTAAGTTTTACCCCCGTTGAGTTTTGTTTAGCCTTTATTCTTTGTTAACCCACAGAACCCCTTACCTAGCCTAGAGTAGGACTTTTCTATACCCTTGTTCTTAAAAGATAGTGAGCATGCTTAAATGAATTCCTTTTGAGTTACATTATGCAAGAAAATGAGTGTGGGGGAAGGAATGCTTGTTCTTAAGTATGTTTTGAGTTTCAAAAGAAAAGAAGAAAAAAAAAAAAAAAAAAAAAAAAAAAAAAGAGCTTGAAAAAAATGAGTGATTGAAGAAAGGGCTCAAAACACCAATTCTGGCCCAAAATTGTCTAAATTCTCCCTTTTGTTCCAAAGTTGAGTTTTCATTCAAAAGTGAATTCTAAGTTGATTCAATTGCCTTGCTCACTATTTCTTTGAGAACCTTTGTTTTCCATATCCCTTCTTTGTTATCCACACGCCCCAAGCCCCATTACAACCCGTGACTTCAATCTTGAGTGTTATGTGTTTCAATTTGTGGAGTTTGAACTTGGTATGAGCATATGGTGTCACTGGTTCTCGCGTCTAAGTAGTAGCATTCCATTCATGAGATCATAATCTAAACATGCTTATTAATTCCAAAAATTGCGTTCTTTGTGATACGTATATGTGAGTGTTCGTTTTCATGTTTACATCAATCTTCTCACATATGACTAGATTAGGGTGTGTAGTTAAAAAAATCTGAGTGAAAATTGAGTGCATATCTTGTAAGGAATTGAGCAAATTCTCTAAGGCATGTTACTACATTCAAAACATGGTTTTAAATGCTTAATTATGAACTAGTATGTGGTGACTATGATTAAGAATGTACTTAAGGGTAAAGATGGCTAAATTTTGTGGGAATAATGATTTTTAACTTGTCATGTGCATTGGAAATCCCTGAAATGATTGTTGGAAGGTGTAGGTTGTGTTTTACGTGTTTAGTGTCGTTTTGTTTATTTGTTTTTATTCTGTTTTGCTCGAGGACTAGCAAAAGATAAGTGTGGGGGAGTTTGATAGGAGCATATTTAGGCGACTTACTTAGCTTGTTTTCGTGCATCTATGTTGTTAATTCATAGTTGTTTTAGTAGTTTAAGCCATTTTCGTGTGTTTTTAGGTTCATATGGCTAAGGAAGCAAAAAGATGCATTTTGGAGCAAAATTGGGCTTGGAATGGATAGCATATGATTGGAGCCAAAGTGTTGGACGAATTTGAAGGCCTTGTATTCATTTTGGACATAAAACAAAGGGCCTAGCCCATTCTCTCTTAAACCAACCCCAAGGCCATGCATTTCCTTCTAATTCCAAAGCCCACAATCACTTCAAAAGCCATGCAAAGAACCATCCATTCCATCAAAAACAATCCATCAATTCACATGCAAAACCACCATTAACACACATGCACCCAAACAAAGCCAACCTAGCTAACCCTACATGCATTCTTTATGCAACTCTTCATCATTCCACCATTCATTCTTTATTCCACAAACATCTCACATGCATTTCCACCTTCCTACTTCATCATTTCACCACATTCTCCCTCTTTAACTCACATGCATTCTTTATGCAACTCTTCATCATTCCACCATTCATTCTTTATTCCACAAACATCTCACATGCATTTCCACCTTCCTACTTCATCATTTCACCACATTCTCCCTCTTTAACTCATTTCATTATTCATTCACTTTGCATTCATTCAATTCCACCCCACATGCACCCTTTATTCTTCATCATTGCAACCATGGCACATTTACACCAACAAAACAACTCCCATGCCGTGGCCTACTTATATTCCCATTTCCTTTCCAACATCTCACATGCATTTCCACCTTCCTACTTCATCATTTCACCACATTCTCCCTCTTTAACTCACATGCATTCATCATAATCCACAAACACATTAAACAAATAGCCATATACACCTCCACTCCTCCTATAAATACCCTTGCATTCATTCATTCAAGCATCATCTCATTTCATACACAACACACCACAAACACTTCCATCTTCTCCCTAGCCGTGAGTTTTTCTTCCATTTTTCCTCCATTTCTTCCATTTCCATAATCCCCCAATCCATTCAACACACCTACAACATCCCTTAGTTCTTGTGCCACAATAAAGAGGAAGATAAGAGGGCCTAAACGTTCATACAATTCACGTTTGAGTTGTTGGAATGTTTACGCGTTTCTTTGATTTCAAAGTTTAAATTCAATTCTCTTTGTTTTGTAATATGAGGAATGGAAGATAAGAGGGCCTAAACGTTCATACAATTCACGTTTGAGTTGTTGGAATGTTTAGGTGTTTCTTTGATTTCAAAGTTATGAGGAACTAAACCCTTTTTAGCTAGGGGTGATTTCAATACCATGATTATTTATGTAATATGAATTGATGAATTCCGGTTATGAACTCTTGATTCGTGAATGCAATTGGCTTAACTATTTGATGATTAACTTATTTGTGTTTTTTGATTGAGGGTCGACACTTAATTAGCATGCATGAATATGTGGCTAAAGTTTAAGAAGGTTTCACATAATTGTTACTAACTTATACTTGAAAGTAGTGAAGGTCGCTTGTCATGATCGCGTTAAGTTTAATTCTTAGCATGAGTAACATGATGTCATAGTTGCAAGTGCTTTGTCAATGCTTATGGTTTTCATTATTCTTAATGATCTTCGATTGTATCTCTATTATGATGACATGTAGGGAACTTTTGAGAATGTTTTGGGTTGTCGAATGATGCCATCCAATCCAATAATATAAGGAAAATCTGAGGGTTAACTAGTGATGTCACGGTTAATTTGGGGCATTGTCGTTCATAATTCAATGAAGGAATAACTGGAAATTGATTCATATGCATAAATATCATGTGTGGAGAAAGAACCTCTAGCTAATTCACCAACCATCTTATTTCATCAATTACATTCTTGTTTCATTATTTCAATTGTCATCAAACCTCAATCCCCCTTTTGCTTTAATGTGCAATATAGTTAGAAATCAATTTAGTTTGTGTTTTTAAAGCATTTTGATTCTTTTGGTTTGTCTTAGTGTTTTAACGTTTAGTTTCACATTCTTTGAGTCTAGTTTAACGTTTTATATTGTTTTTACGTTTTAGTTTAAATTCGTCCAAATCCAATTCCCCCCTATTTCGTTGAAGTCTTAGTCTTAATCTTTCTTATTTTTAGTTTTGCTTTCTTCAAGCATTAAATAGTGTTTTATATTGTGTTTTTATGTTTTTAAGTCAATTTAGAAGGTTTTAGCAAGCCCTCCTAATCCCCGGTCTAGAACGATCCCTCACTTATCCATTCTACTACAATTGTCAAACGAGGGTTTAATTTGAGTGTCAAGTAATTCTCGCATCATATGCAATCATCCAATTCATTAACTTAAGGAAAACTTGACGGTTAATTTAAGCGGACCTAATTAACCCGGGGCGTTGAGAATTCATGGTTTATTGAAAAGCAAGTAGAAATCGTTTTGTATGCAAGTATAACATGTGTGGAGATGAACCCCTTAGCTAGCTTCCCATCCATTCATTTCCGTCAAATTCGTATTTACAATTTGTTTTCTTTGCAATTTATCCATTTTAGTTTAATTTCGTCCAACACTCAATCCCCCTTTACTTTATTGTTCAATTTAGTTAGAAATCAATTTAGTTTGTGTTTTTAAAGCATTTTGAGTCTTTGGTTTGTCTTAGTGTTTTAAAGTTTGGTTTTGCATTCTTTGAGTCTAGTATAGTGTTTTATATTGTGTTTTTACGTTTTTGAGTCAAATCCAAGTGATTAACAATCCCTCCTAATCCCCAGTCCAGAACGATCCCTACTTACATTCTTCACTACAATTGACAAAAAGAGGGTTTAATTTGTGTGTGTATAATTTTCGCATCACTAGGAATGTCATTGAGAGATGTTTTGGCCTCCTCAAACGACGTTGGGCTATCTTACGAAGTCCTTCCCACTATCCAATCAAGATTCAAGGACGAATGATCACCGCATGTAGTTTACTGCATAATTTTATCAGAATGTATATGGCAGTTGATCCTGAGGAAAATGCAAGGCTTGCATTTGATGAATTACCTATAGGGGAAGATTTACCAGAAGTATTAGCCTACATTGAAACCGTTGAGTCAAGCCAAATATGGACTCAATGGAGGAGGGATGATCTTGCAAGAGAAATATATGATGATGAGTGGAGAGGAAGGAGGGCTTGAAAATTGGTTAACATGGTAGTTGTTGTAATTGTCTTTTATTGAGATGTGGACTCAATGTAGTTGTTGTAATTGGCTTGAAAATTCGTAACATCAAGACTATTGAGATGTTTGTTATTGTAATATGGTAATTGGGAGTTATCTAGATGTTATGGCTTATTTGATATGTTTATTTGTGTAACTAAATTTTAATAAATTTTAAAATTAGGGTGCAGTTGGTTTGGATTTTGAAAGAGGATTTTATGGCTTCTTGCATTCCTATTGTTGTTCTCTTCCACGTAGTTGTACTCAGTCCTGCAAACCTAGTGCTAAAACCTCTGAGGTTGATAAACCTAAGCTTTGGGCAAACCCTAATTTATATCTGTTTTCTGTGAAATTGGTTTTCAATTTGTAACAGATCTACGCATTTTTAGGGAAATTTGACTCATCTTGGAAGCTTTTCTGCAAAACCCCATTCGTTAATTTGGTGGCTTTCAATTTGTACAGCTAATAAATAATTTTGATTTGGTAATTGATTAGTACAACTAATATAAATTTAGTCATTGTCATTTGATTGTGTTTCTAATTTAAAGATTTCAATGGAAACAACAACACATGAATGTGGTTTTCTATTCATTATATCTATGTTTATTTGTGTTACTTATGTAATATATGGCTTCTTTGATAGATTATATGGCCACCTCACGTAATTGGATTGATCATGAGGAGGATGTACTACTTACCATCCTCGAGGAGATGGTTGCTGATGGTGTTAGGTGTGAGACCGACAGTTTTAAGGCTGGTACTTTTGTAACGGTTGCCTCCAAGATGAGGAAACAGATTCCTGGCATTAATATAGAGCCGAAGCATATACAAAACAAATTGAAGCATCTGAAAGAAAAGTATTCGTCTGCATATGACATGATGAATACATCTGGATTTGGTTGGGATGATGAGAAAAAATGTGTTTTTGTGGATAGTGATGAAATACTACAGGGGTGGGTGAAGGTAAATTTTTTTTCTTATTCTTTATCAATTAGTTGCTTTGAAAGTCTTAACCTTGATTTCTTTGGGTTCTTATTGTAGAAACATCCCAATGCATCTTGCAAACCAAATAAGCCATTCTCGTTGTATCCACGGCTATGTACGGTGTTTGGGAGAGACCGAGCCACGGGTTGCATTGCTGAATCAGCAGCAGATGCAATTAAAAATATGGGTTTGGAAAGTGAGGATTGTGAGACTTCTGAGATGCCTCCGCTTTCACCTACCCCATCTCCTTCTGTTGCTACATCTAGTGCTTCTCAACCTGTTAGGAAGAGGAAAAGGAGCAGGAATGATGGTGATGCAAATATTGTATCTGTTATCAGTGAAGGTTGGAATAAAGCTGTTACTGAAATGAAGAAATTAGGTGAAAGTTTTACTTTTAGAGAAGCAAAAGCTAGACTACCTTCTGAGCTTTAGGCCATGGGTCTCCCATATGATCAGGTGTTAAGAATGTCAATGAAGTTAATGAAAGATACTGATCTGATGGGTATTTGGACCACCTTGGATGACTCACAGAAGCTAGATTTCATTAAAGTGTTTATGGAGAGCCTTTGAGCATTTGGGGTTTTAGTATTTGTGGTTTTAGTATGGGGAACTTTATCAATCTAGTGTTTTCATTATTGTTTTAGCAAGACATTATTTGTTTTTTAAGTCAGGACGAATGTTTGATTTCGGATATTTCATGTTTAAGTTATGCATATTTCATTTTCTTTGTTTAAGTTCTAAATGTTTAAACCCTAAAACGTTTTCGATATGCATGATCATTAAACTTATATATTTTTCAACATTTGTCATGTGCTCTTATGTGGTTTGCCTTGTTCCTGCAATAGGGAATATTTAGAGGGGTGTCCTTCTAAACAAGGCCAATTCTAATGTTTGTAGAACCTGAACTCCTTGAACAACAACCCACAATTGAAAGGACCAAACTTAGGGACTAAAAATTGAATTGGGGTGTGGGTTTTGCAATTTGCACAATAAAATTTGATGGGTTTGTGGTGAAAATTCGAATGGAGGTGTAGAAAACGGGAAAAATTACAAATTTTAAAGGGGTTTGCATGTGGAACACAACATATATCTATTAAAATTTGGACCAAGAAAAACAAATAATGGATAATAGTGTTCAAATTTGAACAACTTATTTTAAAAAAAAAAAAAAAAAAAGGTGTCCTGTCCCGTTCCGCCTATAAAATTGTACCAAACAACAGACGAAACATGGGTATTTTAGTCATTTTAATCTTTTGGTTCCGTTCCGTCCATGTGCTACCAAATGCAGGACAAAACAACCGTCTTGTTCCGTCCTGCGCGTACCAAACATAACACAGAACATCCGTTCCATCCTGTCCCATCCCGTCCCATCTGTGTACCAAACGCTACCTAAAAGACTTAAGCAAAGTTTGGACGAATTTGGGAAAAACTAAGGATGATTAGCTAGCTAGAGGATTCTTTTCCACACATGATACATTCGAATACAAATTCATTTCCAGTTGCTTTTTCAATAAACCATGAACCTCAACACCCCAGATTAACCATGACATCACTAATCAACCCTCAGATTCTCCTTTAGTTATTGGATTGGATGACATCATTCGACAACCCAAAGCATTCTTCAAAAGTTCCCTACATGACATCATAATAGAGATACAATCAAAGATCATTACGTTCTATGAAAATCACAAGTATTGACAAAGCATTCATAACTATGACATCATGATACTCATGCTAGGAATTTACTTAACATGATTGTGAAAACAACCTTAACTACTTGTGAATATAAGTTTGTAATGATTATGTGAAACTCCCTTATATTCTAGCACCAAATTCATGCATGCAAACTAAGTATGCATCCTTAATCAACATACAAGAATAAGTTATCCATCAAACGGTTATGTAAATTGCATTCACAATTTATGAAATCACAATTGGAATTAATCAACTCATATCGCAAATATAACCATGGTTTCAAAGTCTCCCCTAGCTAAAACAAGTTTAGCCTCTCATGATCACAGCAAAACAAAGAGAATATAAATTAAACATTAAAACTAAGATAGATTACACCTAGAAACGCTCCAACAATCCAAGCTTGAATGGCCAAAACGTCCAAGGCTTCTCCTCTCTTCTTTCTCCTTCTTTGTTGCGGCACAAGGATGTTTGGGTATGAATTATGGTGATGGATGGATAGGTAGGATTGTGGTAGGGGGTGGATGATGGCTGAATGAATGGAGAGAATGAGAGAGAGTTATTTTGTGCGCCATATTGTGTATATATAAGGAGAAAGGTTAAGACATTAAGTAATTAATTTGGGAAGGTTTTAAGACTCCAAATCATCCAAGAAAAGGGTAACAAATCAGAATCCTAAGAGGAAAAGGGAAGGAAAAGGTGCGGCAGCACCTAGGGAGAAAGGGAAAGGTGATTTGCACGGCAAGGAATGGGAAATTAAAAGGGATATGTGCGGCATGGATTAGAATGGTGCAAGGAAACTTTGATTTGTGTCCTAGAATGCATAGGAAACCTTCAATATTGTTGGAACTTAGGGACATTTAGGATTAGGAAAGGTCAAACCAAAATAGGAAACCTTGGCTTAACTTTTCTACTTGAAGTAGGAATCCTAACATCTTTAGGTCTTCAATTTCGTCCATTCCTTTTGCTCAAAGCATATGCTATACATTCCAAGTCCAATTTTGCTCTACAAGGCTCCAAAATGCACCTTCTTGCTACCTTAGCCAAATGAACCTATAAACATCATGCGAAAATTAACTTAACACACAAATTAACCCTCTTTTGACAATTGTAGCATATGAATAAGTATGGATCGTTCTTACACCGGGGATTAGGAAGGATTGCTAAATACCTTGAACTGACTCAAATAACTAAAATTAACCTTTAAAACACTTAACTCAACTTTAAAAGACTCAAAGCAAGTTCACAAGACTCAAAATAGGCTAAAAACACTCAAAACTGCCTAAAAACACAATCTGGGCAGTTTTGAGCCTAAACACAAATTTGGACGAAATTTGGTTCTAACTTGACTCAAAACTCTTAAAAACACACTCTAAAACATATTTGAACTAATTAGACACTCTAAGACAAGTGGGGATTTGGTTTTGGACGAAAATCAAATAAACAAAACAAATATGAAAACTAGGCAGATTTGGGCGAAATTGATAGAATTAGGTGGATGGTGAGATGGCTAGGAGGTTTTTCTCCACACATGGCATACTTGCATACAACAAAATCTTCAGTTGCTTATTCAATGAATTTTGAACCTCAACACCCCAAGTTAATTAGGTACGCTTAAATTAACTATCAGATTTCCCTTAGGTCATTGAATTGAATGGAATTAGCGCATTGCAATCAAATTATTCCTTAAAAGTTTTCTATATGAAAGCGCATAATAGAAAGACAATCAAAGATCATTAGGTTCTACGAAAATCATAGGTGTTGACGAGGCATTCGTAACTATGAAAGCGCATGATACTTATGCCAAGAATTTACTTAACATAATTGTGACCAACAATCTTAACTACTCATGAATATAAGTTCCCAACAATTAGGTGAAGTTTCCTTATACCCTAGCATCATATTTATGCATGCAAATTAAGTGTGCACTCTTAATTCATATACATAAACAAGTTTTAATTAAAACAGATAAGTAAATTGAATTCATCATTCATGAAATCACAACTGAAAGTAATCAAATCATCATGCAAATATAACCATGGTTTCGAAATTCCCCCTAGCCAAAAGGGGATTAGTTCCTCATGCTTGCAAAACAAAGAGTATTGA
This sequence comes from Pyrus x bretschneideri, assembly GCF_019419815.1. Classification (NCBI taxonomy): domain Eukaryota; kingdom Viridiplantae; phylum Streptophyta; class Magnoliopsida; order Rosales; family Rosaceae; genus Pyrus; species Pyrus x bretschneideri. The sequence continues at coordinate 490,210 of NW_025999821.1, read as the reverse complement.
AATTAAACCTTGAAATCATAAGAAAGATTACACCTAAACGTTCAGGAATTCCAAGATGGAATTGATGCACGGCTTGGCTCTCTTCCTCCTCCTTGCTGCGGCACCAAGTGTGTGTGGTGGAATTGGGGGTTTTGGATGGTGTTTTCTTGGTTAGAGGGATGGAGGATGGTTGATTATGGTGGTAGGGTTACGGCAGATGCGTATGGAGGTGTATGGAGGTGTATGGAGGTTGAAGAATGATTTGAATGGAGGTTGCGGCACAAGGGTTCTGAATGGTATTAAGGGGTCTACGAATTTTTGGCAGATTTTATGTTTATATAGTCCTAGGGTTAAGTAGATTAGGGTTACACTTGGCAGATTTTATGGATTAGGGCCCTAGGGTTCGACACAAGCAAGTTAAATCCACTTAGGAGAGGGTTTGGCCCAATTAGTTTCATAAAAGGATTTGTATACCCAAATCCACAAGGATTAAGGCCTAAGAAAACAGAATCCAAAAGGAAAAAGGTTCAGGAAATTCGTCCAAAATTGGGTCTTCTAGAAACTAAGTGTTTTGTGGCTGATTTTGGGTTTTCTAGAAGAAATAAAAGGGGGAAGGGTGTGGCACCCTTTTAGGGTCAGATAAGGCTTCTAGAAATTAGGTTTTTAGGTCCACTTGCAGCTAGGATTAAGGTGGAACAAGATTAGGTTAGGATAAGATAGGATAAGGTTGGATAAGGTTAGATAAGGTTTTGGATAATGTTTCCTCTTTTGAGGTGATTCCTTATCCACCTTGTCTTGAGTTTAATTTCTTCATCTTCTTATCATATTTCTAGCCTCTTGAACTCCAAATTCGTCCATCCATGTTAGCCCATATACAAGCTATCCACATAGTGCCCAAAACTACTCCAAAATGCATCAAAATGCACTTTCTTGGTACTTTAACCCTTTGGACCTACAAACACACGAAAATGAGTTATAATACGACATTAACTAGGAAATAATAGCACAAATGCACAAGAATAAGCTAGCTAAGTTGCCTAAATATGCTCCTATCAAATTCCCCCACACTTATCTTTTGCTAGTCCTCGAGCAAAACGAAGAATCAAAAGTAACAAAACAAACAATCTAAACCTTCCAACGTTTGCCTCAGGGATTTCCAATGAAACATAACATGTCAAAGATCACCACTCACATAGATTTAAGCAATCCTTACCCTCGAGCATACTTAATCATGGTCACCATTTACTAGCTCACATTTCATCAATTAAAGCAACATTTTGAATGTAGTAACATGCCTTTGAGAATTTCCTCACTTCCTCACCGCATATACTCTCTATTTTCACTCAGATTTTCTGACTACACTCCCTACACTAGGTATATGTGAGAAGATTGATGGAAACATGTAGATGAACACTCACATATGTTATAACAAGGAAAGCATTTTCTGGAATTATTAACATGTACATATATGATCTCATGAATGGAATGCCACTACTTAAACACGAGAACCAGGGATACCATATGCTCAAACCCACTTTAAAATCCATATATTGAAACACATAACAATCAAGATAGAAGTCAAAGGGTTGTAACGGGGCTAGGGTATTGGCTAACAAAGAAAGGTAAGAGGAAACAAACGTTCTTAAAGCAATAGTGAGCAAAGTATTGAATTAGGCACTTAGAATTCCCTTTAGAATGCAGAAAACTGCTTTTTAACACCCAAGGGAAAATCACACAAAACTTAGGGCCATATTCAAACTTTTTGGGCCCTTTCTCCAACATTCAACACTTGTGAGTTCATTCTTACTTATTTTCACTCCTTTTCTTTCTTTTCTTCTTTTTCACGATTTTTTTTTTCTCTTTTCATTTTTTTTTCTTTTTTTCTTTCTTTCTTTTTCTCGTGCCTCTTTTAAGACTTTGGCACACACACCCTCACAAAATCCCTTCCCCCACACTTGTTTTCTACACAAATGTCACTCAAAAGGAATTCCTTCTAAGTTATGCTCCACTATACTTCAAGAACAAGGGTTTGGAAGGTCCTATTCTAGGCTAGGTAAGGATGATGTGGTTAACAAGAAAATAGGCTAAATAAGGCTCAAAGGGGTTTAAACCTACAATACACATGACAAGGGTGGATTTGGCTATTTGGCTATGGTGGTGACTACTACACAACTTCATCTTGTCCTTTGTTATGCTAATCAATTTCATGCTTTGAATAATACGGGTATGAGTTCTAGTATTTGGAACTATAGTGATGAACTGCATTCTAAGTAACAACCAAGCAAAGAATAATGAGATCATGCAACAACCTTAGAAAACAAGAACGTACAGATTAATAACTCTCCAAATAAACGTTTGGGCTCAAGTCTCTCAGGGATGTAGCGTTTGTTTGAGTTCCTTCCTTCAAGCATGTTACAAAAACTGATTTTATCCTTTGTGATTACATGTGAATTCGTAAACTATAACTACAACCAAGCATAAACCAAGGAGCAAATCAAACTTCCATCATTGTTTGTAACTCTCTTTCACAGTCATGCATTAAAAATCAAATCCTCATCATTGTGTTGGAAGGTACCCTAAGACACAAATAAACACACATAAACAAATCTTTTTGGCTTTTTTCAAAACACTTTTTTCAATTTTTTTCCAAATTTTCGGATTTTTACTTCAAAACACACCAAAACAGCTTAAAGTGCACTAAAAACACTTAAAAACATTGAGAAACAACATTAGAAGTGATAGGTGATAGAATCCCACAAATTTTGCATAAGAACACTTGTTTACCCCCCCCCCCCCCCCAAACACTTAAATCAAACATTGTCCTCAATGTTTCACACAAAGACTCACATAAAAGCAAACAAATAATAAACAACTAAGCATGATAAAATAAACAGCAAGAAGAAGGGTTTAGAAACGCAAATCTGGGTTTGGAGTGGAAGTTCCATCTTCTCCTTGTTGAATGCATGGGTTGCCCCCTAAGAAGCGCTTGCTTTAACGTCTTCCAGCCGGACCAATATGCCATGCTAAGCTTCATTAGGTCCCATGGCATGGAATTGATCTTTGAATGGAAGGTGATACTTGAAATGATCCGGTAATGGTTTAAATTCAAGATTGGGTGCCTGAATCATTAACAACCTGTTAGTATAAAACCAAATTGAAATTGGAGGAGGTGGTTTACCTATGTGCTCCAATAAGAACTCAAGGATAAACACATCTTCTTTGAACATTTCAGGGACTTTGCACTCGGCCAGATTTGGTGTGAGGATTGGTCCTTGTCCTGTGTCATAAAATTCAACTTCTTTGGGGTTGTTTGCCTCAAGAACATCCTCTTTGACGAATTCTTGATATTCCATACTTTGCACCTTTGGAAGGGCTTCCAAGATGTCTTTTTCACTTTCTTCTTCCTTGGAATTCATGAACCTGCAAGGAATAGGGACATTGGGTGGAATGGGGTTAGAAAGAACTAAATTTGGAACAACCTTACCTGAATTGGATGGCGTAGCAGCAATAGGTGCCTGCGGCAAAGGTGTTTCCACCCTTGCCGTGGGTTGGGTGTGTTCCTCTTCCTCAAATTGCAATCTTTCATCTTCCTTGTAATTTCATTTTGATGGTTTAGGGTCTGTTCCAACTTCCTTGCTACTTCTCAAGATGATTTCATTGGCAGTTTCAAATCTTCCATTCGGATTTGCAATGGTTGAACTAGGGAGTTTGCCTTGGTCTCGAAATTGTCCTATGAACTCCGCTATCTGCCCTACTTGCTTTTCTAATTCATCAACCTTTTTGTCCCTATTTTGCATTCCCTGCGCCATAGAAGTTAGTAATTGAAAAATTTGATCATTATCTATGGACGAACCTGATTTGGGTTGTGTAGGTTGTGCTGGCTGCATAGGTGTTGTATAGAACTCCTCGTATGGCTGCCAATATCCTTCTTTTTGAATTTGTTGAGATTCCCACCACATAGAGTTTGAATGATCACTCCAATCTGAATTGTACATGTTGGAAAACAAATTGTTCCCTGATTGATTATGATCTTGATAACCCCAAGTACTGACATTCTCCCAACCTCTTTGTGGACATTGATTTGCTTGATATTCTTGCATAGAAGAAACACCAAATGTAGGGACACTTTGCATTGTGGACCCTTCGGCATACTGTGAGAACTGAGAAGTAAGATTCGCTATTTGAGCTTGAAGATTGGCAATTGCCATGTCTTGCTTCTCTAGTACTTGAAATCAAAGAAATAAAACTAAATCAAATATCAAAAGAAAAATAAACAAACAAACAGAGGGATTAGCAATTTTACTAATCCCCGGCAACGGCGCCAAAATTTGATGCGAAAATTAACTTAACACACAAATTAACCCTCTTTTGACAATTGTAGCATATGAATAAGTAGGGATCGTTTTTACACCGGGGATTAGGAGGGATTGCTAAATACTTTGAACTAACTCAAATAACTAAAATTAACCTTTAAAACACTTAACTCAACTTTAAAAGACTCAAAGCAAGTTCACAAGACTCAAAATAGGCTAAAAACACTCAAAACTGCCTAAAAACACAATATGGGCAGTTTTGAGCCTAAACACAAATTTGGACGAAATTTGGTTCTAACTTGACTCAAAATTCTTAAAAACACACTCTAAAACATATTTGAACTAATTAGACACTCTAAGACAAGTGGGGATTTGGTTTTGGACGAAAATCAAATAAACAAAACAAATATAAAAACTAGGCAGATTTGGGCAAAATTGATAGAATTAGGTGGATGGTGAGATGGCTAGGAGGTTTTTCTCCACACATGGCATACTTGCATACAACACAATCTTCAGTTGCTTATTCAATGAATTTTAAACCTCAACACCCCAAGTTAATTAGGTACGCTTAAATTAACTATCAGATTTCCCTTAGGTCATTGAATTGAATGGAATTAGCGCATTGCAATCAAATTATTCCTTAAAAGTTTTTTATATGAAAGCGCATAATAGAAAGACAATCAAAGATCATTAGGTTCTACGGAAATCATAGGTGTTGGCGAGGCATTCGTAACTATGAAAGTGCATGATACTTATGCCAAGAATTTACTTAACATAATTGTGGCCAACAATCTTAACTACTCATGAATATAAGTTCCCAACAATTAGGTGAAGTTTCCTTATACCCTAGCATCATATTTATGCATGCAAATTAAGTGTGCACTCTTAATTCATATACATAAACAAGTTTTAATTAAAACAGATAAGTAAATTGAATTCATCATTCATGAAATCACAACTGAAAGTAATCAAATCATCATGCAAATATAACCATGGTTTCGAAATTCCCCCTAGCCAAAAGGGGATTAGTTCCTCATGCTTGCAAAACAAAGAGTATTGAAATTAAACATTGAAATCATAAGAAAGATTACACCTAAATGTTCAGGAATTCCAAGATGGAATTGATGTACGGCTTGGCTCTCTTCCTCCTCCTCGCTGCGGCACCAAGTGTGTGTGGTGGAATTGGGGGTTTTGGATGGTGTTTTCTTGGTTAGAGGGATGGAGGATGGTTGATTATGGTGGTAGGGTTGTGGCAGATGTGTATGGAGGTGTATGGAGGTGTATGGAGGTTGAAGAATGTTGAATGGAGGTTGCGGCACAAGGGTTCTGAATGGTATTAAGGGGTCTACGAATTTTTGGCTGATTTTATGTTTATATAGTCCTAGGGTTAAGTAGATTAGGGTTACACTTGGCAGATTTTATGGATTAGGGCCCTAGGGTTAGACACAAGCAAGTTAAATCCACTTAGGAGAGGGTTTGGCCCAATTAGTTTCATAAAAGGATTTGTATACCCAAATCCACAAGGATTAAGGCCTAGGAAAACAGAATCCAAAAGGAAAAAGGTTTAGGAAATTCGTCCAAAATTGGGTCTTCTAGAAACTAAGTGTTTTGTGGCTGATTTTGGGTTTTCTAGAAGAAATAAAAGGGGGAAGGGTGTGGCACCCTTTTAGGGTCAGATAAGGCTTCTAGAAATTAGGGTTTTAGGTCCACTTGCAGCTAGGATTAAGGTGGAACAAGATTAGGTTAGGATAAGATAGGATAAGGTTGGATAAGGTTAGATAAGGTTTTGGATAATGTTTCCTCTTTTGAGCTGATTCCTTATCCACTTTGTCTTGAGTTTAATTTCTTCATCTTCTTATCATATTTCTAGCCTCTTGAACTCCAAATTCGTCCATCCATGTTAGCCCATATACAAGCTATCCACATAGTGCCCAAAACTGCTCCAAAATGCATCAAAATGCACTTTCTTGGTAATTTAACCCTTTGGACCTATAAACACACGAAAATGAGTTATAATACGACATTAACTAGGAAATAATAGCACAAATGCACAAGAATAAGCTATCTAAGTCGCCTAAATATGCTCCTATCAAAACACACGAAAATAGCTTAAAATACTAAAATAACTATGAACTAACAACATAAATGTAAGAAAACAAGCTAACAAAGTCGCCTAAATATGCTCATATCAAGAAGGCATTCAAACACCTCAAGGGCTTGCTTACCTCAGCATCAATCATAGTTCCACCAGATTGAAGCATACCTTTTGAGCTAATGTGTGATGCAGCAGATTATGCAATAGGAGCTGTTTTAGGCCAAAGGAAGAACAAGCAACCACATGTCATCTATTATGCATCCTGAACCTTGAATGATGTTCAATTGAACTACTCTACCACTGAAAATGAACTTCTTGCTGTTGTGTTTGCTTTAGATAAGTTTCATTCGTATTTACTTGGCACTAAAGTTGTTTATTCTGACCATGCAGCTTTGAAGTACTTATTCACCAAGAAGGAGGCCAAACCAAGGTTAATTCGTTAGATGCTCCTCCTCCAAGAGTTTGATATTGAAATTAGAGACAAGAAAGGGAGTGAAAACGTGGTTGTTGACCCCTTGAGTCGTTTGGTGTGCAATGAGGAGTCTTTACCCATCCAAGAGACATTCCCTGATGAGTAATTGTTGTCCATTAAGGTAAGTGAGCCATGGTATGCAGAGTTGGTGAATTATTTGGTGTCTAAACAAGTTCCAAGCACCCTAACCAAACTCAAGAAGGATGCACGGTTTTATGTGTGGGATGATCCATATTTGTGAAAATATTGTTCTGATCAAATTCTTCGTAGGTGTGTGCATGATTGTGAGTTTAATTTAATTTTAACTTTTTGTCACACTTATGCATGTGGGGGTCATTTTGGCACACAGCGCACAACCCTTAAGCTGTTAGAATGTGGATTTTATTGGCTTATAATCTTTAAAGATGCTAGAACTTTCTGTATGACTTGTGATCGTTGTCAAAGAATGGGCAATATAGGTGCAACGGATCAAATGCCGCAAACCCCTATGTTCAATGTTGAAATTTTTGATGTTTGGGGCATTGATTTCATGGGTCCTTTTCCTTCTTCATATGGTTTCACTTATATTTTGCTTGCAGTTGATTATGTCTCAAAATGGGTGGAAGCAAAGGCCACTCGTACTAATGATTCTAAAGTGGTTGTAGATTTCATCAAAACTAACATCTTCTCTAGATTTGTGATAGGAGCATATTTATGCTACTTAGTTATGTTGTTTCCTTGCATTTAGTTAGCTAAGTACTACTTATTATAGTGTTTTAAGTTATTTTCATGTGTTTGTAGGTCCTAATGACAAAGTTGGCAAGAAAAGGCAATTTTGAGCCTTTTAGAGCAGTTTTGGGCTTATTATGGATATCTTGTATATGGAGCAAGGTAGATGGACGAATTTGGAGTCAAAAGAGGCTAGGAACATGCTACAAAACAGAAAAGACAAGTACAAGACAAAGAAGATAAGGAAAGAGCAAGAAATACGGAAACTTATCCTAACAACCTTATCTTATCCAAACCTTATCCTATCTTATCCTAACCTAATCTTGTTCCACCTTAATTCTAGGTGCAAGTGGACCTAAAAACATGATATCTAGAAGCCTTATTTGATCCTAAAAGAGTGCCGCACCCTTCCCCCTTTTATTTCTTCTAGAAGACCCAAAATTAGCCACAAAACACATTGTTTCTAGAAGGCCTAATTTTGGACGAATTTCCCTAACCTTTTTCCTCTTCGATTCTGATTTGAATTGGCCCTTTTCCTATTGGATTTGGATTGTATAAGTGTATATCAGAAATTAATTGGACTATGAATTAATTCCCAAGCCTTGTGCAGCACCCTAGGAGCCCTAATCCTTTGTTTCTGCTAAGTCTAACCCTAATTCTGATTTCCTAGGGTTTGTCGTGCTATATATATATATATATATATATATATATATCTTAATCTTTCCGCACCCCCTTACACACCCTATGCAGCCATTCATTCTTCCATTCATTGATTCAACCACACCATACATCATACATTCAGAAACATAACTTGTGCTGCAAGAAATCTGCATCCATTGGAGACTTTTAGAATTCTTTCTTCCCTCGTTTCATTTCCATGTTTATTTTAATTTGCTTTTCAATTGTTATGAACATGTGTAACTAAGTTTTCCTTAGTTAGAGGTGAATTCAAAGCCATGGACTTACGTTTTATATGAATTAATTTCCTCCCGTTTTTGTTTCTTGAATTGTGAATGCAATTTACTTAACTAATTTATTGAGAACTTGTTCTTGTGTGTTGATTAAGGATGCATACTTAGTTTTCATGTATGAATTTGATGCTAGAGTATAAGGGAATTTCACCAAATCGTTATGAACTTATATTCACAAGTAGTAAAAATCACTAGTCATGATTGTGTTAAGTAAATTCTAGGCAAGAGTATTATGCAGTTCATAGTTACGAATGCCTAGTCAATGCTTATGGTTTTCAAAAAGCTTAATGATCTTTGATTGTATCTCTATTATGCGGTTCATGTAGGGAACTTGATAAGAATAATTTGGTTGTCGATATTCCATCCAATTCAATGAAACTAGGAAAATCTGAAAGTTAATTTGTGCTTCTCACAATTAATTTGGGGCATTGTCATTCATGGTTTAAAGGGATAATAACTGGAAATCAATTTGTGTTTCATATGTGCATGTGTGGAGAAGGACCCTCTAACTAGTCTTTTACCCATTCAATTCACCTAATTTAGTGTCTAATATGTTTAGTTTGCAATCTGATTAGTTTAATTAATTTTGTCCAAATCAATTCCCCCTTTTATTATGTGTTAGATTAGTTAGAAAAGTGTTTGAATCTGTCCAATTTAGTGTTTTCAGTCTAAGTTAGTTAAAATTCGTCCAAATAACTTGTTAGGTCTAGAATTGAGTCTTTTTGATTGTTTGTTGCTGTTTTGAGTGTTTTAAGTTAGTTTTGAGGCTATAGAGTCTAGTTTAGTGTTTTTGAGTCTTATTTGAGTTGATTAGCATCCCTAGTTAATCCCCAGTTTAGAACGATCCCTACTTGCATATATACTACAATTGTCACAAATAGGGTTTAATTTGAGTGTTGGGTTAAATCACATCAATTTGGGATGCCTAGAGTGCTCATAAGTGATGGAGGGTCTCATTTTTGTAATCGCACCATTGAGGCACTGCTCAAGAAATGTAATGTCACACATAAGGTTTCAACACCTTATCACCCTCAAACAAATGGCCAAGTTGAGGTTTCCAATAGAGAAGTCAAACAGATTTTGGAGAAGAACGTTGGGCCAACAAGAAAGGATTGGAGCTTGCGTTTGGAGGATGCATTGTGGGCATATCGTATGGCCTACAAAACACCCATTGAGATGTCCCCATTTCAGCTTGTCTATGGCAAACCATGCCATCTTCCCGTGGAATTAGAACATAAGGTGCATTGGGCTATCAAAACATTCAACATGGACATAGATGCGGCTGAATTCATAGGAAGCTTCAGTTGACTGAACTTGAAGAGATTAGGCTTGAAGCTTATGAGAATACTTGCATTTACAAGGAGAAGACCAAGGCATTCCATGACAAGATGATTCGTAGCAAAACATTCTCCATAGGGCAGAAAGTGTTACTTTTTAACTCTCGTCTTCGTTTGTTTCCTAGTAAGTTACGTTCTAAATGGATTGACCCCTTTGTTATTACTAATGTTTTTCCATGTGGTGCAGTCCAAATCCAAAGCTTAAGGAATGGCCAAGAATTCAAGGTGAATGGGCATCGTTTGAAGCCATATTATGAGAATGTTGAAGGGCGGATTGTGGAGGATGTACCCCTCCATGCCGTGGGTTCCACTAGAGTTTAAGAAGAGGTATCATCCAGCTAGAAGACGTTAAAGCAAGAGCTTTTTGGCAGGCAACCCATGCATTCAAATAAAGAAGCTCTAGGCAATCCAACAATCCACAACCAAATTTGCGTTCCTAAACTCTTCTCTTTATTGCTTTTACTTTGCCATGATAGTTGTGTTTGTTAGTTTATGTTGTTTCTTTGAATGTGAGTCTTTTTATTTGAAAGATTGAGGATAATGTTTGATTTAAGTGTTTGGGGGGGGGGGGGTGTAAACAAGCTGTTTTTGCATGATTTTCGTGAGATTTTATCACCTATCACTTCTTATGTTGTTTCTCACTGTTTTTAAGTGATTTTAGTGTGCTTTGAAGTGTTTTTATGTGTCTTGAACAGAAAATACGAAAATTTGAAAAAAAATTTGAAAACTAGTTTTGAAAACCCAAAAAGAGTTGTTTTAGAGTTGTTTTTGTGTGTTTGTTTGTCTTTGGGTAACTTCCAACACAATGATGAGGACTTGGTTTTTAATTGCATGACTATTAAAGAAAGTTACAAACATGGATGGAAGTTTGATTTGCTCTTTGGTTTATGCTTAGTTATAGTTGTTGTTTACGAATTCACATGTAATCACAAGAAAAAAAAAATCAATTTTTGTAACATGCTTGAAGGAAGGAACTCAAACTAACGCTACAACCCGAAGAGACTTGAGCCTAAACCTTGCTTGGAGAGTTATAATCTGTGGTTTATTGTTTTCTAAAGTCGTTGCATGATCTCATTATACTTTGCTTGGTTGCTACTTAGAATGCGTTTCATCACTATAGTTCCAAATACTAGAACTCATGCCCATTTCATTCAAAGCATGATATTGATTGCATAACATACAATAAGTTGAAGTTGTTTAGTTAAACCAAAGCCAAAAAGCCTAACCCTTTTGCATATGTATTGTAGGATTAACCCTTTTGAGCCTTATCTAGCCTATTTTCTTTGTTAACCACATTATCCTCACCTAGCCTAGATTAGGATTATCCATACCCTTGTTCTTAAAGGATAGTGAAGCATGACTTAAAAGGAATTCCTTTTGACTTACATATTGCAGAAAACAAGTGTAAGGGAGTTTAAAAGGGCACAACATAGAAAAAAAAAAAAAAAAAAGGAAGAAAAGTTGTGAAAAGAAAGAAAAAGAGTTAAGAAATAAGTGAGAATGAACTCACAGGTATTGGTTGATTGAAGAAAGGGTCCAAAAGTTTGAATTTGACCCTAAGTGTTGTATGAACTCTTCCCTTGTGTTAAGTTAATTTCTGCCATCAAAAGTGAATTTAAGTGTCAATTTCATTGCTTTGCTTCCTATTGCTTTAAGAACCCTTGATTATCCTTTACCTTTCCTTGTTAGCCAATACCTTAACCTCATTACAACCCCTTGACTTTTCTATCCTTATGTTATGTGTTCAATATGTGGAGTTTGAAATTGGTATGAGCATATGGAATCCATGGTTCTCATTCTAAGTAGTAGCATTCCATTCATGAGATCATATACATGTCATTGTAATAATTCCAGAAAATGCTTTCTTTGTTGTAACATATGTGAGAGCTAGTCTACATGGTTACATCAATCTTCTCACATGATGCGAAAATTAACTTAACGCACAAATTAACCATCTTTTGACAATTGTAGCATATAAGTAAGTAGGGATCGTTCTTAAACCAGGGATTAGGAGGGATTGCTAAACACTTCAAACTGACTCAAATAGATAAAACTAACCTCTAAAACACTTGACTCAACTTAAAAGACTCAAAACAAGTTCACAAGACTCAAAATAAGCTGAAAACACTCAAAACTGCCTAAAAAACACAAACTAGGCAGATTTGACTCTAAACACAAAATTGGACGAAATTTGGTTCTAACTTGACTCAAAACTCTTGAAAACACAATCTAAAACATATTCTAACTAGTTAGCCACTCTAAAATAAATGGGGATTTGGTTTTGGACGAAAATAAAACAAACAAAACAAGAAATTAAACTAGGCAGATTTGCACGAAATTGGTGGAATTAAATGGATGATGGGCTAGCTAGGAGGTCTTTCTCCACACATGGCATACCTGCATACAAAACCATCTCCAGTTGCTTATTCAATAAATCATGAACCTCAACACCCCAAGTTAATTAGGTACGCTTAAATTAACTCTCAGATTTTCCTTAGGTCATTGAATTGAATGGAATTAGCGCATTGCAATCAAATCATTCCTCAAAAGTTCTCTACATGAAAGCGCATAATAGAAAAACAATCAAAGATCGTTAAATTCTATGAAAATCATAAATGTTGACGAGGCATTCGTAACTATGAAAGCGCATGATACTTATGCCAAGAATTTACTTAACATGATTGTGACCAACAATCTTTACTACTTATGAATATAAGTTCCCAACGATTAGGTGAAGTTTCCTTATATCCTAGCATCAGATTTATGCATGCAAATTAAGTGTGCACTCTCAATTCATATACATAAACAAGTTTTAATTCAAATAGATAAGTAAATTGAATTCACAATTCATGAAATCACAACTGAAAGTAATCAAATCATAATGCAAATATAGCCATGGTTTCGAAATTCCCCCTAGCCAAAAGGGGATTAGTTCCTCATACTCGCAAAGCAAAGATTCATGAAATTAAACATTGAAAACACAAGAAAGATTACACCTAAACGTTTCATCAATTCCAGGTTGAATGGCAAGCACGGCTAGGCTTCCCTTCCTCTTCCTTGCTGCGGCACAAGTTGTGGGTGGTGGTTTTGGGGGTTTCGAATGATGTGTTCTTGTTTAGGAGGATGAATAATGGTTGATTAGGGTGGTAGAGTGCGGCAGGTTGTGTATGGAGGTGTATGGAGTGGATGAAGGATGAAAAATGGAGGCTAGGGTGTTGCGGCACAAGTTTCTGAATAGCATAACGGGGGTGTTCCGAAATTGTGGCTGAAATTATGTTTATATAGTCCTAGGGTTAGTTAGATTAGGGTTACACTTAGTAGATTTAGTGGATTAGGGCCCTAGGGTTCGGCAATAGGTGATTAAATCCACTTAGGAGGGGGTTTGGCCCAATTAGTTTCATAAAAGGATTTGTGTAACCCAAATCCACAAGGAATGAGGCCCTAAAAATCAGAATCAATCAAGGATAGGGCCTAGAGGGTGCGGCACATATTGGAGGGAAGGAGGGAATGGCTTGCAAGGCAAGGCAATGCCTTCTAGAAGGGAATAAGCGCCACCTTTGTAGGGTTTCTAGAAAGAATGAGCTTTGTGGCTGATTTGAGACTTCTAGAAGAGAATGCTTCTAGAAATAGGTTCTAGAAATATCTATTTAGGTCCCCTTGCAACTAGGATTAAGGCATGATAAGGTTAGGATAGGATAAGATGAGATAAGGTTTTGGATAATGTTGGATAAGGTTATGGATAATGTTTCCTCTTTTGAGCTAGTTCCTTATCCACTTTGTCTTGAGTTTAGTTCCTTCATCTTCTCATCATATTTCTAGCCTCTTGAACTCCAAATTCGTCCATCCATGTTGGCCCATATACAAGCTATCCACATAGTGCCCAAAACTGCTCCAAAATGCACCAAAATGCACTTTCTTGATACTTTAACCCTTTGGACCTACAAACATACGAAAATGAGTTGAAATACGACATTAACTAAGAATAGCACAAATGCCCAAGAATAAGCTAGCTAAGTCTCCTAAATATGCTCCTATCATCACATATACCTAGTGTAGGGAGTGTAGTCAGAAAGTCTGTGTGAAAATTGAGAGTAAATATAGTAAGGAATTGAGGGAATTCTCTAAGGCATGTTACTACATTCAAAATGTTGTTTTAATTGATTAAATATGAGCTAGTAAGTGGTAACTATGGTTAAGTGTTTGCTTAAGTGTAAAGAGAGCTAAAATCTGTGGGAGTAGTGTTCTTTAATGTGTCATGTTCATTGGAAATCCCTGAGGTAAATGTTGGAAGGTCTAGATTGTGTTGTGTTTGTTTGTTTTGTTTTGCTTGAGGACAAACAAAAGCTAAGTGTGGGGGAAATTGATAGGAGCATATTTAGGCGACTTAGTTAGCTCGTTTTCTTACATTTATGTTGTTAGTTCATAGTTATTTTAGTATTTTGAGTTATTTTCGTGTGTTTGTAGGTCCAAATGGCTAAAGTAGCAAGTGCATTTTGGTGCATTTTGGAGCAGTTTTGGGCTTGGAATGGATAGAATATGCTTGGAGCAAGGTGGATGGATGAAATTGAAGACCAAAGGAGGCTAGAAATCTGCTAAACAGATGGAAGAAATTAATTCAAGATTTGGAAGTAAAGAAATCAACCACATAGAAGGAAACATGTGTCAAACTTCCTTATTATAACTTTGTTTCCCTAAATCTTTCCTACATAAGTTCCAGCTGCCAAAGAAGGTCCCTAATTAATTTAGGACACTTAAATACAAGTTCTAGAAGCCTTAATCCCAGCCAAAGGGGGATGCCGCACCCACCTTACCCTTTTTCCTTCCTTGCCGTGCAAGGTGATGTGATATATAATAGCACACAAATTAAACCCACTTTTTGACAATTGTAGTATAGATATAAGTAGGGATCGTTCTAGTCCGGGAATTAGGAGGGATTGCTAATCTAATGAAAATTGACTCAAAGATATAAAAATATGCTTCAAAACACTTAAATAAACTCAAAGACTCTTAACTAAACTTATATGACTCAAAACAAACTCAAAAGACTCAAAACAACCAAATAGACTCAAACTAGACTCTAAGACTCAACTTGGACGAAAATAGGATTGGTTTTGACTCGAAATACTCAAAACCACTAATTAGGACAGATTTGACACAACTAAATAAAGGGGATTGGGTTTTTGACGAATTTAAGATAAAAACAAGTAACTAAAAGACTTAAATAGGATTTGGACGAATTTGGGAAAAACGATGGATGATTAGATAGCTAGAGGATACTTTTCCACACATGATACATTCAAACACAAATTGATTTCTAGTTGCTTTCTCAATAAACCATGAACCTCAACACCCCAGATTAACCGTGACATCACTAATTAACCCTCAGATTTTCCTTTAGTTATTGGATTGGATGACATCATTCGACAACCCAAAGCATTCTTCAAAAGTCCCCTACATGACATCATAATAGAGATACAATCAAAGATCATTACGTTCTATGAAAATCATAAGTATTGACAAAGCACTTGTAACTATGACATCATGATACTCATGCTAGGAATTTACTTAACATGATTGTGAAAACAACCTTAACTACTTGTGAATATAAGTTTGTAACGATTATGTGAAACTCCCTTATATTCTAGCACCAAATTCAAGCATGCAAATTAAGTGTGCACCCTTAATCAACAAACAAGAATAAGTCATCCATCAAACGGTTAAGTAAATTGCATTCACAATTTATGAAATCACAACTGAAATTAATGAATTCATATTGCAAATATAATCATGGTTTCAAAGTCTCCCCTAGCTAAAACAAGTTTAGCTCCTCATGTTTACAACAAAACAAAGAGAATATAAATTAAACATTGAAAACAAAGATTGAATACACCTAGAAACGGTCCAACAATCCAAGCTTGAATGACCAAAACGTCCAAGGCTTCTCCTCTCTTCTTTCTCCTTCTTTGTTGTAGCACAAGGGTGTTTGGGTATGAATTATGGTGATGGATGGATAGGTTGGATGGTGGTAGGGGGTGGATGATGGCTGAATGAATGGAGAGAATGAGGAATAATTCGAATGGATGTGTATGGATGTCTAGAGTCTCCAATATGTGCGGCAGATTACGTATATATAGAGGGAGAAAGGTTAAGGCCTTAATTAATTAATTTGGGAATGTATTAACACTCCAAATCCTCCAAGAAAAGGGTAACAAATCAAAATTCTAAGAGGAAAAGGGAAGGAAAGTTGTGGCATTGACTAGAAGAAAAGGGGAAAGAAGATATGTGGCAGATTTTGGAAGAAAAGGGTAAGAAAGTTGCGGCTCCATCTTGGACTGGGATTAGAGCTTTTAGGACATATATTTAAGTTTCCCAAATTGATTAGGAACCCCTTTTGATAGCTGGAAATTAAGTAGGAAAGATGAGGATTAGGAAAGGTTAAAGCAAAATAGGAAACCTTGGCTTAACTTTCCTACTTTGATTAGGAATCCTTATTCGACTAGGAATCCTTCTTTGATTAGGAATCCTACTTTGATTAGGAATCCTACTTTGATTAGGAATCCTTCTTTGATTAGGAATCCTAACATCTTTAAGTCTGATACCACTTGAAGGAAAAATTTTGTCCTAGCTAAGAACATGTAAGAACATTTGAATACATATGCAAACTAATAACTCTTTAAAGTAGGCATGCATTCAAAAACAATTCATAAAACCCATGACTTTCAAAGCCTAGTATATGGTGAACCATAAGACTCTTTAACAAAATTAAAGAGAATAAGAATTTAGAGATTCTTTACCCTTGAAGCTCATCCTTGATTGCACAAGGGATTCACCCAAGTGGAGGGCCTTCAAGTCACCTCCTTGCTCCTTGAATCTTCCTTGTGATTTCCTCCCTTTTAGTGCTCCTTTTCTTCTTTGAGGATTTGAGGATTTGTTCTCCAAAACACCAAAAGTTTGGTGTCTCTAAGTCTCCACACCAAAGATGTTGTGTGAAGATGAAATGGATGACTTAGGGAAGAAAGATTGCTAGATGTTCCTCCCCTAAGGTGAAATGAGAGAATAGGTTTCACCCAAATTCAATTAGAAAACCCTTAGGGTGAAATGGCTATAAAGATGTCTTTATACCACCTCACAATGGAGTGGCAAACTTGCAATTAAGCCAAGTTCACTACCCTTGAAGCTTATGGCCGGCCATATGTTGTATTTGGGCTTAATTGCCCATTTTGTTTTAGTTGTGATACAACTTAAACATAATGGGCCTTGTGGACCAAAACGTTTTTGTGCCCCGAAGCCCAAAACTAACTTAAACACCCAATACGAACGTTTCGTATAATTAATTAACTATTTAATTAATCTTGACCATTCTTCAATTAAACCATTTAATTTCTTATCCATTTCATATAATTTCTTCACTTATATCTTTACTCGGTGTACGATCCATTAGGTTCCAATTAGCGAGGTAGTGGGCGATGTTACTCTTAACGATCGATTGTGAATTGAAACCACATTTCAATTCTCCCTTAAATTAGTGTTTGCTAATCTTTAGGGCTTCCACAAACCATGGGCGACGCCTAGCAGCATGTCATGGTTACCCAAGCTAAGTAGAAGTGGTTGGAGAACCTATCCAGTTACAACTACAATGCAATACGGTCCTTCTCTAATACAATACTCTTAATCACATTGTTTAAGTGATAGTTTGTTTCATGTCTACTATCTAATGTGATACTTCTCTATATGATTCAATTGAATAAGATTTGGAACATCTTCCTTAGTCATATTCATATGCTTTGGCCAAAGACTCTCGAATCATATCTTAGAGTATTCTCCTTCCATCATGGAAGGTTAGAGATCCCTTGTTGTACATTCATATGCCTACATGACTAGATAGCTTGACCCCAACAATGCCGTGGACACTCCAATGGAATGCCGTTGACATAATCAAAGATCAAGGACCTAACCATTAGACATCAATGATGCCTCAGGTCAAAGGACTACTTTGCATATTGCAACTATTGAGTTCTCACATGACATGTATGTTCGAACTCTTGTTTGATCGTTGTTCAGTGTACTCGATTACTCTTTCGAGCACCTATGTGTTTGCCTTAGTGTCCAACACCAAATGACTTGAGACTAGTTCATACTCACGCTTGAGTCGACATAACACATACTAACCTTAGCGGATTGTCAATGCCCAATTGGCAATCCTATGGCTAGGAACGTTTTAGGAATGAACATAAGAGAAAGGTCTCGTCAATTTAACTAACTTAAATCACTTGTCTCTTAGATCAAATACATTCCTTGGATTCCCTTATTGCTTAAACACAAGATACTATAAATAGTGATTAACAATAAGCTTTGCCCTTCTATTAAACATATAAAAGTTTAACACAATAAGTATTCCAAAAAGCTATTACATCAAATGAGTGACTTTGTGGGCATACTTCCAACAATCTCCCACTTGCACTCAAAGCCATCCTCCCATGTATCTAATACCTATCTTTTCCATATGGCGGTCAAGTTGGATTTGAGACATTGGCTTCGTTAGTGGATCTGCTACGTTATCGGCTGAAGCAACTTTGAGGATGTTGACTTTCCCCTCGGCAGCATATCTTCTAATGATATTAAAGCGCCTATCAAAATGCTTGTTCTTTTGATGTGCCCTGGGTTCCTTGGCTTGAGCTATCGCCCCATTATTATCACAGTACAAAGTTACTGGTGACGTAATGGTTGGAACCACTCCAAGTTCAGTGATGAACTTCTGCATCCAGAACGCTTCTTTGCCGGCTTCAGCTGCAGCGACATATTCAGCCTCTGTCGTGGAATCAGCAATTACACTTTGTTTCTTGCTTTTCCAGCTGACAGCCCCACCATTCAGAGTGAATACATATCCGGAGTTGGAACTTCTATCATCGACGTCAGATTGGAAATCTGCGTCTGTATAGCCTTCTACTCACAACTCTGATGCTCCTCCATAAATGAGGAACATGTCCTTAGTTCTTCTTAAGTACTTAAGGACCGTCTTGACAGCTGCCCAGTGTTCTGATCCTGGGTTAGATTGATATCGACTAGTAATGCTCACAGCATATGCGATATCAGGCCTTGTGCATATCATGGCATACATGAGACTTCCTATGGCGGAAGCATAAGGAATAGTATTCATTTGCCGTATCTCTTCAGGAGTCTTAGGTTCCATGGACTTAGAAAGGTGAATTCCATGTCTCACAGGAAGAAAACCTTTCTTAGATTGTTCCATCTGGAACCTACTTAGCACCTTATCAATGTACATAGATTGGGATAATCCAATTAATTTTCTGGATCTATCACGATAGAGCTTTATCCCAAGTACATAAGATGCATCTCCTAAATCTTTCATGTGGAAGGTTTTGGACAACCACACTTTTACAGAAGAAAGTACTGCAGTGTCATTCCCGAATAGTAATATGTCATCTACATATAACACTAGGAATACAACTGCTTCCCCAACGACCTTTTGATAAACACAATTGTCGTCTTCGTTTTGAGTAAAACCAAATGATTTGATTTCAGTATCAAAACGAATGTTCCAGCTCCTGGAGGCTTGCTTAAGTCCATAAATGGACCTCTGAAGCTTGCATACCTTAGTCTTTTCAGACTTGGACACGAAACCTTCGGGTTGAGCCATATAAAGCTCTTCCTCTAGGTAGCCGTTCAGAAAGGCTGTCTTCACGTCCATTTGCCAGATTTCATAATCATGGTACGCAGCTATAGCAAGCAAAATCCGAATGGACTTAATCATGGCTACAGGAGAGAAAGTTTCTTCATAGTCAATCCCTTCTCGTTGCCTGTAACCCTTGGCTACTAGTCTAGCCTTATAAGTCTCCACGTTCCCATCAACGCCTATCTTCCTCTTGAATACCCATTTATTTCCAACAGGTACTATACCTTCTGGAGGATCTACAAGAGTCCAGACTTGATTTTGATACATGGAATCCATCTCGGATTTCATGGCCTCATGCCATCTCTTTGAATCAATGTCGGACATTGCTTCATTGTAGTCTCTAGGGTCCTCCTTTGTGTCATTGTCACCTAGAAGGTGCAATTCCGCAAAGTCATTGTCTAAGCCATACCTCCTAGGTGGCTTATTGACCCGTTCAGATCTACGTGGAGCTAGGGGTTCAGGAACAGGGTTGTCAACATGTCGTGTGCTTGTTTGTGGTTCATCATTAATCTCATTAATCTCCATCGTTTTACTTATAGTTCCTTTGAGAACAAATTGTTCCTCAAGAAACATAGCAGTTCTGGTGACAAAGATTTTCTGGTCGTCAGGATGGTAGAACTCATATCCCATAGTTTCTCTAGGATATCCCACAAAATAGCACCTTATTGATCTCGCTTCAAGCTTAGTAGCTTCAAGCTTCTTGACATATGCTTCACAACCCCAAATCTTAATGTGATTAAGACTTGGCTTTCTTCCATGCCATATCTCATAGGGCGTTTGTGAAACTGATTTGGAAGGTACTCTATTAAGCAAGTAAGCTGTTGTATATAGAGCGTATCCCCAGAATGTTACTGGTAGATCAGCGGAACTCATCATAGAACGAACCATGTTCATCAAGGTTCGATTTCTCCTTTCAGAAACTCAATTAAGTTGTGGAGTTCCCGGTGGAGTCCACTGTGATTTTATTCCACACTCTTTGAGATAATCTAGGAACTCATTACTCAGATATTCACCCCCTCGATCTGATCTTAGGATCTTTATCTGTTTCCCAGTTTGCTTCTCAACTTCATTCTTGAATTCTTTGAACCTATCAAAGGATTCTGACTTGTACTTCATAAGATACACATAGCCAAACCGAGAGTGATCGTCGGTGAATGTGATATAGTAGGAGAAGCCTCCTCTCGACGTAGTAGACATAGGTCCACATACGTCAGTGTGGATTAACCCTAGAATTTCAGTGGCACGCTCTCCTTTCCCAGTGAATGGAGATTTGGTCATCTTCCCTTTCAAACAGCATTCACAAGTACCCATCTGGTCATTACCTAATGGGCGGACATATCCGTCTTTCGACATCTTGCGAATCTTTTCAAGGTTCACATGTCCAAGTTTAAGATGCCACATCCTTTCTTGGTTAACTTCTTCTCTAGCCCTTTTGGGTTTTGAGGTATTCCCGCTTTCAATACAGTGCATCCCACTATTCGTCTCTAGGTGAAAAAGTCCCTCTATCATATTACCATGAGAGATAATACGACCGTTCAAGTATAAAGTGCAACTCATTTTGTCAAACAATACTGAGTGCCCATCTCGTAAAAGCTTAGAGATAGAAATCAAATTCTTTATACATGAAGGAAAATATAAACAATTTTTAAGTTCCAGGACTTCCCCAGAGGGTAGGTTAAGCATGTAGGTGCCTATTGCTTTTGCAGAGATTTTAGCGCCGTTCCCAACTCGCACAACAATCTCCCCATTGCGTAGTGTCTTGCTCCCTACTAGTCCCTGCATCGTATTACAGATATGTTGACTAGCGCCTGAATCAAATATCCAGGAATTGGAGCTCACTGTAAAAGCACTTTCTATGACCGAAATAGTCTCTTCAAAAGTTCGTGTCATAAGGCTCGCAATGCGCACCCTGTATTTCTTCTTCCAACGTTCATCCCTTCCACAATGAAAGCATGCTCCTTTGGATTTCTTTGCCTTCTTCTTAAGAAACCTTTTCCTTGTTTTTGCATTCTCACTCCCACTGTTCCTTTTGAAACCTTTTTCAAATTTACAGCACATGTCAATCATCTCGTTAAAAGTATGATCGAATCTATTCACTTTATAGTTTACAATAAACTTAGTGAAATCATCCGAGAGATATGCAAGGAAAAAGTCTTGGGCCATTTTGTCAAGTATAATGGTGGGTAGTATTTTAGGCATGTCGTTAACTACATAACATAACAGAAATCGTATTAGATTGTTGATTAACTACTTGATTGGGTCTTGAATCAAATAGTACCACCCACTATTTTTGGCAAACTCCACATCCCTCAATGGAATTCGAGAGTTATATTGAACTCTTAGCGGGGCATGGGAGACTCACCATTACCAAGCCCACCTCACGATGATACGATATCGGTTAGCAAAAATAATGATGAGAGAATAACACTTTACTCATTTACAACTCTTGTAAATTACCCATCTAGTTTGGCCTCTAGAGAATGTGGCCTCACGATGATACGATATCGGCACCATTGCACTTAGTTAAGTTATTCCCACCATGCTTAGTTCATGAAGGGGTTCAAGAATAGCCTCACAATGATATGATATCGGCCATCCTCGTTGCCTACACTTACCTCATCATATGTTTATGGACTCCTCCTGAATGCAAGCATGCACTTTGTACTCCCCCATGATAGGGTGAAGCCGGTGTACAAGTCACAAACGATTGGAGCCCACCACGGTGGAAGGCCTACGAAGAAATGTTCAAAACATCTCTCGTTTATCAACTTAATATTCGTTTGAGGGAGTAGTTTTGGGCTACATCAAAAACATTTTAATCATATTAAAAGAACATGGCCCTATCATAACTATTGGTCCAAGTTAATATGATTTAGTAGCATATAATACTCCCACTGTTTCGTTGAAACAAGCGAGACTATATGGAACTACTAACGAACGCATTGCATCCTCATATGGACTATATAGTCATATTAGGTTTTAGGATGATTATGAACCGTTTGATTTGATCCAACACGAGCCTTGTGTTGGACCTTGGGTTTAAGGTAGATAGTTGTTGGTTTTAGTTACGCGTTTAATCCAATTAAACCGTTATTTCCTATTAGGCGTTGGACCCAACTATTCCAATTTGCATACATATAAACAAAGAGGAATACATGAAATAATAAGAAGGGCTTATGCCCTTTTACAACACAAATAATGGGCTTATGCCCTTTACAACAACTTGAACTAATCAAATTACATTCAAATCTACATTACTTAAAACCCAAGCATTCATAATGTAAATCGGCCAATCACATAGCTCAATTATCGAGGCCTTTGGTTCATAATCACCCTTTTCTTAATTAACTAAATTAACTAAGAAAGCAACTTTAAACAATTGGTTTTTGGATCCATAGAATTGATTTAAATGGAACTAAACATAATGAAAATCCAATTCTCATTAAAGAGACAAAACAATTTTTGTTCTCATTTTATTTGGGCCATTTTGCAAAAACACAAACTTTTGGGCCAAAATACAAATACACAAAAGTATCAAAAACTTTATTTAATTGCACAAAAGCACCCCACTAGAGGGGTGGCCGGCCATAGGATAGCAACATAGAGATTTTTGATAAAAAGAATTTTGTAAGTGGATTTTGGTGGGTGAGATTAAAGATGGTGGGGATGGTTTGAAAAGAAAATATACCTTTGATATAATTAAAACCATTTAATCATTTCTTACCAACAAACATCATCCATCAACTAATATTCAAAATTATATCTTTGACATAATCATCACCCATCAACTAATAATCAAAACTTTATGTAAAACATAAAACTTTTGAATCAAAACTTCAAAACTTTTTGTTCTTGATAAGAACTTCAAGAAATATGAAGAACACACATGAAAACTCATAATAGCTCCATGGATGTTTTCTTTCATCAAAAACTCAAATTTTCACAACTCAAAAGAGGGGTAATATCCTAGGGTACTTAGGGGTTCCAAAAAGCACCTTAAAACCATTTTAACAAGCCTAACATGAACCCAAAAAATCACCCTTTGAATTTGGCCGAAAATCCCAAAACACTTGGCACCAACTTTTAGTTCCATTATTCATGCTTTAATGAAATACATCTACAACATTTGAGATGCTAAATTTTCAAGTAAAATTTATATTCAAAGCAAGAACAAAGCTTGTAACATTTACAACACTTAAATCACAAAATATGAAAAATCACAAAACCCAAAAGGATCCACCATAAACTAGGCCTAGGCTCTGATACCACTTGAAGGAAAAATTTTGTCCTAGCTAAGAACATGTAAGAACATTTGAATACATATGCAAACTAATAACTCTTTAAAGTAGGCATGCATTCAAAAACAATTCATAAAACCCATGACTTTCAAAGCCTAGTATATGGTGAACCATAAGACTCTTTAACAAAATTAAAGAGAATAAGAATTTAGAGATTCTTTACCCTTGAAGCTCATCCTTGATTGCACAAGGGATTCACCCAAGTGGAGGGCCTTCAAGTCACCTCCTTGCTCCTTGAATCTTCCTTGTGATTTCCTCCCTTTTAGTGCTCCTTTTCTTCTTTGAGGATTTGAGGATTTGTTCTCCAAAACACCAAAAGTTTGGTGTCTCTAAGTCTCCACACCAAAGATGTTGTGTGAAGATGAAATGGATGACTTAGGGAAGAAAGATTGCTAGATGTTCCTCCCCTAAGGTGAAATGAGAGAATAGGTTTCACCCAAATTCAATTAGAAAACCCTTAGGGTGAAATGGCTATAAAGATTTCTTTATACCACCTCACAATGGAGTGGCAAACTTGCAATTAAGCCAAGTTCACTACCCTTGAAGCTTATGGCCGGCCATATGTTGTATTTGGGCTTAATTGCCCATTTTGTTTTAGTTGTGATACAACTTAAACATAATGGGCCTTGTGGACCAAAACGTTTTTGTGCCCCGAAGCCCAAAACTAACTTAAACACCCAATACGAACGTTTCGTATAATTAATTAACTATTTAATTAATCTTGACCATTCTTCAATTAAACCATTTAATTGCTTATCCATTTCATATAATTTCTTCACTTATATCTTTACTCGGTGTACGATCCATTAGGTTCCAATTAGCGAGGTAGTGGGCGATGTTACTCTTAACGATCGATTGTGAATTGAAACCACATTTCAATTCTCCCTTAAATTAGTGTTTGCTAATCTTTAGGGCTTCCACAAACCATGGGCGACGCCTAGCAGCATGTCATGGTTACCCAAGCTAAGTAGAAGTGGTTGGAGAACCTATCCAGTTACAACTACAATGCAATACGGTCCTTCTCTAATACAATACTCTTAATCACATTGTTTAAGTGATAGTTTGTTTCATGTCTACTATCCAATGTGATACTTCTCTATATGATTCAATTGAATAAGATTTGGAACATCTTCCTTAGTCATATTCATATGCTTTGGCCAAAGACTCTCGAATCATATCTTAGAGTATTCTCCTTCCATCATGGAAGGTTAGAGATCCCTTGTTGTACATTCATATGCCTACATGACTAGATAGCTTGACCCCAACAATGCCGTGGACACTCCAATGGAATGCCGTTGACATAATCAAAGATCAAGGACCTAACCATTAGACATCAATGATGCCTCAGGTCAAAGGACTACTTTGCATATTGCAACTATTGAGTTCTCACATGACATGTATGTTCGAACTCTTGTTTGATCGTTGTTCAGTGTACTCGATTACTCTTTCGAGCACCTATGTGTTTGCCTTAGTGTCCAACACCAAATGACTTGAGACTAGTTCATACTCACGCTTGAGTCGACATAACACATACTAACCTTAGCGGATTGTCAATGCCCAATTGGCAATCCTATGGCTAGGAACGTTTTAGGAATGAACATAAGAGAAATGTCTCGTCAATTTAACTAACTTAAATCACTTGTCTCTTAGATCAAATACATTCCTTGGATTCCCTTATTGCTTAAACACAAGATACTATAAATAGTGATTAACAATAAGCTTTGCCCTTCTATTAAACATATAAAAGTTTAACACAATAAGTATTCCAAAAAGCTATTACATCAAATGAGTGGCTTTGTGGGCATACTTCCAACATCAATTTCGTCCATTCCTTTTGCTCCAAGCATATGCTATCCATTCCAAGCCCAATTTTGCTCCAAAATGCACCTTTTTGCTTCCTTAGCCATATGAACCTAAAAACACACGAAAATAGCTTAAACTACTAAAATAACTATGAACTAACAACATAAATGTACGAAAACAAGCTAACTAAGTCGCCTAAATATGCTCCTATCACAAGGGAAACCACATTCCCTTTCCTATTCTTCCTTGCCGCAAATCCCTTCTCTTTTTCCCTTAGGATTCTGACTTTAATTCTCCTTTTCCTTGTGGGTTTGGGGTCCAATTCTTTCCTAGACCATTTAATTAAAGTTAAGATCATTTCCCTCAGATATATACCCTTTTCCGTGGCTTTACACACATCCATTCATTCATATAGACAATTTCAGCTATCATTCATCCCTCTCGTCACCCATAGCCGCATCCTTCCTTTAAAATGTCACCTATACACACTTCCACACCCTATCATCCATCATACTTCCCTACCATTCATCAATCATTCACCATAACACACCAAAACCCAATTTCACACCCTTACACCCTTGTGTTGTAGCCTAGCAAGGAAGAAGGAAAGGAGAGGCAACCTTGAGGCAACCTTGGACGTTTTTGGCTATTCAAGTTGGATTGTTGGAACGTTTTTAGGTGTAATCTATCTTTTGTTTTCAGTGTTTAATTTAAATTCTCTTTGTTTTGCTGTGAACATGAGAGGCTAAACTTGTTTTAGCTAGAGCAGACTTTGAAACCATGATTATATTTGTGATATGAATTGATTACTTCCAGTTGTGATTTCATAAATTGTGAATGCAATTTACTTAACCATTTGATTAAGAACTTATTCTTGTATGTTGATTAAGGAGGCCTACTTAGTTTGCATGCTTGAATTTGATGCTAGAATATAAGGGAGTTTCACATAATCGTTACAAACTTATATTGACAAGTAGTAAAGGTTGCTGGTCAGAATCATGTTAAGTTAAATTCCTGGCATGAGTATCATGATGTCATAGTTACGAATGCCTTGTCAATGCTTATGATTTTCACGAAACTTAATGATCTTTGCGTGTGTCTCTATTATGTAGTTCATGTAGGGAACTTGGGAAGAATAATTTGGTTGCCGATGCATATTCCATCCAATTCAATGATTTAAGGAAAATCTGAGGGTTAATTAGTGATGTCACTGTTAATTTGGGGTGTTGAGGTTCGTGGTTTATTGAAAAGCAACTGGAAATCAATTTGTATGCAAGTGTGTCATGTGTGAAAAAGGACCCTCTAGCTAGCTTATCACCCATCCATTCACTCAATTTCGTGCCAAACTTTGTTTAAGTCTTTAAGTTACTTGTTTTTATTTTTAATTCGTCAAAAAACCCAATCCCCTTTACTTTGTTGTGTCAAATTAGTTAGAATCTGTCCAAATTGTGTTTTTAAGTATTTTGAGTCAAAACCAATTCAATTTTCGTCCAAAGTCCTAGAGTCTGTTTTGAGTCTATTTGATTGTTTTGTGCTGTTTTGAGTCTTTTTAGCTTGTTTTGAGTCATATAAGTCTAGTTAAGAGTCTTTGAGTTTATTTAAGTACTTTTAAGCTTAGTTTTGTATTCTTGAGTCAGTTTTTATTAGATTAGCAATCCCTCCTAATTCCTGGCCTAGAACGATCCCTACTTACATCTTTACTACAATTGTCAATAAGAGGGTTTAATTTGAGTGCTATTATTCATCACATCAACATTTACGAATTCACATGTAATCACAAAGAAAAAAAAAATCAGTTTTTGTAACATGCTTGAAGGAAGAAACTCAAACTAACGCTACAACCCTGAGAGACTTGAGCCTAAACATTCTTTGGAGAGTTATTAATGTTGATGTTTTTGTTTTCTAAAGTTGTTGCATGATCTCATTGTTCTTTGCTTGGTCGCTACTTAGAATGCGTTTTATCACTATAGTTCCAAATACTAGAACTCATGCCCATTTCATTCAAAGCATAAAATTGATTAGCATCACAAATAATAAGATGAAGTTGTTTAGTTAAACCAGAGCCAAAAAGCTTTACCCTTTGCATATATATTGTAGGTTTAAACCCTTTGAGCCTTATTTAGTCTATTTTCTTTGTTAACCACATTATCCTTACCTAGCCTAGAATAGGACTATCCATACCCTTATTCTTAAAGGATAGTAAAGCATGACTTAGAGGGAATTCCTTTTGATCTAAAAATTGCAGAAAAACAAGTGTTGGGGAAGGATTTTTTGTGGGAATCTAGGAGGATGGATGATTTATGTGCCAAAGAAAAGAATAGGGCATGAGAAAAAAATAAACAAAAAAAAAAAAAAGAAAAAAAACGTGAAAAAGAAGAAAAAGTTGAAGAAAAGAAAGAAAAGGAGTTGAAAATAAGTGAGAATGAACTCACAAGTGTTGATTGTTGAAGAAAGGGTCCAAAAGTTTGAATTTGACCCTAAGTTTTGTGTGAATCTTCCCTTGGTGTTCAAAGTTGATTTCTGCATTGAAAAGTGAATTCTAAGTGTTTATTTCATTACTTTGCTTACTATGCTTTAAGAACTTTTGTTTTTCCTTACCTTTCTTTGTTAGCCAATACCTTAGCCCCGTTACAACCCTTATACTTCTATCTTGATTATTATGTGTTTCAATATGTGGAGTTTAAAATTGGTTTGAGCATATGGTATCCCTGGTTCTCGCGTCTAAGTAGTGGCATCCCATTCATGAGATCATATACATGTTAATAATTCCAGAAAGTGCTTTCTTTGTTGTAACATATGTGAGCATTAGTCTACATGTTTACATCAATCTTCTCACATATATCTGGTATAGGGAGTGTAGTCAGAAAATCTGTGTGAAAATAGAGTGTATCCAGTGAGGAATTGAGGAAATTCTCTAAAGCATGTTACTACATTCAAAATCATGTTTTTTTTATTAAATGCGAGCTAGTAAGTGGTGACTACGGTTAAGTGTATGCTCAAGAGTAGGGATAACTAAAATCTAAGTGAGTGGTGATCTTGATGTGAAAATTACTTAACACACAAATTAAACCCTCTTCTTGACAATTGTAGTAGATATGTAAGTAGGGATCGTTCTTAAACCGGGGATTAGGAGGGATTGCTAAACACTCTAAACTGACTCAAAATCGTAAAAACAAAGTTTAAACACTAAACTAGACTCAAAGAATGCAAAACTAAACTATAAAGCACCAAAACAAACCAAAAGACTCAAAACAGCAAATTAACACTCAAAACTGCCTTAAAAACACTTTCTGGGCAGTTTTGAACACTATACTCAATTTTGGACGAAATTAAGTTATCACTTGACTCAAAACACTTAAAAACATCAACTAAATTGATTTCTAACTAATCCAACACTTTAAATTAATGGGGGAATTGGTTTTGACGAAAATTAAATAAATTAAGACAAGGACAATGAAAACAGATTCTTTAGACTAAATTGGGTGAATTGATGAATGAT
Organism: Pyrus x bretschneideri; assembly: GCF_019419815.1. Taxonomy (NCBI): domain Eukaryota; kingdom Viridiplantae; phylum Streptophyta; class Magnoliopsida; order Rosales; family Rosaceae; genus Pyrus; species Pyrus x bretschneideri. The sequence goes on along the minus strand of NW_025999821.1, from coordinate 461,041 downwards.
GAGTTAACTAAAGGGTTCTTCTCCACACATGATACACTTGCATTCAAATTGATTTCCAATTGCTTCTTTCAATAAATCATGAAACTCAATACTCCAAGTTAACCGTGAACAACACTTTTTTAACTTTCAAGTTTTCCTTAAGTTATTGAATTGGATGGGAATGCGCATACAACAACTCAAAACATTCTCTAAAAGTCCCTTACGTGAAAAGCACAATAAAGGTACAATCAAAGATCATTAAGTTTCATGAAAACTATAAGTATTGACGAGGCAATTGTTACTATGAAAAGCATGAAACTTTTGCCAAGAATTCACTTAACGCGATCGTCGATAAACGACCTCCACTACTAGCAAATATAAGGTTATAACTATTAGGTGAAATTCCCTTATATTTTAGCTTCAAATCCCTGCATGAAAAACTAAGTGGCCACCTTAATCAACACACAAGAATGAGTTATCAATCAAACAGTTAAGCAAATTGAATTCACAACTTATGAAATAACAATTGGATGTAATCAATTCATCTTGCAAGCATAATCATGGTATTGAATAGCCCCCTAGCCAAAAGGCTTAGTTCCTCATGTTCACAAAACAAAGGAAAACAGATTTATACATTGTAAATATAAGAAAGAGAACACCTAAATACTCCAACGATCCAATGTTGAATAGCTAGAATCTTCAAGCACTCTTCTTCCTCTCCTTTGCTACGGCACAAGAGGTTTTGGGGAGTTTAGGGGGTTATGGATGATGTAGAATGATGGATTTAGGTTTGGGATGGATGTAGGGGACGGCAAGGGTTGGTTTTGGGCAGAAAATATGGAGAATGATGAAGTATGGATGTGTTAGAGGGATGGGATGATTTTCTGGCGTGAATGGTGAATGAATGAACCTCTTGTGGCTACAACAAGGAAGTTTATTTATAGGATTTCAAGAATTAAAACCCTAGGTTATTTAGGTAATCAGAATTTAAGTCAAAAGCTTTTAGAAATAGGAAATCAAATCAGAAATTTAAAGGAAACAAGCTAAAAGCTGCGGCAAGGGCATAAAACACAAAAGGAATGTGTTTTAATGCAAGGAAATAGGAAAGAACCATCTCCCTTGCACGGCAAGGAAGAGGAAAGGTCAAGGGAGGTGCGGCTGTGATATAAGAAAGGTTTAAATGTCCTAAAACTAAAGGAAACAAGGTTCCCTTGCACGGCAAGGGATGATGATAAAGGGAAAGTTTGACATGGTGCACGGCAAGGAAGAGGAAAGGTCAAGGGACCTTTGTTTTGTGTACTAGAATGCATATGAAGTCTTCAAAGTTTTTGGGACATAAGGACAATTAGAATTTAGGAAATGTCAAACCATGATAGGAAACCTTGGGCTTAACTTTCCTACTTCAAGTAGGAAACCTTCTTTGGCTAGGATTCCTCATTTGATTAGGAATCCTCTTGTGATTAGGAATCCTAACTCCATTAGGTCTTCAATTTCGTCCATTCCTTTTGCTCCAAACATAAGCTATCCATTCCAAGCCCAATTTTGCTCCAAAATGCTCCAAAATGCACCTTTTTGCTTCCTTAGCCATATGAACCTAAAAACACACGAAAATGGCATAAAGGACTAAAGTAACTAAGAAAACACAATGTAAATGCATGAGAACAAGAAGTCGCATAAATATGCTCCTATCAAATTCCCCCACACTTAGCTTTTGCTAGTCCTCGAGCAAAACAAATAAACAAAACGAAACAAAACAAAACAAACAAAAGACAATCTAAACCTTCCAACGTTGCCTCAGGGATTTCTAATGCACATGACATGTTAAAAATTCATTATCTCCACAGATTTTAGTCATCTTCACACTTAAGTACATTCTTAATCATAGTCACCACATACTAGTTCATAATTAAGCATTTAAAACCATGTTTTGAATGCAGTAACATGCCTTAGAGAATTTGCTCAATTCAAGATATGCACTCAATTTTCACTCAGATTTTCTAACTACACACCCTAATCTAGTTATATGTGAGAAGATTGATGTAAACATGAAAATGAACACTCACATATGTGTATCACAAAGAAAGCAATTTCTGGGGTTAATAAGCATGTTTAGATATGATCTCATGAATGGAATGCTACTACTTAGACGCGAGAACCAGTGACACCATATGCTCATACCAAATTCAAACTCCACAAATTGAAACACATAACACTCAAGATTGAAGTCAAGGGTTGTAATGGGGCTTGAGGTATTGGTTAACAATGGAAAGATAGAGGAAAACAAAGGTTCTTAAAGCAATAGGATGCAAAGTAATGAAATTGAGACTTAGAACTCACTTTAAAACACAGAAATCAACTTTTAACACAAAGGGAAGATCTAGCAACACTTAGGGCCATATTCAACATTTTGGACCCTTTCTTCAACTACCACAAAACATATGAACTTATTTCCATTTATTTCATACTCTTTTTTCTTTCTTTTCACAACTTTTTCTTTTCTTTTTCCACGAATTTTCTTTTTTTTTCTCTCTCTCTTTTTTTTTTCTTTCCACCCGTGCCTATGGCACACTAACTCACTTAAGAAATACATCCCCCACACTTGTTTTCTGCCATACATTAATCAAAAGGAGTTCAATCTGAGTCATGCTTCACTATCCTTTAAGAACAAAGGTATGGATGGTCCTAATCTAGGCTAGGTGAGGATAATGTGGGTTAACAAAGAATGTAAGCTTCACAAGGCTCAACGGGGTTAACTTAAACATATAATGAAGTAGGATACACGGCAATTTGGCTTTGGTGGTGGTCACTACACAACTTCTTCTTGAATATGTGTTATGCAAATCAATAACATGCTTCGAATGAAATAGGCATGAGTTCTAGCATTTGGGACTATATGATGAAACGCCTTCTAAGTAGTAACCAAGCAAAGAATAATGAGATCATGCAACGACTTTAGAAAACAATAATGCACAGATTTTAACTCTCCAAATAACGTTTAGGCTCAAGTCTCACAAGGTTGTAGCGTTTGTTTGAGTTCCTTCCTTCAAGCATGTTATAAAAACTAATTTTTCTTTTATGATTGCACGTGAAGTCATACATTATAACCATAACCAAGCATATACCAAGAGTAAATCAAACTTTTCTCCATGTTTATAACTCTTTCTTGGACCGTATTTTAAGTTCAATTTCGGCTAATAAAATGCTTCCCTCAGTTGTGCAGCCACCTACACTTGAACTTAAGCCGTTGCCTAGTCATTTGAAGTATGTTTTCTTGGGCGAAGATGAGACATTGCCCGTCATTATCTCATCCTCACTCACGGCACAAGAAGAAAACAAATTGGTGCAAGTGCTTAAAGAGTACAAAACGGCAATTGGATGGACATTGGCCGACATAAAGGGAATTAGCCCTACTACGTGCATGCATCGCATACTTCTAGAGGAGGGGTCCAAAACATCTCAAGAGGCTCAACGCCGTCTAAACCCTCCGATGATGGAAGTTGTGAAGAAGGAGATAATCAAGCTTTTGGATTGTGGAGTAATCTATTCAATCTCGGATAGTAGGTGGGTTTCGCCCGTGCAATGCGTTCCAAAGAAATCCGGAGTAACTGTGGTTGCAAATGCCAAGAATGAGCTTGTTCCTACGCGCATTCAAACTGGTTGGAGGGTGTGTATCGACTATAGGAAGCTAAACGCCACCACGAGGAAAGATCACTTCCCATTGCCGTTCATTAACCAAATGCTTGAGAGGTTAGCCGGTTATGCTTTCTATTGTTTTCTTGATGGTTATTCCGGTTATAATCAAATTGTCATTGCACCCGAGGACCAAGAAAAAACCACTTTCACATGCCCTTTTGGTACATTTGCATATTGTCGCATGCCTTTTGGTTTATGTAATGCACCTGCCACATTTCAAAGATGCATGATGAGCATATTTTCCGATTATGTTGAGAAAATAATTGAAGTTTTTATGGATGATTTCAGTGTCTTTGGAGATTCCTTTGATGGTTGCTTGCATAATCTAAGTTTGATTCTAAAACGTTGTGTTGAAACTAACCTTGTTCTTAATTGGGAAAAATGTCATTTCATGGTTAAACAAGGCATAGTTTTAGGTCATATCATCTCTAAAAACGGCATTGAAGTTGATAAGTCAAAGATAGATCTTGTACGTCACTTACCCTCTCCGACTTCGGTTAGAGAGGTTCGTTCGTTTCTTGGCCATGCAGGTTTCTATCGTCGGTTTATCAAAGATTTCTCAAAAGTTGCACAACCTCTTTGCCGCCTCCTACAAAAAGACGTGGCGTTTGAATTCACTAAGGAGTGCACGGCATCATTCAACCAACTCAAGGAGTTGTTGACCACGACACCCATTATTGTTCCCCCGGATTGGAGCCTCCCGTTCGAGCTTATGTGTGATGCGTCTGATAGGAGCATATTTATGCACCTTAGTTTAGCTTGTTCTTGTGCATTTATAGTGTTTTTCCTTAGTAAAGTAGTCTTTTAAGCTAGTTTTATGTATTTTCAGGTTTTAAGGGCAAAGTATGCAAAAGGATGCATTTTGGAGCCTTCTGGAGCAAATTAGAGCTTGGAATGGACATCATATGCTTGGAGCCAAGAGGATGGACGAAATTGAAGACTTGAAGATGATGATTCCTACTTGAGCAAGGTTTCCTAGTTGAAGTAGGAAAGTCCCTAATGAAAATGGGTTTCCTAGTTGAAGATGGATTCCTAGAAGAATGAAGATTCCTATTCAAATAAGGTTTCCTACTTGAAGTAGGAAAGTCAAAATCCAAATGGTCTTAAGTGAAGCAACAAAGAAGTTTTCCAAGTCCAAGAAGGAAAAGGAGTCCAAGATGAAGAAGGAATGATGAAGACAAGGTTTCCTAATCCTAATAGGCAAAGTTTCCAAGTACAATGAGGAGACCTTATCCATTTAGGGCACCTTATCCATTTAGGACACCTTATCCTAATCCTATAGGGATGCCATGCACTTTACCTTATCTTGGAGGGTTTCTAGGAGCCTTAGAAACCCTATCCTATCCTTGCCGTGGGTTTTATCCAATTCCCCTTAGTTTTAGGCTTTCTAGAAGCCCTAAACATTATCCCTAAGCCTTGCCGCACCCTTATCTCTTTTTCCCTACAAATTTGGCACTTAAATCATGATTCTAGGAACCTTATCTTAGCTCCTACAAAGGTGGCACCCAAACCCTTCTAGAAATCTGATTTCCCTTGCCTTGCAAGGCATTCTAGAAGCCTTATCACCTTATCCCTTACCTGCCGCACCTAGGAAGCATTATCCCTCTCTATTTCTGATTTCTAAGCCTATTTCCTAGTGGATTTGGGTTATTCAAGTCCATATTTGATTACCCTAGGGTTTTAAGTGCCTATATATACTCATATTAACCCCTAGATCAGATCACCACCTCTCATACACATTCATTCACTCCAGAAATTCGTCCAAACCTTTCTACACCCTTGCCGCAGCCACCAAACACCTTTCTCCCTAGTTTTAGACCTTTGCCGCACCATCCCCTTCCCCTAAACACTACTACATCCCTCCATAACCATACATCCATACACCTAAGGCCCTAAAACCTGTCCCTAGACCCTTGCCGCACCAAGGAGGAGGAGAAGGAAGCTCGGAAGTTCATGCAATTCAAGTTCGCGTCGCTGGAATTTCTAGGTGTTTCTTTTCCTTTGATTTCAATGTTTAATTTCAATTCTCTTTGTTTTGTGCGTATGAGGAACTAAACCCCCCCCTTGGCTAGGGGGGGATTCGAAACACATGTGTATGCTTGCAATATGATTTGATTACTTCTAATTGTGTTTCATAAGTTGTGAATTCAATTTACTTATCTATGTGAATTACATTGATTTGTGTAAGTTGGTTGAGAGTGCACGCTTGATTTTCATGCATAAATTGGATGCTAGGATATAAGGAAATTTCACCTAATCGTTATGGAATTATATTCACAAGTAGTAAAGGTTGATGATCTCAATCGCGTTAAGTGAATTCTTGGCATAAGTTTCATGCAATCATAGTAACAAGTGCTTCGTCAATGCTTATGGTTTTCATAGAACTTAATGATTCTTGCTTGTATCTCTATTATGCAATCATGTAGGGGACTTGTGGGGAATGTTTTGGGTTGTCGTATGCAATCATCCAATTCAATAACGTTAGGAAAATCTGAGGGTTAATTTAAGCGAACCTAATTAACTTGGGGCGTTGAGAATTCATGGTTTATTGAAAAGCAATTAGAAATCGTTTTGTGTGCAAGTATAACATGTGTGGAGATGAACCCCTTAGCTAGCTTCCCATCCATTCAATTTCATCAAATTCGTTTTTACAATCTGTTCTAATTCAAAAAGTTTGTTTTGTTTTTAAATTCGTCCAAAACCAATCCCCCTTTACTTTGTTGAGTCATAGTAGTTAGAAATCACTTTAGTTTGTGTTTTTAAGTGTCTTAGGTCAAGTTAAAACCAATTTTCGTCCAAAGTTGTGTCTAGTGTTCAAAACTGCCCAGATTGTGTTTTTAAGGCAGTTTTGAGTGTTTTGGTGCTGTTTTGAGTCTTTTGGTTTGTTTTGGTGTTTTAAAGTTTAGTTTTGCATTCTTTGAGTCTAGTATAGTGTTTTAAACTTGTTTTTACGTATTTGAGTCAGTTTCCAAGTGATTAACAATCCCTCCTAATCCCCGGTCCAGAACGATCCCTACTTACATTCTTCACTACAATTGATAAAAAGAGGGTTTAATTTGTTTGCGTATAATTCTCACATCAGCGTCTGATTATGCTTTAGGGGCTGTTTTGGGACAAAGAAAGGACAAGAGGCCGCATGTCATCTACTATGCCTCACGGACGTTGAACGATGCCCAGTTGAACTACTCCACTACGGAAAAAGAACTTCTTGCCGTTGTCTTTGCTTTAGATAAATTTCGATCATATCTAATTGGTACTAAAGTAATTGTTTTCACTGATCATGCAGCTCTAAAGTACTTGCTCACCAAAAAGGAGGCCAAGCCCCGGCTAATTCGGTGGATGTTGTTACTTCAAGAGTTCGACATCAAGATTCGTGACAAGAAGGGAAGTGAAAACGTGGTGGCTGACCACCTAAGCCGAATGGTGCATAATGAGGAGTCCCTACCCATTGCAGAGACATTCCCCAATGAACAATTGCTGTCCATAAAGGTTAGTACACCTCGGTATGTCGATATAGTTAATTTTTTGGGGTCAAAACGTATTCCAAGTGAGTTCAATAGGCACCAACGTGACAAACTTAGGCATGATGCACGGTTTTATGTATGGGATGATCCATACTTATGGAAATTTTGTCCCGATCAGATTATACGTCGTTGTGTGCATGATTCTGAATGTCATTCAATTTTGAGTTTTTGTCATACATATGCATGTGGAGGGCACTTTGGCACACAACGCACGGCCCTCAAAGTGTTACAATGTGGATTTTATTGGCCTAGTATTTTTAAGGATGCTAGAACGTTTTGCTTAACATGTGATAAATGCCAAAGAATGGGTGGTATTAGTGCAAAGGACCAAATGTCGCAGGTTTCTATCCTAAATGTTGAAATTTTTTATGTTTGGTGTATTGACTTTATGGGTCCCTTTCCGTCATCATATGGTTTTATGTATATTTTGCTTGCGGTTGATTATGTGTCGAAGTGGGTGGAAGCAAAAGCCACCCGGACTAATGATTCTAAAGTGGTTGCAGATTTTATTAGAACTAACATTTTTGCAAGGTTTGGCATGCCACGAGTGATCATTAGTGATGGAGGGTCCCATTTTTGCAACCGGACCATTGAGGCATTATTGAGGAAATACAGTGTCAACCATAGGGTTTCTACACCTTACCATCCTCAAACAAATGGCCAAGCCGAGGTTTCCAACCGAGAGATCAAGCAAATCCTAGAAAAGACCGTTGGGCCAACAAGAAAGGATTGGAGTTTACGGTTAGATGATGCACTTTGGGTGTATCGTACGGCATACAAAACCCCCATTGGGATGTCCCCTTTTCGACTTGTCTATGGCAAGGCGTGCCATCTTCCCGTGGAGTTGGAGCATAAAGCTCTTTGGGCCGTCAAGAAGTTCAACATGCACTTAGATGAAGCGGGAAGCCATAGGAAATTCCAATTGAATGAGCTTGATGAAATACGGCACGAGGCGTACGAGAATGCAAGCATTTACAAGCAAAAGACCAAAGCTTTCCAAGACAACATGATCCGTGGGAAATCCTTCTCCATTGGGCAGAAAGTGCTATTGTTCAATTCCCGTTTACGTTTGTTTCCCGGTAAGTTACGTTCCAAGTGGATTGGACCGTTTGTTATTACTAATGTTTTTGTTCATGGTGCAGTCCAAATCCACAGCTTGAAAACGAGACATGAATTTAAGGTGAACGGGCATCGTTTGAAGGCCTATTATGAGAACTTTGTGGAGCACACCGTGGATGACACCCTCTTGGGTGCCGTGGGCTCCAATCTGGAGTGATTGGGTTCTTCGTCCGGCTGTACGACGTTAAAGCAAGCGCTACTTGGGAGGCAACCCATGCATTCAACAAAGGAAGACCTAGAAAGCACTCCAATTCCAGATTTGCGTTCCTAAACTCTTCTCTTTGTTGCTATTTCGTTTCTGCCATGTTAGGTTGTTTAGTTGTTATTTTGTTTGTTTGTTTGTTAATTGTGTGAGTCTATGCTTGAAACATTGAGGACAATGTTTGATTTAAGTGTGGGGGGGGGGGGGGGTAACTAAAGTGTTTTGATGCAAATTCGTAGGGTTTTATCCACCATAACTTCTAATGTTGTTTCTTGCTGTTTTTAAATGTTTTAGTGTGTTTTGACTTAAAAATTCGAAAATCCCATAAAAATTTGAGAAATTGTTTCAAAAAACCCAAAAAGAGTTGTTTTAAAGTTGTTTTTGTGTGTGTGTTTGTGTCTTAGGGTACCTTCCAACACAATGATGAGGATTTGGTTTTTAATTGCATGACTATTAAAGAATGTTGTAAACATGGCTGGAAGTTGATTTGTGCTTTGGTTTATGCTTGGTTATGGTTATAGCTTATGAATTCACATGCAATCACAAAGGAAAAAGAAAGTTTTTGTAACATGCTTGAAGAAAGAAACTCAGACTAACGCTACAACCCTGAGAGACTTGAGCCTATAACGTTCTTTGGAGAGTATAATCTGTGATTTCTTGTTTTCTAAAGTCGTTGCATGATCTCATCATTCTTTGCTTGGTTACTACTTGGAATGCATCTCATTATAGTTCCAAATACTAGAACTCATGCCTATTTCATTCAAAGCATGGTATTGATTGCATAACATACAATAAGATGAAGTTGTTAGTCAAGCCAGAGCCAAAAAGCCTATCCCTTTTCATATGTATTGTAGGATTAACCCTCTTGAGCCGTTTCAGAGACTATTTTCTTTGTTAGCCACATTATCCTCACCTAGCCTAGATTAGGACTTTCCATACCTTTGTTCTTAAAGGATAGTGAAGCATGATAAGTCACATTTTGCATGCATTTATATCTTCCATATTTGGCGTCTTTGTGATGTTTTGGATTAAACTAGTTGCATTTTACATTATTTGGTGTTAATGTGCAACCAAGTGTGTAATAAGATCAATTGGAAGGCAAATGAAGCAAAAACACGCCTTTTGGTAGCTGAGCATTATTCCAAACGTGGTAAGGATTCTTGGGAGTTAATTTGAAGTCCAAATGAGGAATCTAGGACTAATGTGGCTGCTGAAATTCAGGAGAAGATGTGTTAGGAAAGTGGTGCATTGGAGTCACATTGGGTGGTTCTAAACAAGGCAAAAACATTCGGACACCTTGCTTATTCCACATAACTTGTGCCGTGTATTCCCTTGCCTTGTCCAGCTCCCTTTTGCACCAAAAACATCCACTCCCATTAATTAAACCATTCAGCCACTTTTACACCAACATCACACACCATGCCGTGCATTTTCATCCCTTGTTCCAGCTTGGTACAACCAATTCCAGGTTGTCCACTCCCTTGTTGCAGACATTGCACATGCATCTTTGATTAAATAAACCACATACATGCATATTATCCTAGTGCCGTGCATCCACCATCCCAGAAATCCACCCATTCCATGCAGTTCCAGCTCACATTATGCCATTCCAGCTCCCTCTTGCCCATGCCGTGCACTTTCATACCCTTTCCAGATTTGTACACCCAATTCTAGGTTGTCCATTTCAGCTTTGCAGCCAATACACATGCATGTTCAATTAAAATAGCCATATGCATGCATATTCCCCTGGTGCCGTGCATCCACCACCCCAGAAACCCACTCATTCCAGCTCACTTATGCAACTCTAGCTCACATGTGCAATTCCAGCTCCATTCTTAATGATGGCAATGACATTTCCCTTCTATAAAAACCGTGCAAAATGACTTCTCTGGGGTCCTTCCATCATTCCATCATTTCACACATTCTAGCCGCTCCATCTCTATCCATTTGCTCTTCCATTTGCAGAAAACATCCAACCTTAAGCCGATCCATTTCATTTACATCACACTTGGAGAACCAACACCGAAGGCCACTCTTAAAGGATTTCGACATCAGTTTTGCTTCAAGGGTTTCTTCTTATTAATTCTATGTTCACTCATGTTATTTATTATTATGTCAAACCTTTTGTAAACATGAAGTGTAACTAATCTCTCTCTAGGGATTCGATGTAGCCTTGCAAGATTGCCATGTAATTAATTCAGAATTCTCAGTTAGTCTATCTATTTCTTGTTTCATTCTCTGATTTAAGTGTGACTTAGTGTGTTGATTTTAATGCTTGATCATCATTTGAATTAACCACAGGTTGTTTAGCCAAGATTAAAGCACACATCATGCGTAATCTTGGTGGATATGTGAATGAATGAAGGGAATGTTTGGCAAACATCCTGCCGAGTGTTCCCTTTGGTTTTATGAAAGTTTCTTGTGCACTACATACTCTTGATTAGGAACCAAAGTTGCACATCACAATTAGGTTCATGATTAGAGACATTTGATCAAATCCACACATCATATGGTTGATCATATCCAAGTGAAACAAACTCAAGAAATAGGTAGATGACTGAGTATAAACTGATTTAACAAACATGGACTTGGTTTAGCAATGGTGAAATCGAATCCCTAGCTTCATCTCCATTGGTACTATCCCATTTTATTAGTTGTTGATTCATTTATTTGTGTTTACTTCATTTTCTTATGCTTTTAAGTTACAACCACAAAATCTGCCTACATTGATTAGTTTTATTTCTCTAATAAGAGTTCTTGCAAAACAAGTGATTATATAGGATCAATTAGTCCCTGTGGATTCGACACCCTTACTTGTGCCATTATACTAAACATATTTTAGCATCTAGGAAGGATTACAACAACAAAGCACGACCTAGAGTGAACTCCTTTGGTCAATAATTGGCAGAAAATGAGTGTGGGGGAAGATGATAGGGCACGACAAAAGAAGAAAAAAAAAAAAAGAAAAAAAGAGAAAAGGAAAAAAAAAAAAGAGAGAAGAAAAGAAGGGAAAAAAAATCGTGGAAAAATCAAAAGAAAATAGAAAAGTGTTCAAAAGAAAGAAAAGGAGTTGAAAAATAAGTGAGAATGAACTCACAAGTGTTGGTTGTTGAAGGAAGGGTCCAAAAGAGTGAATTTGACCCTAAATGTTGCATGAATCTCCCCTTGTGTGTACTAATTGATTTCGGCCATTTGAAGAGAGTTTAAGTGTCAAATTCATTACTTTGCTTACTATTGCTTTAAGAACTTTTGTTTATCCTTACCTTTCTTTGTTAGCCAATACCTAAATCTCCTTACAACCCTCAACTTCTATCTTGATGTTATGTGTTCAATATGTGGAGTTTGAAGTTGGCATGAGCATATGGAATCACTGGTTCTCGTTCTAAGTAGTAGCATTCCATTCATGAGATTATATTCATGTCATTGTCGTAAATCCAGAAAATGCTTTCTTTGATATACCATATGTGAGTGTTAGTCTTCATATTTACATCAATCTTCTCACATATACCTAGTGTAGGGTGTGAAGTTAGAAAATCTGTGCGAAAATAGAGTGCATTCTAGTGAGGAATTGAGGGAATTCTGTAAGGCATGTTCCTACATTCAAAACGTTGTTTTAGTTGATTAAATGTGAACTAATAAGTAGTAACTATGATTAAGTGTTTGTTGAGTATAAAAAGCTAAAAACCGTGGGATTGATGTTCTTTAATGTGTTATGTTCGTTGGAAATCCCTGAGGTACATGTTGGAAGGTCAAGAATGTGTTTTGTTTGTTTTGGTTATTTCGTTTTGCTCGAGGGCTAGCAAAAGCTAAGTGTGGGGGAATTTGATAGGAGCATATTTATGCTACTTAGTTATGATGTTTCCTTGCAATTAATGAGTTAATTACTATGTATTTCAGTCTTTTAAAGTATTTTCGTATGTTTTTAGGTCCTAATGGCAAAGAGAGCAAGAAAGTGCATTTTGAGGCTATTTGGAGCATTTTTGGGCATGGATTGGATAGCTTAACCATGGAGCAAAGAGGATGGACGAAATTGAAGACTAGAAGAGCTAGGAAAGGCTACAAATCTGGTGGAAGAAGTTCTAATGCAAAGAGGATAAGGAAGAAGCAAGAAACAAGGAACCTTATCCAACCTTATCCAACCTTATCTTATCCTATCCTAGAAACCTTATCCTATCCTATCCTAGAAACCTTATCCTATCCTATCTCCAACATTATCCTATGTTATCCTATCCAAATCAGGTGGGGACTTAAACTTAGCTATTTAGGTGGGATTAGATGTATATCTAAACACTTAGAACAGATTCTAGACCCTCATTCCTTTGTATGCCGCATGTACACCACTCCTAGTAGGTTTAGGAATTGAAAACCTTCTCCTACTCTTATATCACATGTTCATGTCCCTTTAGGATTAGGAATCTGTTTTAAACCCTTCTTTCTAGAAGCCTTATCTTATCCCTACAACCCTTGCTGAAGGAAGATTTGTGAAAAACATGTTCATTTAAGCAACATCAATAGCATGCAATTAACAATTAAAGGCGGAATCATGCTTGTATGCACTTAAAACAAAACATTTACCCATGAAATTCAAAGCCTAGTAGATAGGTGAACCAAGACTCAACTCAAAACAAAGTGAGTTGAGAAATCAATACCTTTGTAGATTCCTCTTTGCATAAGCAAAGGCTAATCACCCAAAGAGAGGGCCTTCATTCCTTGCATCTTAGATCCATGGATTTGGATGGATGAAAAGGTTTCTCCAAGTTCCCAAAATTGAGAACCTCTAATGATTCATCACCAAGGCATAATGAAGAAGAAAATGAGTGACCTTGGAGGAGTTTGATTGCTAGATGATCCCTCCAAGGTTGGCCGAAATTTTAGAGAGAAAGGAGAGCTTGTGTTCTCATCCTTTCCCCCAAAAATAACCCTTAGTAAATTTTAGGCTATAAAGTCCTTTATATAGTCCCTTCAAATAAGTGACCTAATGGACCAAAAGCCCTATTCTTTTACACATGGCCTATAGGTTTATTGGGCTTTCAAGCCCTTTGTTTTATTCAAGTTGTCATACAACTTGAGTTAATGGGCTTGACATTCAAATCCCATTGGGCCTTGCGGCCCAAAACTAACCCGAGGTCTTTAACGAACTTATTCGTTTGATTAATTAACATATTATTTAATCCTAGCCTTAGATAAATAATTAAACCATTTAATTATTCTTACTCATCTCCGTTGTTTCTTCAAACTCTACCTTACTCGGTGAACGATCCATTAGGTTCCTTTTAGCGAGGCAGTGGGCGATTAAAACTCTTTCTAATCGATTGTGAATTGAAACTTACTTTCAATTCTCCCGTTAGTGATAATACACTTTTAGGGCTTCCACAAACCATGGCTGACGCCTAGCAGCATGTCATGGTTACCCAAGCTAATTAGAAGAGGTGGAGAACCTATTCAGTTTAGGATTACAAATGCAATACGGTCTTTCTCTAATACAATACTCTTGACCACATTGTTTGGTTTGATAGTTTATTCATGTCTACTATCCAATGTGAATCTTGTACTTATATGATTACCTTGAATGTGATCTGGAACGCATTCCAACATCTCATTCATACTCTGGCCAGAGATTCTAAATCATATCATAGAGTATTCTCCCTCAAACAGTTTGAAGGTTAGAGATCCCTTGTTGCGCATTCACTTGCCTCCATGGCTAAGTGGCTTAACCCCAACGATGCCATGGACACCCTCATGATGGAGTGACTTTGACATAATCAAAGATTAAGGACCTAACCACAAGACAACTGTGATGCCTCAGGTCAAAAGACTAATTTGCATTATCCCAACCATGAGTTCTCATGTGACATGAATATGAGAACTCTTCGTTGATCGTGTTCAGTGAACTCATTCTCTATTGAGCACCTACGTACTTGTCTTGATGTCACACACACCAATGACTCGAGACTAGTCACTCTCCCTGAGAGAAGACATAGCACGTACTGATCTTAACGGACTGTCAATGCCCAATTGACAATCCTATGATCAGGAACGTTTAGGATGTGTCAACGAAAGAATGGTCTCATGAATCTAACTTCTTTAGATCGCATTCTTCCAATCACATATTCCTTGGACTTATCGTTTAAGCATATAACATTTATATGAGACGGCTCAAACAATAATGTTTGCCCTTAATATTAAACTAGATTAGTTTAACATGTGAAATGTCCATAAAGTATCATCATATGATTGGTTTTAGGGCACATTTCCAACACTTGCCGCACCTATCCTTCTAGAAGGGCCTAAATCCATGCCGTGCACTACCTATCCCAATCCCCTTTCGTTTCTGCCTTGAATTAACCCTTTTTCAATGGGATTGTGTAATCCTTTTCCTTCACTAAGTGTGCCAAACTAGCCTATATAAACAGCCCTTGCCGCACCATTTAGACCACCACCCCCTCACACAACATTCAAACCTTCATTCAGAAATCCACCCTTTGCCGTGACCTTACAACCACCCATCCATCATTCCCCTACTTCCACACCTCCATCCCAACCTCCATACACCACCATCAACCCTTGCCGCATTCCCCATCCCTCCTAGACACTACCCTACCATCACACATCCATTCCTCCATACAAATACCACCCAAAACCTGTCCTTAGACCTTGTGCCGCAACAAAGAGGAGGAGAAGAGGGCTTGGACGTTCATACAATTCAAGTTCGAGTTGCTGGAATTTTTAGGTGTTTCCTCTCCTTTGATTTCAATGGTTAAATTTACTTATCTTTGTCTTGTACATATGAGGAACTAAACCCCCTTGGCTAGGGGGGGATTCGAAACCATGATCATGCTTGCTATATGATGTGATTACCTCTAATTGCGTTTCATAAGTTGTGAATTCAATTCACTTATCTATTTGAATTAAACTGATTTGTGTGTGTTGGTTGAGAGTGCATGCTTAATTATCATGCGTAAATCTAATGCTAGGATATAAGGAAGTTTCACCTAATCGTTACAAACTTATATTCACAAGTAGTAAAAGTTGATGACCTCAATTGCGTTAAGTAAATTCTTGGCATAAGTTTCATGCAATTCATAGTAACGAGTGCTTCGTCAATGCTTATGGTTTTCAAAGAACTTAATGATTCTTGCTTGTATCTCTATTATGCAATTCATGTAGGGAACTTGTGGGGAATGCTTTGGGTTGTCGTATGCAATCATCCAATTCAATAACGTTAGGAAAATCTGAGGGTTAATTAGTGCAATTCACGGTTAATCTGGGGCGTTGAGAATTCATGGGTTATTGAAAAGCAATTAGGAATCGTTTTGTGTGCAAGTATGGCATGTGTGGAGATGAACCCCTTAGCTAGCATTCATTCCATTCATTAAATCCAAATTCGTTTTAAAATCTGTTCGTTTTTACAAAGTTTTAAGTTTTGTTTTCAAATTCGTCAAAAATCAAAATCCCCCTTTACTTGGAGTGTCAAATTAGTTAGAAATCAATTTAGTTTGTGTTTTAAAGTATCTTGAGTCAAGTTATAACTATTTTCGTCCAAATGCTTCTCTAGTGCTCAAAACTGCTCAGAAAGTGGTTTTAAGGCAGTTTTGAGTGTTTTCTTGCTGTTTTGAGTCTTTTGGTTTGTCTTAGTGTTTTAAACTTTAGTTTTGCATTCTTTGGGTCTAGTTTGGTGTTTTATATTGTGTTTTTACGTTTTTGAGTTAAATCCAAGTGATTAACAATCCCTCCTAATCCCCGGTCCAGAACGATCCCTACTTACATTCTTCACTACAATTGATAAAAAGAGGGTTTAATTTGTGTGCGTATAATTCTCACATCAGCTAGTTCTGCGAAGTTCACAAATCGTCGGCGCCCGATTCGGTCACTGTTATTATATTAGTAAGAGTATAAGCACGTTGAATCGACACCAGACTATACGGACACAAGTACTCAAAGGTGATGTAGGTCTTGATGGTGAATGTAGTTCAGCCGTCAGAATGCCGAACTCTGAAACTCACTTGTGAGTATCCAATCATAAAATCACTCGGCGTCCAGCACGCCGAATAACGAACTCGTAACACCTTGCTACGCCAAGAGAGCTAACAAGGTGACCCCTGCCGACAAGGATTCGAAAACCCTTCTCGGCCGAGACTTGGATAGGTAACCAGTCGGCCTCGACGCAGTGCTGTTTATCCAAACTGAAGGTGCTCCTCAGTAGGCTAATTCTACGGCGACAATGCTGTTTATCCAAACTGAAGGTGTTCACCGGGTGCCTCCACAGTGCTATTTATCCAAACTGAAGGTGTGTTGGCAGAAAAGAAAAGGAAAAAATCTCAAGATGTATGTGATAGGAGCATATTTATGCACCTTAGTTTAGCTTCTTCTTGTGCATTTATAGTGTTTTTCCGTAGTAAAGTAGTCTTTTAAGCTAGTTTTATGTATTTTCAGGTTTTAAGGGCAAAGTATGCAAAAGGATGCATTTTGGAGCCTTTTGGAGCAAATTAGAGCTTGGAATGGACATCATATGCTTGGAGCCAAGAGGATGGACGAAATTGAAGATTTGAAGATGATGTTTCCTACTTGAACAAGGTTTCCTAGTTGAAGTAGGAAAGTCCCTAATGGAAATGGGTTTCCTAGTTGAATTAGGATTCCTAGAAGAACAAAGTTCCCTACTCAAACAAGGTTTCCTACTTGAAGTAGGAAAGTTAAATCCCAATGACCTCAAGTTGCAGCAACAAAGAAGTTTTCCAAGTCCAAGAAGGAAAAGGAGTCCAAGATGAAGAAGGAATGATGAAGACAAGGTTTCCTAATCCTAATAGGCAAAGTTTCCAAGTGCAATGAGGAGTCCTTATCCATTTAGGGCACTTTATCCATTTAGGACACCTTATCCTAATCCTATAGGGATGCCATGCACTTTACCTTATCTTGAGGGTTTCTAGGAGCCTTAGAAACCCTATCCTATCCTTTCCGTGGGTTTTATCCAATTCCCCTTAGTTTTAGGCTTTCTAGAAGCCTTAACATTATCGCTAAGAAGGTGCCGCACCCTAATCTCTTTTTCCCTACAAATTTGGCACTTAAATCATGATTCAAGAAACCTTATCTTATCTCCTACAAAGGTGGCGCCCCAAATCCTTCTAGGAAGCTGATTTCCCTTGCCTTGCAAGGCATTCTAGAAGCCTTATCACCTTATCCCCTTACCTGCCGCACCTAGGAAGCATTATCCCTTTCTATTTCTGATTTCTAAGCCTATTTCCTGGTGGATTTGGGTTATTCAAGTCCATATCTGAATACCCTAGGGTTTTAAGCGCCTATATATACTCATATTAACCCCTAGATCAGATCACCACCTCTCATACACATTCATTCATTCCAGAAATTCGTCCAAACCTCCCCACACCCTTGCCGCAACCACCAAACACCCTTCTCCTTAGTTTTAAGCCTTGCCGCACCATCCCCTTCCCCTAAACACTACTACATCCCTCCATAACCATGCATCCATACACCTAAGGCCTAAACCTTTCCCTAGACCCTTGCCGCACCAAGGAGGAGGAGAAGGAAGCTCGGAAGTTCATGCAATTCGAGTTCGCGTCGCTGGAATTTCTAGGTGTTTCTTTTCCTTGGATTTCAATGTTTAATTTCAATTCTCTTTGTTTTGTGTGCATGACGAACTAAACCCCCCTTGGCTAGGGGGGGGATTTGAAACACATGTTTATGCTTGCAATATGATTTGATTACTTCTAATTGCGTTTCATAACTTGTGAATTCAATTTACTTATCTATGTGAATTACATTGATTTGTGTGTGTTGGTTGAGAGTGCACGCTTAATTTTCATGCATAAATTGGATGCTAGGATATAAGGAAATTTCACCTAATCGTTATGGAATTATATTCACAAGTAGTAAAGGTTGATGATCTCAATCGCGTTAAGTAAATTCTTGGCATAAGTTTCATGCAATCATAGTAACAAGTGCTTCGTCAATGCTTATGGTTTTCATAGAACTTAATGATTCTTGCTTGTATCTCTATTATGCAATCATGTAGGGGACTTGTGGGGAATGTTTTGGATTGTCGTATGCAATCATCCAATTCAATAACGTTAGGAAAATCTGAGGGTTAATTAGTGCAATTCACGGTTAATCTGGGCGTTGAGAATTCATGGTTTATTGAAAAGCAATTAGAAATCGTTTTGTGTGCAAGTATAACATGTGTGGAGATGAACCCCTTAGCCCATCCATTCAATTTCATCAAATTCGTTTTTACAATCTGTTCTAATTCAAAAAGTTTGTTTTGTTTTTAAATTCGTCCAAAACCAATTCCCCTTTACTTTGTTGAGTCATAGTAGTTAGAAATCACTTTAGTTTGTGTTTTTGAGTGTCTTAGGTCAAGTTAAAACCAATTTTCGTCCAAAGTTGTGTCTAGTGTTCAAAACTGCCCAGATTGTGTTTTTAAGGCAGTTTTGAGTGTTTTGGTGCTGTTTTGAGTCTTTTGGTTTGTTTTGGTGTTTTAAAGTTTAGTTTTGCATTCTTTGAGTCTAGTATAGTGTTTTAAACTTGTTTTTATGTATTTGAGTCAGTTTCCAAGTGATTAACAATCCCTCCTAATCCCCGGTCCAGAACGATCCCTACTTACATTCTTCACTACAATTGATAAAAAGAGGGTTTAATTTGTGTGCATATAATTCTCACATCAAATTTTGGCGCCGTTGCCGGGGATTAGCAACTTTGCTAATCCCTTGGATTGTTTTATTTTCGTTTGTTTTATTTTATTCCAGATTCTTAATCTTGTTTTGTTTCTTGTTTTAGGTACTAGTTTATGACTCAGAGTTCTCATCCGATTCGTGAACATATCTTGGACTTTGACGACGATTTCGAGCGAGAGTTGAGACGAAAGAGAAAGAACCCAGAACCTAGCGAATCAAGTGAAAGTTCCGAGTCCATTTCTGAATTTGAAGAAGAGGAACCCATGGGAAGAGTGGGTGAAGTAGACATGGCAGCGGACAACCGAACAATCAAGGAGCTTTCCGCTTCGGGATTGGCCAATTCCGCACCCTTGTGCATCCAATACCCAAGGGCAGCTCAAGACAAGACTGCCGAGTTCGAATTGAAGTCAAGCCTGTTACATTACATTCCGAAGTACCATGGGCTATCCATGGAAGATCCGAACAAGCACTTGAAGGAGTTTGAAGTCGTTTGCTCAAGCATGACTCCGGTGAACGTGGATGAGAGCATCTTGAAGATGAAGGCCTTTCCCTTTTCTCTCCAGGAGAAAGCGACAGATTGGTTGTACGAATTGGCTCCCGGAACTGTCACATCATGGGAGAGCATGAAACGGGCTTTCTTGGAGAAGTTTTTCCCAACTTCTCGAGTCATCCTCCTACGAAAAAGGATAAGTGGAATTCAACAAGATGAAGGTGAATCTTTTCCTACTTATTATGAACGTTTTAAATCTCTTGTTGCTTCATGTCCACAGCATCAAATGAAGGAGGAACTACTTCTACAATACTTTTACGAAGGACTTCTACCTATCGAACGTCAAATGCTAGATGCATCAGCGGGAGGAGCCTTGGTGGACAAGACCCCCATGGCTGCAAAGACCTTGATTGCTAATCGAGCATTGAACGCTCAACAATACGAAGGCGTTGGACAGAGGAGTACCCCACGGCAACATCAAGTCAATGAGGTAAGTGCCATAACCGAACTTCAAAATCAAATGGCTAACCTTACTACGTTGCTTTCTCAGGTGGTGGAAGGTCCAAAAGTCACAACCGTAGCTTCTTGTGGCGTATGCTCCATGCAAGGACACCCTACAGACAAGTGCCCACAATTGATCGAGAATGGAGGGTAGGAGACACTCAATGCAGTGGGATATGGCAACCAATACCAATCACGTGGTGATCCGTTTTCTAATACCTACAATCCCGGTTGGCGAGATCATCCGAATTTCAAATGGTGAGACCCCCAACAAGGTCAACAACAAAGCGGATTTAGGCAACAACCCCCGGGTTTCTATCGAAAGCCGTTGGCACCACCACAAGCCCAAGCACAACCTGCCCAAAGCAATGTAGGTAATTCAAGTGATAATGATAAGATTTTTCAATTACTTACTACTTTGATGCAGGAAGTCCAAACTCAAAACAAAGAGAGGCAAATCCAAGACAAGAGGGTGGACAACTTGGAGAAGCAAGTGGGGCAAATTGCCGAGTTCATCGGACAATTTCGAGAACAAGGTAGGTTGCCAAATTCAACCATTCCAAACCCGAAGGGAGGCTTTGAAACCGCCGATGCAATCACCTTAAGAAGTGGCAAGGAAGTTGGAACCACCCCACAACCACCAAAATCAAGCCAAGACGAGGAGGAAAAGCTGTTGCAAGAGGAAGAGAGGAAGGGCAAAGCCACGGCAAGGGTGGAGCAACCTTTGCTGCAACCACTTCAAGCTCCTAGGCCGTCCAACAAATGTAAGGTAGGTCCAAACTCAATTTTTTCTAATATGATTCCACCAAAACGTGCCTTTGCCTAGCAGGTTTTTGCAAACAAAGAAGGAGGAGCAGGAGAAAAACCTTCTGGAGATGTTTAGGAAGGTCCAAGTAAACATTCCTTTACTTGATGCCATTAAGCAAGTGCCCAGGTATGCAAAGTTTTTAAAAGAGTTATGCACAACTAGGAAAAGAATTTCAAATAAGGAAGTTGTGAAAGTAAGTGAAAATGTATCTGCAGTTTTGCAACAAAAGTTACCTCCAAAATGTAAGGATCCAGGGAGCTTTACTATCCCATGCATAATTGGAAACACTAAATTTGAACAATGCATGTTAGATTTAGGTGCTTCTATTAATGTCATGCCATATTCCATTTATGCATCTATGAACCTTGGTGAGTTAAAACAAGATGGCGTTATAATTCAATTGGCCGATCGTTCTAATGTTTATCCCAAGGGAGTCCTTGAGGATGTTTTAGTGTAGGTCAATCATCTCATCTTTCCTGCAGATTTTTATGTCTTAGAAATGGAGGATTCGAGCCATGCTCCATCATTGCCACTCTTGCTAGGCCGTCCGTTCATGAAAACAGCCCAAACAAAGATCGATGTGGCCAAAGGAGCACTAACAATGGAATTTGGTGGTGATGTAATTAAATTCAATGTTTATGACTCTATTAAGGATCCTAATGATAGTCATTCTTGTTTTGCCATAGATGTGCATAAGGATACAGGGCCAAAAGAATCCTCACTTATCAAGAAGGATGTATCAAGAACCACCATTGAAAAGGAACTTGGAGTGAATCCCCTACAACCACCCAATATGGCCGAAAGTAGCCATGGTGACATTGTTGCTAGGGCTGCCGATTTTGAGACTTCACCACACTATGTTTGTAAGTCTTCAATCCCAATTTCAATTCCCATTTCAACTAATAGGTTGTTACCTTCTTTGGCGCAGGTGCCCAACCGATTTCAAGGTGGTGGGAGCATTTACATGGACTTTCGAAACCAAAACACCACCATTAGGGAGGATCACTATCCCCTCCCATTCATTGAGCCATATTATGCAAATGTTGAAGGGCATGCCGTGGATGACTGATGTGAGAATTATACGCGCACAAATTAAACCCTCTTTTTATCAATTGTAGTAATGTAAGTAGGGATCGTTCTTAACCGGGGATTAGGAGGGATTGCAAATCACTTGGAAACTGACTCAAAAACGTAAAATAAAGTTTAAAACACTAAACTAGACTCAAAGAATGCGAAACTAAGCGCTTAAAATACTAAAACAAACCAAAAGACTCAAACATCACCCAAAACACTCAAAACTGCCTTAAAAACACTTTCTGGGCAGTTTTGAGCACCTTGGTGAATTTAGACGAATTTGTGCAACAAATTGAATCAAAACACTTATAAACACAAACTAAGGCTCAAAAACATAAAAACAAGGTTAAAAACGTTCACAAAGACTCAAAGGACTCAAAACAAGTTCAAAAGACTCAAAACTGCCTAAAAACACTAACTAGGCAGTTTCTGACCTTAAACCTAATTTTGGACGAATTTAAGATTATGGCTTGATTCAAAACATTTTAAAACATAAATTAAACAGATTCTAAGCACTAAAGAACAAGAAAGTAAAGGGGGGTTTTGATTTGACGATAATTGAAATAACAAAACAAGTTAATAAACTAGGCAGAATTGTAAAACGAAATTGATGGAATAGAATGTATGGGATGGCTAGCTAAGGGGTTCATCTCCACACATGTTATACTTGCATACAAAATGATTTCTAATTGCTTTTCAATAAACCATGATGCTCAACACCCCAAGTTAACCGTGATGCACTAATTAACCTTCAAATCTTCCTAACGTTATTGAATTGGATGATTGCATACGACAACCCAAAACATTCCCCACAAGTCCCCTACATGATTGCATAATAGAGATACAAGCAAGAATCATTACATTCTATGAAAATTATAAGTGTTGACGAGGCATTCGTTACTATGATTGCATGAAACTTATGCCAAGAATTCGTTTAACGCGATTGTTTATAAGCAACCTCCACTACTTGTGAATATAAGTTCGTAACTATTAGATGAAACTCACTTATATTCTAGCGTCATATTCATGCATGAAAATTAAGCGTGCATTCTCAATAAACATACATAAATAAGTTATCAATCAAACAGTTAAACAAATTGAATCCACAACTTATGAAACGCAATTAGAAGTAATCAAATCAAAATGCAAGCATAAACATATATTTCGAATCCCCCCCTAGCCAAGGGGGGTTTAGTTCCTCATACGTACAAAACAAAGAGAATTGAAATTAAACATTGGAATCGAGGAAAAGAAACACCTAAACATTCCAACAACTCAAACTTGAATTGTATGAACGTTTAGGCACTCTTCTCCTCCTCTTCGTTGTAGCACAAGGTCTAAGGTGAGTTTTGGTGTGTTGAATGGATTGGGGAATTATGGAAATGGATGAGGGAGGCCACGGCAATGGGATGATTTCTGAAATGGAAGAATCTCCCTTTGTGTGAAGTGTGTATGGTTTTTATAGGGAGATGAATGGATGGGAGAGGGAACATGACAGCTAGGTTAAGTGAATGCATGTGCAAATCTGATAGGAGCATATTCATGCGACTTAAATGGCTTGTTCTCGTGCATTTACGTTATGTTTCTTTAGTTATTTTAGTCCTTTATGCTTCTTTTGTGTGTTTTCAGGTTTTAAGGGCAAAGTATGCAAAAGGGTGCATTTTGGTGCATTTTGGAGTAGTTTGGGGCGTTAAATGGATTGCATATACTTGAAGCCAAGTAGATGGACGAAATTGAAGACCAAAGGAGGCCCTTTGTACCAGAAATTCACACCAACACATCCCATTTCAGATTGCATTCCAATCATTCCAGCCAAGCCACATGCACTCCCTTTAATTTATTCAACCTAGCTGTCAAAGCACATGCACATTCTCCCTAATCATTCACATACACAATCTGCCATCATTCACACATTCATTCCACATGCATTCATCAACATATCTAGCTGTCACTCACATGCATTCCCTTCATATAAATCAGCCACATGCACCCATAATCATTCAACCAACTTTGCACATGCACTTATCATCATAACCTAGCTGTCATTCCACTTCATTGCACATGCACTCACTTAACCTAGCTGTCATGTTCCCTCTCCCATCCATTCATCTCCCTATAAAAACCATACACACTTCACACAATACATTCATTCTTCCATTTTCAGAAATTCACCAAAGAGAGCCCTTTGTGCCGTGAGTCTCCCTACCAATCCAAACACCACCAGAAATCATCCCATTGCCGTGGCCTCCCCCTTCCATTTTCACCACTCCCCAAACCATTCACACCATCAAACTAACCTTAGACCTTGTGCTACAACAAAGAGGAAGAGAAGCGGGCCTAAACGTTCATACAATTCAAGTTTGAGTTGTTGGAATGTTTAGGTGTTTCTTTTCCTTTGAATTCAATGTTTAAATTCAATTCTCTTTGTTTTGTACGTATGAGGAACTAAACCCCCCTTGGCTAGGGGGGGATTCGAAATATATGTTTATGCTTGCATTTTGATTTGATTACTTCTAATTGCGTTTCATAAGTTGTGGATTCAATTTGTTTAACTGTTTGATTGATAACTTATTTATGTATGTTTATTGAGAATGCACGCTTAATTTTCATGCATGAATATGACGCTAGAATATAAGTGAGTTTCATCTAATAGTTATAAACTTATATTCACAAGTAGTGGAGGTTGCTTATAAACAATCGCGTTAAACGAATTCTTGGCATAAGTTTCATGCAATCATAGTAACGAATGCCTCGTCAACACTTATAATTTTCATTGAACGTAATGATTCTTGCTTGTATCTCTATTATGCAATCATGTAGGGGACTTGTGGGGAATGTTTTGGGTTGTCGTATGCAATCATCCAATTCAATAACGTTAGGAAGATTTGAAGGTTAATTAGTGCATCACGGTTAACTTGGGGTGTTGAGAATTCATGGTTTATTGAAATGCAATTGGAAATCTTTTTATTATGCAAGTGTAACATGTATGGAGATGAACCCCTTAGCTAGCAATCCATCACATTCATACTTACAATCTGTTCTAATTAGAATCTGTGCAATTAGTTTAATTTCGTCCAAAACTCAATCCCCCCTTACTTTAATGTCCAAATTAGTTAGAAAGTGTTTTCGTTTGTGTTTATAAGTGTTTTGATTCAATTTGTTATACAAATTCGTCCAAATTCACCAAAGTGCTCAAAACTGCCCAGAAAGTGTTTTTAAGGCAGTTTTGAGTGTTTTGGGTGATGTTTGAGTCTTTTGGTTTGTTTTAGTGTTTTAAGCGTTTAGTTTCGCATTCTTTGAGTTTAGTTTAGTGTTTTAAACTTGTTTTTACGTTTTTAAGTCAGTTTCCAAGAGATTTGCAATCCCTCCTAATCCCCGGTTAAGAACGATCCCTACTTATATCTATACTACAATTGTCAAAAAGAGGGTTTAATTTGTGTGCGTATAATTCTCGCATGAAAATCTGAAATGGGATGCTGGAAAGTGGAGGGGGAACCATGGCATTGTGTAGGAATGGGCTGGAATGTGTGGCTGATTTGTGGTTTAATTAATGAAAGAATAAATGGTGCATGTGGGTTGGAAATGATGAAGGAAATGCATGTGAGTGACAGCTAGATATGTTGATGAATGCATGTGGAATGAATGTGTGAATGATGGCAGATTGTGTATGTGAATGATTAGGGTGAATGTGCATGTGCTTTGACAGCTAAGTTGAATAAATTAAAGGGAGTGCATGTGGCTTGGCTGGAATGATTGGAATGCAATCTGAAATGGGATGGGAGTGCACGGCAAAGTGCTAGAATGGATGTGTGGTTGCATGTGATGAAGTGGTGATGAATGTGAATGTGGTTGAATGATTAAGTGGCTGAATTGGATTAAAGAATGGGAGTGCATGTTTGAATGATTAAAGGGACATGTGGGTGGAAATGCAAAGGGAATGCAAAGTGAATGAATAATGAATGCATGTGCACGGTTTTTGGGAGAAAGGTGGATGAATGTGCATGTGAATTAGGTTGTGAAAGCATGTGGAATGTGGCTGGAATTGATGAGTAATGCACGGCAAAGGGGATTGTGGTGCAATGATGGTGTTTTGCACGGCAAAGGTTGGAGAATGAATGTGTGATGGTGTGATTGAATGATTAAAGTGCATGTGGCTGATTTATGAAGGGAATGCATGTGGATTAAAGTGGAATGACAGCTAGGTTATGATGATGAATGCATGTGCAAAGTTGGTTGAATGATTATGGGTGCATATGGCTGAAATAGCATGTGGCTTGGTTGGATGCACGGCAAAGGGGAGTGTTGGTGTGAATTTCTGGTACAAAGGGCCTCCTTTGGTCTTCAATTTCATCCATCTACTTGGCTTCAAGTATATGCAATCCATTTAACGCCCCAAACTACTCCAAAATGCACCAAAATGCACCCTTTTGCATACTTTGCCCTTAGAACCTGAAAACACACAAAAGAAGCATAAAGGACTAAAATAACTAAAGAAACATAACGTAAATGCACGAGAACGAGCCATTTAAGTCGCATGAATATGCTCCTATCAATGACATACCCTTGGAGGCCGTGGGCCCTAGTAAGGAGTGAATGAGGTCTTCGTCCGGCTGTACGACGTTAAAGCAAGCGCTACTTGGGAGGCAACCCATGCATTCAACAAAGGAAGACCGAGAAAGCACTCCAATTCCAAATTTGCGTTCCTAAACTCTTCTCTTTGTTGTTGATTTTGTTTCTACCATGTTAGGTTGTTAGATGTTGTTTTGTTTGTTTGTTTGTTATTTGTGTGAGTCTATGCTTGAAACATTGAGGACAATGTTTGATTTAAGTGTGGGGGGGTAACCAAAGTGTTTTGATGCAAATTCGTAGGGTTTTGTCACCCATAATTTCAAATGTTGTTTCTTGCTGTTTATAGGTGTTTTTAGGTTGTTTTGGTGTGTTTTAGTATTTGTTGTTCTAAAAATCCGAAAATCCCAGAAAAAAATTAAAAAAAATTGTTTTGAAAACCCAAAAAGAGTTGTTTTAAGTTGTTTTTGTGTGTTTGTTTGTGTCTTAGGGTACCTTCCAACACAATGATGAGGATTCGGTTTGTAATTGCATGACTGTTAAAGAGAATGATTAGCATGGATGAAAGTTTGATTTACTCTTTGTTTATGCTTGGTTGTGGTTATAACTTATGACTTCACATGTAATCAAAAAGAAAAAAATTAGTTTTTGTAACATGCTTGAAGGAAGGAACTCAAACAAATGATACAACCTTGTGAGACTTGATAGGAGCATATTCATGCGACTTAAATGGCTTGTTCTCGTGCATTTACGTTATGTTTCTTTAGTTATTTTAGTACTTTAAGCTATTTTCGTGTGTTTGTAGGTCCAAAGGGCTAAAGGAGCAAAAAGATGCATTTTGGAGACTTTTGGAGCACTTTTGGGCTAAGGATGGATAGCTTATGCTTGGAGCCAAAGTGTTGGACGAAATTGAAGACCTAATTGAAGACCAAAGTGTTGGAACCTTGTTCCCTGATGCGAGAATTACTTGACACTCAAATTAAACCCTCGTTTGACAATTGTAGTAGAATGGATAAGTGAGGGATCGTTCTAGACCGGGGATTAGGAGGGCTTGCTAAAACCTTCTAAATTGACTTAAAAACATAAAGACTAAATTAAAATAGATTTAAGACACTTGGGAACAAGGAAATAAAAAAAAGGGGGTTTTAGTTTTGACGAAGTTGAAATAAACAAACAAAATGCAAAAATGGACAGATTGTAAACAAGTGTTGTGAAACAAGATGGTTGGTGAATTAGCTAGAGGTTCTTTCTCCACACATGATATTTATGCATATGAATCAATTTCCAGTTATTCCTTCATTGAATTATGAACGACAATGCCCCAAATTAACCGTGACATCACTAGTTAACCCTCAGATTTTCCTTATATTATTGGATTGGATGGCATCATTCGACAACCCAAAACATTCTCAAAAGTTCCCTACATGTCATCATAATAGAGATACAATCGAAGATTATTAAGAATAATGAAAACCATAAGCATTGACAAAGCATTTGCAACTATGACATCATGTTACTCATGCTAAGAATTAAACTTAACGCGATCGTGACAAGCGACCTTCACTACTTTCAAGTATAAGTTAGTAACGATTATGTGAAACCTTCTTAAACTTTAGCCACATATTCATGCATGCTAATTAAGTGTCGACCCTCAATCAACAAACACAAATAAGTTAATCATCAAATAGTTAAGCCAATTGCATTCACGAATCAAGAGTTCATAACAGGAATTCATCAATTCATATCACATAAATAATCATGGTATTGAAATCACCCCTAGCCAAAAAGGGTTTAGTTCCTCATAACTTTGAAATCAAAGAAACACCTAAACATTCCAACAACTCAAACTTGAATTGTATGAACGTTTAGGCACTCTTCTCTTCCATTCCTCATATTACAAAACAAAGAGAATTGAATTTAAACATTGAAATCAAAGAAACGCGTAAACATTCCAACAACTCAAACGTGAATTGTATGAACGCTTAGGCCCTCTTATCTTCCTCTTTATTGTGGCACAAGGACTAAGGGATGTTGTTGGTGTGTTGAATGGATTGGGGGATTATGGAAATGGATGAGGAGTGGTGGAGAAAATGGTGCAGAAAATGGAGAGACACTCACGGCTAAGGAAGAAAATGGAAGTGTTTGTGGTGTGTTGTGTTGTGAATGAGATGATGCATGAATGAATGAATGCTAGGGTATTTATAGGAGTAGTGGAGGGAACATATGGCTGTTTGTTTAAGCATGCATGTACTTGAATTGAAGGAAGATTTGTGAAAAACATGTTCATTTAAGCAACATCAATAACATGCAATTAACAATTAAAGGCGGAATCATGCTTGTATGCACTTAAAACAAAACATTTACCCATGAAATTCAAAGCCTAGTAGATAGGTGAACCAAGACTCAACTCAAAACAAAGTGAGTTGAGAAATCAATACCTTTGTAGATTCCTCTTTGCATAAGCAAAGGCTAATCACCCAAAGAGAGGGCCTTCATTCCTTGCATCTTAGATCCATGGATTTGGATGGATGAAAAAATTTCTCCAAGTTCCCAAAATTGAGAACCTCTAATGATTCATCACCAAGGCATAATGAAGAAGAAATGAGTGACCTTGGAGGAGTTTGATTGCTAGATGATCCCTCCAAGGTGGCCTAAATTTTAGAGAGAAAGGAGAGCTTGTGTTCTCATCCTTTCCCCAAAAATTACCATATGTAAATTTTAGGCTATAAAGTCCTTTATATAGTCCCTTCAAATAAGTGACCTAATGGACCAAAAGCCCTATTCTTCTAACATGGCAAGCCTATAGGGTTTATTGGGCTTTCAAGCCCTTTGTTTATTCAAGTTGTCATACAACTTGAGTTAATGGGCTTGACATTCAAATCCCATTGGGCCTTGCGGCCCAAAACTAACCCGAGGTCTTTAACGAACTTATTCATTTGATTAATTAACATATTAATTAATCCTAGCCTTAGATAAATAATTAAACCATTTAATTATTCTTACTCATCTCCGTTGTTTCTTCAAACTCTACCTTACTCGGTGAACGATCCATTAGGTTCCTTTTAGCGAGGCAGTGGGCGATTAACACTCTTTCTAATCGATTGTGAATTGAAACTTACTTTCAATTCTCCCGTTAGTGATAATACACTTTTAGGGCTTCCACAAACCATGGTTGACGCCTAGCAGCATGTCATGGTTACCCAAGCTAATCAGAAGAGGTGGAGAACCTATTCAGTTTTAGGATTACAAATGCAATACGGTCTTTCTCTAATACAATACTCTTGACCACATTGTTTGGTTTGATAGTTTATTCATGTCTACTATCCAATGTGAGTCTTGTGCTTATATGATTACCTTGAATGTGATTTGGAACACATTCCTAAATCTCATTCATACTTTGGCCAAAGATTCTTAATCATATCATAGAGTATTCTCCCTCAAACAGTTTGAAGGTTAGAGATCCCTTGTTGCGCATTCACTTGCCTCCATGGCTAAGTGGCTTAACCCCAACGATGCCATGGACACCCTCATGATGGAGTGACTTTGACATAATCAAAGATTAAGGACCTAACCACAAGACAACTGTGATGCCTCAGGTCAAAAGACTAATTTGCATTATCCCAACCATGAGTTCTCATGTGACATGAATATGAGAACTCTTCGTTGATCGTGTTCAGTGAACTCATTCTCTATTGAGCACCTACATACTTGTCTTGATGTCACACACACCAATGACTCGAGACTAGTCACTCTCCCTGAGAAAAGACATAGCACGTACTGATCTTAACGGACTGTCAATGCCCAATTGACAATCCTATGATCAGGAACGTTTAGGATGTGTCAACGAAAGAATGGTCTCATGAATCTAACTTCTTTAGATCGCATTCTTCCAATCACATATTCCTTGGACTTATCGTTTAAGCATATAACATTTATATGAGACGACTCAAACAATAATCTTTGCCCTTTACATTTAAACTACATTAGTTTGAAATGTCCGTAAAGTATCATCATATGATTGGTTTTAGGGCACATTTCCAACAATCTCCCACTTGCACTAGAGCCAATCAGCTTGTTCATCAGTGATGATACCTCTTCTGTAATTCATTTCATAAATGGCTGAGTAGTAGGCCTAAACAATGGATATCTATATGTTATCCATAGAAGCAACCTTGAGAATAACGACGTCACCATTATACATGATTCTCAATCATGTGGTTCAGTCTCTCATTTGAGTTCGGACCTTGATGAGACCTTGATTCCTTGGCTTGAGCTATCGCCCCATTAGTGTCATACACTTTCTGGTTGGAACCGAATGGAGAGTTCATGAATGAACTTTCCCATCCAAACAACAATGTTGTAAGCTTCTATATGGCAATATATTTTGCATACATGATGGAACACATTAAAGTGATTACTTTTAACGTTTCCACCCAAATATCTCTTTAGTCATAATAAAGAGATGTCTCATTATCACTTCATTCATAATGAAGAGATATTCTATGATGGATTAGATTCATAATCTAATACATTTACGCTTCCATTACGTTACTCTAATTCTTCCTCATTCTTGAGGAATCCATCCTTAGTATTTCTTAAATACCTAAGGATTCACTTGACAGTTGCCATGGTTCTGATCCTGGGCTTGCACTGATATCATCTTGTACCGTTCTAGGTACAACTTATATCAATGTTTTCATACAATATGAAATACATAAATCACCTTTCTGCGTATGCATAAAGGATTCTATTTACGCATTATTTCTTTGGGAGTCAAAGGGTACATTCCCCTTGAGAAGAACAACTTCCTAGTCTCACTAGAATTGTCATTCTAATTGAAGTTTATCATCATATGAGAAACTTCCTAGCATCTCATTGTCTATTTTAGGGATTGATATAATCCAATTATATCTTGAAATCTATCATTATAGATTTCCATCCTATGTATATAGACTATGTCTCCCATATACATTCTATCATTATAGAATGTTTAAAGTCATAACTTTAACGATGAAGAATTCCTTTCATTTTCAAAATTAATATATATCATGTATATATATTCAAATTTAGGAATATGATCAACTCCCACTAATCTTTTGTAAACCTAGTAAACAAAAGATTCATTTACATCTTTATGAGAAATCAAACAGTTGATCTTTTCTCATAAGACGCTTATAGCTCCCACTAGCTTGCTAAGATCCATGATGGATGGATCTCTACAACTAATATGTCTTAGAAGTATATATCATATATATATGGGTAATTGATAATGTCCAACGAACTAAATCTTATTTATGTTCATTCTTCTCCTAATGGAGAAATTCATTATCTTACGATGCTACTTTCCTTGATATTTTTCAAGGAAATTAATCTAAAGTGTTACTTTTTCCTTGGATCAAATCTAAGGAGGTAAATACTTTAGACGTCTTACTCATCTACTTACATTTCTTGAATTCTTTGAAACCTTTTGCAAAGTATTCGGACTTGTGTTTATTCAAAATAAACTATAGTCCAACCGAGAGTGATCTTCGGTGAATGTCATACAACATGAGTAGTATTATGTTGTGGACAAGTGCCACTAACATCTAAGTGAATCAACCTCAACAACTTTGTGATTCTTTCTTCTTTCCAAAAGAATAAAGATTCGAACATTTCGCCTCTATACAATTTTAACAAGAAGGTATTGGATCTGGATCTTACGATCCAAAGCATCCATCTATGACCAACTCGTAACTTATGTTTTAGAGGTATCACAACTCAGTTGGGATTAGTCACTACCTTGCAACCTTTTGGGTTTTAAGCATCATCGTATTCTAAACAGTTAAACTACCACATCATCTCTACTATAGAGACAACCAATTAAATTACAATAATCTAATTATTGATTAATAAAGAACAATGTTTTTGTCAAACAATACATGTATCCATCTCTACTATAGTGACGGATTTAAGTTCCTTAAAATTGGAATATAAAGACAATCTTTAGTATTTTCCAATTTCTTTGGTAGTTCATATGAGGAAGTAAGTACAATCCGCTTTCGCAGAGATCTATATTCGATTCACGTTTGGAATGTGAAGTACTTTCTCTTCTCTCATTAATCTTCTACTTCTTATTAGCACACTTTTACATCAATTGTAAAACATAGTTACTAATACAGAATCATGCATTCAAGTAGAAGAACCAACTGTTGTGAACTTTTCAAGAACATTTTACAACACCTTCAAAAGGTGTGTTCTTGACACTTGCAAGACATTTCTTGCAAATACCCCTTCCAATGTCCATCCTTTCATAAAGAAAGTTTGTTCCCTTGGAGTTATTTTGCCTTCTTCATTTGACTTCCCTTTTGACTACAATAGTCATGGTCCCTAAACTCCCACTATCTCTCTTGAAACTTATTTCAAATGTGTTATACACATCAAACGATTTGGAGAGCGTGCGGTTATTGTTCACTATATAGTTTACAATAAACTTAGTGAACCATTAGGATAGGGACACAGAGGTGAAGTCCTTGCCTAGTTTCCGTCTCGTTAAGTGGTTTAACACTTCAACACTCAATGATTCAAAATCATCATAAGTCCATATAAATGGACTATTTTTGTCAACCAACCGTTATGTTCTAAACATAATAACAAACTTTCAAGAGTTGTTCAAGGCAACTCTCATTTCTTCATACAACAATTTGTAAGTGAAGAATCATGGCACATAAAGTGTCCATGCCCTTGTGCTTACTTCTCAAGTTCCTTGTTCGTGTAACAAAGAGACAAGCACTAAAGTTTGTGTTGATTAAGGGTTGTTCAAAGCAACTCTTATTTCTTCATACAACAATTTGTTTTTGAAGAATTATGACATTAAAAGTGTTGTCCTTCTCATGTTTAGACTTATCTAACATATTCTTCCAATGATACATTATCAATAGGAAGATTGTGAGGATGAGACTACTTAGTTACATCTACAAGCCATTAAAGACAACTATGGGATTGTAGAACTAAGTCCGGAAATTAAAGCGTTCGGTTTTTCTTTGTCAAGTTTTGGATAGCGTTTGCAAATATATTGGTAAACAAATACATAACTAATATAAATTGATTGATTTTAAGCCATTTGATTCGGGTCTTTAAATCAAATAGCACCACCCACTATTTTTGGCAAATTCCATATCCCTCATCAGAATTCGAGAGTCTTGTTGAACTCTTAGCGGGGTATGGGAGACTCACCATTACCAAGCCCACCTCACGATGATACGATGTTGGTTAGCAAAAATAATGATGAGAGAATAACGCTTTACTCATTTACAACGTTTGTAATTACCCATCTTGTTTGGCCTCTAGAGAATGTTGCCTCACGATGATACGATGTTTGGCCTCTAGAGAATGGTGCCCGTCTTTCTTATCTTCCCATGGCCCTCTTACAGATGAGGACTCTGTGATGACGGATCCCACAACGGCTACGATAGTGGCTCGGAACCTCCTCACTCCCAAAGACAGTCAGCTGCTTTCAGGACGGTCCGATGAGTTGGCCGTTCAAGAATCCCTGGCTCTGTGTCCAACATGGGCCAACGCCTTCTTGCTCGCTCCCGTCAGGTTGAATCCTTGATGGCGGAGGTGGAGAGTCTTAAGCAGGAGATCAAACAGCTTAAGTACGAGAACCGAAGTTTGCACGTGCTTGCCAACAATTATTCAACAGGCATGAAGAGGAAGCTTGATAAGCTTGATGACCGTCAACGGTTTGCAGCTTTCTTCCAGAGGCACCTCTTTCCTGGGTCATCCAGCGTTCCACCAAGGTTTGGGGCCTTGAATGATCTATCTTCGGTGCCTCCCGCTCCTATGCCTCCTGCTCCGATGCCTCTTGCTCCGATGCCTCTTGCTCCGATGCCTCCTGCTCCGATGCCCCTTGCTCCGATGCCTCTTGCTCCGAGAGTGTTGCCACGTAGTGGGGCCTCACGTACACAACCTTTGTAAAGGCTCCATCTTTCTGCCATGTTTAGATACAATTGTAATTTATCGAAAAAATCAATGAACAAGCAAAAGTTTTATTTACTGTATTGGGTTGCCTCCCAAGTAGCGCTTGCTTTAACGTCGTACAGCCGGACGATGCTCCCTTGAAGGTTTATGGAACCCCACGGCATGGAGGGGTGCAAATACAATCTGTCTGACGAACCACTTCATGCTTTGGGTCCTTGAATGGAGTGGGATAATGATCCTTTCTTATTGTCGTGTTTTGCTTTTCTACATCAACACGAATTCTCCCACGACGTTGAATTCGATTAGGTACCTGCACCACACGAGGTAACAACCTATTAGTTGAAATGGGAATCGAATTTGGAATAGGTGGCTTACCTTTGTACGGCAAAGAAGTGGTAGCACAATGGACGGATGCACAAGGGTTGTTCATGGCAATTGTGGTGCTTTCAAGGTTGGAGCCGTGCATTCCTTGTGCTCTACTCCAAGTTCCTTCTCGGTGGTAGTTCGAGAAACATCCTTCTTGATCTTTGTTGAATACTCCGTCCCTATGTGTTCAATTACATTAATGGCACAACAAGAACGAACATCATTAGTATTCTCAATCGATTCAGGAATCTTAAAGTTAATCATATCATCACCAAAGGTCATAGTGACTGCTCCCTTGGCCACATCAATCTTGGTTTGAGCTGTTTTCATGAAAGGTCGTCCAAGTAAGAGTGGTGATGATGGAGAGTGTGCCGAATCTTCCATGTCTAGGACGTAGAAATCAGCCGGAAAAATTAAATGGTTCACCTGCACAAAACTCCTTTTGGATACGCGTTAGAACGATCGGCCAATTGTATAATTACACCATCTTGTTTTAATTCACCCAAATTCATAGATGCATAAATAGAATAAGGCATGACATTTATGGATGCACCTAAATCAAGCATGGCATGTTCAAAACGATTATGTCCAATCACACAAGGAATCGTGAAACTACCGGGGTCTTTGCACTTGGTAGGCAGTTTACGTTGCAAAACAGCGGACACATTCTCGCTTACCTTCACTACCTCTTTGTTTGCCCTTCTTCTCTTTGTATTGCATAGGTCCTTGAGGAATTTAGCATACTTTGGAACCTGTTTGATTGCATCGAGAAGCGGTATGTTCACTTGCACCTTCCGGAATGTTTCAAGAATGTCCTTCTCGCTTTCTTCCTTTTTTTCTTGCATGAACCTGCGAGGAAAAGGTACATTGGGCAGATTAGGACGTGAAGTACATGAATTTGAACTTAAATTACCTGATTTGGCCGAGTTAGGGTGATTGGGGGCCAGCGGCATTGGGTTTTTCACCCTTGCCGTGGGTGAGCTAGACACTTCCTCAGGTTGTGTCGTCTCTTCATCTACTTTCTGGGCAGATTTGGGATTGTTTGGCTCGGTCCCAACTTCTTTTCCACCCCTTAGGGTGATGGCCTTGGCGGATTCGAATCCTCCCTTTGGATTGACTGTGGTTGAGCTAGGAAGCTTTCCTTGCTCTCTAATCTGTCCAAGGAACTCAGAAATCTGCCCTATTTGTTTCTTCATATCCATCATCTCCTTCTCGTTATTTGCTATCCGGTTGTTTTGATTTTGCAACCCCTGCGAAATAGAGGTTAGTAATTGCATAGCTTGATCACTTTCCAAGGACGTACCTGAATGAGATGATGCCGAAGGTGGTTGGGGTTGTTGGGGTGCATACGGCTTGGAATAAAAACCAGGGGGGTTTAGCCTAAATCCTCCTTGTTGGGCAGCTTGTTGTGGCTCCCTTCATTTGAAGTTTGGATGGTCCCTCCATCCGGCATTGTAAGTGTTCGAGTATGGGTTGTTTTGATTTTGTCCTTGGAAACCAATTGCATTGGCAGATTCCCACCCACCATTCTCGATTAGTTGAGGGCACTTGTCGGATGGATGCCCTTGAATTGAGCACACGCCACAAATTTGGTGTTCTTGTGCTTTTGGACCAATCACAACCTGAGAAACAAGAGAAGTAAGATTAGCAAGTTGTGATTGAATTTCAGAAATAGCACTCACCTCATTTACACTTTGTTGCCGTGGGGCTTCCCTTTGGCCCACTCCTTCATATTGTTGAGCGTTGAGCGCTCGGTTGGCTATGAGAATCTTGGCATCCCTTGGTGTTTTGTCCACCAATGCTCCTCCTGCTGATGCATCAAGCATTTGACGTTCGATAGGAAGGAGGCCCTCATAGAAATATTGAAGGAGAAGTTCCTCCTTCATTTGATGTTGAGGACATGAAGCTACAAGGCCCTTGAAGCGCTCATAATAAGCCGGGAATGTCTCACCATGATTCTGTTGAATACCACTAATTTTCTTCCGTAGGAGAATCACTCTCGAAGTAGGGAAGAATTTCTCCAAGAAAGCACGCTTCATACTCTCCCACGAAGTCACAGTTTCCGGGGCTAGTTCGTAGAGCCAATCTTTGGCCTTGTCCATAAGTGAAAATGGAAAGGCCTTCATCTTCAATATACTCCCATCCACAGTGACGGGGGTCATGCTCGAACAAACCACCTCGAACTCCTTCAAGTGTTTGTTGTTGGGGTCTTCCATAGACAAGCCATGGAACTTCAGAATATGGTGTAACAAACTGGATTTGAGTTCAAACACCTCAGTCTTCCCCTCTGCAGCCGTGGGGTATTGGATACAAAGAGGCAATGCATTATCCAAACCCGAGGCCGAAAGCTCCTTGATGGTTCTATTATCTGCTGCCATGGCTTGTTCTTCTTCAAAAATCTGATCCGTGGGCTTTTCTTCTACACCTACTTCGTCTTCTTCAAGCCCAGGTTGTGGTGGAGGTTGTGGTGGCTCTTGTTGACTCCTCGTTCTCCTCAAAGTGCGTTCAAAATCACCGTCAAAGTCGGAGATGTTCTCTATAATAGGCCGAGAGCTACGAGTCATACACAGTACCTGAAAAACAAGAAAACAAACAAACTAAGAATCTGAAATAAGAATGCACGAAAAACAAAAAAATAAAAATAAAGACAAGGGACTAGCAAAGTTGCTAATCCCCGGCAACGGCGCCAAAATTTGATGCGAGAATTACTTGACACTCAAATTAAACCCTCGTTTGACAATTGTAGTAGAATGGATAAGTGAGGGATCGTTCTAGACCGGGGATTAGGAGGGCTTGCTAAAACCTTCTAAATTGACTTAAAAACATAAAGACTAAATTAAAACAGATTTAAGACACTTGGGAACAAGGAAATAAAAAAAAGGGGGTTTTAGTTTTGACGAAGTTGAAATAAACAAACAAAATGCAAAAATGGACAGATTGTAAACAAGTGTTGTGAAACAAGATGGTTGGTGAATTAGCTAGAGGTTCTTTCTCCACACATGATATTTATGCATATGAATCAATTTCCAGTTATTCCTTCATTGAATTATGAACGACAATGCCCCAAATTAACCGTGACATCACTAGTTAACCCTCAGATTTTCCTTATATTATTGGATTGGATGGCATCATTCGACAACCCAAAACATTCTCAAAAGTTCCCTACATGTCATCATAATAGAGATACAATCGAAGATTATTAAGAATAATGAAAACCATAAGCATTGACAAAGCATTTGCAACTATGACATCATGTTACTCATGCTAAGAATTAAACTTAACGCGATCGTGACAAGCGACCTTCACTACTTTCAAGTATAAGTTAGTAACGATTATGTGAAACCTTCTTAAACTTTTGCCACATATTCATGCATGCTAATTAAGTGTCGACCCTCAATCAACAAACACAAATAAGTTAATCATCAAATAGTTAAGCCAATTGCATTCACGAATCAAGAGTTCATAACAGGAATTCATCAATTCATATCACATAAATAATCATGGTATTGAAATCACCCCTAGCCAAAAAGGGTTTAGTTCCTCATAACTTTGAAATCAAAGAAACACCTAAACATTCCAACAACTCAAACTTGAATTGTATGAACGTTTAGGCACTCTTCTCTTCCATTCCTCATATTACAAAACAAAGAGAATTGAATTTAAACATTGAAATCAAAGAAACGCGTAAACATTCCAACAACTCAAACGTGAATTGTATGAACGTTTAGGCCCTCTTATCTTCCTCTTTATTGTGGCACAAGGACTAAGGGATGTTGTTGGTGTGTTGAATGGATTGGGGGATTATGGAAATGGATGAGGAGTGGTGGAGAAAATGGTGCAGAAAATGGAGAGACACTCACGGCTAAGGAAGAAAATGGAAGTGTTTGTGGTGTGTTGTATTGTGAATGAGATGATGCATGAATGAATGAATGCTAGGGTATTTATAGGAGTAGTGGAGGGAACATATGGCTGTTTGTTTAAGCATGCATGTGCTTGAATGTGGTGGAAAACAGCTAGGAAAGCTGGAAAGTGGAAGGGATGCATGGACAGTTTTGGTGTTGGACTTGCATGTGTTTGGTGGAAATGGTGTGTGTATGCATGTGTTTGGGAAGCTTTCTTGCTCATTTTCTGGATGCATGATGAAGAGTTAGATAAATAATGCATGTAGGTGGCTGAAATGATGAAGAATGAGTGGTGGAAATGCAAGGGAAAGCTGGAAAGTGGAAGGGATGCACGGCATGGACAGTTTTGGTGCATGTGTTGGCTGATTTGTGTGATTGTTTTGTGGTGAATTGGAATGTGGTTGAATGATGAAAGAATAAGTACATGTGTGTGAATGTGTGGCTTAATGATTAAGTGAAATTTCTAAAAATCTAAGGGGGAGGCACGGCAAGGATTTTCAGGATGCATGTGTGTGTGAATGGTGGTGAAAATGCATGTGATGAATAGTGAATAAAGAAATGCATGTGGCTGAATTGAAGGAATGCAAATTGAATGAATAATGAAATGGGAAAGCATGTGGATTAGGTGGAATGTAGGGGGAATAATGATGGAGAAAAGCTGGAAATGCAAAGGAATGTTGGAAAGGCATGTGAAGGTGCGGCACAAGGATGTTTTGTGAATGATGGCAGGTTGTGTGATGGTGTTGTTGTGCATGTGAAAGCTGGAAAGCAAAGGTAGGCCACGGCATAGGGTTTTGTAGATGTGAAATGGGAGTGCATGTGTTGATGAATGGGATTGTGGGGTGTAATGCTAGGTTGGAAATGCATGTGCAATTGCATGTGTGTGTGTTGGAAATGGGATGGTAGCCACGGCAATTGGGGAGTTTTTGGTGTTAGATGCAATGATGAAGAGTAAGTGCATGTAGGTTAGGTGGAAAGAGGTGGGTGTGCATGTGAGTTGAAATGCATATGTTTAAATGGTTGAAATGTGGAGATGATTATGAGTATGATAAGTGATAAGTGTA
Organism: Pyrus x bretschneideri; assembly: GCF_019419815.1. NCBI lineage: Eukaryota > Viridiplantae > Streptophyta > Magnoliopsida > Rosales > Rosaceae > Pyrus > Pyrus x bretschneideri. The sequence goes on along the minus strand of NW_025999821.1, from coordinate 421,109 downwards.
TGGTTATGATAAGTGATAAGTGAATGATATGTTAAGTGATAAATGAATGATATGTTGTGAGTGATAAGTGAATGGAAGTGATAAGTGATAAATGGATGGAAGTGATAAGTGATAAATGGACTAGTTTAAAGGGCTAGGGTTTAAGTACATAGAATGGGCCTAAAATAGGTTGGTTTGCATGGCATAATATGTTTGATTGGGCTAGACCCTTTGTTTGATGTCCCCAAAGAGCATACAAGGCTTCAATTTCGTCCATCCTCTTTGCTCCATGATTAAGCTATCCAATCCATGCACAAAAATGCTCCAAATAGCCTCAAAATGCACTTTCTTGCTCCCTAAGCCCTTAGAACCTGAAAACACACAAAAGAAGCATAAAGGACTAAAATAACGAGAGAAACATAACGTAAATGCACGAGAACAAGCCATTTAAGTCGCATGAATATGCTCCTATCATTCCCTTTAGTTTTAGGACATTTAAACCTTTCCTATATCCTTAGCCGGGCATAACATTCCAACATTCCACTCCTTCATTTCAGCCACACTCCCACATATCATTACTTATCATCACCACTTATCACTTATCATAATCACATATCATTACTTATCATCACCACTTATCACTTATCATAACCATTCACTCATCACTTATCAAACCATTCACTTATCACTTATCATCAACATTCACTTATCACTTATCATAACCATAACCATACCTTCCTCCTTGCAATTCCACATGCATTCATCACCAACACAATCATCAACAAATCCACCCATCCCATTCATCATTGCCGTGCATAACCCACCATCATTTCCAACCCATCACTCCCATTCTTTAATCCAATTCAGCCATTTAATCATTCACCTTGCATTTCCAGATTATTCCTTTCTCCACACCAAAACCGTGCACATGCATTCCCTTTGTGCAATTCCAGCTTTCCACAACCAACCTAGCTGTCATTGCACATGCATTCATCATCATTCCCCCTTGCATTTCAGTCACATTCACTCCCCCTTACCTTGTGCCGTGACTTCCCCTTCTTTCCAACATAATTCACATGCATTTCAGATTGCATTCCCATTCTTTAATTCAACCAACAAAATCATTCATTCCACATGCATTTCCAACCACACACTCACCCACACAATCTGCCATCATTCACACAAACACCATCATTGCTATGCATCCCATTCCATCTCCCATTTCAGATTGCATTCCATTCATTCCACACTTTAATGACATGCATTCCCCTTTGAAATTCCAGCTTTCCACCTAGCTTTCCACCTCACAACCACCAGAAAACATCCCATGCCGTGTATTCCCTTTCATTTCTGTCAAAGCACATGCAATCCCACCCTTTAAACACATGCATAAATCAGCCACATGCATCTCCCATCACCATTCCAGATTTCCACCAAGTTCCTAGCTGTCATGTTCCCTCCACTACTCCTATAAATACCCTTGCATTCATTCATTCATGGATCATCTCATTTCATACACAACACCACAATACAAACACAAAAACAGCAACCTTGTTGTTGCCGTGGGTTCCCTTCCACTTCTCCATTTCTTCCATTTCCACCACTCCCCAAACCATCCACACCATCAAACTATCCTTAGACCTTATGCTACAACTAAGAGGAAGAGAAGAGGGCCTAAACGTTCATACAATTCACGTTTGAGTTGTTGGAATGTTTAGGCGTTTCTTTGATTTCAATGTTTAATTTCAATTCTCTTTGTTTTGTACGTATGAGGAACTAAACCCCCCCTTGGCTAGGGGGGGATTCGAAATATATGTTTATGCTTGCATTTTGATTTGATTACTTCTAATTGCATTTCATAAGTTGTGGATTCAATTTGTTTAACTGTTTGATTGATAACTTATTTATGTATGTTTATTGAGAGTACACGCTTAATTTTCATGCATGAATATGACGCTAGAATATAAGTGAGTTTCACCTAATAGTTACGAACTTATTTTCACAAGTAGTGGAGGTTGCTTATAAACAATCGCGTTAAACGAATTCTTGGCATAAGTTTCATGCAATCATAGTAACGAATGCCTCGTCAACACTTATAATTTTCATAGAGCGTAATGATTCTTGCTTGTATCTCTATTATGCAATCATGTAGGGGACTTGTGGGGAATGTTTTGGGTTGTCGTATGCAATCATCCAATTCAATAACGTTAGGAAGATTTGAAGGTTAATTAGTGCATCACGGTTAACTTGGGGTGTTGAGCATCATGGTTTATTGAAATGCAATTGGAAATCTTTTTATTATGCAAGTGTAACATATGTGGAGATGAACCCCTTGGCTAGCATCCATTCATTCCATTTCATCAATTTCATATTTACATTCTGTTTTAATTACAATTTGTTCATTTAGTTTAAACCCTAAATCCCCCTTTACTTTATTGTCAAATTAGTTAGAAATCAATTTAGTTTGTGTTTTTAAGAGTCTTGAGTCAAGTTACAACTTAATTTCGTCCAAATTTGGGTTTAAGGTCAGAAACTGCCTAGTTAGTGTTTTTAGGCAGTTTTGAGTCTTTTGAACTTGTTTTGAGTCCTTTGAGTCTTTGTATTGTCCAAAATAGTTAGAAAGTGTCTTAGTTTGTGTTTATAAGTGTTTTGATTCAATTTGTTGCACAAATTCGTCCAAATTCACCAAGGTGCTCAAAACTGCCCAGAAAGTGTTTTTAAGGCAGTTTTGAGTGTTTTGGGTGATGTTTGAGTCTTTTGGTTTGTTTTGGTGTTTTAAAGTTTAGTTTTGCATTCTTTGAGTCAAGTATAGTGTTTTATATTGTGTTTTTACGTTTTTGAGTCAAATCCAAGTGATTAACAATCCCTCCTAATCCCCGGTCCTGAACGATCCCTACTTATACTTATACTACAATTGATAAAAAGAGGGTTTAATTTGTGTGCGTATAATTCTTCGCATCAAGACTTGAGCCTAAACGTTTATTTGGAGAGTTCAAATCTGTGCATTCTTGTTTTCTAAAGTCGTTGCATGATCTCATTATTCTTTGCTTGGTTACTACTTAGAAGGCGTTTCATCATTTAGTTCCAAATACTAGAACTCATGCCAATTTCATTCAAAACATGTTATTGTTGTTGTATTCCTTCCTAATGCTAGAATATGTTTAGTATAATGGCACAAGCAAGGGTGTCGAATCCACAGGGACTAATTGGACCTATACAATTACTTGTTTTGCAAGAACTCTATGAAATGAATAAAACTAATCAAATTAGGCAGATTTGTTGTTGTAACTTGAAAGCACCAGAAAATGAAGTAAACACAATTAAATGAATCAACAACTAATAAAATGGGATAGCACCAATGGAGATGAAGCTAGGGATTCGGTTTCACCATTGCTAAACCAAGTCCATGTTTGTTAAGTTAGTTTATACTCAGCCATCTACGTATTTCTTGAGTTTGTTTCACTTAGATATGATCAACCATATGATGTGTGGATTTGATCACATGTTCCTAATCATGAGCCTAGTTGTGATGTGCAACTTTGGTTCCTAATCAAGAAGGTGTTACGCACAAGAAACTTTCATAAAACCAAAGGTAACACTTGGCAGGTTGTTTGCAAAGCATTCCCTTCATCCATTCACATATCTACCAAGAATATGCATGATGTGTGCCCTAATCTTGGCTAAACAACCTGTGGTTAATTCAAATGGTGATCAAACATTAAAATCAACTCACAAAGTCACAATTAAATCAGAGAATGAAACAAGAAATAGATGGACCAACTGAGCATTCTAACTTGACTATATGGCAAACTTTGCAAGGCTACATCGAATCCCTAGAGAGAGATTAGTTACACTTCATGTTTACAAAAGGTTTGACATAAAAATATAAAACATGAGTGAACATAGAATTAATAAGAAGAAACCCTTGAAGCAAAACTGATGTCGAAATCCCTTAAGAGTGGCCTTCGGTGTTGGTTCTCCAAATGTGTTGTAAATGAGGTGGATCGGCTATGATTGAATGGTTTCTGTAAAATGGATAGAAATGGACAGAAATGGAGCGGCTATGTGTGTGAATAATGGAATGATGGAATTAAGCCAAGAAGAAGTAGTCTTTGTTGTGTGAAGTGTGCATGGTTTTATAGGAGGGGAATGTGGCTGCCAACATTTAAGAATGGAGCTGGAAATGTAAGGGCATGCACGGCACAAGGGTTTGGAAGTGCATAAGGGAGCTGGAATGGCATAATGTGAGCTGGAAATGTAAGGGCATGCACGGCACAAGGAGAATATGCAAGCATGTGGTTTATTTAATTGAGATGCATGTGGATGTCTGCAAAGATGAAGTGGATGTCTGCAAAGATGAAGTGGACAACCTGGAATTGGTTGTACAAATCTGGAAAGGGTATGAAAGTGCACGGCATGGTTGTGTTTGTTGGTGTAAATATGGCTGAGTGAATTAAGTAATGGAAGTGCATGTTCTTGGTGCAAAAGGGAGCTGGAAAGGTAATGGAATGCACGGCACAAGGTGTGTAAAAGCTGTTTTGGTGCTAGAAGTGCATAAGTGAGCTGGAACCACATGGGAGTGCACGGCAAGGTGTGTAAACATGCATGTGAATGCATGTTTTGGTGTTGGAACCACCTAATCTGACTTCAATGTTTTTGCCTTGTTTAGAATCAACCAATATGGCCGAATTGCACCACTTAACACTTCCACATCTTTTCCTGAAATTCCAGCAACCAAATGTTTCCTAGATTCTTCATTTGGACTTCAAATTAACTCCCTAGAATCCTCTCCACGTTTGGAATAATGCTCAACTACCAAAAGGAATGTTTTTACTTCATTTGCCTTCCCATTGATCCAAATACACACTTGGCTGCACACTAACACCAAATAATGTAAAATGCAACTAGTTTAATCCAAAAACATCACAAAGACGCCAAATAAGGAAGATATAAATGCATGCAAAATGAGACTTATCCAATACCCCTAAACCTGGTTTTTGCTAGTCCTCGAGCAAACTTGAAACTAAAACACACAAAACACTATCATCTAACTAAACCACTTTCGCTGGCCAAACGATTGCACTGAGCATGTGCAACAAGCCTTTGAACCCCTAGGTGTCCCTAGTTGGAGGAGTTGTGTCTCCTGAGGGTTTACAGTGATGAACCCACAAACATCTACAAAATCTGCAAACAATTTGGTTAATACATGCTTTAAACAAACTAATAAGAACCAATGAAGATTTTGTCATACATTTAAACTCAAAAGTTTGCCACTCCAAAGAATCGTATCAATTGTAACGTATAAAGATATTTCTCCATGTCCTACAACTTCAAGGTCACCATACCCAAATGCTTAAGATAGAATTCACCTCAACTCTACTCCTCACATCTTCCACTCAAGTTTTCACTCAGATCCTAAGGTTTAGTCTCTCAACAAACATATATGAGTGAAATTATGTAAAGGGAATCAACATTCTCACATATGAAATCTGAAATGGAAGCATAATTTCTGAGTAGATCTCATGAAATGAATCGAATGCTAAGAATATAGATAGCACACATACTTACCATCACCCATGAATACATCCTCAATGATCAGCTAGGTCTTTCTCAAGATTGTAATGCAAGGCTTAGGTTATAGGTTACGAAAGAAGTGATATGAAATACTAGAGTTTGGGGCATACCAAAGTGTCCTTGAGGATCATGCTCTTCACTGGCATTTGTCTTTTTTTGTTTTTGGCGTCCAGGCCCTATGCCTTATAATGAGGAGATTTGGAACTTGTATCCACTTTAATTCTCTTCCTCTCTTTTTTTTTTTATAACTTTATTTTTGGAAACAACTTCAACATAGGTGCCCTCGGTACACGCCACAATCTTGTTCTATAACTCAATCTACCCTTAGTCTTCATCACATTGGTATTCCCCAAACTATAAGGTATGGCTTGTAATGAGCTAGAATGGTAGAGTATGGTGTGGGTGATGAAAGAATTAGGCTAAAGTGTTTGGCTGCAACAAGGGTGAATGGAGCACACAAAGGGATAGGATTTAAGCCTTTTAGTAGTTAAAACATGCATAGCCTAACATCGTCTCATTGAGTTCATTCATAAATGATACTAAACACATGGTATCTGCAAAGGAGAGTAATTCTTAGTATCCAAACAAAATAGAAGTAATGAGATCATTTAGAGTGAAATTGAAAGAAAAAGATAGGAGTAGAAACACTTTAAACCCTCTCAAAGAAGCAATTAGGCTCAAAATAACTCACTAGGGTAGTCTCCACTATTCTTCTTCCAGAATTTGAGTATGGTACCTCTATCATCATATCTTCAAGAGTTACAGCTTTATAAATAACAACAAGATTCAAAACTTTTTCATAGCAACCCAATAGTTTGTTTGCAAACATAGCCCTCATATACATTCATATTAGTAAGCAAAAACACACTTAACTAAAACAAACACAAAAAAAAAAAAACAAACCAAACCTTCCATCCCATACCCCCAAACCTAACCTAAACATTGTCCTCGATGTTTAAAATTGTATGCAATGCAAGTAGGCAAAGAATATGGAAAGGTAACAATATAAACACAACATAAAGAAAGAACACAAACCACACTAGGTTGCCTCCTAGCAAGCGCTTTATTTAATGTCTAGGCAAGACATGGTAGCTTGTTCATGGTGTTGTAAATTCAAGAACATCTACGACTTGATACACTTGCTCTTCCTCCACTTTCTCCAAATATGGTTTCAATCGATGCCCATTGACTTTAAAAGAGGTACCATTCTTTATGTTCTCTATCTCCACAGCTCCATGGGGAAATGTTTGCAGCACTTTGAATGGTCCCACCCACCTAGACTTCAATTTACCTGGGAAAAGTCTCAAACATGAGTCATATAAAAGTACTTTCATACCTTAGTGAAACTCCTTCCGTAGGATGACCTTGTCATGATAGAGCTTAGTCCGTTCCTTGTAGATTTTGGCATTCTCATATGCCTCATTTCTGAGCTCTTCCAACTCATTAAGTTGGAGCTTCCTTGCTATTCCAGCATCCTTGTAATCAAAGTTGAACTTCTTGATGGCCCAATATGCACGGTGTTCAACCTCCATTGGCAAATGACAAGCTTTCCCAAACACAAGGCGATAAGGACTTATGCCAATGGGGGTCTTGTATGCTGTTCTATATGCCCATAGTGCATCATTTAACCTCAATGACCAATCCTTCCTTGTAGGGTTCACAGTCTTCATCAAAATGTTCTTGATCTCCCTGTTGCTAATCTCCACTTGTCCTGAGGTTTGAGGATGGTACGGGGTTGCCACTTTGTGGTTGATGTTGTACTTCTTCATCAAGGATTCAAAGGGTTTGTTGCAGAAATGGCTGCCACCATCACTAATAATAGCTCTTGGGGTTCCAAACCTACAAAAAATCACATCTTTAAGAAAATTCAAAACAACCTTATGATCATTAGTTCTTGTAGCAATGGCTTCAACCCATTTGGATACATAATCTACTGCCACTATATGTATAAGTGGCCAAAAGAGGATGGAAATGGTCCCATGAAATCGATTCCCCAAACATCAAAGAGCTCCACTACCAAAATGTTGTTCAATGGCATCTCATTTCTTCGGCTAATGTTCCCCATTTTCTGGCACCTATCACACTTAGAACAAAAATCAAAAGCATCTTTGAATAAAGTAGGCCGAAAGAAACCAGATTGTAAAACCTTTAGAGATGTCTTTTTGGCACCAAAATGTCCTCCACATGCCAAGGTATGGCTGAATGTTAGAATGCTTTGTTGCTCACTCTCTGGAACACATCTCCTAATGATTTGGTCAGGGCAATATTTAAACAAATATGGTTCGTCCCAAACGTAGTGCTTTACCATGGCAAGGAACTTCTTTCTTTCCTGAAAAGAAAGGTCATTTCTCATTACACCACAAGCAAGATAATTAACAAAATCAGCATACCATGGTTCTTTTTCTTGAACAACAAGGAGTTGTTCATCTGGAAATGATTCATTAAGAGGCAAAGGTTGTCCAACCCCATGGTTCTCATTAAGCCGTGACAAATGGTCAGCCACAACATTATCACTTCCCTTCTTATCTCGAATTTCCAAGTCAAACTCTTGTAGTAAGAGTATCCATCTAATTAAGCGTGGTTTAGCATCCTTTTTTGTCATCAAGTACCTAAGGGCTGCATGATCAGAAAACACAATAACTTTAGATCCCATAACATATGACCGAAACTTCTCTAAGGCAAAAACAATAGCAAGCAACTCCTTTTCAGTTGTGGAATAGTTAGGTTGAGCATCATGCAGAGTCCGGCTTGTGATGCGAGAATTATACGCGCACAAATTAAACCCTCTTTTCGTCAATTGTAGTAAGTATGTAAGTAGGGATCGTTCTGGACCGGGGATTAGGAGGGATTGTTAATCTCTTGGAAACTGACTCAAAAACGTAAAAACAAGATAAAACACTAAACTAGACTCAAAGAATGTGAAACTAAACGTTAAAACACTAAGACAAACCAAAAGACTCAAAATGCTTTAAAAACACAAACTAAATTGATTTCTAACTAAATTGAACAATTAAGTAAAGGGGGATTGGATTTGGACGAATTTAAACTAAAAATGGAAACTTGGAAATAAAACAAATTGTAAATATGGATTTGACGGAAATGAATGGATGGGAAGCTAGCTAAGGGGTTCATCTCCACATATGTTATACTTGCATACAAAACGATGTCTAATTGCTTTTCAATAAACCAGGAATTCTCAACGCCCCGGGTTAATTAGGTCCGCTTAAATTAACCGTCAAGTTTTCCTTAAGTTAATAAATTGGATGATTGCATACGACAATCCAAAGCATTCCTCACAAGTTCCCTACATGAATTGCATAATAGAGATACAAGCAAGAATCATTAAGCATCATGAAAACTATAAGTGTTGACGAGGCATTCATTACTATGATTGCATGAAACTTATGCCAAGAATATGTTTAACACGATTGTTTATAAGCAACCTCCACTACTTGTGAATATAAGTTCATAACTATTACGTGAAACTCACTTATATTCTAGCGTCAAATTCATGCATGAAAATTAAGCGTTCATTCTTAATAAACATACATAAATAGGTTATCAATCAAACAATTAAACAAATTGAATTCACAACTTATGAAACGTAATTAAAAGTAATCAAATCATATTACAAACATAAACATAGTTTCGAATCACCCCCTAGCTAAAGGGGGTTTATTTCCTCATACGTACAAAACAAAGAGAATTGAAATTAAACATTGAAATCAAAGAAACGCCTAAACATTCCAACAACTCAAACGTGAATTGTATGAACGTTTAGGCCCTCTTATCTTCCTCTTTATTGTAGCATAAGGTCTAGGGATAGTTGGTTGGGGGGATGGAAGTGTTGGGAAATTATGGAAATGGATGAGGAGTGGTGGAAATGGAAGATGGTTTTTGGATTCTAAGGGAGACTCACGGCTAAGGAAGGTGGATGTGTTTGTGGTGTTGTGTTGTGTTGTGAATGAGATGATTTTTGAATGAATGAATGCAAGGGTATTTATAGGAGGAGTGGAGATGTATATGGCTATTTGTTTAAGGTGTTTGTGGTTGCAATGATGAAGAATTGCATGTGGAAATAAAAGGGAAAATGTGGTGAAATGATGAAGTAGGAAGGTGGAAATGCATGTGAGATGTTGGAAAGGAAATCGGAATATGAGTAGGCCATGGCATGGGAGCTGTTTTGTTGGTGTAAATGTGCCATGGTTGCAATGATGAAGAATAAAGGGTGCATGTGGGGTGGAATTGAATGAATGCAAAGTGAATGAATAATGAAATGAGTTAAAGAGAGAGAATGTGGTGAAATGATGAAGTAGGAAGGTGGAAATGCATGTGACTTGTTTGTGGAATAAAGAATGAATGGTGGAATGATGAAGAGTTGCATAAAGAATGCATGTAGGGTTAGCTAGGTTGGCTTTGTTTGGGTGCATGTGTGTTAATGGTGGTTTTGCATGTGAATTGATGGATTGTTTTTGATGGAATGGATGGTTCTTTGCATGGCTTTTGAAGTGATTGTGGGCTTTGGAATTGGAAGGAAATGCATGGCCTTGGGGTTGGTTTAAGAGAGAATGGGCTAGGCCCTTTGTTTTATGTCCAAAATGAATACAAGGCCTTCAAATTCGTCCAACACTTTGGCTCCAATCATATGCTATCCATTCCAAGCCCAATTTTGCTCCAAACTGCTCCAAAATGCATCTTTTTGCTTCCTTAGCCATATGAACCTAAAAACACACGAAAATGGCTTAAACTACTAAAACAACTATGAATTAACAACATAGATGCACGAAAACAAGCTAAGTAAGTCGCCTAAATATGCTCCTATCAGCTTGCATAGTAAATCACATGTGGAAGCTTGTTCACCCTTTGCCCTAAAACTGCACCAATAGCATAGTCAGAGGCATCACACATTAATTCAAAAGGTAAGGACCAATATGGTGCCATAATAATAGGGGCCGAGGTTAGTTCATATTTCAAAGTATTGAATGCATCCATACAAGCTTTATCAAAATGAAATACAACATCTTTAGCTAACAGATTGCATAATGGAGGAGTGATCATTGAAAAGTTCTTAATGAAACGACGATAAAAGCCCGCATGTCCCAAAAAACTTCTTACTCCCTTCACAGTGGTGGGAGCTACCATATTGGTGATGACGTCAATTTTGGCTTTGTCCACCTCAATTCCTTTGCTAGAGATTACATGTCCCAACACAATTCCTTGTTTCACCATAAATTGGCACTTTTCCCAATTGAAAACCAAATTTGTTTCCTGACATCTTTGAAGTACTAAAGAGAGATGGTTAAGACATTCATCAAAAGAGGAACCAAACACTGAGAAGTCATCCATAAATTCCTCAATGAATCTTTCTACCATGTCAGAAAAGATGGCCAACATGCATCTTTGGAATGTTGCTGGAGCATTACAAAGTCCAAAAGGCATTCTCCTATATGCAAATGTGCCAAAAGGGCAAGTAAAGGTAGTTTTCTCTTGATCCTCCAGAGCAATTGCAATTTGATTGTAACCCATTTGCTATCAGAAATGGGATATATGATCCCCACATCTAACAACTTCAACACTTCATTCCTCACAACTTCCTTCATGTGTGGGTTGAGCCTTCTTTGTGGTTCACGGGTTGACTTTGCTCCTTCCTCCAAAAGAATCCTATGCATGCACATGGTAGGGCTTATTCCCTTGATATCTGCAATAGACCAACCAAAAACTGATTTGAACTCTTTTAACACCCTAATTAGTTTATCTTCTTCATTTGGGGTAAGATCAGAAGCTATGATAACTGGAAAAGTTTCAAATTCAGCTAGATATGCATATTTTAGATGTGGTGGAAGTGGTTTAAGTTCAAGTTTCGGTGCCTTAATAGTGGAAGGAGTTAGATGTGACATTGATGATTCTAAAGGCTCTAAAAGAGGTGAAACATTCAAAGGATACGGTGCCAATGCTTCCAAGGCAGCTACCTCTTCCATGAGTGCATCTTCTTCAGCAAAGTCATCTTGAGATTGACTCAAAACAGTTTGTAATGGTTCATTAGATTGTGCCTGCAAGAACTTAGATAAAACAAGTGAATCAAGCACATCAATGGCATAACAATCAAGAGATGAAGAAGGATGAGAAAGAGATTCAAACACTTTGAATTGAACTGTCTCTCCTAACACTGTCATAGTGAGGAGTCCATTTTGCACATCAATGATGGTCTTGGCTGTGGCCATAAAAGGTCTCCCAAGCAAGATAGGCAACTCTCGGTCATGTATAGGAGCTTCTTCCATGTTCAACACTACAAAATCTGCAGGCAAGATTAGTTTATCAACTTGAATAGAATATCTTCTACTATACCTCTTGGATATTTCACGGATCTGTCTGCAAGTTGTAATGAGATGGTGGTGGCTTTCAAATCCCCCAAACCTAGTTGAAGGTACACGGAATAAGGCATTAAGTTGATGCTAGCACCCAAATCAAGCATCGCCTTCTCTACTTTCTTGTCCCCTATGGTGATGTTGATAGAGAAACTTCCTGGATCCTTGATCTTTGGTGGAAGTTTTCTTTGCAAAACGGCACTCACATTCTCAGACACCACCACCTTCTCATGTGGTCTATACTTCCTTTTGTAGCTGTTTAACTCCTTGAAGAACTTCCCATACGCCGGCATGTTCCTAATGACATCAAGCAAAGGTAAGTTAACATTCACTTTACTTAGTATATCAAAAATTTCCTTAAATGACTTATCCTGCTTGCTCTTGGCAAGTCTTCCAGGGAATGGTATTGGTGGAGTGTATGGTTTCTCGGCCTTGTGAAGATTTGGTGCTTCAAATGAGGAAGTAGCCTGGCCTGGTTCCTCATTTGGTTTCTCATTTTCTCCTTGAGTAACCCCTGCATTCACATGATCAGATTCATTAGTAGCTTCATTGCCAACTCTATTATCAATAATCTTACCACTTCTAAGTGTAGTCATTGCTTTGGCTTGCTCTTGGTTCCTTTGGAGTATCACGGGTTGGCTTGGAAACTTTCCAACCTCTCTTTGGTTTAAGGCATCTGCAATCTGCCCCAATTGTGTCTCCATTTTGGTTAGAGCCGCCGAATGTTGTTGGAGAGTGCTATTTGTGGAATGTTGGAATTGCAAGGTATTTTGGGCTAACAACTTAACCGTATCCTCTAGAGTAGTGGCAGGTTTTGGTTGGAAATTTTGGAATTGATTGTTGTTCTTCCATGAAAGGTTGGGATGATCTCTCCAACTTGAGTTATATGTATTGGAATACACATCATTCCTTGGCCTTTGATTGTAAGAATTCATGAGGTTCACTTGCTCTTGGACATACTCGGGATAAGCCTCCCTAGATGGACATTGATGAGTAGGGTGGCTTGGTATGTTGCAAATGGCACACACTTCATTTGCTTTTGGCACCATGTTGAGCACGGATTCAAGCTTCCTTTCTAGGTTAGCTACCTGCAACAAAAGATCATGATTAGAGCTTGTTTCATAGACTCCAACTTTCTTACCCCTTAAATCTTTGTGTTGAGCATTAGACCCCAACATCTCATAAATGTTATATGACTCTTGAGCATTCTTTTTCTTCAAAGCTCCACCTGCTGCATTATCAACAGTTGATTGACATGTTTGGGTTAGTCCATCATAGAAAATTTGCATTTGTAAGTGAAAAGGTAACCCATGGTGTGGACATTGCAGCAAAAGGCCTTTAAAGCGCTCCCAACACTCATTGAAAGGTTCTCCATCATCTTGTTTGAAGTTGAAGATTTGTCCCCTTAATGTGGCTGTCTTTTGAGTGGAAAAGAACTTCTCCAAGAACTTCTTAGCCACGGCATCCCATGTGGTGAGGGAACCTGGTGTTATAGTCATCAACCAACTCTTGGCCCTATCTTTCAAGGTGTAAGGAAACACTCTCATCCTCAAGTTTGCTTCACTTACTCCCTGCAAAGGTAAACCACTCACAACATTGTAAAACTCTTTAATATGAGCTAAAGGATCTTCATTAGGTAAGCCATAAAAAGAAGGAAACATATGGAAATGTGAAGATTTAAGATCATAGTTTCTAGCTTCTGTGGGCAGCAAGATGCATGAAGGTGAATTCGGAAAGTTCAAGTCAATATCCCGCTCCTTGATGCGATTAAGCAAGTCCCGAGGTATGCTAAGTTTTTAAAAGAACTTTGTACAACAAGGAGAAGGATTTCGAACAAAGAGGTGGTTCAAGTAAGTGAAAATGTCTCTGCTGTGTTACAAAGGAAATTACCCCCTAAATGCAAAGATCCGGGTAGTTTTACAATTCCGTGCGTTATTGGCAATAATCGTTTTGAACATGCCATGCTAGACTTAGGTGCATCTATTAATGTTATGCCTTACTCAATTTATGCATCTATGAACCTAGGTGAGTTAAAAAATGATGGTGTGGTTATTCAATTGGCCGATAGATCTAATGCCTATCCAAAGGGTGTTTTGGAAGATGTTTTAGTGCATGTCAATGATTTAATCTTTTCGGCTGATTTTTATGTACTTGAAATGGAAGACTCGGATGATTCTCCACCCTTGCCACTCCTACTTGGAAGACCATTCATGAAAACAGCTCAAACAAAGATTGATGTGGCCAATGGAGTATTAACAATGGAGTTTGGTGGTGATATAATTAAATTCAATGTTTATGACTCGATTAAGAAGCCTAAGGATGTTCGTTCTTGTTTTGCCATTAATGTGCATAAGGATATAGGGCAGGAACAATCCACACCTAACAAGAAGGATGCATCAAGAACCACCATTGAAGAGGGAATTGGAGTGGTTGCCCTAAAACCATCCAATCTGGCCAAGAGTAGCCATAGTGACTTTGTTGATAGGGCTGCCACTTTTGAGCCTCCATCACAATATGTTTGTAAGTCTCCAACCCCAATTCCAATTCCCATTTCAACTAATAGGGTGTTACCTTCTTTGGTGCAGGTACCCAATCGATTTCAAGGTGGTGGGAGCATTTACATGGACTTTAGGAATCAAAACACCACAATCAGGGAGGATCACTATCCCCTCCCATTCATTGAGCCGTGCTATGAACACTTTGAGAAGCATGTGGTGGATGATGTACCCCTCCATGCCGTGGGTATTACTAGTGAAGCTTAGCATGGCGTATTCGTCCGGCTGGAAGACGTTAAAGCAAGCGCTTCTTGGGAGGCAACCCATGTGTTGAAACACGAGAAGAAGGAACTTTCACTCCAAACCCAGATTTGCGTCCCTAACCTATCTCTTTATTGCTATTACTTTGCCATTTGTGTTATGTTTGCTAGTTGTGTTAGTTGATTGTTTTTGTGTTAATCTATGTTTGAAACATTGAGGACAATGTTTGGTTTAAGTGTGGGGGGGTAAACAAGCTATTTTTGCATGAAATTCGTGGGATTTTATCACCTATCACTTCACATGTTGTTTCTCACTGTTTTAAAGTGTTTTTAGTGTGTTTTAGTGTTATATAACAGAAAACCCTAGAATAAATTCGAAAAAGTTTGAAAAATACCAAAAAGAGTCGTTTTTGAGTCATTTTTGTGTTTTAGGGTACCTTCCAACACAATGATGAGGATTTGGTTTTTAATTGCATAACTGTTGAAGTAAGTTACAAACATAGATGAAAGTTTGATATGCTCTTTGGTTTATGCTTGGTTGTAGTTATAGTTTACGAATTCACATGTAATCACAAAGGATAAAATCAGTTTTTGTAACATGCTTGAAGGAAGAAACTCAAACTAATGCTACATCCTTGAGAGACTTGAGCCTAAACGTTTATTTGGAGAGTTATTAATCTGTGCATTCTTGTTTTCTAAAGTCGTTGCATGATCTCATTATTCGTTGCTTGGTTGCTACTTAGAATGCGTTTCATCACTATAGTTCCAAATACTAGAACGCATACCCGTTTTATTCAAAGCATGAAATTGATTAGCATAACAAATAACAAGATGAAGTTGTGTAGTAGTCACCACCATAGCCAAATAGCCGAATCCACCCTTATCATTTGTATTGTAGGTTTAAACCCCTTTGAGCCTTATTTAGCCTATTTTCTTGTTAACCACATCACCCTTACCTAGCCTAGAATAGGACTTTCCATACCCTTGTTCTTGAAGTATAGTGGAGCATAACTTAGAAGGAATTCCTTTTGAGTGACATTCTTGCAGAAAACAAGTGTGGGGGAAGGGATTTTTGTGTGTATGTGTGTGCCAAAGTCTTAAAAGGGGCATGGGAAAAAGAAAAAGAAAAAAAAATCGTGAAAAAAGAAGAAAAAGAAGAAGAAAAGAAGGAAAAGGAGTAAAAATAAGTGAGAATGAACTCACAATGTTGATTGTTGAAGAAAGGGTCCAAAAAGTTTGAATATGGCCCTAAGTTTTGTGTGACTTCCCCTTGGGTGTTCAAAATTGACTTCTGCGTTCTAGAGGGAATTCTAAGTGCCTAATTCAATACTTTGTTCACTATTGCTTTAAGAATGTTTGTTTATCCTTTACCTTTCGTTGTTAGCCAATGCCTTAGCCCTGTTACAACCCTGTGACTTCCGTCTTGATTGTTATGTGTTTCAATATGTGGAGGTTAAAATGGGTTTGAGCATATGGTATCCCTGGTTCTCGCGTCTAAGTAGTGGCATTCCATTCATGAGATCATATATATACATGTTAATATTTCCAGAAAACGCTTTCCTTGTTATAACATATGTGAGTGTTCGTCTACATTTTTACATCAATCTTCTCACATATACCTAGTGTAGGGAGTGTAGTTAGAAAATCTGTGTGAAAATTGAGAGTACATCTAGTAAGGAATTGAGTGGATTCTCTAAGGCATGTTACTATGTCCATAATGTTGTTTTAAACGATTAAATGTGAGCTAGTGAATGGTAACTATGATTAAGTATATGCTTAAGAGTAGGGATGACTAAAATATGTGTGAATAATGATCTTTGGCATGTTATGTATCGTTGGAAATCCCTGTAGCAAATGTTGGAAGGTTAGGTTATGTTTTGTTTGTTTTATTTTGCTCGAGGACTAGCAAAAGCTAAGTGTGGGGGAAATTGATAGGAGCATATTTATACGACTTAGTTAGCTTGTTTTCTTGCATTTAATTAGCTAAACTATGTTAATTATAGTGTTTAAAGTTATTTTCGTGCAATTTCAGGTTTTAGTGTCAAAGTATGCAAAAAGAAGCAATTTGGAGCATTCTAGAGCATTTTTGGGCCAAGATTGGATAGTGCAAGCACGGAGGCATGAGGATGGACGAATTTGAAGGCTTGAATTCAGTTAGGGAGCTGCAAGGGGGCCTAAAAACCTTACTTCTAGAAGGCTTTATCTATTCACACATGGTGCCTAATTTCTACCTAATTTCTGGTACAAAACCTTTTGGTTTCAACTAAGTTCTAAACTATTGGAAGAACAAGCCATCCTACCTTGTCTCCTACCTTGTCCAAGCCGTCCTACCTTGTCTCCTAGCCGTCCTACCTTGTCCAAGCCCTCCTACCTTGTATCCTAGCCGTCCTACCTTGTCTCCTACCTTGTCCAAGCCGTCCTACCTTGTCCAAGCTACACACTTGTATCCCTTAAGTGTTTCATGTATATATATCCTTGTAATCTTGTAGAGAAAGAGGAGGAGAAAAAGCATTCTCTTCCATATTTTCCACATAAACCTTTCCTAGCCCTATAAATAAGGCTTTGCAGCAAGGCACTAGCGGGGATCACTCATTCACCCAATTTTCGTCCATTCATCTAGCCACACCACTCTACACATCCTAAAATCCTAGAAACACAATTCCAGCCACTTTTACCACCTTTGCCGTAACCTTCCATCCAAGCAACCATTCAACCACCATAACCACCTTGTGTTGCAACCATTGAAGGAGAGGAGGAGTAGTGTCGTGCAGTCCAAAGGACGGAAGAAACCTTGCACATGCAATCTGCAACTATTGGAGTGTTTGGAGTTCTTTCTTCTTTTGGTTCTGTTTTCATGTTTAATTTAACTGGCTGTTCAATTATGTTAAACATGTGGAACTAATTTCTTTTTAGTTAGAGGCAAATTTGAAGCCATGGACATATGTTGGTTATGATTTGATTTAGTCCAGTTATGAATTCATGAACTTTAGATGTGGTTTACTTTTCTGTTTTGATTAAGAACTTGTTTATGTATGTGGGTTGAGGGTCGACAGTTAATTTGCATGCCTAAACTTGATGCTAGGATATAAGGGAATTTCACCTAATCGTTATGAACTTATATTCATGAGTAGTAAAGATCGCTAGTCACGATTGTGTTTAAGTAAACCCTAGGCTGGATTAACATGCGTATTCCATAGTTATGAATGCCTAGTCGATGTTTATGATTTCCGTTGAACTTAATGATCTTTGTTGAATGTCTCTATCATGTGTATTCCATAGTTAGGGACTTTGATGAGGAATAATTTGGTTGTAATGTGTATTCCATTCAATCCAATGAATCTAGGGAAATCTGAAAGTTAATTTAAGCAGACCTAATTAACTTGGAGCGTTGTCATTCATCGTTTGTTGAAGTCATAACTGGGAATCAAATTATAAGCATATGTTCATGTGTGGATTGAATAAGAATAAGTAGGGATCGTTCTTAACCGGGGATTAGGAGGGATTGCAAAATCACTTGGAACTGACTCAAAAACGTAAAATAAAGTTTAACACACTAAACTAGACTCAAAGAATGCAAAACTAAACAATAAAACACTAAAACAAATCAAAAGACTCAAAACAGCCCCAAAACACTCAAAACTGCCTTAAAAACACTTTCTGGGCAGTTTTGAGCACTTTGACAACTTTGGACGAATTTGGGTAATAGAATGAATCAAAACCCTTAGAAACACAAACTAAGACACTTTCTAACTAAATTGGACACTAAAGTAAAGGGGGATTGAGGTTTTGACGAAAATAAATTAAATGCACAGATTGTAAATTAGGGCAGATTCTGAATATGAATGTGATGAAAATATGGATGAATGCTAGCTAGAAGGTTCTTCTCCACACATGTCACACTTGCATACACTTTGATTTTCAGTTGGTCTTTCGATAAATTATAAAACTCAACACCCCGGGTTAATTAGGTCCGCTTAAATTAACCGTCAAGTTCTCCTTAAGTTAACGAATTGGATGGGTTAGCGCAACGCAATTCAAAACATTCTCCAAAAGTCCTTTACGTGAAAAGCACAATAAAGATACAATCATAGATCATTAAGCATCATGAAAACTATAAGTGTTGACGAGGCATTCGTTACTATGATGAGCATGAAACTAGTGCCAAGAATTCATTTAACGCGATTGTTTATAAGCAACCTCCACTACTTGTGAATATAAGTTCATAACTATTAGGTGAAACTCACTTATATTCTAGCGTCATATTCATGCATGAAAATTAAGCATGCACTCTCAATAAACATACATAAATAAGTTATCAATCAAACAGTTGAACAAATTGAATCCACAACTCATGAAATTCCAACCAAATGTAATCAATTCATATTGCAAGCATAAACATGGTTTCGAATCACCCCCTAGCTAACGAGGGGGTTTAGCCTCTCATGTTCACAAAAAGAGAAATACAATTGAATTTAAACATAAAGCACAAAGGGTTGATTACACCTAGAACGCCCAACGAATCCACTTGAATTTCGGCGCGTCCAAGCTCCTCTTTCCTCTTCTCCTTGCTGCGGCAGAGAAGGTTTTGGATGATTTGGGGTGAGTTTCTGGTTTAGGGATGGTTTTATGGAGGTTTGGTGGTGCGGCAAGGTTATGGGGTGGTGTAGGAAAGTGTGTAAGGTGGTGGAAAGTGGTGGAGAGGATGCGGCAATACTTGGAAGTGGCTGGAATGGTGGAGGGAGATGGCACGGCAAAGGTTTTGGGTGATGGTGGCTGTACAGTTTTGGAGAGAATGGGAGTGAATTTTAAGGGGAGTCACGGCTGGCTAGAATTAGGGTGAAATAATTAGGGTCCATGATGATGGAATGCACAGCCAAGGTGTAGGAGTTGTTGCGGCTTGTATGTGGCTGATTAGAGTCACCGCTTAGGAAGAATTAGGGTGATAATTAAATGGGGGGGCCACGGCTTGTAAGGGAATTAGGTTTTTGTGCTGAATGATATGAATGATACGTGAATGAATAGCCTCTAGGGTCAATATTAGGTGCGGCTGATATGGGATTTAGAATGCTTAGGGTGAAAAAAATGGATGGGGGACTTGCGGCTAAATTGTAAAATGTAGGGTTTTCTGAAATTTTTAAAACCTAATTTATTTTTATTAACTAAAATTAAATTAAAGGCTGCTAGAATTAAGGATTTAAATCAGAAATTAAAGGGAATGGCTTAATAGGTGCGGCTGCTATGTAATTAGGGTGATTAGGGTTTAGGGTTTTTGTGCATAAAATGGGACCAAAGTGCCCTCCCTTGCACGGTAAGGGAAGGAAAGAAGGGGAAAGGCAAGGCTTAGGGCTAGAATTTGGGCTAGGGCCTTTGTTTTGGGTCCTAAAGTGCATACGAGGCCTATAAAGTGGCTAGAAAATATGGACGTTTAGATTAGGAAAGGTTACCAAAACGGGAAACTTAGGGTTAACTTTCCTACTTCAAGTAGGAATCCTTGTTTGAGTAGAATTCCTCGTTTTGGTAAGAATTCATCGTTGGAGTAGGAATTCGTTGTTTCTTCAATTCTTCAACTCATTCATTCCTCTTTCGCTCCAAAAGGCTCCAATTTGCATCTTCTTGCGCACTTTGGCCTTATAATCTGAAAATACACAAAAGTGGCCTTAAACACTAAAATAACTAAGTAAACACAACATAAATGCACGAGAACAAGCTAATTAAGTCGCATGAATATGCTCCTATCATGGATAAGGAACCCTCTAACTAGTTTCTCATCATTCTATTTCATCACAATCTGTTTTGTTTGAAGTTTGTTTACAAGTCTCTGTTTTAAATTCAATTTCGTCAAAATCAATCCCCCATTTATTTTGAAATGTTAGAATAGTTAGAAATCAAGTTAATTTGTGTTTTTAAGTGTCTTGAATCATGTGACAACATGTTTTCGTCCAAACTAGTGTTTGTGCTCAAAACTGCCCAGAAAGTGATTTTAAGGCAGTTTTGAGTGCTTCTGTGTTGTTTTGAGTCTTTTGGTTTGTTTAAGTGTTTTAAACTCTAGTTTGGCATTCTTTGAGTCTAGTTTAGTGTTCTACATTATGTTTTTACGTTTTTGAGTCAGTTTCACATTGATTAGCATCCCTAGTTAATCCCCGGTCTAGAACGATCCCTACTTGCATCATTATTACAATTGTCATCAATAGGGTTTTATTTGTGTGTCAAGTAATTCTCACATCAAATTTTGGCGCCGTTGCCGGGGATTAGCAAAATTGCTAATCCCTTGTGTTTTTGCCGTGTGTTTTTAGTGTAATTTACCTAGTTTTCTTATTTTGTTTTGCTTTCTTGGTTTAGGTACTAATGCATGATGCGAAGTTCTCAAACTGTGCATGCACATATCTTGGACTTTAACGACGATTTTGAACGTGATTTGAGAAGAAAGAGGAGGCATCCCGAACCCAGTGAACCTAGTTCAAGTTCAAAGGCCGAATCTGAGTTTGAAGAAGTGGAAGAAGAAGTTATGGTAGCGGACAATTGGGCCATTAAAGAGCTTTCGGCCTCGGGGTTGGCCAATGCCGCACCATTATGCATTTAATACCCCGCGGCTGCCCAAGGCAAGACCGATGAATTCGAGTTGAAGTCAAGCTTGTTGCACCACATTCTGAAATACCATGGGCTTTCCATGGAAGATCCCAACAAGCATCTCAAGGAGTTCGAGGTTGCTTGTTCGAGCATGACACCCATAAATGTTGACGGGAACATTCTGATGATGAAGGCTTTTCCATTCTGACTTTTGGAAAAGGCGAAGGATTGGCTTTACGAGTTAGCACCCGGAACAGTTACATCTTGGGATAGTATGAAAAGAGCTTTCTTGGAGAAGTTTTTCCCAACTTCAAGAGTCATTCTCTTGAGGAAACGGATTAGTGGCATCCAACAAAATCAAGGTGAATCGTTTCCTTCTTATTATGAACGTTTTAAATCACTTGTTGCTTCTTGTCCACAGCATCAAATGAAGGAGGAGCTGCTCATTCACTACTTCTACGAAGGACTCCTTCCCATGGAACGCCAAATGCTTGATGCCTCAGCGGGAGGTGCGTTGGTGGATAAAACTCCGGGGGCTGCAAAAGTTCTAATTGCCAACCGAGCACATAATGCACAACAATACGAAGGTGTTGGACAAAGAGACCCCCCACAGCCACAAGTGAATGAGGTAAGTTCTATGCCCGAAATTCAATCCCAATTAGCTAACCTTACTTCTATTGTTTCTCAGTTGGCCGAGGAAATGAAGATTCATGGACCAAGTGTGTGTGGCGTGTGCTCTATGCAAGGACATGCCAACGATCAATGCCCTCAATTGATTGAGAATGGGGGTTGGGAATCTGCCAATGCCGTGGGTTTTGGGAACCAAAATCAACCACGCCATGATCCATACTCTAATACCTACAATCCGGGGTGGAGGGACGATCCAAATTTCAAATGGCGGGATCCTCAACAACCCCAACAACAAGGAAGATTTAGGCAGCAACCACCGGGCTTTTATACAAAGCCATTCGTCCCCAATCAAAACCAAGTGCAATCTGCCCCAACAACCTCAGGTATGTCTTTGGATAATGATCAAGTTGTTAAGTTACTTACTACTTTGACGTAGGAAGTACAAACTCAAAATAAGGAGAGACAAATCCAAGACAAACGGGTGGACAATTTGGAGAAGCAAATGGGTCAAATTGCCGAATTTATGGGGCAAATTAGAGAACAAGGCAGATTGCCTAGTTCAACCGTTATGAACCCGAAGGGAGGATTTGAATGGTCCCACCCACCTAGACTTCAATTTACCTGGAAAAAGTCTCAAACGTGAGTCATACAAAAGTACTTTCATACCTTGGTGAAACTCCTTCCGTAGGATGGCCTTGTCATGATAGAGCTTAGTCCGTTCCTTGTAGATTTTGGCATTCTCATATGCCTCATTTCTGAGCTCTTCCAACTCATTAAGTTGGAGCTTCCTTGCTATTCCAGCATCCTTGTAATCAAAGTTGAACTTCTTGATGGCCCAATATGCACGGTGTTCAAGCTCCATTGGCAAATGACAAGCTTTCCCAAACACAAGGCGATAAGGACTCATGCCAATGGGGGTCTTGTATGCTGTTCTATATGCCCATAGTGCATCATTCAACCTCAGTGACCAATCCTTCCTTGTAGGGCTCACGGTCTTCATCAAAATGTTCTTGATCTCCCTATTGCTAATCTCCACTTGTCCCGAGGTTTGAGGATGGTACGGGGTTGCCACTTTGTGGTTGATGTTGTACTTCTTCATCAAGGATTCAAAGGGTTTGTTGCAGAAATGGCTGCCACCATCACTAATAATAGCTCTTGGCGTTCCAAACCTACAAAAAATCACATCTTTAAGAAAATTCAAAACAACCTTATGATCATTAGTTCTTGTAGCAATGGCTTCAACCCATTTGGATACATAATCTACTGCCACTAATATGTATAAGTATCCAAAAGAGGATGGAAATGGTCCCATGAAATCGATTCCCCAAACATCAAAGAGCTCCACCACCAAAATTTTGTTCAATGGCATCTCATTTCTTCGGCAAATGTTCCCCATTTTTTGGCACCTATCACACTTAGAACAAAAATCAAAAGCATCCTTGAATAAAGTAGGCCAAATGAAACCAGATTGTAAAACCTTTAGAGATGTCTTTTTGGCACTAAAATGTCCTCCATATGCCAATGTATGGCTGAACGTTAGAATGCTTTGTTGCTCACTCTCTAGGACACATCTCCTAATGATTTGGTCAGGGCAATATTTAAACAAATATGGTTCGTCCCAAACGTAGTGCTTTACCATGGCAAGGAACTTCTTTCTTTCCTGAAAAGAAAGATCATTTCTAATTACACCACAAGCAAGATAATTAACAAAATCAGCATACCATGGTTCTTTTTCTTGAATAACAAGGAGTTGTTCATCTGGAAATGATTCATTTAGAGGCAAAGGTTGTCCAACTCCATGGTTTTCATTGAGCCGTGACAAATGGTCAGCCACAACATTATCACTTCCCTTCTTATCTCGAATTTCCAAGTCAAACTCTTGTAGCAAGAGTATCCATCTAATTAAGCGTGGTTTAGCATCCTTTTTTGTCAACAAGTACCTAAGGGCTGCATGATCAGAAAACACAATAACTTTAGATCCCACAAGATATGACCGAAACTTCTCTAAAGCAAAAACAATAGCAAGCAACTCCTTTTCAGTTGTGGAATAGTTAAGTTGAGCATCATTTAGAGTCCGGCTTGCATAGTAGATCACATGTGGGAGCTTGTTCACCCTTTGCCCTAAAACAGCACCAATAGCATAGTCAGAGGCATCACACATTAATTCAAAAGGTGAAGACCAATCTGGTGCCATAATAATAGGGGCCGAGGTTAATTCATGTTTCAAAATATTGAATGCATCCATACAAGCTTTATCAAAATGAAATACAATATCTTTAGCTAACAGATTGCATAATGGACGAGTGATCATTGAAAAATTCTTAATGAAACGACGATAAAAGCCCGCATGTCCCAAAAAACTTCTCACTCCCTTCACGGTTGTGGGAGCTGCCATATTGGTGATGATGTCAATTTTGGCTTTGTCCACCTCAATTCCTTTGCTAGAGATTACATGTCCCAACACAATTCCTTGTTTCACCATGAATTGGCACTTTTCCCAATTGAGAACCAAATTTGTTTCCTGACATCTTTGAAGTACTAAAGAGAGATGGTTAAGACATTCATCAAAAGAGGAACCAAACACTGAAAAGTCATCCATAAATACTTCAATGAACCTTTCTACCATGTCGGAAAAGATTGCCAACATGCATCTTTGGAATGTTGCTGGAGCATTGCAAAGTCCAAAAGGCATTCTCCTATTTGCAAATGTGCCAAAGGGGCAAGTAAAGGTAGTTTTCTCTTGATCCTCCGGAGCAATTGCAATTTGATTGTAACCTGAGTAACCATCAAGAAAACAATAGTGTGAGTGACCTGCCAATCTCTCAAGCATTTGATCTATGAAAGGCATAGGAAAGTAATCTTTTCTAGTACTAGAATTCAACTTCCTGTAATCGGTGCAAACACGCCAACTAGCCGTGGGCTTTGTGGGCACAAGCTCTTTGTTTTCATTCTTCATCACCGTGATTCCCACCTTCTTAGGTACTACCTGAATAGCACTCACCCATTTGCTATCAGAAATGGGATATATGATCCCCACATCTAACAACTTCAACACTTCATTCCTCACAACTTCTTTCATGTGTGGATTGAGCCTTCTTTGTGGTTCACGGGTTGACTTTGCTCCTTCCTCCAAAAGAATCCTATGCATGCACATGGTAGGGCTTATTCCCTTGATATCTGCAATAGACCAACCAATAACTGATTTGAACTCTTTTAACACCCTAATTAGCTTATCTTCTTCATTTGGGGTGAGGTCAGAAGCTATGATAACTGGAAGAGTTTCAAATTCAGCTAGATATGCATATTTTAGGTGTGGTGGAAGTGGTTTAAGTTCAAGTTTTGGTGCCTTAACAGTGGAAGGGGTTAGATGCGACCTTGATGATTCTAAAGGCTCTAAAAGAGGTGAAACATTCAAAGGATACGGTGCCAATGCATCCAAGGCAGCTACCTCTTCCATGAGTGCATCCTCTTCATCAAACTCGTCTTGAGATTGACTCAAAACAGATTGTAATGGTTCATTAGATTGTGCCTGCAAGAACTTAGAGAAAACAAGCGAATTAAGCACATCAATGGAATAACAATCAAGAGATGAGGAAGGATGAGAAAAAGACTCAAACACTTTGAATTGAATGGTCTCTCCTAGCACTGTCATAGTGAGGAGTCCATTTTGCACATCAATGATGGTCTTGGCCGTGGCCATAAACGGTCTCCCAAGCAAAATAGGCAACTCTCGGTCATGTATAGCAGCTTCTTCCATGTCCAACACTACAAAATCCGCAGGCAAGATTAGTTTATCAATTTGAACTAGAATATCCTCTACTATACCTCTTGGATATTTCACGGATCTGTCCGCAAGTTGTAATGAGATGGTGGTGGCCTTCAAATCCCCCAAACCTAGTTGAAGGTACACGGAATAAGGCATTAAGTTGCTGCTAGCACCCAAGTCAAGCATCGCCTTCTCTACTTTCTTGTCCCCTATGGTGATGTTGATAGAAAAACTTCCTGGATCCTTGAGCTTTGGTGGAAGTTTTCTTTGGAACACGGCACTTACATTCTCGGACACCACTACCTTCTCATGTGGTCCATACTTCCTTTTGTAGTTGTTTAACTCCTTGAAGAACTTCCCATAAGCCGGCATGTTCCTAATGACATCAAGCAAAGGTAAGTTAACATTCACTTTACTTAGAATATCAAAAATTTCCTTAAATGACTTATCCTGCTTGCTCTTGGCAAGTCTTCCAGGGAATGGTATTGGTGGAGTGTAAGGTTTCTCGGCCTTGTGAAGATTTGGTGCTTCAAATGAGGAAGTAGCATGGCTTGGTTCCTCATTTGGTTTCTCCTTTTCTCCTTGAGTGACCCCTGCATTCACATGATCAGATTCATTAGTAACTTCATTGCCAACTCTATTATTGATAACCTTACCACTTCTAAGTGTAGTAATTGCTTTGGCTTGCTCTTGATTCCTTTGAAGTATCACGGGTTGGCTTGGAAACTTTCCAACCTCTCTTTGGTTCAAGGAATCTGCAATCTGCCCCAATTGTGTCTCCATTTTGGTTAGAGCCGCCGAATGTTGTTGGAGAGTGCTATTTGTGGTTTGTTGGAATTGCAAGGTATTTTGGGCTAACAACTTAACCGTATCCTCAAGTGTAGTGGCAGGTTTTGGTTGGAAGTTTTGGAATTGATTGTTGTTCTTCCATGAAAGGTTGGGATGATCTCTGCAACTTGAGTTATATGTATTGGAATACACATCATTCCTTGGCCTTTGATTGTAAGAATTCATGAGGTTCACTTGCTCTTGGACAAACTCGGGATAAGCCTCCCTAGATGGACATTGATGAGTAGGGTGGCTTGGTATGTTGCAAATGGCACACACTTCATTTGCTTTTGGCACCATGTTGAGCACAGATTCAAGCTTCTTTTCTAGGTTAGCTACCTGCAAAGAGAGATCATGATTAGAACTTGTTTCATATACTCCAACTCTCTTACCCCTTAAATCTTTGTGTTGAGCGTTAGATCCCAACATCTCATAAATGTTATATGACTCTTGAGCATTCTTTTTCTTCAAAGCTCCACCTGCTACATTATCAATGATGCGAGAATTATACGCACACAAATTAAACCCTCTTTTTATCAATTGTAGTATAAGTATAAGTAGGGATCGTTCTTAACCGGGGATTAGGAGGGATTGCAAAATCACTTGGAAACTGACTCAAAAACGTAAAATAAAGTTTAAAACACTAAACTGGACTCAAAGAATGCAAGACTAAACATTTAAAACACTAAAACAAACCAAAAGACTCAAACAACACCCAAAACACTCAAAACTGCCTTAAAAACACTTTCTGGGCAGTTTTGAGCACTTTGACTACTTTGGACGAAATTGGGTAATAAAATGAATCAAAACACTTAGAAACCCAAACTAAGACACTTTCTAACTAAGTTGGACACTAAAGTAAAGGGGGATTGAGTTTTTGACGAAATTAACTAAAATGCACAGATTGTAATTAAAAACAGATTGTAAAGATGAATGTGATGGAATTGAATGGATGGGATGGCTAGCTAAGGGGTTCATCTCCACACATGTTACACTTGCATAATAAAAAGATTTCCAATTGCATTTCAATAAACCATGAATTCTCAACACCCCAAGTTAATTAGGTCCGCTTAAATTAACCTTCAAATCTTCCTAACGTTATTGAATTGGATGATTGCATACGACAACCCAAAACATTCCCCACAAGTCCCCTACATGATTGCATAATAGAGATACAAGCAAGAATCATTACGCTCTATGAAAATTATAAGTGTTAACGAGGCATTCGTTACTATGATTGCATGAAACTTATGCCAAGAATTCGTTTAACGCGATTGTTTATAAGCAACCTCCACTACTTGTGAATATAAGTTCATAACTATTACGTGAAACTCCCTTATATTCTAGCATCATATTCATGCATGAATATTAAGTGTGCACTCTCAATAAACATACATAAATAGGTTATCAATCAAATAGTTAAACAAATTGAATTCACAACTTATGAAACGCAATTAGAAGTAATCAAATCAAAATGCAAGCATAAACATATATTTCAAATCCCCCCCTAACCAGGGGGGGTTTAGTTCCTCATGATACAAAACAAAGAGAATCAAAGAAACGCCTAAACATTCCAACAACTCAAACTTGAATTGTATGAATGTTTAGGCCCTCTTCTCTTCCATTCCTCATTCGTACAAAACAAAGGGTATTGAAATTAAACATTGAAATCAAAGAAACACCTAAACATTCCAACAACTCAAACTTGAATTGTATGAACGTTTAGGCACTCTTCTCCTCCTCTTCATTGTAGCACAAGGTCTAAGGATAGGTTTGGAGGGATGGGGAGTTATGGATGGTGTAGAATGATGTGTTTAGGATAGGGATGGATGTAGGGGACCTCAAGGCTTCTTTTTGGGCAGAAAATATGAAGAATGGTGAAGTATGGATGTGTTATAGAGAGGGGATGAATTTCTGGCGTGAATGGTGAATGAATTGTGTATGAATGGGAATCAATGTTTTGAATGAATGCAATGCATGGTTTTATAGGGAGAGAAGGGATGGGAGAACATGTGAATGGCAGCTAGGAATGATTAAAGAAGGGAATGCATGTGTAATGACAACTAGATTGGTTGGTGCAATGATGAAATGGATGGGAGAGGGAACATGACAGCTAGGTAAAGTGAATGTGGCTGCATGTTTGAATGATTAAATGATGCATGTGGGTTGGAAATGCATGTGCAATGATTCTTTGGTGCTGAAAATGCATGTGTAAGCATGAAAGGGGAAACATGACAGCTAGGTTGAATTATGAAGAGTGAATGCATGTGGCTGATTTATGTGAATGATTATGGGTGATTATGATAAGTGATAAGTGGTGATGATAAGTGTATGATATGTGATTATGATAAGTAATGATTTATGATAAGCGATAAGTGGTGATGATAAGTAATGATATGTGGGAGTGTGGCTGAAATGAAGGAGCGGAATGTTGGAATGTTATGCACGGCTAAGGATATAGGAGAGGTTTAAATGTCCTAAAACTAAAGGGAACAAGGTTCCAACACTTTGGTCTTCAATTAGGTCTTCAATTTCGTCCAACACTTTGGCTCCAAGCATAGGTTATCCATCCTTAGCCCAAAAGTGCTCCAAAAGTCTCCAAAATGCATCTTTTTGCTCCTTTAGCCCTTTGGACCTACAAACCCACGAAAATAGCTTAAAGTACTAAAATAACTAAGGAAACATAACGTAAATGCACGAGAACAAGCCATTTAAGTCGCATGAATATGCTCCTATCAATCAACAGTTGATTGACATGTTTGGGTTAGTCCATCATAGAAAATTTGCATTTGTAAGTGAAGAGGTAACCCATGGTGTGGACATTGCAGCAAAAGGCCTTTAAAGCGCTCCCAACACTCATTGAAAGGTTCTCCATCATCTTGTTTGAAGTTGAAGATTTGTCCCCTTAATGTGGCTGTCTTTTGAGTGGAAAAGAACTTCTCCAAAAACTTCTTAGCCACGGCATCCCACGTGGTGAGGGAACCAGGTGCTAGAGTCATCAACCAACCCTTGGCCCTATCTTTCAAGGTGTAAGGAAACACTCTCATTCTCAGATTTGCTTCACTTACTCCCTGCAAAGGTAAACCACTCACAACATTGTAAAATTCTTTAATATGAGTGATGGGAGCATATTTATACGACTTAGTTAGCTTGTTTTCTTGCATTTAATTAGCTAAACTATGTTAATTATAGTGTTTAAAGTTATTTTCGTGCAATTTCAGGTTTTAGTGTCAAACTATGCGAAAAGAAGCAATTTGAAGCATTCTAGAGCATTTTTGGGCCAAGATTGGATAGTGCAAGCATGGAGGCATGAGGATGGACGAATTTGAAAGGCTTGAATTCAGTTAGGGAGTTGCAAGGGGGCCTAAAAACCTGATTTCTAGAAGGCTACATTAGAGCCACATGCACTCCCATCCTTTAATCCATTACAGCCACTCCACATGCATTTCCAACCCACATGCCCCTTTAATCATTCAAACATGCACCCTTTATTCTTTCACCACTTTCCAACCTAATCCACATGCATTCATCATCATAACCTAGCTGTCATTCCACTTCATTGCACATGCATCTTCAAATAAATCAGCCATTCCACATGCTATTTCAGCCACATGCATTCCCCTTTTGCATTTCCAGCTTTCCAACAAGTTCCTAGCTGTCATATTCCCTCTTTTTCACCTATAAATAAACATCCATTGCAGCCACAAGGGGGGGGAGTCATTCATTCATTCAAACACACATCCACACAAGCCTTGGCCGTGCCTTATTCCACCATTCCATCCATTGCAGAAATTCAACCATCACACCAATCCTTAACCATCCTTCCATTTCCACCACTCCCCAAACCATTCACACCATCACACAACCATTCCTTAGACCTTGTGCAGCAACAAAGAGGAAGAGAAGAGGGCCTAAACGTTCATACAATTCAAGTTTGAGTTGTTGGAATGTTTAGGTGTTTCTTTTCCTTTGATTTCAATGTTTAATTTCAATTCTCTTTGTTTTGTACGTATGAGGAACTAAACCCCCCCTTGGCTAAGGGGGGGGGATTCGAAATATATGTTTATGCTTGCAATATGATTTGATTACTTTTAATTGCGTTTCATAAGTTGTGAATTCAATTTGTTTAACTGTTTGATTGATAACTTATTTATGTATGTTTATTGAGAGTGCACGCTTAATTTTCATGCATGAATATGACGCTAGAATATAAGTGAGTTTCACCTAATAGTTATGAACTTATATTCACAAGTAGTGGAGGTTGCTTATAAACAATCGCGTTAAATGAATTCTTGGCAAGAGTATCATGCATTCATAGTTACAATTGCCTCGTCAACACTTATAATTTTCATAGAACATAATGATCTCTCATTGTATCTCTTCTATGCATTCATGTTGAGAACCATTGGAGAATGATTTGAATTGTCGCATGCATCATCCAATTCAATAACATAAGGAAAATTTGAGAGTTAATTAGTGCATCACGGTTAACTTGGGGTGTTGAGCATCATGGTTTATTGAAAAGCAATTGGAAATCGTTTTATATGCAAGTGTAACATGTGTGGAGATGAACCCCTTAGCTAGCCATCCCATCCATTCTATTCCATCAAATTCGTTTTACAATCTGTTTTGTTTCCAAGTTTCTGTTTTAATTTCAAATTCATCCAAAACCAATCCCCCTTTACTTTCTTGTTCTTTAGTGCTTAGAATCTGTTTAGTTTATGTTTTAAAATGTTTTGAATCAAGCCATAATCTTAAATTCGTCCAAAATTGGGTTTAAGGTCAGAAACTGCCTAGTTAATGTTTTTAGGCAGTTTTGAGTCTTTTGAACTTGTTTTGAGTCCTTTGAGTCTTTGCAAATTAGTTAGAAAGTGTCTTAGTTTGTGTTTATAAGTGTTTTGATTCAATTTGTTGCACAAATTCGTCCAAATTCACCAAGGTGCTCAAAACTGCCCAGAAAGTGTTTTTAAGGCATTTTTGAGTGTTTTGGGTGATGTTTGGTTTGTTTTAGTGTTTTAAGCATTTAGTTTCGCATTCTTTGAGTCTAGTTTAGTGTTTTAAACTTTGTTTTTATGTTTTTGAGTCAAATCCAAGTGATTAACAATCCCTCCTAATCCCCGGTCCAGAACGATCCCTACTTACATACTTACTACAATTGATAAAAAGAGGGTTTAATTTGTGTGCTTATTTAGTTCACATCAAATTTTGGCGCCGTTGCCGGGGATTAGCCCTTGGATTGTTCATTTCTGTTATGTATTTTAGTTTTAGTTTTTTTTATTTGTGTTTTGTTTGTTGAATTCAAGTACTAGAGAAGCACAACATGGCACTTGATAATGCTTCTCTATTGTCACAGCTCATGGAAAGGTCCCAAATGCAAAGCGTTGATATATTTGATCTTCAATCAAGGAATAACGTGTTTTCCAATACTTACAATTCAGATTGGAGTGATCATTCAAACTCTATATGGTGGGAACCTCAACATGTTCAAGAAGAAGGATATTGGCAGCCATATGAGGAGTTCTATTCAAAACCTGTGCAGCCACCACAGCCTCATATTCAATATGCCCAACCAAACTCAAGTTCGTCAATAGATTATAATCAAAAGCTTAATGCATTAATTTTTTTGGTGCAGGGCTCACAAAATCAAGCCAATGAGGCTCAACAAGGAGAATATTGGCAGCCATATGAGGAGTTCTATTCAACGCCTATGTAGCCACCACAACCTGCCCAAAGTAATGAAATCCAAACTCAAGAAAAATCAATGCAAAATCAAGACAAAAGGTTGGACCACTTGGAAAAGCAAATTGGGCAGATAGCGGAGTTTGTAGGACAATTTTGCGACCAAGGCAAAATCCCTAGTTCAACCATTGTAAATCCGAAGGAAGGATTTGAAACCACCAAAGCTGTCATGTTAAGAAGTGGCAAGGAGGTTGGAACGGACGCTCAACCATCAAAATCAAATCACGAGGAAGAGACCCAAGCCACGGCTAGGGTGGAAACACCTTTGCCGGAGGCACCTATTGCTCCTACGCCATCTAATTCAAGTAAGGTTGTTCCAAATTTAATTAGTGGTAACCCCATTCCACCTAATGTCCCTATTTCTTGCAGATTCATCACTTCCAAGGAAGAAGAAAGTGAAAAAGACATCTTGGAAGGCCTTCAAAAGGTGCAAAGCATGGAATATCAAGAATTCATCAAAGAGGACGTTCTTGAGATAAACAACCCCAAAGAAGTTGAATTTTATGACAAAGGACAAGGAACAATCCTCACACATAGTCTGTCCAAGGGCAAGGTTCCTGAAATATTCAAAGAAGATGTGTTTATTCTTGAGTTCATTTCGGAGCACACAGGTAAGCCGCCTCCCCGAATTTCAATTTTCTTTTATACTAATATGTTGTTAATGATTCAGGCATCCACTCTAGAATTTAAACCATTAACAGATCATCTCAAGTATCACCTCCCATTCAAAGATCAATTTCATGCCGTGCAACAAAAAAAAAAAAAAAAAAAAAAAAAAAAACATGGCAGAAAGTGATGCGAAAATTAACTTCACACACAAATTAACCCTCTTTTGACCATTGTAGCATATAAATAAGTAGGGATCGTTCTTACACCGGGGATTAGGAGGGCTTGCTAAACACTCTAAACTGACTCAATTAACTAAAATTAACCTTTCAAACACTTAAACTCACGTAAAAAGACTCAACTACGTTCACAAGACTCAAAATAGGCTAAAAACACTCAAAACTGCCTTAAAAACACAATCTGGGCAGTTTTGAGCCTAAACACAAACTTGGACGAAAATTGGTTCTAACTTGACTCAAAACTCTTAAAAACACAATCTAAAACATATTTGGACCAATTAGACACTCTAAGATAAATGGGGATTTGGTTTTGGACGAAAATAAACAAAACAAAACAAATATGTAAACTAGGCAGATTTGGACGAATTTGATGAAATTAAGTGGATGGTAAGATGGCTAGGAGGTTTTTCTCCACACATGGCATACTTGCACATAATACAATTTCCAGTTGCTTAATCAATGAATTCAGAACCTCAACACCCCAAGTTAATTAGGTACGCTTAAATTAACTCTCAGATTTCCCTTAGGTCATTGAATTGAATGGAAATAGCGCATTGCAATCAAATTATTCCTTAAAAGTTTTCTATATGAAAGCACATAAAAGAAAGACAATCAAAGATCATTAGATTCTATGGAAATCATAGGTGTTGACGAGGCATTCGTAACTATGAAAGCGCATGATACTTATGCCAAGAATTCACTTATCATAATTGTGACCAACAATCTTAACTACTCATGAATATAAGTTCCCAACGATTAGGTGAAGTTCCCTCATACCCTAGCATCATGTTTATGCATGCAAATCAAGCGTGCACTCTCAATTCATATGCATAAGCAAGTTTTAATTAAAACAGATAAGCAAATTGAATTCATCATTCATGAAATCACAACTGAACGTAATCAAATCATCATGCAAATACAACCATGGTTTCGAAATTCCCCCCTAGCCAAAGGGGGGATTAGTTCCTCATGCTTGCACAACAAAAAGTATTGAATTTAAACATTGAAATCATAAGAAAGAGTACACCTAAATGCTCAGCAATTCCAAGATGGATTCGATGCACAGATTGGCTCCTCTTCCTCCTCCTTGCTGCGGCACAAAGTGTTGGTGCTAGAATTGGTGGTTTTGGATGGTTTTTCCTTGTTTAGAGGGATGGAGGATGGTTGATTATGGTGGGGAAGGTGCGGCAAAGGTGTATGGATGTGTAGGGAGGTGTATGGAGGTCAAGAATGGAGAATGGAGGTGCGGCACAAGGGTTTCTGTCTAGCATAGGGTGTGGTTCGAATTTTTGGCTGAAAATATGCTTATATAGTCCTAGGGTTAAGTAGATTAGGGTTAGACTTAACAGATTCTATGGATTAGGGCCCTAGAATTCGGCCATGGGTTGTCAAATCCACTTAGGAAGAGGTTTTTGGCCCACATAGTTTTATAAAAGGATTTGTATACCCAAATCCACAAGGATTAGGCCTTGGAAATCTGAATCCCAAAGGGATTGGGCCTAGGGAGGTGCGGTTGATTTAGGGGAGAGGGTTTCTTGGCTTGCAAGGCAAGGCAAAGCCTTCTAGAAAGGTTTGGGGCGCCACTTTTCTAGGGCTTCTAGAAATAATAGGTTTTGTGGTAGATTTGGGCCTTCTAGAATAGGATGCTTCTAGAAATAGGTTCTAGAATTATCCATTTAGGTCCCCATACAATTAGGATTAAGACATGATAAGGTTTGGATAAGATAAGATGAGATAAGGTTTGGATAATGTTTTGGATAATGTTGGATAAGGTTAGATAAGGTTTTGGATAATGTTTCCTCTTTTGAGCTCCTACCTTATCCACTTTGTCCCAAGCTTATTCCTTCCTCTTCTTATCACATTTCTAGCCTCTTGAAGTCCAAATTCGTCCATCCATGTTGTCCCATATGTAAGCTATCCACATAGTGTCCAAAATTGCTCCAAAATGCACCAAAATGCCCTTTCTTGATACTTTACCCCATAGGACCTACAAACACACGAAATTGAGTTGTAATGCGACATTAACTAAGAAATAATAGCATAAATGCACAAGAATAAGCTAGTTAAGTCACGTAAATATGCTCCTATCAGAAAGATGGAGCCTTCACAAAGGTTGTTTACGTGAAGCCCCACTACGTGGCAAAACTCTAGAAGCAGAAGGCATCGGAGCGGAAGGCATCGGAGCAGGAGGCATCGGAGCGAGAGGCATCGAAGATAGAGCATTCGAGGCCCCAATACTTGGTGGAACGCTAAACGACACAGGAAAAAGGTGCCTCTGGAAGAAAGACGCAAGCCTTTGACGGTCACTTTGCATTCGACCTTGAGATTCTTGCATCTCATCAAGCTTCCTCTTCATGCCTGTCGAATAATTATTGGCAAGCACGTGCAAACTTCTATTCTCGTACTTAAGCTGTTTGATCTCTTGCTTAAGACTTTCCACCTCCGCCATCAATGATTCAACCTGACGGGAGCGAGCAAGTAGGCGTTGGCCCATGTTGGACACAGAGCCTGCGCACTGAACACTGAGAGCCAGGGACTCTTGAACGGCCAACTCATCGGACCGTCCTGAAAGCAGCTGACTATCTTTGGGAGTGAGGAGGTTCCGAGCTACTATCGTAGCTGTTGTTGCATCCGTCATCACAGAGTCTTCACCTGTAAGAGGGCCATGAGAAGATAAGAAAGACGGGCACCATACCTTACCCTGACGAGGCGCAACCGGATCACTGCTGAGACTCAAATCTAAGCAAAGGTTAGATGGGTTAGAAAAGCTAGCCATTTTTCAAGAAGTTAAAAGAGAAGGGTTGGATGGAGTAAAATCTCAACGAGCCGGAGACGATTTTTGGGAAATCTTCAAAGTGTGAATGTTAGAGGTGATCGATCACCTCTATTAAAGGAGAGGCGACACAATCACCGATTCAGAAATGAAGAGACACCACTCTTCAAAGCTGGATTTTCCGGCGTAAAGTTCGCCAGCTCTTCAGACGCAATCCCGGCTTTTCAGATAAAGCGTGCAACTTTGTCAAAAGCTTTCTGACAAAGTTGAAGACGCGTGGAGGCCGAGAAAGCAGCTACACACTTTTGCCGGCAAGCGTAGGTGAAAAAGTCGAAAGCCCGGGTTTTCAGAAAATGCATGCCACTTTGTCAAAAGCTCTCTGACAAAGCTGAAGACGCGTGGAGGTCATTTCCGCATCCACACTGCCACTTGCCATTACAATTCCTATATACATCAACATTCATGGCAAGGCATACACCCAAAAACGCATGACTTTCCTTCTCGGCCTAGAATGTAGCTGCAACCAAACCTCTCAAACATGCTCAGTTTTCTTCTTCTCTTGAGAACACATATTCAACCATTGATGTATCCCCCAAAGAAGATATCAGATGCTTGGAGTACAGATGAGGCAAGAGGAAACGGTGGATCGAAGCATGTAGAGACAAGCGCAACAAATATATGTGCTGATTCATTCGCTGCTTCTGCAAAAGCAAAAGTATCTCATATCATCAAGGGCAAAAGCAAAGGTATCTCATATCAT
Source organism: Pyrus x bretschneideri (assembly GCF_019419815.1). Lineage (NCBI taxonomy): Eukaryota > Viridiplantae > Streptophyta > Magnoliopsida > Rosales > Rosaceae > Pyrus > Pyrus x bretschneideri. The sequence continues at coordinate 384,528 of NW_025999821.1, read as the reverse complement.
GATCTTTCCCTGTCCTTTCCTTTGTCCTTGTTATTACTCGCATGGCAAAGTAAAGTGAGCAATCAGCCGGCACTTGGAGTCAGTCTTCCGATCTGGAACCGACTACCTGGAATCTATTCCCTGGTTGCTTACCTAGTGTTGCTCTCGAGTAGTCATCTTCAAAGGGTGATACACTTCCAGAGAAGGGACCACATCGGCTTGGAGAACAGCTAAGATGAGTGACGAGGAAACATCAATCTTTCTAATTCGTACTCTTCAATACGAATTGGACAGATTGAACAAAGAAACAGGTCATCACCTCCACCTCGTGCTTGCCTGCCATGTGTCAGCATCCTCTAGCTCAGTTCAAGATTAGCCTGTGGAAAAACTCAAGATCAAGCCTCAATGCAATTACCAAGGAGAAGATGGAATTTACACTCCATAACCAGATTTCCATCCCTAAACTCTTCTCTTTATTAGATACATTCTGCCATGTTTAGTATGTTTAGTTGCTGTTTTTGTGTTTGCTTGTGTTTAGTGTGGTTTTTAAGCTTAAAACATTGAGGACAATGTTTGATTGAAGTGTGGGGGGGGGGGGGTAATTAAGTATATTTGATACAAATTCGTGGGATTTTATCACCCATAACTTCAAATGTTGTTCCTTGCTGTTTTAAGGTGTTTTTAAGATGTTTTAGAGTGTTTCAGTATGTTTTGTTTTATAACTCCGAAAATCACATAAAAATTTGAAAAACATGTTTTGAAAAGCCTAAAAAGAGTGTTTTGAGTTGTTTTTGTGTGTTTGTGTCTTAGGGTACCTTCCAACACAATGATAAGGATTTGGTTTGTAATTGCATGACTGTTAAAAAGAGTTATAAACATAGAGAAAGGTTTGATTTACTCTTGGTATATGCTTGGTTATGGTTATAATGTATGACTTGACATGCAATCATAAAAGAAAAATTCGTTTTTGTAACATGCTTGAAGGAAGGAACTCAAACAAACGCTACAACCCTGTGAGACTCGAGCCATTACCTTCTTTGGAGAGTTATAATCTGTGATTCTTTGTTTTCTAAAGTTGTTGCATGATCTCATTATTCCTTGCTTGGTTGCTACTTAGAATGCGATTGTATCATGATAGAACTAAATGCTAGAACTTATATCCATTTCATTCAAAGCATGACATTGAATTGCATAACATATATCAAGATGAAGTTGTGTAGTTGACACCATAGCCAAATAGCCTTACTTCCCATATTTCGTATATGTTGTAAGTTTTAACCCCGTTGAGCCTTGTTTAGCCTTTATTCTTTGTTTACCCACATTATCCTCACCTAGCCTAGTTTAGGACAATCCACACCCTTGTTCTTAAAAGATAGTGAGCATGACTTAAATGAATTCCTTTTGAGTTACATTATGCAAGAAAATGAGTGTGGGGGAGGGAAAGTTTGTTCTTAAGTTTATATGTATGTTTTGAGATCCAAAAGAAAAGAAAAAAAAAATTGTGAAAAACATATGAAAAAGAAAAAAACAGAAAAGAAAAGAAAGAAAGAAAGGAAAAGAGCTTGTTCTCCCTTTTTGTTCAAAAGTTGAGTTTTCATTCAAAAGGGATTTCTAAGTTGATTCAAATGCTTTGCTCACTATTTCTTTAAGAACCTTTGTTTTCCATATCCCTTCTTTGTTATCCACACACCCCAAGCCCCATTACAACCCGTGACTTCAATCTTGAGTGTTATGTGTTTCAATTTGTGGAGTTTGAACTTGGTATGAGCATATGGTGTCACTGGTTCTCGCATCTAAGTAGGAGCATTCCATTCATGAGATCATACCTAAACATACTTATTAACTCCAGAAATTGCTTTCTTTGTATATATATGTGAGTGTTCGTTTGCATTAATCTTCTCACATATAACTAGATTAGGGTGTGTAGTTAGAAAATCTGAGTGAAAATTGAGTACATATCTTGTAAGGAATTGAGCAAATTCTCTAAGGCATGTTACTACATTCAAAACATGGTTTTAAATGCTTAATTGTGAACTAGTATGTGGTGACTATGATTAAGAATGTACTTAAGTGTGAAGATGACTAAAATCTATGGGAATGATGATTTTTAACATGTCATGTGCATTGGAAATCCTTGAGGCAAATGTTGGAAGGTGTAGGTTGTGTTTTGTTCGTTTTGTCTAGTTTCGTGTTCTTTTGTTGTTTTGTTTTGCTTGAGGACTAGCAAAAGCTAAGTGTGGGGGAATTTGATAGGAGCATATTTATACGACTTAGTTAGCTTGTTTTATTGCATTTAATTAGCTAAACTATGTTAATTATAGTGTTTAAAGTTATTTTCGTGCAATTTCAGGTTTTAGTGTCAAAGTATGCAAAAAGAAGCAATTTGGAGCATTCTAGAGCATTTTTGGGCCAAGATTGGATAGTGCAAGCATGGAGGCATGAGGATGGACGAATTTGAAAGGCTTGAATTCAGTTAAGGAGTTGCAAGGGGGCCTAAAAACCTGATTTCTAGAAGGCTACATTAGAGCCACATGCACTCTCATCCTTTAATCCATTACAGCCACTCCACATGCATTTCCAACCCACATGCCCCTTTAATCATTCAAACATGCACCCTTTATTCTTTCACCACTTTCCAACCTAATCCACATGCATTCATCATCATAACCTAGCTGTCATTCCACTTCATTGCACATGCATCTTCAAATAAATCAGCCATTCCACATGCTATTTCAGCCACATGCATTCCCCTTTTGCATTTCCAGCTTTCCAATAAGTTCCTAGCTGTCATATTCCCTCTTTTTCACCTATAAATAAACATCCATTGCAGCCACAAGGGGGGGGGGAGTCATTCATTCAGAAATTCATTCATTCAAACACACATCCACACAAGCCTTGGCCGTGCCTTATTCCACCATTCCATCCATTGCATAAATTCAACCATCACACCAATCCTTAACCATCCTTCCATTTCGACCACTCCCCAAACCATTCACACCATCACACAACCATTCCTTAGACCTTGTGCAGCAACAAAGAGGAAGAGAAGAGGGCCTAAACGTTCATACAATTCAAGTTTGAGTTGTTGGAATGTTTAGGTGTTTCTTTTCCTTTGATTTCAATGTTTAATTTCAATTCTCTTTGTTTTGTACGTATGAGGAACTAAACCCCCCCTGGCTTGGGGGGGGGGGAGATTCGAAATATATGTTTATGCTTGCAATATGATTTGATTACTTCTAATTGCGTTTCATAAGTTGTGAATTCAATTTGTTTAACTGTTTGATTGATAACTTATTTATGTATGTTTATTGAGAGTGCACGCTTAATTTTCATGCATGAATATGACGCTAGAATATAAGTGAGTTTCACCTAATAGTTATGAACTTATATTCACAAGTAGTGGAGGTTGCTTATAAACAATCGCGTTAAATGAATTCTTGGCAAGAGTATCATGCATTCATAGTTACAATTGCCTCGTCAACACTTATAATTTTCATAGAACATAATCTCTCATTGTATCTCTTCTATGCATTCATGTTGAGAACCATTGGAGAATGATTTGAATTGTCGCATGCATCATCCAATTCAATAACATAAGGAAAATTTGAGAGTTAATTAGTGCATCACGGTTAACTTGGGGTGTTGAGCATCATGGTTTATTGAAAAGCAATTGGAAATCGTTTTATATGCAAGTGTAACATGTGTGGAGATGAACCCCTTAGCTAGCCATCCCATCCATTCTATTCCATCAAATTCGTTTTACAATCTGTTTTGTTTCCAAGTTTCTGTTCTAATTTCAAATTCATCCAAAACCAATCCCCCTTTACTTTATTGGCCAAATTAGTTAGAAAATGTCTTAGTTTGTGTTTATAAGTGTTTTGATTCAATTTGTTGCACAAATTCGTCCAAATTCACCAAGGTGCTCAAAACTGCCCATAAAGTATTTTTAAGGCAGTTTTGAGTGTTTTGGGTGATGTTTGAGTCTTTTGGTTTGTTTTAGTGTTTTAAGCGTTTAGTTTCGCATTCTTTGAGTCTAGTTTAGTGTTTTAAACTTTATTTTACGTTTTTGAGTCAGTTTCCAAGTGATTTGCAATCCCTCCTAATCCCCAGTTAAGAACGATCCCTACTTACATACTTACTACAATTGATAAAAAGAGGGTTTAATTTGTGTGCGTATAATTCTCGCATCAATGAGCTAAAGGATCTTCATTAGGTAAGCCATAAAAAGAAGGAAGCATATGGAAATGTGAAGATTTAAGATCATAGTTTCTAGCTTCTGTGGGCAGCAAGATGCATGAAGGTGAATTTGGTATGATTGGTTGAGCATAGTCCTCCAAAGCTCGAAGATCATCCTGGTTGCCCGCCATCTCTTCTTCTCTTTCCCAATTAAAGTGCTCAGATCCTTCACTTGTTGAACTAGACGAATTCTCTTCCTCTTCTTCACGGACAATGGAGGAACTTGTTGGAACAAAGCTTTCCAAAGTGTTGCCCTTTAACCGTTCAAGTCTTTGGCCTAATTCAACAAGTCTATTGGACATGTACTACCTGAAACAAGATAAAACAAGTTTGAATAAAAATCAGAAATCTACTTGAAATGAAAAGAACAAGGTTTAAAACCAAAACAAGCAATTATAAGGGACTGAAATCAGTCCCCGGCAACGGCGCCAGTTTTTGTTGTTATATTCCTTCCTAGTGCTAAAATATGTTTAGTATAATGGCACAAGTAAGGGTGTCGAATCCACAGGGACTAATTGGACCTATATGATGCGAACTAAATAAGCACACAAATTAAAACCCTCTTGTGACAATTGTAGCATATGAATAAGTAGGGATCGTTCTTAACCGGGGATTAGGAGGGATTGCAAAATCACTTGGAAACTGACTCAAAAACGTAAAATAAAGTATAAAACACTAAACTAGACTCAAAGAATGCAAAACTACACACTTAAAACACTAAAACAAATCAAAAGACTCAAAACAGCCCCAAAACACTCAAAACTGCCTTAAAAACACTTTCTGGGCAGTTTTGAGCACTTTGATGAATTTGGACGAATTTGGATACTAAAATGAATCAAAAGACTTATAAACACAAACTAAGACACTTTCTAACTAAATTGGACACTAAAGTAAAGGGGGATTGAGTTTTTGACGAAATTAACTAAAATGCACAGAAATTAAATTAGGGCAGATTCTAAATATGAATGTGATGAAAATATGGATGAATGCTAGCTAGAAGGTTCTTCTCCACACATGTTACACTTGCATAGAAGATAATTTTCAGTTGGTCTTTCGATAAATTATGAAACTCAACACCCCGGGTTAATTAGGTCCGCTTAAATTAACCGTCAAGTTCTCCTTAAGTTGATGAATTGGATGGGTTAGCGCAACGCAATTCAAAACATTCTCCAAAAGTCCTTTACGTGAAAAGCACAATAAAGATATAATTAAAGATCATTAAGCATCATGAAAACTATAAGTGTTGACGAGGCATTCGTTACTATGATGAGCATGAAACTAGTGCCAAGAATTCATTTAACGCGATTGTTTATAAGCAACCTCCACTACTTGTGAATATAAATTCATAACTATTAGGTGAAACTCACTTATATTCTAGCGTCATATTCATGCATGAAAATTAAGCGTGCACTCTCAATAAACATACATAAATAAGTTATAGATCAAACAGTTAAACAAATTGAATCCACAACTCATGAAATTCCAACCAAAAGTAATCAATTCATATCGCAAGCATAAACATGGTTTCGAATCACCCCCTAGCTAATTAGGGATTTAGCCTCTCATGTTCACAAAAAGAGAAATACAATTGAATTTAAACATAAAGCACAAAGGATTGATTACACCTAGAACGCCCAACGAATTGACTTGAATTTCGGCGCGTCGAAGCTCCTCTTTCCTCTTCTCCTTGCTGCGGCAGAGAGGGTTTTGGATGATTTGGGATGAGTTTCTGGGTTATGGATGGGTTTAGGGTGGTTTAATGGTGAAGCAAGGTTGGTGGAAGGTGTGTGGATGTGTGGAATGGAGTGGGGAATGGTTGTAGTGGCTGCGGCAAGGCTAGATGGTGGCTGCAATGGAGGGGAAAAGGTGAATGGTTTTTGGATGATGGAATGCACGGGTTTTGGGAGAGAATGGAGGGAATGATAGAGGGTGGCTGCAGATGTTAGAATGAATGGGAGAGATGTGTGACGGCTTATGGGATTTTTTAGGGTGAATGGATGCACAGATTGAAGAGAATTGAGGGAATGGCTTGCGGCTGAGTGAAATTATGTCAAAATGAATGGTGCGACTGCTTGTTTTACTAGGGTTAATAGGGTGAATGGCTGAGATGGTTTCATAGATCAATGGGAGGCTACGGATTAAAGGGATGTTTGTGGCTGAGATGGTTTTGAATGAATGAATCAGATGCTAGAGTGAATTAAAGGGTGCGGCTAGGTTGAAATAAAAGGGTTAAAATCTGAATGATAGAATCTAGGGTGAAAAGAGAATAGGTGCAGCTGCAAGGTTAAAGGGCTAGGGTTTAGAAGCATGGATTGGGCCTAAAATGCCCCCCCTTGCACGGCAAGGGAAGGGAATTGGGCTACAGCCCACGGCAAAGGGTTTTAAGGGCCCTAGGGCCTTCGTTTTGTGTCCTAAAGCGCCTACAAGGACTTCAAAGTGTCTAGAAAATACGGACGTTTAAGATTAGGAAATGTTACCAAAACGGGAAACTTAGGGTTAACTTTCCTACTTCAAGTAGGAAACCTTGTTTGAGTAGGATTCCTTGTTTTGGTAGGAATTCATCGTTGGAGTAGGAATTCGTCATTGGAGTAGGAATTCGTCGTTTCTTCAAGTCTTCAACTCATTCATTCCTCTTTCGCTCCAAAAGACTCCAATTTGCATCTTCTTGCACACTTTGGCCTTATAATCTGAAAATACACAAAAGTGGCCTTAAACACTAAAATAACTATGTAAACACAACCTAAATGCACGAGAACAAGCTAATTAAGTCGCATGAAAATGCTCCTATCAAATTCCCCCACACTTAACTTTTGCTAGTCCTCGAGCAAAACAGAACAACTTAAAGAAAATAAGATGAAACAAAACAACAAAACATAACCTAAACCTTCCAACATTTGCCTCAGGGATTTCCAATGAAACATGATATGTCAAAGATCATTACTCACATAGCTTTTGGTCTTTCTTCCCCTCAAGCACATACTTAATCATAGTCACCATTCAGTAGTTCGCATTTAATCAATTAAAACACATTTTGAATGTAGTAACATGCCTTAGAGAATTCCCTCAATTCCTCACTAGTTATGCACTCAATTTTCACTCAGATTTTTTGACTACACACCCTACACTAGTTATATGTGAGCAAATTGATGTAAACATGAAAAACTAGTACTCACATATGTTATAACAAAGAACGCAATTTCTGGAGTAATTAAACGTGTTTAGATATGATCTCATGAATGGAATGCTACTACTTAGATGCGAGAACCAGTGACACCATATGCTCATACCAAATTCAAACTCCACAATTGAAATGCACAACACTCAAGATAGAAGTCAAGGGTTGCAACGGGGCTTGGGGTATTGGCTAACAAGGAAAGGTAGGGATAAACAAAAGTTCTTTAAGCAATAATAAGTAAAGTAATGAAATTAAGACCTAGAATTCCCTTAGAATGCAGAAATCAACTTTTAGACAAACAGGGGAGATTTAAACAACTCTTAGGGCCTAATTCATTGTTTTGGGCCCTTACTTCAACAACCAATACTTTTCAACTCTTTTTTCATTTTTTTTTCTTTTCTTTTCTTTCTTTCTTCTTTTCTCTTTTTTTTTTCTTTTTCTTTTTTTTTTTTTTTAACCGTGCCTATGGCACAAAAACTCACATCCATAATCCTTCCCCCACACTTATTTTCTGCAACACATTAATCAAAAGGAATTCATTGCTTACTATGCTTCAAGAACAAGGGTAAGGACAGTCCTATTCGAGGCTAGGTGAGGATGATATGGGTTAACAAAGAACATGGCTAACATGGCTCAATGGGGTTAAACTTAAACACAAAATGAGTGAAGGGCACATGGCTGTTTCGCTTTGATGGTGGTCACTACACAACTTCATCTTGAATATGTGTTATGCAAATCAATAACATGCTTTGAATGAAATGGGCATGAGTTCTAGCATTTGGAACTAAGTGATGAAACGCCTTCTAAGTAGTAACCAAGCAAAGAATAATGAGATCATGCAACGACTTTAGAAAACATTAATGCACAGATTTTAACTCTCCAAATAACGTTTAGGCTCAAGTCTCACAGGGATGTAGCGTTTGTTAAGTTCCTTCCTTCAAGCATGTTACAAAAACTAATTTTTTTCTTTGTGATTACATGTGAATTCGTAAACTATAACTACAACCAAGCATAAACCAAAGAGTATATCAAACGTCCATCTATGTTTGTAACTTTCTTTAACCATCATGCAATTAAAAACCAAATCCTCATCATTGTGTTGGAAGGTAACCTACGACACAAACAAACACACAAAAAAAACTCTTTTTGGGTTTTTCAAAACAATTTTTCAAATTTTTATGAGATTTTCGGATTTTTAAGTCAACACACTCTAAAACACTCTAAAATAGCTTAAAAACACTTAAAAACAATGGGAAACAAGTTTAGACATGTTAGGTGGTAATACCCTACGAATTTCATGCAAAAAGTCTCAAAACAGAATGTTACCCCCCCACACTTAAACTAAACATTGTCCTCAATGTTTTAAGCTTAAAATCATACTAAACACAAGCAAACACACAAACAGCAACTAAACACACTAAACATGGCAGAATGTAAATAACAAAGAGAAGAGGTTAGGGACGCAAATCTGGTTATGGAGTGTAAATTCCATCTTCTCCTTGTTGAATGCATGGGTTGCCTCCCAAGAAGCGCTTGCTTTAACGTCTTCCAGCCGGACGAGACCTTCTTTTACTCTTCACTCTGGCTCACGGAATGGAGGGGTATGTCCTCCACGGTATACTCCTTGAAATTTCTCGTAGTATGGCTCAATGAATGGGAGGGGATAGTGATCCTCCCTGATGGTGGTGTTTCGGTTCCGACACTCCATGTACATGCTCCCACCACTTTTAAATTGGTTGTTCACCTGCACCACACAAGGTAACAACCTATTAGTTGAAATGGGAATCGGAATTGGGCTTGAAGACTTACTAGAACATTGTGGCAATGCCCCTAGGGCAGCCACCATCTCGCTAATTTTAGCACAAGGCACGGCCATATTGGATGATTTTAGGGTAGTGGCGTGCTCGTTGTGCTCCAATCCAATTCCTTCCTCGATGGTGATTCTAGATGCATCCGTCTTGATTGGTGCAGATCCTTTCGGCTCTATGTCCTTATGCACATCTATAACACAACAAGAATGAACATCATTAGTATTCTTAATGGATTCAGAAACTTTAAAGTTAATTGTATCACCACCAAACTCCATAGTTAAGGCTCCCTTGGCCACATCAATCTTGGTGTGGGCTGTTTTCATGAAAGGTCGTCCAAGTAAGAGTGGCGATGGTGGAGAGTGGGTTGAATCATCCATGTCAAGCACATAGAAATCTGCAGGAAAAATCAAGTGGTCTACCTGCACCAAAACATCTTCCAAAACTCCTCTCGGGTATGCATTAGATCGATCGGCTAATTGTATAATAACACCATCATTTTTAAGCTCTCATAGATTCATAGATGCATAAACAGAATATGGCATGACATTAATTGATGCACCTAAATCTAGCATAGCATGTTCGAACTTTGTATTACCAATTACACAAGGGATAGTGAAACTACCTGGATCTTTGCATTTGGGTGGCAGCTTTCTTTGCAATATGGCAGAGACATTCTCACTTACATGTACCACCTCTTTTTCCCGAATCCGTTTCCTTGTTGTACAAATCTTCTTCATAAACTTCGCATACTTCGGAATTTGCTTTATTGCATCAAGGAGCGGGATATTGACATGCACCTTCCTAAACGTCTCCAGGATGTCATTTTCATCCTCCTCTATCTTGGCTTGCATAAACCTGCTAGGAAAGGGCACATTTGGTGGAATCACATTAGAAACAATTGGGTTTGGACCTACCTTACATTTGTTGGACGGCCTAGGAGCTTGAAGTGGTTGCGGCTAATAGGAGCATATTCATGCGACTTAAATGGCTTGTTCTCGTGCATTTACGTTATGTTTCTTTAGTTATTTTAGTCCTTTATGCTTCTTTTGTGTGTTTTCAGGTTCTAAGGGCAAAGTATGCAAAAGGGTGCATTTTGGAGTAGTTTGGGGCGTTAAATGGATTGCATATACTTGAAGCCAAGTAGATGGACGAAATTGAAGACCAAAGGAGGCCCTTTGTACCATAAATTCACACCAACACATCCCATTTCAGATTGCATTCCAATCATTCCAGCCAAGCCACATGCACTCCCTTTAATTTATTCAACCTAGCTGTCAAAGCACATGCACATTCACCCTAATCATTCACATACACAATCTGCCATCATTCACACATTCATTCCACATGCATTCATCAACATATCTAGCTGTCACTCACATGCATTCCCTTCATATAAATCAGCCACATGCACCCATAATCATTCAACCAACTTTGCACATGCACTCATCATCATAACCTAGCTGTCATTCCACTTCATTGCACATGCACTCACTTAACCTAGCTGTTATGTTCCCTCTCCCATCCATTCATCTCCCTATAAAAACCATACACACTTCACACAATTCATTCACTCTTCCATTTTCAGAAAATCATCCACAAACACCAACCATTTCCTTATTGCCGTGCATTCCCTACTAATCCAAACACCATCCTTCCATTTCCACCACTCCCCAAACCATTCACACCATCAAACTATCCTTAGACCTTGTGCCACAATAAAGAGGAAGAGAAGAGGGCCTAAACGTTCATACAATTCAAGTTTGAGTTGTTGGAATGTTTAGGTGTTTCTTTGATTTCAATGTTTAATTTCAATTCTCTTTGTTTTGTACGTATGAGGAACTAAACCCCGCTTGGCTAGGGGGGATTCGAAATATATGTTTATGCTTGCAATATGATTTGATTACTTCTAATTGCGTTTCATAAGTTGTGGATTCAATTTGTTTAACTGTTTGATTGATAACTTATTTATGTATGTTTATTGAGAGTACACGCTTAATTTTCATGCATGAATATGACGCTAGAATATAAGTGAGTTTCACCTAATAGTTACGAACTTATATTCACAAGTAGTGGAGGTTGCTTATAAACAATCGCGTTAAACGAATTCTTGGCATAAGTTTCATGCAATCATAGTAACGAATGCCTCGTCAACACTTATAATTTTCATAGAGCGTAATGATTCTTGCTTGTATCTCTATTATGCAATCATGTAGGGGACTTGTGGGGAATGTTTTGGGTTGTCGTATGCAATCATCCAATTCAATAACGTTAGGAAGATTTGAAGGTTAATTAGTGCATCACGGTTAACTTGGGGTGTTGAGAATTCATGGTTTATTAAAATGCAATTGGAAATCTTTTTATTATGCAAGTTTAACATGTGTGGAGATGAACCCCTTGGCTAGCATCCATTCATTCCATTTCATCAATTTCATATTTACATTCTGTTTTAATTGCAATTTGTTCATTTAGTTTAATTTCGTCAAATCAAAACCCCCCCCTTTACTTTCTTGTTCTTTAGTGCTTAGAATCTGTTTACTTTATGTTTTAAAATGTTTTGAATCAAGCCATAATCTTAAATTCGTCCAAAATTGGGTTTAAGGTCAGAAACTGCCTAGTTAGTGTTTTTAGGCAGTTTTAAGTCTTTTGAACTTGTTTTGAGTCCTTTGAGTCTTTGTATTGTCCAAATTAGTTAGAAAGTATCTTAGTTTGTGTTTATAAGTGTTTTGATTCAAGTTATTACACAAATTCGTCCAAATTCACCAAAGTGCTCAAAACTGCCCAGAAAGTGTTTTTAAGGCAGTTTTGAGTGTTTTGGGTGATGTTTGAGTCTTTTGTTTTGTTTTAGTGTTTTAAGCGTTTAGTTTCACATTCTTTGAGTCGAGTTTAGTGTTTTAAACTTTATTTTACGTTTTCAAGTCAGTTTCCAAGTGATTTGCAATCCCTCCTAATCCCCAGTTAAGAACGATCCCTACTTATACTTATACTACAATTGTCAAAAAGAGGGTTTAATTTGTGTGCGTATAATTCTCGCACCAAATTTTGGCGCCGTTGCCGGGGATTAGCAAATTTGCTAATCTCTTGGATTGTTCGTTTCTGTTATGTATTTTAGTTTTAGTTTTTGATTTGTGTTTTGTTTGTTGATTTCAAGTACTAGAGATGCACAACATGGCACTTGATATTGCTTCTCTTTTGTCACAGCTCATCGAAAGGTCCCAAATGCAAAGCGTTGATATATTTGATCTTCAATCAAGGAATAACGTGTTTTCCAATACTTACAATTCGGATTGGAGTGATCATTCAACTTCTATGTGGTGGGAACCTCAAAATGTTCAACAAGAAGGATATTGGCAACCACCTCATATTCAATATGCCCAACCAAACTCAAGTTCGTCAATAGATTATAATCAAAAGCTTAATGAATTAATTTGTTTGGTGCAGGGCTCACAAAACCAACTTGAGGAGGCTCAACAAGGAGAATATTGGCAACCATATGAGGAGTTCTATACAACGCCTATACAGACACCACAACCTGCCCAAAGTAATGAAGGTAATTCAAATGATACTGATACAAGTTTTCAATTACTTACTACTTTGACGCAGGGAATCCAAACTCAAAACAAGGAGAGGGAAAATCAAGACAAAAGGTTGGACTACTTGGAAAAGCAAATTGGGCAGATCGCGGAGTTCGTAGGACAATTTCAAGACCAAGGTGAACTCCCTAGTTCAACCATTGCAAATCCGAAGGGAGAATTTGAAACTGCCAAGGAAATCATGTTAAGAAGTGACAAGGAGGTTGGAACGGACCCTCAACCATCAAAATCAAATCACAAAGAAGAGGAATACACCCAACCCACGGCAAGAGTGGAAACACCTTTGCCGGAGGCACCTATTGCTCCTACGCCATCTAATTCAAGTAAGGTTGTTCCAAATTTAATTAGTTCTAACCCCATTCCACCTAATATCCCTATTCCTTGCAGGTTCATGAATTCCAAGGAAGAAGAAAGTGAAAAAGACACCTTGGAAGCCCTTCCAAAGATGAAAAGTAGGGAATATCATGAATTCATCAAAGAGGACGTTCTTGAGATAAACAACCCCAAAGAAGTTGAATTTTATGACACAAGACAAGGACCAATCCTCACATCAAATCTGACCAAGTGCAAAGTCCCTGAAACGGTCAAAGAAGGGGTGTTTATTCTTGAGTTCTTATTGGATCACATAAGTAAGCCACCTCCTCCAATTTCAATTTTCTTTTATACTAACGTGTTGTTAATGATTCAGGCATCTAATCTTGAATTTAAACCATTACCGGATAATTTCAAGTATCACCTTCCATTCAAAGATCAATTCCATGCCGTTTGATTCGAAATTAAAAAAAAAAAAAAAAAAAAAAAAGAGAAAAAAAAAAGAATGTAGCCTTCACAAAGGTTGTGTACGTGAAGCCCCACTACGTGGCAACACTCTCGGAGCAGGAGGCATCAGAGCAGGAGGCATCGGAGCAGAAGGCATCGGAGCAAGAGGCATCGGAGATAGAGCATTCGAGGCCTTAATACTTGGCGGAACGCTGGATGACCCAGGAAAAAGGTGCCTCTGGAAGAAAGATGCAAGCCTTTGACGGTCACTTTGCATTCGACCTTGAGATTCTTGCATCTCATCAAGCTTTCTCATCATGCCTGTCGAATAATTATTGGCAAGCACGTGCAAACTTCTATTCTCGTGCTTAAGCTGTTTGATCTCCTGCTTGAGATTTTCCACCTCTGCCATCAATGATTCAACCTGACGGGAGCGAGCAAGCAGGCGTTGGCCCATGTTGGACACAGAGCCTGCGCACTGAACACTGAGAGCCAGGGACTCTTGAACGGCCAACTCATCGGACCGTCCTGAAAGCAGCTGACTATCTTTGGGAGTGAGGAGGTTCCGAGCTACTATCGTAGCTGTTGTTGCATCCGTCATCATGGAGTCTTCACCTGAAAGAGGACCGTTAGAAGATAAGAAAGAAGGGCGCCATACATTACCTTGACGGGGCGCAACCAGATCGCTGCTGAGACTCAATTGTAAGCTAAGGTTCGATGGGTTTGCCATTTTTCAAAAGTGTTCAAAGAGAAGGGCTGGATGGAGTAAAATTTCAAAGGGCCGGAGACGATTTTCATAGATGGGCAGTCTTCAGAGTGTGTATGTTGGTGGTGATCGATAGCTCTATAAAAGGCAAGGCGACACGTCCACCGATTCAAAAAGCCGGAATTTCCTGCGTAAAGTTCGGCGACGATCTCTCGGTTTTTCAGAAAACGCGTTCAACTTTGTCAAAAGATCTCTGACAAAGTTGAAGACACGTGGAGGCCATCATCGCAACTACACATCTTTAGCCGACAAGCGCAAAGTTCGGCGACGCTTTCTCTGCTTTTCACAAAACGCGTGTAACTTTGTCAAAAGTGGCGCTCGTTCAGAAATCGAAGAGGCGTCGTTCAGAAATCGAAGGGGCGCATTCAAAGATCGAAGAGTCGTCACTATTTCAAAAAGCCGGATTTGCGGGATCAAAACGTTTGTCGACAACGGTAAAAGAACAGTACCACCACTTGCTATTGGGAAATCCCTATATATGTCGACCTTCATCTTTTATGGCAAGGCAGACCTGAAGAAAATGCCCAACTCTTCCTCACCTTTGAGGGCACACTCCCAGCAAAGCCTTTCGAAACACTCAATTCTTTCTTCTTCCCCAAAGATGATACCAGATGCCTGGAGTACAGATGACCCAGGAGGAAGCAGCAAAACAAATACATGTGCTGATTCATTCACCGCTTCTTCAAAAGCAAAGGTATCTCATATCATCAAGGTCAAAAGCAAAAGTATCTCATATCATGCTCTTTCCCTGTCTTTTCCTTTGTCTTTGTTATTACTCGCATAGCAAAGTAAAAGAAGCAATCAGCCGGCACTTGGAGTCAGTCTTCCGATCTGGAGCCGACTGCCTGGAAGCTATTCCCTGGTTGCTTACCTAGCGTTACTCTTGAGTAGTCATCTTCAACGGTTGATACACTTCCAGAGAAGGGACCACTTCTGCAAAGGGGAGCAAGTAAGGCAAGTGAAAATGATACATTGAAGCATGTGGAGACAAGCAACAACTGCATATGCTGAGCTATCCTCTAACCCTCTTCAATACGAATTGGAAAGATTGAACAAAGAAACAGATAAAAGGAGGAAGCTCAGACCTTCGGGGAAAACCAAAAGAATCCTGCTGCCCAGTTCAAGAGTAGCACAAAGGAAAATCAACGAGTGGAGGAGACCAAAAGAATCCTCCAGCCCAGTTCAAGTGTAAGCCTGTGGAATCACAAAGATCAAAGCCTCAATGCAATCACCAAGGAGAAGAGGGAATTTACACTCCATAACCAGATTTGCGTCCCTAAACTCTTCTCTTTGTTAGTTACATTCTACCATGTTTAGTATGTTTAAGTGCTTTTTGTGTGTTTACTTATGTTTTGTGTGAATCTATGCTTAAAACAATGAGGACAATGTTTGATTTAAGTGTGGGGGGTAACTAAGTATATTTAATGCAAATTCGTGGGATTGTATCACCCATTACTTCAAATGTTGTTCCTTGCTGTTTTAAGGTGTTTTTAAGTGTTTTAGTATGTTTTGTTTTTATAACTCCGAAAATCACATAAAAATTTGAAAAACATGTTTTGAAAAGCCTAAAAAGAGTGTTTTGAGTCGTTTTTGTGTGTTTGTGTCTTAGGGTACCTTCCAACACAATGATGAGGATTTGGTTTGTAATTGCATGACTGTTAAAAAGAGTTATAAACATAGAGAAAAGTTTGATTTACTCTTGGTATATGCTTGGTTATGGTTATAATGTATGACTTCACATGCAATCATAAAAGAAAAATTCGTTTTTGTAACATGCTTGAAGGAAGGAACTCAAACAAACGCTACAACCCTGTGAGACTCGAGCCATTACCTTCTTTAGAGAGTTATAATCTGTGATTCTTTGTTTTCTAAAGTTGTTGCATGATCTCATTATTCCTTGCTTGGTTACTACTTAGAATGCAATTGTATCATGACAGAACTAAATGCTAGAACTTATATCCGTTTCATTCAAAGCATCACATTGAATTGCATAACATATATCAAGATGAAGTTGTGTAGTTGCCACCATAGCCAAATAGCCTTACTTCCCATATTTCGTATTTGTTGTAAGTTTTAACCCCGTTGAGCCTTGTTTAGCCTTTATTCTTTGTTTACCCACATTATCCTCACCTAGCCTAGTGTAGGACAGTCCACACCCTTGTTCTTAAAAGATAGTGAGCATGACTTAAATGAATTCCTTTTGAGTTACATTATGCAAGAAAATGAGGGTGGGGGAAGGAATGCTTGTTCTTAAGTATGTTTTGAGATTCAAAAGAAAAGAAAAACAGAAAAGAAAAGAAAGAAAGAAAGAAAAAAAAAAAGAGCTTGAAAAAAAATAAATAAATAAAAGAATGAATGTTGAAGAAGGGTCCAAAACACCAATTCTGGCCCTAAATTGTCTAAATTCTCCCTTTTTGTTCAAAAGTTGAGTTTTCATTCAAAAGTGAATTCTAAGTTGATTCAAGTGCTTTGCTCACTAATTCTTTAAGAACTTTTGTTTTCCATATCCCTTCTTTGTTATCCACATGCCCCAAGCCCCATTACAACCCTTATGCTTCTATCTTGAGTGTTATGTGTTTCAATTTGTGGAGTTTGAACTTGGTATGAGCTTATGGAATCACTGGTTCTCGTTCTAAGTAGTAGCATTCCATTCATGAGATCATATTCATATTATTGTCGTAAATCCAGAAAATGCTTTCTTTGATATAACATATGTGAGTGTTAGTCTTCATATTTACATCAATCTTCTCACATATACCTAGTGTAGGGTGTGAAGTCAGCAAATCTGTGTGAAAATAGAGTGCATTCTAGTGAGGAATTGAGCAAATTCTCTAAGGCATGTTACTACATTCAAAACATGGTTTTAAATGCTTAATTGTGAACTAGTATGTGGTGACTATGAGTAAGAATGTACTTAAGTGTAAAGATGATTAAAATCTGTGGGAATAATGAGTTTTAACTTGTCATGTGCATTGGAAATCCCTGAGACGATTGTTGGAAGGTGTAGGTTTTGTTTTGTTCGTTTTGTTTTGTTTTTGGTTTCTTTTGCTTTGTTTTGCTCGAGGACTAGCAAAAGCTAAATGTGGGGGAATTTGATAGGAGCATATTCATGCAACTTAAATGGCTTGTTCTCGTGCATTTACGTTATGTTTCTTTAGTTATTTTAGTCCTTTATGCTTCTTTTGTGTGTTTTCAGGTTCTAAGGGTAAAGTATGCAAAAGGGTGCATTTTGGAGTAGTTTGGGGCGTTAAATGGATTGCATATACTTGAAGCCAAGTAGATGGACGAAATTGAAGACCGAAGGAGGCCCTTTGTACCAGAAATTCACACCAACACATCCCATTTCAGATTGCATTCCAATCATTCCAGCCAAGCCACATGCACTCCCTTTAATTTATTCAACCTAGCTGTCAAAGCACATGCACATTCACCCTAATCATTCACATACACAATCTGCCATCATTCACACATTCATTCCACATGCATTCATCAACATATCTAGCTGTCATTCACATGCATTCCCTTCATATAAATCAGCCACATGCACCCATAATCATTCAACCAACTTTGCACATGCACTCATCATCATAACCTAGCTATCATTCCACTTCATTGCACATGCACTCACTTAACCTAGCTGTTATGTTCCCTCTCCCATCCATTCATCTCCCTATAAAAACCATACACACTTCACACAATTCATGGACTCTTCCATTTTTTGAAAATCATCCACAAACACCAACCATTTCCTTATTGCCGTGCATTCCCTACTAATCCAAACACCATCCTTCCATTTCCACCACTCCCCAAACCATTCACACCATCAAACTATCCTTAGACCTTGTGCCACAATAAAGAGGAAGAGAAGAGGGCCTAAACGTTCATACAATTCAAGTTTGAGTTGTTGGAATGTTTAGGTGTTTCTTTGATTTCAATGTTTAATTTCACTTCTCTTTGTTTTGTACGTATGAGGAACTAAATCCCCCTTGGCTAGGGGGGGATTTGAAATATATGTTTATGTTTGCAATATGATTTGATTACTTCTAATTGCGTTTCATAAGTTGTGGATTCAATTTGTTTAACTGTTTGATTGATAACTTATTTATGTATGTTTATTGAGAGTACACGCTTAATTTTCATGCATGAATATGACGCTAGAATATAAGTGAGTTTCACCTAATAGTTACGAACTTATATTCACAAGTAGTGGAGGTTGCTTATAAACAATCGCGTTAAACGAATTCTTGGCATAAGTTTCATGCAATCATAGTAACGAATGCCTCGTCAACACTTATAATTTTCATAGAGCGTAATGATTCTTGCTTGTATCTCTATTATGCAATCATGTAGGGGACTTGTGGGGAATGTTTTGGGTTGTCGTATGCAATCATCCAATTCAATAACGTTAGGAAGATTTGAAGGTTAATTAGTGCATCACGGTTAACTTGGGGTGTTGAGAATTCATGGTTTATTGAAATGCAATTGGAAATCTTTTTATTATGCAAGTGTAACATGTGTGGAGATGAACCCCTTGGCTAGCATCCATTCATTCCATTTCATCAATTTCATATTTACATTCTGTTTTAATTGCAATTTGTTCATTTAGTTTAATTTTGTCAAATCAAAACCCCCCTTTACTTTCTTGTTCTTTAGTGCTTAGAATCTGTTTAGTTTATGTTTTAAAATGTTTTGAATCAAGCCATAATCTTAAATTCGTCCAAAATTGGGTTTAAGGTCAGAAACTGCCTAGTTAGTGTTTTTAGGCAGTTTTGAGTCTTTTGAACTTGTTTTGAGTCCTTTGAGTCTTTGTATTGTCCAAATTAGTTAGAAAGTATCTTAGTTTGTGTTTATAAGTGTTTTGATTCAAGTTATTACACAAATTCGTCCAAATTCACCAAAGTGCTCAAAACTGCCCAGAAAGTGTTTTTAAGGCAGTTTTGAGTGTTTTGGGTGATGTTTGAGTCTTTTGTTTTGTTTTAGTGTTTTAAGCATTTAGTTTCGCATTCTTTGAGTCGAGTTTAGTGTTTTAAACTTTATTTTACGTTTTTGAGTCAGTTTCCAAGTGATTTGCAATCCCTCCTAATTCCCGGTTAAGAACGATCCCTACTTATACTTATACTACAATTGTCAAAAAGAGGGTTTAATTTGTGTGCGTATAATTCTGGCATCAGCGGCAAAGGTTGCTCCACCCTTGCCATAGCTTTGCCATTCCCCTCGTCCTCTTGCAACAGCTTTTCATCCTCATCTTGGCTTGATTTTGGTGGTTGTGGGGTGGTTCCATCTTCCTTGCCACTTCTTAAGGTGATTGCATTGGCGGTTTCAAAGCCTCCCTTCGGATTTGGAATGGTTGAGCTAGGGAGCTTGCCTTGGTCTCGGAATTGCCCTACAAACTCCGCAATCTGCCCAATTTGCTTCTCCAATTGATCCACCCTCTTTTCTTGATTTTGCATTGCTTTGGCCTGATTCTCTTGCCCCTGAGACAAATTCGTTAGTAACTTAAGAAGTGTATCATTGTCTAAAGTGTTACCTGAACTTGTTTGGGCAGATTGTGGAGGTGCTTGTGTGGGTGCGAATGGCTTGGTGAAGAAGCCCGGGGGTTGTTGCCTATCGCCTCCTTGTTGTGGTAGTTGTTGGGGCTCCCTCCATTTAAAGTTCGGGTGGTCTCTCCAACCTGGATTATAGGTGTTCGAATATGGGTCATTCCTTGGTTGGTTTTGGCTTTGAAATCCAACTGCGTTTGCGCTTTCCCATCCACCATTTTCGATTAGATGCGAGCACTTCTCAGTAGCATGTCCTTGGATCGAACACATCCCGCATACAATCGGTCCTTGCATCCTCATGCCTTCGGCCATCTGAGACACAATGGAAGTAAGATTAGCTAACTATGAATGAATATCGGGTGTGGAACTTACCTCATGCACTTGCTGCCGTGGGGGTCCTCTTTGTTCTACTCCTTCGTATTGTTGAGCGTTCAACGCTCGGTTCGCGATCAAGACCTTGGCAGCCATGGGCGTCTTGTCCACCAATGCTTCACCCGCTGATGCGTCGAGCATTTGTCGTTCAGTTGGTAGGAGCCCCTCGTAGAAGTATTGCAGAAGTAACTCCTCCTTCATCTGATGCTGTGGACAAAAAGCAACAAGAGATTTAAAACGTTCATAATACGTAGGAAAAGACTCACCTTCATCTTGTTGAATTCCACTTATCCTTTTTCGTAAAAGGATGATTCGAGAAGTTGGGAAAAACTTCTCCAAAAATGCCCTCTTCATGCTCTCCCACGATGTGACGGTTCCGGGAGCTAAGTCGTACAACCAATCCTTTGCTTTGTCCATTAAAGAGAATGGAAAAGCCTTCATCTTCAAAATACTTCCGTCGACGTTGACGGGAGTCATACTTGAGCACACCACCTCGAATTCCTTTAGATGCTTGTTCGGATCCTCCATGGACAACCCATGGTACTTCGGAATATGGTGGAGCAAGCTTGACTTCAACTCGAACTCCTCAGTCTTCCCTTCAGCAGGTGGGGGATATTTGATACACAAAGGTGCGGCATTATCCAATCCCGAAGCGGAAAGCTCCTTGAGTGTCCGGGTGTCTACGGCCATGTCTTGTGGTTCTTCAAAGATCCCTGCCGTGGCTTCTTCTTCCTCTTCTAGGACTTGTTCTTCAAGCTCAGGTTCCGGGCTTGGTGGATTTGACTCGTGGTGCTTCTTCCTTCGTCTCAAAGTCCTCTCAAAATCGCTGTCAAAGTCCAAGATATCCTCACGAATTGGTTGAGAACTCCGAGTCATACACTAGTACCTAAAACAAGGAAAACCAAACAAAATCAGAAACTTTAACAAAATAAATAAATAAATAGAAAGTAACAATCCAAGGGATTAGCAAAGTTGCTAATCCCCGGCAACGGCGCCAAAAATTTGATGCGAACTAAATAAGCACACAAATTAAAACCCTCTTGTGACAATTGTAGCATATGAATAAGTAGGGATCGTTCTTAACCGGGGATTAGGAGGGATTGCAAAATCACTTGGAAACTGACTCAAAAACGTAAAATAAAGTTTAAAACACTAAACTAGACTCAAAGAATGCAAAACTACACACTTAAAACACTAAAACAAATCAAAAGACTCAAAACAGCCCCAAAACACTCAAAACTGCCTTAAAAACACTTTCTGGGCAGTTTTGAGCACTTTGGTGAATTTGGACGAATTTGGATACTAAAATGAATCAAAACACTTATAAACACAAACTAAGACACTTTCTAACTAAATTGGACACTAAAGTAAAGGGGGATTGAGTTTTTGACGAAATTAACTAAAATGCACAGATTGTAAATTAGGGCAGATTCTAAATATGAATGTGATGAAAATATGGATGAATGCTAGCTAGAAGGTTCTTCTTGATGCGAGAATTATACGCACACAAATTAAACCCTCTTTTTGACAATTGTAATATAAGTATAAGTAGGGATCGTTCTTAACCGGGGATTAGGAGGGATTGCAAATCTCTTGGAAACTGACTTAAAAACATAAAATAAAGTTTAAAACACTAAACTAAACTCAAAGAATGCGAAACTAAACGCTTAAAACACTAAAACAAACCAAAAGACTCAAACATCACCCAAAACACTCAAAACTGCCTTAAAAACACTTTCTGGGCAGTTTTGAGCACTTTGGTGAATTTGGACGAAATTGTATAACAAATTGAATCAAAACACTTATAAACACAAACTAAAACACTTTCTAACTAATTTGGACATTAAAGTAAGGGGGGGTTGAGTTTTGGACGAAATTAAACTAATTGCACAGATTCTAATTAAAACAGATTTTAAGTATGAATGTGATGGAATGGAATGAATGGATGCTAGCCAAGGGGTTCATCTCCACACATGTTACACTTGCATAATAAAACGATTTCCAATTGCTTTTCAATAAACCATGATGCTCAACACCCCAAGTTAACCGTGATGCACTAATTAACCTTCAAATCTTCCTAACGTTATTGAATTGGATGATTGCTTACGACAACCCAAAACATTCTCCACAAGTCCCCTACATGATTGCATAATAGAGATACAAGCAAGAATCATTACGCTCTATGAAAATTATAAGTGTTGATGAGGCCTTCGTTACTATGATTGCATGAAACTTATGCCAAGAATTCATTTAACGCGATTGTTTATAAGCAACCTCCACTACTTGTGAATATAAGTTCGTAACTATTTGGTGAAACTCACTTATATTCTAGCGTCATATTCATGCATGAAAATTAAGCGTGTACTCTCAATAAACATACATAAATAAGTTATCAATCAAACAGTTAAACAAATTGAATCCACAACTTATGAAACGCAATTAGAAGTAATCAAATCAAAATGCAAGCATAAACATATATTTCGAATCCCCCCCTAGCCAAGGGGGGGTTTAGTTCGTCATACGCACAAAACAAAGAGAATTGAAATTAAACATTGAAATCAAGGAAAAGAAACACCTAAAAATTCCAACAACTCAAACTTGAATTGTATGAACGTTTAGGCCATTCTCCTCCTCTTTGTTGCGGCACAAGGTCTAAGGATAGGTTTTGGGGGTTATGGATGGTGTAGAATGATGTGTTTAGGATAGGGATGGATGTAGGGGACTTCAAGGCTTCTTTTTGGGCAGAAAATATGAAGAATGGTGAAGTATGGATGTGTTATAGAGAGGGGATGAATTTCTGGCGTGAATGGTGAATGAATGGGAATGAATGCAATGGATGCTTATTTATAGGTGAATGAAGGAAGAAAAGAGGGAATATGACAACTAGGTTGTGATGATGAATGCATGTGCAAAGTTGGTTGAATGATTATGAGTGCATGTGGCTGATTTATGAAGGGAATGCATGTGGATTAAAGTGGAATGACAGCTAGGTTAAATGATGAATGCATGTGCAAAGTTGGTTGAATGATTATGAAGCATGTGGGTGGAAATGCATGTGGAATGGCTGATTGTTTATGATGATGTGCACGGCAAGGGGAGTGTTGGGTGATGGGTGCATGTGTTGATGGTTTATGGAGATGCATGTGGATTAAAGGAATGCATGTGCAATGACAGCTAGGTTAAATGATTAAAGGGTACATGTGGGTTGGAAATGCATGTGGAATGGCTGTTTTATTTGTTGGGAAAGCATGTGAATTAAAGCTAGGGTGAATGATGATGAATGCATGTGGGAGTGTGGCTGAATGTGAACTCTTTGTTCTTCATTTTCATTTCTTCATCTCTTTATTTATTCCTAGCCTCCTTTGGTCTTCAATTTCGTCCATCTACTTGGCTTTAAGCATATGATATTCATTCCAATCTCTAATTTGCTCCAAAAGGCTCCAAAATGCATCCTTTTGCATACATTGCCCTTAGAACCTGAAAACACACAAAAGAAGCATAAAGGACTAAAATAACTAAAGAAACATAACGTAAATGCACGAGAACAAGCCATTTAAGTCGCATGAATATGCTCCTATCAAATTCCCCCACACTTAGCTTTTGCTAGTCCTCGAGCAAAACAAAGCAAAAGAAACCAAAAACAAAACAAAACGAACAAAACACAACCTACACCTTCCAACAATCGTCTCAGGGATTTCCAATGCACATGACAAGTTAAAAATCATTATTCCCACAGATTTTAGCCATCTTTACACTTAAGTACATTCTTACTCATAGTCACCACATACTAGTTCACAATTAAGCATTTAAAACCATGTTTTGAATGTAGTAACATGCCTTAGAGAATTTGCTCAATTCCTCACTAGAATGCACTCTATTTTCACACAGATTTTCTGACTTCACACCCTACACTAGGTATATGTGAGAAGATTGATGTAAATATGAAGACTAACACTCACATATGTTATATCAAAGAAAGCATTTTCTGGATTTACGACAATAATATGAATATGATCTCATGAATGGAATGCTACTACTTAGAACGAGAACCAGTGATTCCATAAGCTCATACCAAGTTCAAACTCTACAAATTGAAACACATAACACTCAAGATAGAAGCATAAGGGTTGTAATGGGGCTTGGGGTGTTTGGCTAACAAAGAAGTGATGTGGAAAACAAAGGTTCTTAAAGAAATAGTGAGCAAAGCAATTGAATCAACTTAGAATTCACTTTTGAATGAAAACTCAACTTTTGAACAAAAAGGGAGAACAAGCTCTTTTTCTTTCTTTCTTTCTTCTCTTGTTTCTGTTTTTCTTTTTCATATGTTTTTCACAATTTTTTTTTTCTTTTCTTTTGAATCTCAAAACAAACATATAAACTTAAGAACAAACTTTCCCTCCCCCACACTCATTTTCTTGCATAATGTAACTCAAAAGGAATTCATTTAAGTCATGCTCACTATCTTTTAAGAACAAGGGTGTGGATTGTCCTAAACTAGGCTAGGTGAGGATAATGTGGGTAAACAAAGAATAAAGGCTAAACAAAGCTCAACGGGGTTAAAACTTACAACAAATACGAAATATGGGAAGTAAGGCTATTTGGCTATGGTAGCAACTACACAACTTCATCTTGATATATGTTATGCAAATCAATGTTATGCTTTGAATGAAACGGATATAAGTTCTAGCATTTAGTTCTATCATGATACAATTGCATACTAAGTAGCAACCAAGCAAGGAATAATGAGAACATGCAACAACTTTTAGAAAACAAAGAATCACAGATTATAACTCTCCAAAGAAGGTAATGGCTCGAGTCTCACAGGGTTGTAGCGTTTGTTTGAGTTCCTTCCTTCAAGCATATTACAAAAACGAATTTTTCTTTTATGATTGCATGTGAAGTCATACATTATAACCATAACCAAGCATATACCAAGAGTAAATCAAACTTTTCTCTATGTTCATAACTCTTTTTAACAGTCATGCAATTACAAACCAAATCCTTATCATTGTGTTGGAAGATACCCTAAGACACAAACACACAAAAACGACTCAAACCACTCTTTTTAGGCTTTTCAAAACATGTTTTTCAAATTTTTATGTGATTTTCGGAGTTATAAAAACAAAACATACTAAAACACTCTAAAACATCTTAAAAACACCTTAAAACAACAAAGAACAACATTTGAAGTTATGGGTGATAAAATCCCACGAATTTGCATCAAATATACTTAGTTACCCCCCCCCCCCACACTTAAATCACACATTGTCCTCAATGTTTTAAGCATAGATTTACATAAAACATAAGTAAACACACAAACAGCATTTATACATACTAAACATGGCAGAATGTAACTAACAAAGAGAAGAGTTTAGAGACACAAATCTGGAATTGGAGTGCTTTCTCGGTCTTCCTTTGTTGAATGCATGGGTTGATCTTGGTGATTCCACAGGCTTACTCTTGAACTGGGCTGGAGGATTCTTTTGGTCTCCTCCACTCGTTGATTTTCCTTTGTGCTACTCTTGAACTGGGCAGCAGGATTCTTTTGGTCTCCCCCGAAGGTCTGAGCTTCCTCCTTTTATCTGTTTCTTTGTTCAATCTTTCCAATTCGTATTGAAGAGGGTTAGAGGATAGCTCAGCATATGCATTTGTCGCTTGTCTCCACATGCTTCAATGTATCATTTTTACTTGCCTTACTTGCTCCCCCTTGCAGAAGTGGTCCCTTCTCTGGAAGTGTATCAACCGTTGAAGATGACTACTCGAGAGCAACGCTAGGTAAGCAACCAGGGAATAGATTCCAGGCAGTCGGAACCAGATCGGAAGACTGACTCCAAGTGCCGGCTGATTGCTTCTTTCACTTTGCCATGCGAGTAAGAACAAGGACAAAGAAAAAGACAGGGAAAGAGCATGATATGATATACTTTTGCTTTTGACCTTGATGATATGAGATACCTTTGCTTTTGAAGAAGCGGTGAATGAATCAGCACATGTATTTGTTGTGCTTGTCTCCACATGCTTCAATCTACCGTTTCCTCCTGGGTCATCTGTACTCTAGGCATCTGGTATCATCTTTGGGGAAGAAGAAAAAATTGAGTATTTCGAAAGGCTTTGCTGGGAGTGCGCCCTCATAGGAGAGGAAGAGTTGGGCATTATCTTCAGGTATGCCTTGCCATAAAAGATGAAGGTTGACATATATAGGGATTTCCCAATAACAAGTGGTGGTACTGTTCTTTTACCGTTGTCGACAAACGTTTTGATCCCGCAAATCAGGCTTTTTGAAATAGTGACGACTCTTCGATTTCTGAGCAGGCGCCCCTTCGATTTCTGAACGACGCCCCTTCGCTTTCTGAACGACACGTAGTAGTGCGGATGCGGCTCTGTCAAATATCTTTTGACAAAGTTGCACGCGTTTTCTGAAAAGCAGAGAAAGCGTCGCCGAACTTTGCGCTTGTCGGCAAAAGTGTGTAGTTGCGATGATGGCCTCCACGTGATCTTTTGACAAAGTGGCATCCGTGCTCTGAAAAGTCGAGAAAGCATCGCCGACCTCCACGTGTTTTTAACTTTGTCGGAGATCTTTTGACAAAGTTGAACGCGTTTTCTGAAAAGCCGAGAAAGCGTCGCCTAACTTACGCAGGAAAAACCAGCTCTTCGAATCGGTGGTCGTGTTGCCTTGGCTTTTTATAGAGGTATCGATCACCACCAACATACACACTCTGAAGACTGCCCATTTGTGAAAATCGTCTCCTGCCCTTTGAAATTTTTCTCCATCCAACCCTTCTTTTTGAACACCTTTGAAAAATGGCTAACTCATCGAACCTTTGCTTAGATTTGAGTCTCAGCAGCGATCCGGTTGCGCCCCGTCAAGGTAATGTATGGCGCCCTTCTTTTTTATCTTCTAACGGTCCTCTTACAGGTGAAGACTCCATGATGACGGATGCAACAACAGCTACGATAGTAGCTCGAAACCTCCTCACTCCCAAAGATAGTCAGCTGCTTTTAGGACGGTCCGATGAGTTGGCAGCTCAAGAGTCCCTGGCTCTTAGTGTTCAGTGCGCTGGCTCTGTGTCCAACATGGGCCAACGCTGATGCGAAATAGATAAGCACACAAATTAAACCCTCTTTTTGTCAAATTGTAGTAAAGATGTAAGTAGGGATCGTTCTAGACCGGGGATTAGGAGGGATTGCTAAACACTTGGAAACTGACTTAAAAACTCAAAAACAAAGTTTAAAACACTAAACTCGACTCAAAGAATGCAAAACTAAAAGTTAAAACACTTAAACAATCCTAAAACCCAAAACAGCAACTAGAAGACTCAAAACTGCCTAAAAACCACTTTCTGGGCAGTTTTGAGCACCTACACTAATTTGGACGAAATTGGATGAAAACTTGAATCAAAATACTTAGAAACACAAATCAAAACACTTTCTAACTAATCTAAGACTTCAAATTAAAGGGGGATTTGTTTTGGACGAAATTTAACATAAAACAGAAACTTTAAACTAAACAGATTGTAGAATGTTTTTGGATAAAAAGGATGGATAAAAGGCTAGTTAGGAGGTTCTTCTCCACACATGTCACACTTGCAAACAAAACGATTTTCAGTTGTTCTTCCAATAAATTATAAATACTCAACGCCCCAAATTAACCGTGAATTGCACTAATTAACCCTCAGTTTTTCCACAAGTTATTAAGTTGGATGATTGCATACGACAACCCAAAACATTCCCTACAAGTTCCCTACATGAATTGCATAATAGAGATACAAGCAAGAATCATTAAGTTCTATGAAAAACATAAGCATTGACGAAGCATTCGTTACTATGAATGAATTGCATGAAACTTATGCTAAGAATTCATTCAACGCGATCGTTTTCAAGCGACCTTCACTACTTGTGATTATAAGATTGTAACTATTAGGTGAAACTCCCTCATAATCTAGCATCATATTCATGCATGAAAACTAAGCGTGCACTCTCAATCAACATACACAAATAAGTTATCAATCAAATAGATGAACGAATTGAATCCACAACTTATGAAATAACAACTGAATGTAATCAAATCATATTGCAAGCATGTACATGGTTTCGAATTCCCCCCTAACCAAGGGGGTTTAGCCACTCATGATTACAACAAACTTAGAGAGTAATAACAAAGTAAACATTGAAAACAAGAATCGAAGTACACCTAAAAATTCCAACAACTCAGTCTTGAATTGTATGAACGTTTAAGCCTCTTCTCCTCTAGTTGCTGCGGCACAAGGGGTTTTGGTGAGTTTTGGGGGTTATGGATGATGTAGAATGATGTGTTTAGGGTAGGGATGGATGTAGGGGAAGGCAAGGAGTGTTTTTGGGCAGAAAATATGAAGAATGGTGAAGTATGGCTGTGTTAGAGAGAGGGAATGAATTTCTGGCGTGAATGAATGTGTATGAGAGGTGGTGATCTGATCTAGGGGTTAATATGAGTATATATAGGCACTTAGAACCCTAGGGAAATCAGATATGGACTTGAATTAATTAATGGGAGAGCATGGGAGTGCATGTGGCTGATTTGTGGTGCAATGATGAAAAGGCAAAGTGCATGTGGCTGATTTGTGGTGCAATGATGCAATGATGAAAGACAAAGTGCATGTGGCTGATTTGTGATGCAATGATGAAAGGATGGAAGTGCATGTGGCTGCAATGGATTAAAGGATGGGAGTGCATGTGGCTGAAATGTAGCCTTCTAGAAATCAAGTTTTTAGGCCCCCTTGCAACTCCCTAACTGAATTCAAGCCTTTCAAATTCGTCCATCCTCATGCCACCATGCTTGCACTATCCAATCTTGGCCCAAAAATGCTCTAGAATGCTCCAAATTGCTTCTTTTTGCATACTTTGACACTAAAACCTGAAATTGCACGAAAATAACTTTAAACACTATAATTAACATAGTTTAGCTAATTAAATGCAAGAAAACAAGCTAACTAAGTCGTATAAATATGCTCCTATCAATTTCCCCCACACTTAGCTTTTGCTAGTCCTCGAGCAAAACAAACAAAAGAAAGAAAACAAAACGAAACAAACTAACCAAAACAAAACCTAAACCTTCCAACATTTGCCTCAGGGATTTCCAATGCACATGACATGTTAAAGATCGTTATCCCCACAGATTTGAGTCCTCTTTACACAAGCACATACTTAATTAAAGCCACTACTCACTTGTTCACAAGTAATCAATTAAACAAATGCTTTGAATGTAGTAACATGCCTTAGAGAATTCCCTCAATTCCTTACAAGATATACACTCTATTTTCACTCAGATTTTCTAACTCCACACCCTATAGTAGTCATATGTGAGAAGATTGATGTAGATATGAAAACGAATGCTCACATATATGTTTCACAACGAATGCAATTTCTAGAGTTAAGAAGCATGTTTAGATATGATCTCATGAATGGAATGCTACTACTTAGATGCGAGAACCAGTGACACCATATGCTCATACCAAATTCAAACTCCACAAATTGAAACACATAACACTCAAGATAGAAGTTAAGGGTTGTAATGGGGCTTGGGGTGTTGGTTAACAAGGAAAGGATAGGGAAAACAAACGTTCTTCAAGCAATAGTAAGCAAACCAATGAAATTGAGACTTAGAATTCACTTAGATTGCAGAAATTAACTTTAAAACACAAGGGAAAGATTTAGACAACTCCTTAGGGCCGAATTCATTGTTTTGGACCCTTACTTCAACAAACAATACTTTGGAACTCTTTTTCTCAACTTTTCAACTTTTTCTTCATTTTTTTTCTTTTTCCACGAATTTTTTTTTCTTTTTTTTTTTTTTTTTTCGTGCCTATAGCACACAATTCCTCATGAAAAACACTTCCCCCACACTTGTTTTCTGCCAACATAAATCAAAAGGACTTCAATTTGAATCATGCTTTGCTATGCTTCAAGAACAAGGGTATGGATAGTCCTAATCTAGGCTAGGTGAGGAAACATGAGTTAACAAATAATGAAGGCTAACAAGGCTCAATGGGGTTAAAAACCTACAAAACATAATGACATAGGGCACACGGCTTTTTGGCTAAGATGGTGGTCACTACACAACTTCATCTTGAATGTGTGTTATGCAAATCAATAACATGCTTTGAATGAAATGGGCATGAGTTCTAGCATTTGGAACTAAATGATGAAACGCCTTCTAAGTAGCAACCAAGCAAAGAATAATGAGATCATGCAACGACTTTAGAAAACAAAGAATGCACAGATTTTAACTCTCCAAATAAACGTTTAGGCTCAAGTCTCACAAGGTTGTAGCGTTAGTTTGAGTTCCTTCCTTCAAGCATGTTACAAAAACTGATTTTTTTTTTTTTTTTCTTTATGATTGCATGTGAATTCATAAGTTATAACCACAACTAAGCATAAACAAAGAGTAGATCAAACTTTCATCCATGTTAATCACTCTCTTTAGCAGCCATGTAATTACAAACCGAATCCTCATCATTGTGTTGGAAGGTACCCTAAGACACAAACAAACACACAAAAACAACTCTTTTTGGGTTTTTAAAACAAATTTTTCAAATTGTTATGTGATTTTCGGATTTTTGCATCAAAACACACTAAAACACACCAAAACTACTCAAAAACACTTAAAAACAGCAAGAAACAACATTTGAAATTATGGGTGACAAAACCCTACGAATTTGCAAGAAAACACTTTGGTTACCCCCACACTTAACTCAAACATTGTCCTCAATGTTTTAAGGCATAACTCACACAAATAACAAACAAACAAACAAACAGCAACTAACATACTAAACATGGCAGAAACGAAATACACAACAAAGAGAAGGGTTTAGGAACGCAAATCTGGAATTGGAGTGATTCCTTGGGCTTCCTTTGTTGAATTGCATGGGTTGCCTCCCAAGTAGCGCTTTCTTTAACGTCGTACAGCCGGACGAAAAGCCCATTCACTCTCCATTTGTGCCCACGACACCCAAAGAAATATCCTCCACGGTTTGTTCAACAAAGTTCTCATAATATGGCTTCAAACGGTGTCCGTTCACTTGGAATTCATGACCTGTTTTGAGACTTTGAATCTGGATGGCACCATAAGAAGATACGTTAGTAATAACAAACGGTCCAATCTACTTAGAACGTAACTTACCGGGAAACAAACGTAAACGGGAATTGAACAATAGCACTTTCTGCCCAATTGAGAATGATTTCCCACGGATCATGTTGTCATGGAAAGTTTTGGTCTTTTGCTTGTAAATGCTTGCATTATCGTACGCCTCATGCCGTATCTCATCAAGCTCATTCAATTGCAATCTCCTTTGACTTCCTGCTTCCTCGAGGTTCATGTTAAACTTCTTGATAGCCCAAAGTGCTTTGTGCTCCAATTCAACAGGAAGATGGCACGCCTTGCCATAGACAAGTCGGAAGGGGGACATCCCAATGGGGGTTTTGTATGCCGTACGATACGCCCAAAGTGCCTCATCTAACCGTAAGCTCCAATCCTTCCTTGTTGGCCCAACGGTCTTCTCTAGGATTTGCTTGATCTCTCGGTTGGAAACCTCGGCTTGGCCATTCGTTTGAGGATGGTAAGGTGTAGAAACCTTATGGGTGACACTGTATTTCCTCAATAACGCTTCAATGGTCCGATTGCAAAAGTGTGACCCTCCGTCACTAATGATCACTCGTGGCATTCCGAATCTTGCAAAAATGTTAGTTCTAATAAAATCTGCAACCACTTTAGAATCATTAATTCGGGTGGCCTTTGCTTCCACCCACTTCGACACATAATCAACCGCAAGCAAAATATATGTAAAACCATACGAAGAAGGAAAAGGACCCATAAAATCAATACCCCAAACATCAAAAATTTCAACATTTAGGATAGAAACCTGCGGCATTTGGTCCTTTGCACTAATACCACCCATTCGTTGGCATTTATCACATGTTAAGCAAAAAGTTTTAGCATCTTTAAAAATACTAGGCCAATAAAATCCACATTGTAACACCTTAAGGGCTGTGCGTTGTGTGCCAAAATGCCCTCCACATGCGTATGTGTGACAAAAACTCAAAATTGAATGACATTCAGAATTGTGCACACAACGACGTATAATCTGATCGGGGCAAAATTTCCATAAGTACGGATCCTCCCACACATAAAACCGTGCATCATGCCTAAGTTTATCACGTTGGTGCCTAGTGAACTCACTTGGAATACGTTTTGACACCAAAAAATTAACAATATCGACATACCAAGGTGCACTAACCTTAATGGACAGCAATTGTTCATCGGGGAATGTCTCCAAAATCGGCAAAGACTCCTCATTATGCACCATTCGGCTTAGGTGGTCAGCCACCACGTTTTCACTTCCCTTCTTGTCCCGAATTTCTATGTCGAACTCTTGAAGTAGCAATATCCATCGAATTAGCCGTGGCTTGGCCTCCTTTTTGGTGAGCAAGTACTTCAGAGCTGCATGATCAGTAAAAACAATTACTTTAGTTCCAATTAGATATGATCGAAATTTATCTAAAGCAAAGACAACGGCAAGGAGTTCTGTTTCCGTAGTGGAGTAGTTCAATTGTGCATCGTTCAACGTCCGGGAGGCGTAGTAAATGACATGCGGCCTCTTGTCCTTTCTTTGTCCTAAAACAGCTCCTAAAGCATAGTCGGACGCATCACACATGAGCTCGAAAGGTAGACTCCAATCCGGTGGAACAATGATGGGTGCCGTGGTCAACAATTCCTTGAGTTGTTTGAATGATTCCGTGCACTCCTTGGTGAATTCAAACGCCACTTCTTTTTGTAGGAGTCGGCAAAGAGGTTGTGCTATCTTCGAGAAATCTTTGATAAACCTACGATAAAATCCTGCATGGCCAAGAAACGAACGAACCTCTCTAACCGAAGTCGGAGAGGGTAAGTAACGTACAAGATCTACTTTAGACTTATCAACTTCAATTCCTTTTTCAGAGATTATATGACCCAAAACAATACATTGTTTAACCATAAAGTGACATTTTTCCCAATTCAACACAAGGTTTGTTTCAACACAACGTTTCAAGATTAAAGTGAGATTATCCAAGCATTTGTCAAATGAATCACCAAACACACTAAAATCATCCATGAATATCTCAATAATCTTTTCAACATAATCCGAAAATATGCTTACCATACACCTTTGAAACGTGGCAGGAGCATTGCACAAGCCAAATGGCATGCGTCGGTATGCAAACGTTCTAAAGGGACAAGTAAAAGTGGTCTTTTCTTGATCATCCGAGGCAATGACAATTTGGTTATAACCTGAATATCCATCAAGAAAACAATCAAAGGAATGACCGGCTAACCTTTCCAACATTTGGTCTAGGAACGGCAAAGGGAAGTGATCCTTCCTTGTGGTGGCGTTTATCTTCCTATAATCAATGCACACACGCCAACCGGTTTGAATCCTCATGGGTACAAGCTCATTCTCGGCATTTTCCACAACTGTCACTCCGGATTTCTTTGGCACACATTGGATAGGTGAAACCCAACGACTATCGGAGATGGGATAAATCACCCCACAATCTAGAAGTTTGATTATCTCCTTTTTCACTACTTCCATCATCGGAGGGTTAAGATGGCGTTGAGCCTCTCTAGTTGGTTTAGCCCCCTCCTCAAGAAATATGTGATGCATACAAGTCGTAGGGCTTATACCTTTGATATCGGCCAATGTCCAACCTAGGGCAGATTTGAATTCCTTCAAAACTCGAAGCAACTTCTCCTCCTCTTGTGCCGTGAGGGAGGAGGAAATAATGGCAGGTAGTGTTTCATTTTCCCCCAAGAAAATGTACTTCAAATGGCTTGGCAAAGGCTTGAGTTCAAGGATAGGTGCCTGAATTATAGATGGAAGCAATTTGTTAGTCGAAATGGGAATGGACTCACGGTTAGTATACTTACCATCAAGCTTAGGTGAGGACTCAAGGGCAGCCACAACTTCAAGTAATTCCTCACTAGGGGGCACGGTATGGGATGACTCTTGTATGCCGTGGGCATGCATGCAATCTGCCCCCTTTGTTTTGAGTTCCATGCCTCGTGTAATGACTTTTTCAAGCGCATCGTCATTCAAATCGTCGAGATATCCCTGCGCCAAAGAGTCAATTATATCAATAGAAAAGCATGAATGGTCCTCACTAAGGTATTTAATGGAATCAGAAAGATTAAAATTAACAACTTCCCCATCGAATTCCATGGACAAAGTTCCACTATACACGTCAATCTTCGTCCGGGCCGTCTTCATGAATGGCCTTCCAAGTAGAATGGGCAGCGAAGGAGCATGGTCCGATTCATCCATTTCGAGGACATAGAAATCCGCCGGGAAGACCAAATGATTAACCTGCACAAGAACATCTTCCAAAACTCCCTTTGGATAGGCGTTAGATCTATCGGCCAATTGTATTATTACCCCATCATTTTTCAATGCTCCTAAGTTCATAGATGCATAAATGGAATATGGCATAACATTTATAGAAGCACCTAAGTCAAGCATGGCAGATTCAAATCTAATATTCCCAATGACACAAGGAATGGTAAAGCTACCTGGATCCTTGCATTTGGGAGGTAGTTTGCGTTGCAAGATGGCGGACACATTCTCACCTACCTTTACCACTTCCTTAGTCGACATCCTCTTCCTAGTGGGCAACCTTGTTTCCTCCTCTTCCATTTGCAAAATTTCATCCTCGTTATGACCTGTTTTTGATGTAGGACCTGCCCCAACTTCCTTACCACTTCTTAGGGTGATTTCTTTGGCTGATTCGAAACCTCCCTTCGGATTTGGAATGGTGGAACTAGGGAGTTGTCCGGGATCTCGAAACTTACCTACAAACTCGGCAATCTACCCAATTTGTTTCTCAAGTTGATCCACCCTCTTATCTTGGTTTTGCATAGCGTTCGCTTGATCTTCCTGCCCATTAGACAACTTAATTAGTATCTTAAGAAGTGCATCATTGTCAAGAGACGTACCTGAGGCACTTGGGCCGGATTGGGCTTGATTTTGGGGTGGGCCGTAAGTTTTGGGAAAGAACCCCGGGGGTTGTTGCCTAAAGCCTCCTTGGTTCTGAGGTTGCTGGGAATCCCTCCACTTGAAATTTGGGTGGTCTCGCCACCCTGGATTATACGTGTTGGAGTATGGATCATGTCTTGACTGATTTTGGCTTTGAAACCCAATGGCATTCGCACTCTCCCATCCGCCATTCTCAATGAGTTGAGGACACTTTTCGGAGGCATGTCCTTGGATAGAACATACGCCACATACCACAGGTCCTTGCATCTTCATTCCCTCGGCCATTTGTGAAACAATAGACGTAAGATTAGCCAATTGTGAATGAAGATCGGACGTTGAACTTACCTCATGTACTTGGTGCCGTGGGGGTCCTCTTTGGCCTACACCCTCGTACTGTTGAGCGTTCAACGCTCTATTAGCAATCAAGACCTTGGCAGCCGTGGGTGTTTTGTCCACCAATGCTCCCCCCGCCGAAGCATCAAGCATTTTACGTTCTAGAGGTAGGAGACCCTCGTAGAAATATTGCAAGAGCAACTCCTCCTTCATCTGATGCTGTGGACAAGAAGCAACAACTGATTTAAATCGTTCATAATACGTAGGAAAAGACTCACCTTCTTCTTGCTGGATTCCGCTTATCTTTTTGCGTAGGAGGATGATGCAAGAAGTTGGAAAGAACTTCTCCAAGTACGCTCTCTTCATACTCTCCCAAGAAGTGACAGTGCCGGGAGCTAACTCATATAACCAATCTTTGGCTTTATCCATCAAAGAGAATGGAAAAGCCTTCATCTTCAAGATATTTCCGTCAACAGTGACGGGAGTCATACTAGAGCAAACTACTTCAAATTCTTTCAAATGTTTGTTAGGATCTTCCATGGACAAGCCATGGTATTTAGGAATATGATGAAGCAAACTTGACTTTAATTCAAACTCATCCGTCTTACCTTGGGCAGCCCCGTATTGAATGCACAAGGGTGCGGCATTATCCAAACCTGAGGCGGAAAGCTCCTTGAGTGTACGGTTGTCCACCGCCATGCCTTGGACTTCTTCAAATATCCCTGCCGTGGCTTCCTCTTTCTCTTCTTGTACGTTTTCTTCAAGGTCAGATTCGGAATTTGGTGGATGGTGTTCTTGCTGGTTTCTAGCTCTTCTCAACTTCCTCTCAAAATCGTCGTCAAAATCCAAGATGTTCGCACGAATCAGTTGAGAGCTTCTAGTCATACATTAGTACCTAAGAAACAAGAAACAAAATTAGGTCAGAAACTTAAACAAAGTCAGAAACAAAGTGAAATAAAAGAAACAAAAACAATCCAAGGGATTAGCAAAATTGCTAATCCCCGGCAACGGCGCCAAAAATTTGATGCGAAATAGATAAGCACACAAATTAAACCCTCTTTTTGTCAAATTGTAGTAAAGATGTAAGTAGGGATCGTTCTAGACCGGGGATTAGGAGGGATTGCTAAACACTTGGAAACTGACTTAAAAACTCAAAAACAAAGTTTAAAACACTAAACTCGACTCAAAGAATGCAAAACTAAAAGTTAAAACACTTAAACAATCCTAAAACCCAAAACAGCAACTAGAAGACTCAAAACTGCCTAAAAACCACTTTCTGGGCAGTTTTGAGCACCTACACTAATTTGGACGAAATTGGATGAAAACTTGAATCAAAATACTTAGAAACACAAATCAAAACACTTTCTAACTAATCTAAGACTTCAAATTAAAGGGGGATTTGTTTTGGACGAAATTTAACATAAAACAGAAACTTTAAACTAAACAGATTGTAGAATGTTTTTGGATAAAAAGGATGGATAAAAGGCTAGTTAGGAGGTTCTTCTCCACACATGTCACACTTGCAAACAAAACGATTTTCAGTTGTTCTTCCAATAAATTATAAATACTCAACGCCCCAAATTAACCGTGAATTGCACTAATTAACCCTCAGTTTTTCCACAAGTTATTAAGTTGGATGATTGCATACGACAACCCAAAACATTCCCTACAAGTTCCCTACATGAATTGCATAATAGAGATACAAGCAAGAATCATTAAGTTCTATGAAAAACATAAGCATTGACGAAGCATTCGTTACTATGAATGAATTGCATGAAACTTATGCTAAGAATTCATTCAACGCGATCGTTTTCAAGCGACCTTCACTACTTGTGATTATAAGATTGTAACTATTAGGTGAAACTCCCTCATAATCTAGCATCATATTCATGCATGAAAACTAAGCGTGCACTCTCAATCAACATACACAAATAAGTTATCAATCAAATAAATGAACGAATTGAATCCACAACTTATGAAATAACAACTGAATGTAATCAAATCATATTGCAAGCATGTACATGGTTTCGAATTCCCCCCTAACCAAGGGGGTTTAGCCACTCATGATTACAACAAACTTAGAGAGTAATAACAAAGTAAACATTGAAAACAAGAATCGAAGTACACCTAAAAATTCCAACAACTCAGTCTTGAATTGTATGAACGTTTAAGCCTCTTCTCCTCTAGTTGCTGCGGCACAAGGGGTTTTGGTGAGTTTTGGGGGTTATGGATGATGTAGAATGATGTGTTTAGGGTAGGGATGGATGTAGAGGAAGGCAAGGAGTGTTTTTGGGCAGAAAATATGAAGAATGGTGAAGTATGGCTGTGTTAGAGAGAGGGAATGAATTTCTGGCGTGAATGAATGTGTATGAGAGGTGGTGATCTGATCTAGGGGTTAATATGAGTATATATAGGCACTTAGAACCCTAGGGAAATCAGATATGGACTTGAATTAATTAATGGGAGAGCATGGGAGTGCATGTGGCTGATTTGTGGTGCAATGATGAAAAGGCAAAGTGCATGTGGCTGATTTGTGGTGCAATGATGAAAGACAAAGTGCATGTGGCTGATTTGTGATGCAATGATGAAAGGATGGAAGTGCATGTGGCTGCAATGGATTAAAGGATGGGAGTGCATGTGGCTGAAATGTAGCCTTCTAGAAATCAAGTTTTTAGGCCCCCTTGCAACTCCCTAACTGAATTCAAGCCTTTCAAATTCGTCCATCCTCATGCCACCATGCTTGCACTATCCAATCTTGGCCCAAAAATGCTCTAGAATGCTCCAAATTGCTTCTTTTTGCATACTTTGACACTAAAACCTGAAATTGCACGAAAATAACTTTAAACACTATAATTAACATAGTTTAGCTAATTAAATGCAAGAAAACAAGCTAACTAAGTCGTATAAATATGCTCCTATCAAATGCCTCCTTGCTCGCTCCCGTCAGGTTGAATCGTTGATGGTAGAGGTGGAAAATCTTAAGCAGGAGATCAAACAGCTTAAGTACGAGAATAGAAGTTTGCACGTGCTTGCAAATAACTATTCGTCGGGCATGAAGAGGAAGCTTGATGAGCTGCAAGAATCTCAAGGTCGAATGCAAAGTGATCGTCAAAGGCTTGCGTCTTTCTTCCAGAGGCACCTTTTTCCTGGGTCATCTAGCGTTCCACCCAGTATTGAGGCCTGGAATGCTCTAGCTCCGATGCTTCCCGCTCCGATGCCTCCTGCTCCGATGCCTTCCGCTCCGATGCCTTCTGCTCCGAGAGTTTTGCCACGTAGTGGGTCTTCACATAAACAACCTTTGTGAAGGCTACATTCTTTTATTTTTATTTTTATTTTTATTTTATTTTTTTCAATCAAACGGCATGGAATTGATCTTTGAATGGAAGGTGATACTTGAAATGATCCGGTAATGGTTTAAATTCAAGATTGGATGCCTGAATCATTAACAACATGTTAGTATAAAAGAAAATTGAAATTGGAGGAGGTGGCTTACTTATGTGATCCAATAAGAACTCAAGAATAAACACCCCTTCTTTGAACGTTTCAGGGACTTCGCACTTGGTCAGATTTGATGTGAGGATTGGTCCTTGTCTTGTGTCATAAAATTCAACTTCTTTGGGGTTTTTTATCTCAAGAACGTCATCTTTGATGAATTCATGATATTCCCTACTTTTCACCTTTGGAAGGGCTTCCAAGGTGTCTTTTTCACTTTCTTCTTCCTTGGAATTCATGAACCTGCAAGGAATAGGGATATTAGGTGGAATGGGGTTAGAACTAATTAAATTTGGAACAACCTTACTTGAATTAGATGGCGTAGGAGCAATAGGTGCCTTCGGCAAAGGTGTTTCCACTCTTGTCGTGGGTTGGGTGTATTCCTCTTCCTTGTGATTTGATTTTGATGGTTGAGGGTCCGTTCCAACCTCCTTGCTATTTCTCAAGATGATTTCCTTGGCAGTTTCAAATCCTTCCTTCGGATTTGCAATGGTTGAAATAGGGAGTTTGCCGTGGTCTTGAAATTGTCCTACGAACTCCGCGATCTGCCCAATTTGCTTTTCCAAGTAGTCCAACCTTTTGTCTTGATTTTCCCTCTCCTTGTTTTGAGTTTGGATTCCTGCATCAAAGTAGTAAGTAATTGAAAACTCGTATCATTATCATTTGAATTACCTTCATTACTTTGGGCAGGTTGTGGTGGCTGTATAGGCGTTGTATAGAACTCGTCATATGGTTGCCAATATTCTCCTTGTTGAGCCTCCTCAAGTTGGTTTTGTGAGCCCTGCACCAAACGAATTAATTCATTTAGCTTTTGATTATAATCTATTGACGAACTTGAGTTTGGTTGGGCATATTGAATGTGAGGTGGCTGCCAATATCCTTCTTGTTGAACATTTTGAGGTTCCCACCACATAGAAGTTGAATGATCACTCCAATCTGAATTGTAAGTATTGGAAAACACGTTATTCCTTGATTGAAGATCAAATATATCAACGCTTTGCATTTGGGACCTTTCCATGAGCTGTGACAAAAGAGAAGCATTATCAAGTGCCATGTTGTGCTTCTCTAGTACTTGAAATCAACAAACAAAACACAAATCAAAAACTAAAACTAAAATACATAACAGAAACGAACAATCCAAGAGATTAGCAAATTTGCTAATCCCTGGCAACGGCGCCAAAATTTGATGCGAGAATTATACGCACACAAATTAAACCCTCTTTTTGACAATTGTAGTATAAGTATAAGTAGGGATCGTTCTTAACCGGGGATTAGGAGGGATTGCAAATCTCTTGGAAACTGACTTAAAAACGTAAAATAAAGTTTAAAACACTAAACTAAACTCAAAGAATGCGAAACTAAACGCTTAAAACACTAAAACAAACCAAAAGACTCAAACATCACCCAAAACACTCAAAACTGCCTTAAAAACACTGGGCAGTTTTGAGCACTTTGGTGAATTTGGACGAATTTGTATAACAAATTGAATCAAAACACTTATAAACACAAACTAAAACACTTTCTAACTAATTTGGACATTAAAGTAAGGGGGGGTTGAGTTCTGGACGAAATTAAACTAATTGCACAGATTCTAATTAAAACAGATTGTAAGTATGAATGTGATGGAATGGAATGAATGGATGCTAGCCAAGGGGTTCATCTCCACACATGTTACACTTGCATAATAAAACGATTTCCAATTGCTTTTCAATAAACCATGATGCTCAACACCCCAAGTTAACCGTGATGCACTAATTAACCTTCAAATCTTCCTAACGTTATTGAATTGGATGATTGCATACGACAACCCAAAACATTCCCCACAACTCCCCTACATGATTGCATAATAGAGATACAAGCAAGAATCATTACACTCTATGAAAATTATAAGTGTTGACGAGGCCTTTCGATAAATTATGAAACTCAACACCCCGGGTTAATTAGGTCCGCTTAAATTAACCGTCAAGTTCTCCTTAAGTTGATGAATTGGATGGGTTAGCACAACGCAATTCAAAACATTCTCCAAAAGTCCTTTACGTGAAAAGCACAATAAAGATACAATTAAAGATCATTAAGCATCATGAAAACTATAAGTGTTGACGAGGCATTCGTTACTATGATGAGCATGAAACTTATGCCAAGAATTCGTTTAACGCGATTGTTTATAAGCAACCTCCACTACTTGTGAATATAAGTTCGTAACTATTAGGTGAAACTCACTTATATTCTAGCGTCATATTCATGCATGAAAATTAAGCGTGTACTCTCAATAAACATACATAAATAAGTTATCAATCAAACAGTTAAACAAATTGAATCCACAACTTATGAAACGCAATTAGAAGTAATCAAATCAAAATGCAAGCGTAAACATATATTTCGAATCCCCCCCTAGCCAAGGGGGGGGGGTTTAGTTCCTCATACGCACAAAACAAAGAGAATTGAAATTAAACATTGAAATTAAGGAAAAGAAACACCTAAAAATTCCAACAACTCAAACTTGAATTGTATGAACGTTTAGGCCCTTCTCCTCCTCTTTGTTGCGGCACAAGGTCTAAGGATAGGTTTTGGGGGTTATGGATGGTGTAGAATGATGTGTTTAGGATAGGGATGGATGTAGGGGACTTCAAGGCTTCTTTTTGGGCAGAAAATATGAAGAATGGTGAAGTATGGATGTGTTATAGAGAGGGGATGAATTTCTGGCGTGAATGGTGAATGAATGGGAATGAATGCAATGGATGCTTATTTATAGGTGAATGAAGGAAGAAAAGAGGGAATATGACAGCTAGGTTGTGATGATGAATGCATGTGCAAAGTTGGTTGAATGATTATGAGTGCATGTGGCTGATTTATGAAGGGAATGCATGTGGATTAAAGTGGAATGACAGCTAGGTTAAATGATGAATGCATGTGCAAAGTTGGTTGAATGATTATGAAGCATGTGGGTGGAAATGCATGTGGAATGGCTGATTGTTTATGATGATGTGCACGGCAAGGGGAGTGTTGGGTGATGGGTGCATGTGTTGATGGTTTATGGAGATGCATGTGGATTAAAGGAATGCATGTGCAATGACAGCTAGGTTAAATGATTAAAGGGTGCATGTGGGTTGGAAATGCATGTGGAATGGCTGTTTTATTTGTTGGGAAAGCATGTGAATTAAAGCTAGGGTGAATGATGATGAATGCATGTGGGAGTGTGGCTGAATGTGAACTCTTTGTTCTTCATTTTCATTTCTTCATCTCTTTATTTATTCCTAGCCTCCTTTGGTCTTCAATTTCGTCCATCTACTTGGCTTTAAGCATATGATATTCATTCCAATCTCTAATTTGCTCCAAAAGGCTCCAAAATGCATCCTTTTGCATACATTGCCCTTAGAACCTGAAAACACACAAAAGAAGCATAAAGGACTAAAATAACTAAAGAAACATAACGTAAATGCACGAGAACAAGCCATTTAAGTCGCATGAATATGCTCCTATCACTTCTCCACACATGTTACACTTGCATACAAGATGATTTTCAGTTGGTCTTTCGATAAATTATGAAACTCAACACCCCGGGTTAATTAGGTCCGCTTAAATTAACCGTCAAGTTCTCCTTAAGTTGATGAATTGGATGGGTTAGCACAACGCAATTCAAAACATTCTCCAAAAGTCCTTTACGTGAAAAGCACAATAAAGATACAATTAAAGATCATTAAGCATCATGAAAACTATAAGTGTTGACGAGGCATTCGTTACTATGATGAGCATGAAACTAGTGCCAAGAATTCATTTAACGCGATTGTTTATAAGCAACCTCCACTACTTGTGAATATAAATTCATAACTATTAGGTGAAACTCACTTATATTCTAGCGTCATATTCATGCATGAAAATTAAGCGTGCACTCTCAATAAACATACATAAATAAGTTATCGATCAAACAGTTAAACAAATTGAATCCACAACTCATGAAATTCCAACCAAAAGTAATCAATTCATATCGCAAGCATAAACATGGTTTCGAATCACCCCCTAGCTAATTAGGGATTTAGCCTCTCATGTTCACAAAAAGAGAAATACAATTGAATTTAAACATAAAGCACAAAGGATTGATTACACCTAGAACGCCCAACGAATCGACTTGAATTTCGGCGCGTCGAAGCTCCTCTTTCCTCTTCTCCTTGCTGCGGCAGAGAGGGTTTTGGATGATTTGGGATGAGTTTAGGGTGGTTTAATGGTGAAGCAAGGTTGGTGGAAGGTGTGTGGATGTGTGGAATGGAGTGGGGAATGGTTGGAGTGGCTGCGGCAAGGCTAGATGGTGGCTGCAATGGAGGGGAAAAGGTGAATGGTTTTTGGATGATGGAATGCACGGGTTTTGGGAGAGAATGGAGGGAATGATAGAGGGTGGCTGCGGATGTTAGAATGAATGGGAGAGATGTGTGACGGCTTATGGGATTTTTTAGGGTGAATTGATGCACGGATTGAAGAGAATTGAGGGAATGGCTTGCGGCTGAGTGAAATTATGTCAAAATGAATGGTGCGGCTGCTTGTTTTACTAGGGTTAATAGGGTGAATGGCTGAGATGGTTTCATAGATCAATGGGAGGCTACGGATTAAAGGGATTTTTGTGGCTGAGATGGTTTTGAATGAATGAATCAGATGCTAGAGTGAATTAAAGGGTGCGGCTAGGTTGAAATAAAAGGGTTAAAATCTGAATGATAGAATCTAGGGTGAAAAGAGAATAGGTGCGGCTGCAAGGTTAAAGGGCTAGGGTTTAGAAGCATGGATTGGGCCCAAAATGCCCCCCCTTGCACGGCAAGGGAAGGGAATTGGGCTACAGCCCACGGCAAAGGGTTTTAAGGGCCCTAGGGCCTTCGTTTTGTGTCCTAAAGCGCCTACAAGGACTTCAAAGTGTCTAGAAAATACGGACGTTTAAGATTAGGAAATGTTACCAAAACGGGAAACTTAGGGTTAACTTTCCTACTTCAAGTAGGAAACCTTGTTTGAGTAGGATTCCTCGTTTTGGTAGGAATTCATCGTTGGAGTAGGAATTCGTCATTGGAGTAGGAATTCGTCGTTTCTTCAAGTCTTCAACTCATTCATTCCTCTTTCGCTCCAAAAGACTCCAATTTGCATCTTCTTGCACACTTTGGCCTTATAATCTGAAAATACACAAAAATGGCCTTAAACACTAAAATAACTAAGTAAACACAACCTAAATGCATGAGAACAAGCTAATTAAGTCGCATGAATATGCTCCTATCAAATTCCCCCACACTTAACTTTTGCTAGTCCTCGAGCAAAACAGAACAACTTAAAGAAAATAAGATGAAACAAAACAACAAAACATAACCTAAACCTTCCAACATTTGCCTCAGGGATTTCCAATGAAACATGATATGTCAAAGATCAATACTCACATAGCTTTTGGTCTTTCTTCCCCTCAAGCACATACTTAATCATAGTCACCATTCAGTAGTTCGCATTTAATCAATTAAAACACATTTTGAATGTAGTAACATGCCTTAGAGAATTCCCTCAATTTAGACAGATTTGTTGTTGTAACTTGAAAGCACAAGAAAATGAAG
Organism: Pyrus x bretschneideri; assembly: GCF_019419815.1. Taxonomy (NCBI): domain Eukaryota; kingdom Viridiplantae; phylum Streptophyta; class Magnoliopsida; order Rosales; family Rosaceae; genus Pyrus; species Pyrus x bretschneideri. The sequence goes on along the minus strand of NW_025999821.1, from coordinate 339,867 downwards.
TAAACACAAGTAAATGAATCAACAAATAATAAAATGGGGTAGCACCAATGGAGATGAAGCTAGGGATTCGATTTCACCATTGCTAAACCAAGTCCATGTTTGTTAAGTCAGTTTATACTCAGCCATCTACCTATTTCTTGAGTTTGTTTCACTTAGATATGATCAACCATATGATGTGTGGATTTGATCAAATGTTCCTAATCTTGAACCTAATTGTGATGTGCAACTTCGGTTCCTAATCAAGAATGTGTCACGCACAAGAAACTTTCATAAAACCAAAGGAAACACTCGGCAGGTTGTTTGCAAAACATTCCCTTCATTCATTCACATATCCACCAAGAATATGCTTGATGTGTGCTCTAATCTTGGCTAAACAACCTGTGGTTAATTTAAATGGCGATCAAACATTAAAATCAACACACAAATTCACAATTAAATCAGAGAATGAAACAAGAAAAAGATGGATCAACTGAGCATTCTAACTTAACTACATGGCAATCTTGCAAGGCTACATCGAATCCCTAGAAAGAGATTAGTTACACTTCATGTTTACAAGATGTTTGACATAAAAATATACAACATGAGTGAACATAGAATTAAGGAGAAGGAACCCTTTGAGCAAAACTGATATCGAAATCCCTTAAGGGTGGCCTTCGGCGTTGGCTCTCCAAGTGTGTTTTAAATGAAGGTGGAGAGGCTAGGGTTGAATGGTGTCTGCAAATGGGAGAGAAAATGGACAGAGGTGGAGCGGCTAGGGTGTGGGAATAATGGAATGAAGCCAAGAAGAAGTTCTTGAAATGCCTAATTCGCTTGGTTTAAATAGGGGCTAGAAAGATGCATAAAAGGTAAGTGTTGATGGTGATATAAAAGGCTAGAATCTGATTTAAAGGTATTTCTGAGAATGGCATTTGTTTTGAACTTTGTTTCCTTATTTTCCACCTCCAAATCAGGTTTTCACTACTTTAAAATATGGCTGAGAGGATGACAAACAAGGTAAGTGTTTAAGGTGAGTTAAATGGCTCAAATCTGATGTAAATGGTATTTCCACATATGGCATGTGTTTTGAGCCTTTTTTCCTTGTTTTCACAATTTGCAAATCAGGTTTACACCTTCTTGCCTTGTGTGGAACCACCAAATATGGCCGAATTGCACCACTTTCCTTCCACATCTTTTCCTGAAATTCCAGCAGTCAAATTAGTCCTAGATTCCTCATTTGGACTCCAAATTAACTCCCCAGAATCCTCTCCACGTTTGGAATAATGCTCAGCTACCAAAAGGAGTGTTTTTACTTCATTTACCTTCCAATTGATCCTATTACACACTTGGCTGCACACTAACACCAAATAATGTAAAATGCAACCAGTTTACTTCAAAAACATCACAAAGAAGCCAAATATGGAAGATATAAATGCATACAAAATGTGAGTTATCACATAAAATGGGACAAAACTACCCCCGCTTGCACGGCAAGGGAAGGGAATTAGGGGAAAGGCACGGCATGGGTTGGAAAGTGGGCTAGGGCCTTGGTCTTGTGTACTAAAGTGCATACAAGGCCTACAAAGTGGCTAGAAAATACAGACGTTTAAGTTTAGGAAAGGTTACCAAAACGGGAAACCTAGGGTTAACTTTCCTACTTCAAGTAGGAAACCTTGTTTGAGTAGGATTCCTCGTTTTGGTAAGCATTCATCGTTGGAGTAGGAATTCGTCGTTTCTTCAAGTCTTCAACTCATTCATTCCTCTTTCGCTCCAAAAGACTCCAATTTGCATCTTCTTGCACACTTTGGCCTTATAATCTGAAAATACACCAAAGTGGCCTTAAACACTAAAATAACTAAGTAAATACAACATAAATGCACGAGAACAAGCTAATTAAGTCGCATGAATATGCTCCTATCATTAGGAGGTTTTTCTCCACACATGACATACTTGCATACAACACAATCTTCAGTTGCTTATCCAATGAATTATGAACCTCAACACCCCAAGTTAATTAGGTACGCTTAAATTAACTCTCAGATTTCCCTTAGGTCATTGAATTGAATGGATTTAGCGCATTGCAATCAAATTATTCCTTAAAATTTTTCTATATGAAAGCGCATAATAGAAAGACAATCAAAGATCATTAGGTTCTACGGAAATCATAGGTGTTGACGAGGCATTCGTAACTATGAAAGCGCATGATACTTATGCCACGAATTTACTGATGTGATAAAAGATAGCACACAAATTAAACCCTCTTTTTGACAATTGTAGTATAGATATAAGTAGGGATCGTTCTAGGCCGGGGATTAGGAGGGATTGCTAATCTAATGAAAACTGACTCAAAGATACAAAAATATGCTTAAAAACACTTAAACAAACTCAAAGACTCTTAACTAAACTTATATGACTCAAAACAAACTTAAAAGACTCAAAACAACACAAAACAGTCAAAAAGACTCAAATTAGACTCTAGGACTCAATTTGGACGAAAATATGGTTGGTTTTGACTCAAAATACTCAAAAACACTAATTAGGACAGATTTGACACAACTAAATAAAGGGGATCGGGTTTTTGACGAATTTAAGATAAAAACAAGCAACTAAAAGACTTAAATAGGATTTGGACGAATTTGGGAAAAACGATGGATGATTAGATAGCTAGAGGATTCTTTTCCACACATGACACATTTGAACACAAATTGATTTCCAGTTGCTTTTCGATAAACCATGAACCTCAACACCCCAGATTAACCGTGACATCACTAATTAACCCTCATATTTTCCTTAAGTTATTGGATTGGATGACATCATACGACAACCCAAAGCATTATTCAAAAGTTCCCTACATGACATCATAATAGAGATACAATCAAAGATCATTACGTTCTATGAAAATCATAAGCATTGACAAAGCACTTGTAACTATGACATCATGATACTCATGCTAGGAATTTACTTAACATGATTATGAAAACAACTTTACTACTTGTGAATATAAGTTTGTAACGATTATGTGAAACTCCCTTATATTCTAGCCCCAAATTCATGCATGCAAACTAAGTGTGCACCCTTAATCAACAAACAAGAATAAGTTATCCATCAAACGGTTAAGTAAATTGCATTCACAATTTATGAAGTCACAACTGGAATTAATCAATTCATATTGCAAATATAATCATAGTTTCAAAGTCTCCTCTAGCTAAAACAAGTTTAGCTCCTCATAGTTTCAAAGTCTCCTCTAGTAAAAAGAAGCAATTTGGAGCATTCTAGAGCATTTTTGGGCCAAGATTGGATAGTGCAAGCATGGAGGCATGAGGATGGACGAATTTGAAGGCTTGAATTCAGTTAGGGAGCTGCAAGGGGGCCTAAAAACCTTATTTCTAGAAGGCTTTATCTATTCACACATGGTGCCTAATTTCTGCCTAATTTCTGTATTGGAAGAACAAGCCGTCCTACCTTTTCACCTAGCCGTCCTACCTTGTCTCCTACCTTGTCCAAGCCGTCCTACCTTGTCCAAGCTACACAACAAGCCGTCCTACCTTGTCTCCTAGCCGTCCTACCTTGTTTCCTAGCCGTCCTATCTTGTCTCCAAGCCGTCCTACCTTGTCCAAGCTACACACTTGTATCCCTTAAGTGTTTCATGTATATATATCCTTGTAATCTTGTAGAGAAAGAGGAGGAGAAAAAGCATTCTCTTCCATATTTTCCACATAAACCTTTCCTAGCCCTATAAATAAGGCTTTACAGCAAGGCACTTGAGGGGGGATCACTCAATCACCCAATTTTCGTCCATTCATCTAGCCACACCACTCTACACATCCTAAAATCCTAGAAACACAATTCCAGCCATTTTTATCACCTTTGCCGTAACCTTCCATCCAAGCAACCATTCAACCACCATAACCACCTTGTGCCGCCACCATTGAAGGAGAGGAGGAGTAGTGCCGTGCAGTCCAAAGGAAGGAAGAAACCTTGCACATGCAATCTGCAACTATTGGAGTGTTTGGAGTTCTTTCTTCTTTTGGTTCTGTTTTCATGTTTAATTTAACTTGCTGTTCAATTATGTTAAACATGTGGAACTAATTTCTTTTTAGTTAGAGGCAAATTTGAAGCCATGGACATATGTTGGTTATGATTTGCTTTACTCCAGTTATGAATTCATGAACTTTAGATGTGGTTTACTTTTCTGTTTTGATTAAGAACTTGTTTATGTATGTGGGTTGAGGGTCGACAGTTAATTTGCATGCCTAAACTTGATGCAAGGATATAAGGGAATTTCACCTAATCGTTATGAACTTATATTCATGAGTAGTAAAGATCGCTAGTCACGATTGTGTTGAAGTAAACCCTTGATGCGAACTAAGTAAGCACACAAATTAAAACCCTCTTGTGACAATTGTAGTATATGAATAAGTAGGGATCGTTCTTAACCGGGGATTAGGAGGGATTGCAAAATCACTTGGAAACTGACTCAAAAACGTAAAATAAAGTTTGAAACACTAAACTAGACTCAAAGAATGCAAAACTAAACAATAAAAACACTAAAACAAATCAAAAGACTCAAAACAGCCCCAAAACACTCAAAACTGCCTTAAAAACACTTTCTGGGCAGTTTTGAGCACTTTGGTGAATTTGGACGAATTTGTGTAACAACTTGAATCAAAACACTTAGAAACACAAACTAAGACACTTTCTAACTAAATTGGACACTAAAGTAAAGGGGGATTGAGGATTTGACAAAAATAAATTAAATGCACAGATTGTAATTTAAAGGCAGAATGTAAATATGAATGTGATGAAAATATGGATGAATGCTAGCTAGAAGGTTCTTCTCGACACATGTTACACTTGCATACAAGATGATTTTCAATTGGTCTTTCGATAAATTATGAAACTCAACACCCCGGGTTAATTAGGTCCGCTTAAATTAACCGTCAAGTTCTCCTTAAGTTGATGAATTGGATGGGTTAGCGCAACGCAATTCAAAACATTCTCCAAAAGTCCTTTACGTGAAAAGCAAAATAAAGATACAATTAAAGATCATTAAGCATCATGAAAACTATAAGTGTTGACGAGGCATTCGTTACTATGATGAGCATGAAACTAGTGCCAAGAATTCATTTAACGCGATTGTTTATACGCAACCTCCACTACTTGTGAATATAAATTCATAACTATTAGGTGAAACTCACTTATATTCTAGCGTCATATTCATGCATGAAAATTAAGCGTGCACTCTCAATAAACATACATAAATAAGTTATCGATCAAACAGTTAAACAAATTGAATTCACAACTCATGAAATTCCAACCAAATGTAATCTATTCATATTGCAAGCATAAACATGGTTTCGAATCACCCCCTAGCTAACTAGGGATTTAGCCTCTCATGTTCACAAAAAGAGAAATACAATTGAATTTAAACATAAAGCACAAAGGATTGATTACACCTAGAACGCCTAACGAATCCACTTGAATTTCGGCGCGTCTAAGCTCCTCTTTCCTCTTCTCCTTGCTGCGGCAGAGGGGGTTTTGGATGATTTGGGGTGAGTTTCTGGGTTAGGGATGGATTTAGGGTGTTAAAGTGGTGTGGCAATGGTGGTGGAAGGTGTAGGATGGTGTGGAATGGTGTGGGGAAGGGTAGAGTGGCTGCAGCAAGGCTTGGAAGTGGCTGCAATGGAGGGGGAGAGATGGAGAGAATGGTTGCGGCAATAATAGAAATTAGGGTGAATGTGGCTGAATGAGAGAATATGAATGAATGGTGAATGAATTAGGTCGGCTAGGGTGAAAATTAAAGGGAACGGCTGAAATTAGAACTAGAAGGTTTAGGGTTTATGGATGATGGATGGAAGATGCGGCTGGTATGTTGGTGAATGAATGAAAAGTGTGAATGAGAGAGAGCTAGGGTTAGAATAGGTGCGGCTGAGATGGATTTAGAAGGCTTAGGGTGAAATATGTGTATGATGGTGGCTGAATATGGAGGTAACGGCTTAGAGGGGATTAGGGTGTAAAGGTGGCTGAATGAATATGGAATGAGAGGTGAATCAATATGAATTAGGGTGCGCCTGCAAGGTTGTAGAACTAGGGTTATTAGGGTGAATGGCTGAGATGGTTTGATGGGAGTGATGGAATGCACGGTTTTGGGAAAGAAAGGGGAGAGAATATTTGCGGCTTAAGGGGGAAGAATTAGGGTGAATTAGGGTGAATTAATTGAAGGGTGCGGCTGCCAGTGGAACTAGGGTTAGGGTTTAAGTGCAAAATGGGACAAAACTACCCCCCCTTGCACGGCAAGGGAAGGGAATTGGGCTAGAAGGCACAGCATGGGTTGGAAATTGGGCTAGGGCCTTGGTCTTGTGTCCTAAAGTGCATACAAGGCCATCAAAGTGGCTAGAAAATATGGACGTTTAAGTTTAGGAAAGGTTACCAAAACGGGAAACTTAGGGTTAACTTTTCTACTTCAAGTAGGAAACCTTGTTTGAGTAGGATTCCTCGTTTTGGTAAGAATTCATTGTTGGATTAGGAATTCGTCATTTCTTCAAGTCTTCAACTCATTCATTCCTATTTCACTCCAAAATACTCCAATTTGCATCTTCTTGCACACTTTGGCCTTATAATCTGAAAATACACAAAAGTGGCCTTAAACACTAAAATAGATAAGTAAACACAACATAAATGCACAAGAACAAGCTAATTAAGTCGCATGAATATGCTCCTATCAAATTCCCCCACACTTAACTTTTGCTAGTCCTCGAGCAAAACAAAACAACTAAAGTAAACAAGACGAAACAAAACAAACAAAACATAACCTAAACCTTCCAACGTTTGCCTCAGGGATTTCCAATGCAACATGACATGTCAAAGATCATTACTCACATAGGTTTTGGTCTTTCTTCCCCTCAAGCACATACTTGATTGATGTGAGAATTATACGCACACAAATTAAACCCTCTTTTTATCAATTGTAGTGAAGAATGTAAGTAGGGATCGTTCTGGACCGGGGATTAGGAGGGATTGTTAATCACTTGGAAACTGACTCAAATACGTAAAAACAAGTTTAAAACACTATACTAGACTCAAAGAATGCAAAACTAAACTTTAAAACATCAAAACAAACCAAAAGACTCAAAACAACACCAAAACACTCAAAACTGCCTTAAAAACACAATCTGGGCAGTTTTGAACACTAGACACAACTTTGGACGAAAATTGGTTTTAACTTGACCTAAGACACTTAAAAACACAAACTAAAGTGATTTCTAACTACTATGACTCAACAAAGTAAAGGGGGATTGGTTTTGGACGAATTTAAAAACAAAACAAACTTTTTGAATTAGAACAGATTGTAAAAACGAATTTGATGAAATTGAATGGATGGGAAGCTAGCTAAGGGGTTCATCTCCACACATGTTATACTTGCACACAAAACGATTTCTAATTGCTTTTCAATAAACCATGAATTCTCAACGCCCCAAGTTAATTAGGTTCGGTTAAATTAACCCTCAGATTTTCCTAACGTTATTGAATTGGATGATTGCATACGACAACCCAAAACATTCCCCACAAGTCCCCTACATGATTGCATAATAGAGATACAAGCAAGAATCATTAAGTTCTATGAAAACCATAAGCATTGACGAAGCACTTGTTACTATGATTGCATGAAACTTATGCCAAGAATCCACTTAACGCGATTGAGATCATCAACCTTTACTACTTGTGAATATAATTCCATAACGATTAGGTGAAATTTCCTTATATCCTAGCATCCAATTTATGCATGAAAATTAAGCGTGCACTCTCAACCAACTTACACAAATCAATGTAATTCACATAGATAGGTAAATTGAATTCACAACTTATGAAACACAATTAGAAGTAATCAAATCATATTGCAAGCATACACGTGTTTCGAATCCCCCCTAGCCAAGGGGGGGTTTAGTTCCTCATACGCACAAAACAAAGAGAATTGAAATTGAACATTGAAATCAAAGGAAAAGAAACACCTAGAAATTCCAGCGACGCGAACTTGAATTGCATGAACTTCCGAGCTTCCTTCTCCTCCTCCTTGGTGCGGCAAGGGTCTAGGGACAGGTTTTAGGGCCTTAGGTGTATGGATGTATGGTTATGGAGGGATGTAGTAGTGTTTAGGGGAAGGGGATGGTGTGGCAAAGGTCTAAAACTAGGGAGAAAGGTGTTTGGTGGCTGCGGCAAGGGTGTAGAAAGGTTTGGACGAATTTCTGGAGTGAATGAATGTGTATGAGAGGTGGTGATCTGATCTAGGGGTTAATATGAGTATATATAGGCACTTAAAACCCTAGGGTAATCAGATATGGACTTGAATAACCCAAATCCACTAGGAAATAGGCTTAGAAATCAGAAATAGAGAGGGATAATGCTTCCTAGGTGCGGCAGGTAAGGGATAAGGTGATAAGGCTTCTAGAATGCCTTGCAAGGCAAGGGAAATCAGATTTCTAGAAGGGTTTGGGCGCCACCTTTGTAGGAGATAAGATAAGGTTCCTAGAATCATGATTTAAGTGCCAAATTTGTAGGGAAAAAGAGATAAGGGTGCGGCAAGGCTTAGGGATAATGTTTAGGGCTTCTAGAAAGCCTAAAACTAAGGGGAATTGGATAAAACCCACGGCAAGGATAGGATAGGGTTTCTAAGGCTCCTAGAAACCCTCCAAGATAAGGTAAAGTGCATGGCATCCCTATAGGATTAGGATAAGGTGTCCTAAATGGATAAGGTGCCCTAAATGGATAAGGTCTCCTCATTGTACTTGGAAACTTTGCCTATTAGGATTAGGAAACCTTGTCTTCATCATTCCTTCTTCATCTTGGACTCCTTTTCCTTCTTGGACTTGGAAAACTTCTTTGTTGCTTCACTTGAGACCATTTGGATTTTGACTTTCCTACTTCAAGTAGGAAACCTTATTTGAATAGGAATCTTCATTCTTCTAGGAATCCATCTTCAACTAGGAAACCCATTTTCATTAGGGACTTTCCTACTTCAACTAGGAAACCTTGCTCAAGTAGGAATCATCATCTTCAAGTCTTCAATTTCGTCCATCCTCTTGGCTCCAAGCATATGATGTCCATTCCAAGCTCTAATTTGCTCCAAAAGGCTCCAAAATGCATCCTTTTGCATACTTTGCCCTTAAAACCTGAAAATACATAAAACTAGCTTAAAAGACTACTTTACTAAGGAAAACCACTATAAATGCACAAGAACAAGCTAAACTAAGGTGCATAAATATGCTCCTATCATTAATCATAGTCACCATTCACTAGTTCGCATTTAATCAATTAAAACACATTTTGAATGTAGTAACATGCCTTAGAGAATTCCCTCAATTCCTCACTAAGTATGCACTCTATTTTCACCCAGATTTTCTGACTACACACCCTACACTAGTTATATGTGAGCAGATTGATGTAAACATGAAAAACTAGTACTCACATATGTTATAACAAAGAACACAATTTCTGGAGTAATTAAACGTGTTTAGATATGATCTCATGAATGGAATGCTACTACTGAGATGCGAGAACCAGTGACACCATATGCTCATACCAAATTCAAACTCCACAATTGAAATGCACAACACTCAAGATAGAAGTCAAGGGTTGTAACGGGGCTTGGGGTTTTGGCTCACAAGGAAAGGTAGGGATAAACAAAAGTTCTTTAAGCAATAACAAGCAAAGTAATGAAATTAAGACCTAGAATTCCCTTAGAATGCAGAAATCAACTTTTGGACATAAAGGGGAGATTCAAACAACTATTAAGGCCTAATTCATTGTTTTGGGCCCTTACTTCAACAACCAATACTTTGGAACTCTTTTTTACTTCTTTTCAACTCTTTTTTCACTTTTTTTTTTCTTTTTTTTGTTTTTTTTTTTTTTTAGTCGTGCCTACGGCACATCAACCCACATAAGTACTCTTCCCCCACACTTATTTTCTGCAACACATTAATCAAAAGGAATTCCTTGCTTATTATGCTTCAAGAACAAGGGTAAGGATGGTCCTATTCAAGGCTAGGTGAGGATAATGTGGGTTAACAAAGAACATGGGCTAACACGGCTCAATGGGGTTAAACTTAAACACAAAATGAGTGAAGGGCACATGGCTATTTGGCTTTGATGGTGGTCACTACACAACTTCATCTTGAATACGTGTTATGCAAATCAATAACATGCTTTGAATGAAATGGGCATGAGTTCTAGCATTTGGAACTAAGTGATGAAACGCCTTCTAAGTAGTAACCAAGCAATGAATAATGAGATCATGCAACGACTTTAGAAAACATTAATGCACAGATTTTAACTCTCCAAATAACGTTTAGGCTCAAGTCTCACAGGGATGTAGCGTTTGTTTAAGTTCCTTCCTTCAAGGATGTTACAAAAACTGATTTTTATCATTTGTGATTACATGTGAATTCGTAAACTATAACTACAACTAAGCATAAACCAAAGAGTATATCAAACATCCATCCATGTTTGTAACTTTCTTTAACCATCATGCAATTAAAAACCAAATCCTCATCATTGTGTTGGAAGGTACCCTATGACACAAACAAACACACAAAAACAACTCTTTTTGGGTTTTTCAAAACAATTTTTCAAATTTTTATGAGATTTTCGGATTTTTAAGTCAACACACTCTAAAATAGCTTAAAAACACTTAAAAACAGTGGGAAACAAGTTTAGACATGTTAGGTGGTAATACCCTACGAATTTCATGCACAAAAATCTCAAAACAGAATGTTACCCCCCCACACTTAAACTAAATATTGTCCTCAATGTTTTAGACACAATTAAAAACATTACACAAAACATAAAGTAAGCAACAAAGGGAAGGGTTTAGGGACGCAAATTTGAGTGTGGAGCGATTCCCAAGTTCTTCCTTTGTTGATTGCATGGGTTGCCTCCCAAGTAGTGCTTTCTTTTACGTCTTGCAGCCGGACGACGTTCTGCTCATTCCCCATTGGAGCCCACGGCATGCAATGGGATCTCCTCCACAACATGCTCGACAAAGTTCTCGTAGTAGGGTTTCAACCTATGGCCATTCATGTGACATCCCGTCCCGGAATTATCGGAAACGTACGTGTGAAAAGACCGTTTTGCCCCTAGTTTGTTTTCGATACGTAATTTGGTTGTTTTTGTGTTGTGTTGGCATGTCTTTAGGCCACACACACACTCCCATACCTGCACCACCTTCTGTCACTCTCTCTCTCTCTCTCTCCCGTGTCTCTCTCTCCCTTCCTATCACCATAAACGTACGGACAAACACCAAACTCACCCAAACCAGCACAGATCGAGGGAACCAACTACACCATTGAATTCGTGAGGCTGCGAGGAGTCCAGTGGTACCATTTTCAGGTAGGAACTCTGACGTTTTCACGTCGATTTCACGAGCTCAGTTTTGGTTACTATTCATGCAAATTTAATCTAGCTTGTTTTTGGACTTTTTAGGCTCGTAGATGTCTTTGTGAGGTCCCAAGAAGCTTAGGAGTGCTTCGTTGGACAAATTTGGACGTCGGGATCGTCCTGTACGAAGTTGGCCGGTTTTTTATTTCGTGGACAGGTATGATCACGTAGTTTTTAGCCCTTAAAACTAGTCTATCGTGATTCTCCTAGGTCTAAGCGTCATTTTGGTTCAAGAATCTTGAAATTTGGATGAAAAACGACGGAGAATAGTGGGTTTAAACTTTCCCAGTTTTTCCGGTGGCCGGAGTCCGGCGAGGGTTGATCGGAGAAGAAGGGAGAATATTCCGTTAAGGTTTAACGGAATATTCCTAACGGCAGTGACGGCGTCAATTAGGTTTAACGGAATATTCCGTTGGGTTAATAGAATATTCCTGACGGCGTCACTTGACGCCGGCAGTGTGCATGGCACGTGGCCGAGCATGGGGGCGCGTGGGTCCGTGCCTGTTTTGGCGCGTGTGGGCGCGTGGGAAGTCCAAAATTTTTTTTAAAAATATGGGTGTGATCGTGAGGTTGTGTAGATCACGTTGGTATATTCATTTGTCCATTTTGAGCAATGTATGAGAAGTTATTTTGAACGGACGGTTATGTGCTTTAAAGTTAACGTTTTTATAGTTAATTCGCATATAGGTGACACGTATCCCGAGGACGAGCGTGCACACTCGAGGCAGGGGGGCTACGACCCTTCCACATACCAGTGAGTGGGCTTTTGTTTTTCGTATATACCTATATACATATTATTTCCCAGAAATTAGTATGAATGCTTCGTTTTATGCCATTCTTTTATATGATTGATGGTTATGCATGATTATTGGCATATACGTTTAATTATATATTCGATTATGCATATGTCATATATATATTTGTTGGTGACGTGGAGGCATACGTAAGTGCCAGGTAAGCGTTATTTAACGATTGCATTAAATAGCGGTTAGAGATGCTTAGAGAGCTCATAACCTGCACCCCCGGTGTTAGTGCTTCCGCCCAGAGTAGGGCACAGTCCTTCACGTGTTGTTCACCTCCCGCACCACACGCGCAGCTTGAATCCAAGTTAGGTGCACAGTCCTGTCGTACAGACCACTATCGGTGGTTTCGACTCGTAGGTGACCCGCGATTATTCGCACAGCCTTCACGTGATCGTAGCACTAGAGCGTTCATATGTATTACACCCAGGCCTATCGTACAGACCACTATAGGTGGTTCCGACTCGTGGGCAGGTTTAGTGATTTGGTTGAGATTTGAGCTCTAGATTCAGCCGTACAAGTCACTTAGGGGACTCCGGCTGCCAGTTTATTATGCTATTGATGTGATTTATACCTGAGCACATGCATGATATTATAAGGTTTTGTGATGGCATACCTGTGAGCATGATTGGCATACCCTTGAGCATGACTTGGCATATCTACGCATATGTGTTTATTTTTTGGGAAGTATACAGGTTTTACGGCGAGGGGTTAGAATGTATTTTATGAATTGGTTTTCAAAGAATTTTTTTTTGCCCACTCACGCTTTTGTTTTGCGCCCCTCCAGGTTCTAGTAGCTTAGCGGGTTTGGTGGTTTTCCCGGAGGACGTCCCGGCATTCTGACAGACACTCACCTATGTAGGGTCACCTTCGGGTGCACTATTGTTGTATCGTTTCTTTTGGACTGCTGTAGGCTTCAAGCTCTGAATTTAGCGTCTTACTTTCGCTAGCACATACTTCATCACATTATTTGCTAGTTTTAAATTATTTGTACTTTTATATTACTGTTTTTAGCTTCCGCACTGTGCACAGGGCTACGTCACTTCCACGTGACGGCCAGCATGCCCTGATCTCGGTTGGGGTGTGTCAGTTTGGTATCAGAGCTTAGGTTTGGCAGTCCTGTGTCTTTTGTGAGTATTCTAATGGTTTTGGTGCCTTCTGTCAGAATTATGCCGCTTCGTCGGGAACCACGTCGTTCAGATGAGTCTAGTTTCCCCGATATCACTCAGCTGGGGGAAGCTATTGCTACCGCTATCTAGGCAGCTATCCGCCCTCCCCAGAGGACTCCTTTGGAGACTATGTATAATCTGAAATTGGATAAGTTCCACGGTCACGAGGGGCACGAGGGCGTGGAGCGTTGGTTAGAGCATATTGAGAAGGCTTTCCGAGTGTTGAACAATCAGGGGAATCTTCTTGTTGAGAGGTGGGTCGAGACGACCTCATGGTTTCTGGGTACGGAGTCTGCATCCTGGTGGGAGCAGGAGCTTCGTAGTTTGACTCCAGCTGAGAAGACGGACTGGAATGTTTTCATTAGGTTATTTAAGAGGAGATTTGTGCCCCCAGAGTACATCGATCGCAAGAAACAGGAATTCACTGAGTTGAAACAGCGGAAGATGTCTGCGAACGAGTACTATCGGAAGTTCACCGACTTATCTCGCTACCACCCTAAGATTGCTAGTAATCCAGCGGAGATGCATCGTCGTTTTTGCATCGGCACTAAGAAGAAGTGGCGTTCGATGTCGACCTCCACTCATTGTGATACTTATCAGGAGTTCTACGAGGTTTTGCTGAGGGTTGAGGACTCTGAGAATATGACGAACGAGAATGATGACGATGAGAAGAATGGTAACCAGAAGAAAGATGTCAAGGGTAAATGTCAGGCATCGCTCGGGCCTCGTCAGACTCAAAACTTCAAGAGGGGTGGTAATAGCTCTAGCTCTTCTAGTGGTGGTTTCAGTGCCACTGGTCAGGGACGAGGAGGTAGATTTACTGGTGGCACTCGAGGCCAGAGACAGGGGGATGGTGGTCGAGGTAGGGCCCCACTTTGCCGAAGGTGTAATAATCGGCACACTGGCGAGTGTAGGTGGGGCAGTAGTGGTTGTTTCACTTGCGGGCAGATGGGGCATCGAGCCGCGCAATGTCCCCAGAGTCAGCAGCAAAGACCGCAGCAGACTTTCCTGCCACCACCTGCCCCTATCCAGCAGATTCAAGGTCCGAGTGGTTATGGACAGGCCGGTCGGGGTGGTGCCTACCACTACCAGGGTGATGTTGTTCCATATGCCCCGGGACAGTATCAGTATCCTCAGGACCCCTTTTCCCAGGATGGTTACCCTCAGTATTCGGGCGGCTATATGCCGTATCCTCCAGCCTCAGCCGGCGGTTCTCAATGGTATCAGGGAGGACAGTTTCAGCCAGGAGAGATAGCTACTAGCAGTGCAGGGTCTTCGAGACAGACCGGTCAGCCCAGTCAGGGGCGTGGTACGCAGGGCCGCAGTACTCAGGCAAGCCGAGGTCGTGGCGGACGACAGCAGGGCCAAGGGCGTATTCACAACATTTCTCTGCAGGATGCTCAGAACAACCCGGATCTGATTATGGGTACGTTAAATATTCTTGGTTATTTTGCTAGAGTCTTAATTGATTGTGGAGCTACACATTCTGTGATTTCTCATACATTTGCTCAAGTGATGCAACCTCGCCCCACACCTCTAGGGTTCGATTTAGAGTTCGCTATGCCTAAAGGGGAGAGATGTATTGTAGATCGTGTGTACCCTGGGTGTCCAGTGGTAGTTGAGGGTGTTGTTATGCCAGCTGATCTTATCCCGTTAGATATTGTTGATGTCGATGTGATTTTGGGCGCGGATTGGTTGCACCCCAATCGTGCCAACATTGATTGTTACGGGAAAATAGTTACATTTCGTCGTCCTGGACTACCCGTGGTTACTTTTGTTGGTGAGCAGAGTGGGGTGAGACATGGTGTTATTTCGGCGTTACGAGCGAAAAAGTTGTTGACTAAGGGTTGTCGGGGGTACTTAGCCCATGTGGTGTTGGATGAGGCTCCTCCTTGTAGTGTTGAGGATGTGAGGGTGGTCCGACACTTTCCAGATGTTTTCCCCGAGGATTTGCCTGGGTTACCACCAGATCGAGATTTGGAGTTCACTATTGAGTTGCTTCCAGGTACTAATCCTATTTCTTTGACTCCTTATCATATGGCAACTACTGAATTAAGGGAATTGAAGGTGCAGCTGCAGGAATTAGTGGATAAGGGTTTTATTCAGCCTAGTACTTCTCCGTGGGGAGCTCCAGTTTTGTTTGTGAGGAAGAAAGACGGAACTTTGAGGCTGTGTATTGATTACAGGCAATTGAATCGGGTGACGATTAAAAACCGTTATCCGTTGCCACGTATCGATGATTTGTTCGATCAGCTTAGAGGTGCTTGTGTGTTCTCTAAGATTGACTTGAGGTCTGGATACTATCAGTTGAAGATTAATAGGGATGATGTTCCTAAGACGGCGTTCAGGACTTGTTATGGTCATTACGAGTTTCTGGTTATGCCATTTGGGTTGACGAATGCACTAGCAGCTTTTATGGATTTAATGAACCGGGTGTTCCAGCCTTACTTGGATAGGTTCGTGATTGTTTTTATCGATGATATTCTGGTGTATTCTAAGTCGAAGGCAGAGCAAGTTCGACATCTTACTTTGGTGCTGAAAAGGTTGAGGGAACATCAATTATATGCTAAGTTTAGCAAGTGCCAGTTTTGGCTAAACCAAGTAGCGTTTCTGGGGCACGTTATTTCTGCTCAGGCTATTCTGGTTGACCCTCAGAAGGTTGCGGCGGTGGAGAATTGGGAGCAACCGCGAACCGTCACCGAGGTGAAGAGTTTCCTTGGTTTGGCAGGGTATTATCAGAGATTTGTTAAGGATTTCTCGGTAATTGCCTTACCATTGACGAGACTAACGAGGAAAGATGTTAAATTTGAGTGGGATGATAAGTGTGAACAGAGTTTCCAGCAGTTGAAGCATTGTCTCACTCAAGCACCTGTTCTGGCACTCCCGGACGATAGTGGTGATTTCGAGGTTTATAGCGATGCTTCCTTGAATGGTCTGGGATGTGTGTTGATGCAGCATGGTAGGGTAATTGCTTATGCTTCGCGTCAGTTAAAACCCCATGAGTTGAATTACCCTACTCATGATTTGGAGTTGGCTGCTATCATTTTTGCTTTGAAGTTGTGGAGACATTACCTTTACGGCGAGAAGTGTAGGATCTTTACTGATCATAAGAGTCTCCAATATCTTTTTACTCAGAAAGAACTTAATCTTCGTCAGCGGATGTGGATGGAGTTGCTCAGCGATTACGACTGCACGATTGATTATCACCCTGGTCGTGCGAATGTAGTTGCTGATGCACTTAGTCGGAAGTCTCAAGGCCGCATTAATGCGTTGTATGCAAGCCGTATTCCTCTTTTGGCGGACTTGCGTGCTACGAGAGTGAGGTTAGAAGCAGAAGATCGAGATGTGGCTTTACTTGCTAATTTTCAAGTTAGGCCCATCTTAGTTGATCGAGTGCTTGCAGCTCAAGTAGCTGATGGGCAGACTCAAGAATTAAACCAAGCTCGAGAACAAGGTAGGAGGAGAGACCTCAGGGTACGTGAATCGGATGGCATGTTGATGCAAGAGGGAAGAATGTTCGTGCCAAATGATGTGGATTTGAAGAAAGAAATTCTGGATGAAGCACATATCTCGGCTTACGACATGCATCCAGGGGCTACTAAGATGTATCATACCATTCGACCATTTTATTATTGGCCGGGTATGAAGAGGGAGATAGCCGAGTATGTGAGTATGTGTGCCATTTGTCAGCAGGTTAAAGCAGAAAGGAAGAAGCCGTTTGGGTTGTTGCAGCCGCTTCCCGTTCCCGAGTGGAAATGGGAAAATATCACCATGGATTTTGTGTACAAGCTCCTGCGTACACATAACGGTTTTGACGGTATTTGGGTGATCGTTGATCGACTCACTAAGTTCGCACATTTTATTCCAGTGAGAGAGAAGTATTCTTTGAGTCGTTTAGTGGAGTTGTTCATCTCGAAGGTAGTGAAGTACCATGGTGTCCCGGTGAGTATTGTCTCGGATCGTGATCCACGGTTCACATCTAAGTTTTGGGTGGCTTTCCAGGAAGCTTTGGGTACGAGACTACTCTACAGCACGGCGTATCATCCTCAGACAGACGGGCAATCTGAGAGGACTATCCAGACTTTGGAGGATATGTTACGAACTTCGGTGTTGCAGTTTGGTGATGCTTGGCATCAACGGTTGGATTTGATGGAATTTGCCTATAATAATAGTTTTCATTCGAGCATTGGTATGGCACCATTTGAGGCATTGTATGGTAGAGCTTGTCGCACACCGTTGTGTTGGTCAGAGGTAGGAGAAAGAGTTTTAGTGGGTCCGGAGATTGTTGAGGAGACTACTTAGAACGTTCAGGTAATCAAAACTAATCTGAAAACAGCACAGGACAGACAAAAGAGCTTAGCGGATCGGCATGCTACGGACAGAGTGTACGAGATCGGAGATTGGGTATTTTTGAAACTTTCACCGTGGAGAGGTGTAGTGAGATTCGGGAAGAAAGGCAAGTTGAGTCCCAGGTACATCGGACCATACATGGTCACGGAGCGGGTTGGTGAGGTAGCTTACAGGTTGGAATTGCCTCCGGAGCTAGCCAGGGTGCATAACGTTTTCCATGTGTCTATGCTTCGACATTATGTTGTTGATCCATCTCATGTGATACCTCCTCAACCATTAGAAATTAATCCAGATTTGACGTATGACGAGGAACCGGTGACGATCATCGATTGGAAAGAGAAGGTTCTGAGGAACAAGACGGTGAAATTAGTGAAAGTTCTGTGGAGGAATCATTCAGTCGAGGAAGCTACTTGGGAGACAGAAGATCGGATGAGAGACTTGTATCCTAGACTGTTCTTTGGCTACTAGGGGTTGTTATTTGATTGTTTTGAATTTCGGGACGAAATTCTAGTAAGGTAGGTAGGTTGTGACATCCCGTCCCGGAATTATCGGAAACGTACGTGTGAAAAGACCGTTTTGCCCCTAGTTTGTTTTTGATACGTAATTTGGTTGTTTTTATGTTGTGTTGGCATGTCTTTAGGCCACACACACACTCCCATACCTGCACCACCTTCTGTCACTCTCTCTCTCTCTCTCGTGTCTCTCTCTCCCTTCCTATCACCATAAACGTACGGACAAATACCAAACTCACCCAAACCAGCACAGATCGAGGGAACCAACTACACTATTGAACTCGTGAGGCTGAGAGGAGTCCATTGGTACCATTTTCAGGTAGGAACTCCGACGTTTTCACATCGATTTCACGAGCTCAGTTTTGGTTACTATTCATGCAAATTTAATCTAGCTTGTTTTTTGACTTTTTAGGCTCGTAGATGTCTTTGTGAGGTCCCAAGAAGCTTAGAAGTGCTTTGTTGGACAAATTTGGACGTCGGGATCGTCCTGTACGAAGTTGGCCGGTTTTTTATTTCATGGACAGGTATGATCACGTAGTTTTTAGCCCTTAAAACTAGTCTATCGTGATTCTCCTAGGTCTAAGCGTCATTTTGGTTCAAGAATCTTGAAATTTGGATGAAAAACGACGGAGAATAGTGGGTTTAAACTTTCCCAGTTTTTCCGGTGGCCGGAGTCTGGGGAGGGTTGATCGGAGAAGAAGGGAGAATATTCCGTTAAGGTTTAACGGAATATTCCTAACGGCAGTGACGGCGTCAATTAGGTTTAACGGAATATTCTGTTGGGTTAATGGAATATTCCTGACGGCGTCACTTGACGCCATCAGTGTGCATGGCACGTGGCCGCGCGTGGGGGCGCGTGGGTTCGTGCCTGTTTTGGCGCGTGAGGGCGCGTGGGAAGTCCAAAAATTGTTTTAAAAATATGGGTGTGATCGTGAGGTTGTGTAGATCACGTTGGTATATTCATTTGTCCATTTTGAGCAATGTATGAGAAGTTATTTTGAACAGACGGTTATGTGCTTTAAAGTTAACGTTTTTATAGTTAATTCGCATATAGGTGACACGTATCCCGAGGACGAGCGTGCACACTCGAGGCAGGGGGGCTACGATCCTTCCACATACCAGTGAGTGGGCTTTTCTTTTCCGTATATACCTATATACATATTATTTCCCAGAAATTAGTATGAATGCTTCGTTTTATGCCATTCTTTTATATGATTGATGGTTATGCATGATTAGTGGCATATACGTTTAATTATATATTCGATTATGCATATGTCATATATATATTTGTTGGTGCTGTGGAGGCATAGGTAAGTGCCAGGTAAGCGTTATTTATCGATTGCATTAAATAGCGGTTAGAGATGCTTAGAGAGCTCATAACCTGCACCCCCGGTGTTAGTGCTTCCGCCCAGAGTAGGGCACAGTCCTTCACGTGTTGTTCACCTCCCGCACCACACGCTCAGCTTGAATACAAGTTAGGTGCACAGTCCTGTCGTACAGACCACTATCGGTGGTTCCAACTCGTAGGTGACCCGTGATTATTCGCACAGCCTTCACGTGATCGTAGCACTAGAGCGTTCATATGTATTACACCCAGGCCTGTCGTACAGACCACTATAGGTGGTTCCGACTCGTGGGCAGGTTTAGTGATTTGGTTGAGATTTGAGCTCTAGATTCAGCCGTACAAGTCACTTAGGGGACTCCGGCTGCCAGTTTATTATGCTATTGATGTGATTTATACCTGAGCACATGCATGATATTATAAGGTTTTGTGATGGCATACCTGTGAGCATGATTGGCATACCCTTGAGCATGACTTGGCATATCTACGCATATGTGTTTATTTTTTGGGAAGTATACAGGTTTTACGGCGAGGGGTTAGAATGTATTTTATGAATTGGTTTTCAAAGAATTTGTTTTTGCCCACTCACGCTTTTGTTTTGCGCCCCTCCAGGTTCTAGTAGCTTAGCGGGTTTGGTGGTTTTCCCGGAGGACGTCCCGGCATTCTAACAGACACTCACCTATGTAGGGTCACCTTCGGGTGCACTATTGTTGTATCGTTTCTTTTGGACTGCTGTAGGCTTCAAGCTCTGAATTCAGCGTCTTACTTTCGCTAGCACATACTTCATCACATTATTTGCTAGTTTTAAATTATTCATACTTTTATATTACTGTTTTTAGCTTCCGCACTGTGCACAGGGCTACGTCACTTCCACGTGACGGCCAGCATGCCCTGATCTCGGTTGGAGTGTGTCAATTCACCTTGAATTCTTGTCCAGTTTTCAAACTTTGTATTTGGACTGCACCATGCACAAAAACATTAGTGATAACAAATGGACCAACCCACTTAGAACGTAACTTACCAGGGAATAATCGAAGACGGGAATTGAATAGCAACACTTTCTGCCCGATTGAGAAGGTTTTTCCTCTAATCATTTTGTCATGGACGGCCTTGGTCTTCTCCTTGTAAATCCGGGCATTCTCATACGCCTCATGCCTAATCTCTTCAAGCTCGCTCAATTGTAGCTTCCTATGGTTTCCAGCCACGTCCACATCCATATTGAAGGTCTTGACCGCCCAATGTGCCTTATGCTCAAGCTCTACGGGTAGATGGAACGGCTTGCCATAGACTAGCCGAAATGGGGACATACCATGGGCGTTTTGTAAGCCGTTCAATAGGCCCACAGTGCATCCTCCAAACGCAAGCTCCAATCTTTTCTATTCGGCCCAACGGTCTTTTCCAGGATTTGCTTGATTTCTCGATTTGAAACTTCGACTTGACCACTGGTTTGGGGGTGATAAGGTGTGGAAACCTTATGCAACACGTTGTACTTCTTGAGCAATGTCGTAATGGTGCGGTTGCAAAAATGTGACCCACCATCGCTTATGAGCACTCGAGGCATCCCAAATCTAGAGAAAATGTTAGATTTTACAAAATCTGCAACAACTCTAGAATCGTTAGTTCGGGTGGCTTTAGCTTCTACCCACTTCGACACATAATCAACGGCAAGTAAAATGTACGTAAAACCAAAAGACATAGGGAACGGACCCATAAAATCAATACCCCAAACGTCAAAGATTTCAACAACAAGGATTGGGGTTTGCGGCATTTGGCCTCTTTGGCCTATACTTCCGGTCATTTGACATCTATCACATGTTAAGCAAAAAGCCCTAGCATCTCTAAACAATGTAGGCCAATAAAAACCACTTTCCAGAACCTTAAACGCTGTGCGTTGTGTGCCAAAGTGTCCACCACATGCATATGTATGGCAAAAACTCAAAATGGAATTAAATTCAGATTCATGAACACAACGACGGACAATCTGATCCGAGCATATTTTCCACAAATAAGGGTCGTCCCATACATAAAAACGTGCATCCTTTTTTAATTTATCAGGTTGAGCCTTACTTAAGGTGTTAGGAACTTGCTTAGTCACCAAAAAATTAACCAAATCAGCATACCAAGGCTCACATACCTGGATAGACATTAATTGCTCATCGGGAAAGGTTTCAGAAATTGGCGCTGCTTCCTCATGTACCATTCGACTTAGGTGGTCAGCCACCACATTCTCCACGCCCTTCTTATCCCGAATCTCAATGTCAAACTCTTGTAAAAGCAACAGCCATCGAATTAGTCTAGGCTTGGCCTCCTTTTTCGTGAGCAAATACTTGAGAGCTGCATGATCAGTAAAAATAATAACTTTAGTCGCAAGTAAGTATGACCGAAACTTATCTAATGCAAATACCACAGCAAGTAATTCTTTTTCAGTGGTTGAGTTATTTAATTGAGCATCATTTAGTGTTCTAGATGCATAATAAATAACATGAGGTTGTTTGTCCTTTCGCTGCCCCAAAGCAGCACCAATCGCATAGTCCGAAGCATCGCACATCAACTCGAATGGAAGGCTCCAATCTGGAGGTGTGATAATGGGAGCCGAAGTGAGAGCCTCCTTTAAGTGCTTGAAAGCCGTGGAGCATGCATCATCAAACTCGAACGCCACCTCTTTTTGCAGCAATCGACATAGTGGCTGTGCAATCTTGGAGAAATCCTTTATGAACCGCCTATAAAAACCTGCGTGACCAAGAAACGGACGAACCTCTCTAACCGAAGTTGGAGAGGGTAAGTGACGAACAAGGTCTACCTTAGATTTATCTACTTCAATGCCTTTTTCAGAAATAATATGTCTGAGAACAATACCTTGTTTAACCATGAAGTGACATTTTTCCCAATTAAGCACAAGATTTGTTTCAACACAACGGTTCAAAATCAAACTAAGATTACTCAAACAACCATCAAATGAATTACCAAACACACTGAAATCATCCATAAAAACCTCAATAATTTTCTCAACATAATCTGAAAATATGCTCATCATGCATCTTTGAAATGTAGCAGGTGCATTACATAAACCAAATGGCATGCGACGATAAGCAAATGTACCAAAGGGGCATGTAAAAGTGGTCTTTTCTTGATCATCCGGGGCAATAACAATTTGATTATAACCAGAGTATCCATCAAGAAAACAATAAAATGAATGACCCGCTAACCTTTCCAACATTTGATCTAGGAACGGCAATGGGAAGTGGTCCTTCCTCGTGGTGGCGTTTATCTTCCTATAATCCGTGCATACGCGCCAACCGGTTTGGATTCAAGTGGGCACTAGCTCATTCTCTGCGTTCTCCACAACCGTCACTCCAGATTTCTTCGGCACACATTTCTCTGCGTTCTCCACAACCGTCACTCCAGATTTCTTCGGCACACATTGGATAGGTGAAACCCACTTACTATCCGAGATCGGATAGATGACTCCACAATCTAAAAGCTTGATTATCTCCTTCTTCACAACTTCCATCATTGGAGGGTTGAGACGGCGTTGAGCCTCTCTAGTTGGTTTGGCCCCCTCCTCAAGAAATATGTGATGCATGCATGTGGCGGGACTAATACCTTTGATATCGGCCAATGTCCAACCTAGGGCAGATTTGAACTCCTTCAAAACACGCACTAATTTCCCTTCTTCTTGTGCCATGAGTGATGAAGAAATAATGCCCGGTAATGTCTCCTCTTCCCCCAAGAAAATGTACTTCAAATGGCCCGGTAATGGTTTGAGATGAAGGGTGGGTGCCTGAACTATGGATGGAAGCAACTTATTAGTCGAAATGGGAATTGACTCAAATTTTGAAAACTTACCCTCGTGCCTAGGTAGTGACTCTAGGGCAGCAACCAACTCCATACATTCCTCACTAGGGTGCACGGCATGCAATGGAATGTGTGTGTCGTGGCCTAGCAACAATCCCCCTCCCTTGGTTTTGAACTCCATGCTTCTTGTAATGGCGTTTTCAAGCGCATCGGCATTCAAATCTTCAATATATCCCTGCGCCAAAGAGTCAATTATATCAATGGAGAAACATGAATGATCCTCACTAGGATACTTAATAGAATCAGAAAGACTAAAATTAACAACTTCCCCATCAAATTCCATGGACAAAGTTCCATTAAACACATCAATCTTCGTCCGAGCCGTCTTCATGAATGGCCGGCCAAGTAGGATTGGCAACGAAGGGGCATGGTCAGATTCATCCATCTCGAGCACATAGAAGTCCGCCGGCAAGATTAAATGATTTACCTGCACTAACACATCTTCCAAAACTCCTTTTGAATAAGCATTAGATTTATCGGCCAATTGTATCATTACACCATCATTTTTCAATACTCCTAAGTTCATAGATGCATAAATTGAATATGGCATAACATTTATAGAAGCCCCTAGGTCTAACATGGCAGATTCAAAACGTGTATTACCTATCACACAAGGAATGGTAAAACTACCCGGATCTTTGCATTTGGGGGGTAGTTTGCGTTGCAAGATGGCAGAGACATGATGCGAACTAAGTAAGCACACAAATTAAAACCCTCTTGTGACAATTGTAGTATATGAATAAGTAGGGATCGTTCTTAACCGGGCATTGGGAGGGATTGCAAAATCACTTGGAAACTGACTCAAAAACGTAAAATAAAGTTTGAAACACTAAACTAGACTCAAAGAATGCAAAACTAAACAATAAAAACACTCAAACAAATCAAAAGATTCAAAACAACCCCAAAACACTCAAAACTGCCTTAAAATCACTTTCTGGGCAGTTTTGAGCACTTTGGTGAAATTGGACGAATTTGTGTAATCAAATGAATCAAAACACTTAAAAACACAAACTAAGACACTTTCTAACTAAATTGGACACAAAAGGAAGGGGGGATTGAGTTTTTGACGAAATTAATTAAAATGCACAGATTGTAGTTTAAAGGCAGATTGTAATGAATGTGATGAAACTATGGATGAATGCTAGCTAGAAGGTTATTCTCCACACATGTCACACTTGCATACACTTTGATTTTCAGTTGGTCTTTCGATGAATTATGAAACTCAACACTCCGGGTTAATTAGGTCCGCTTAAATTAACCGTCAAGTTCTCCTTAAGTTAATGAATTGGATGGGTTAGCGCAACGCAATTCAAAACATTCTCCAAAAGTCCTTTACGTGAAAAGCACAATAAAGATACAATCACAGATCATTAAGCATCATGAAAACTATAAGTGTTCACGAGGCATTCGTTACTATGATGAGCATGAAACTAGTGCCAAGAATTCATTTAACGCGATTGTTTATAAGCAACCTCCACTACTTGTGAATATAAGTTCATAACTATTAGGTGAAACTCACTTATATTCTAGCGTCAAATTCATGCATGAACATTAAGCGTGCACTCTCAATAAACATACACAAACAAGTTATCAATCAAACAGTTAAATGAATTGAATCCAACATTCATGAAATTCCAACCAAAAGTAATCAATTCATATTGCAAGCATAAACATGGTTTCGAATCACCCCCTAGCTAACTAGGGGGATTTAGCCTCTCATGTTCACAAAAAGAGAATTACAAATGAATTTAAACATAAAGCACAAAGGATTGATTACACCTATAACGCCCAACGAATCCACTTGAATTTCTGCGCGTCGAAGCTCCTCTTTCCTCTTCTCCTTGCTGCGGCAGTGAGGTTAAATGGTGTTTTTGGGTGATTTTCTGGTTTAGGGATGGAGTTATCGTGATAAGGTGGTGCGGCAAGGTGGTGAAGTGATGGAGGAAGGTTTGTATGGTGGCTGGAAGTGTGGGGATGGCTGCGATCAGGTTGGGAAGTGGCTTGAATGGTGGTTATAGGTTGCGGCTGTTAGGTTTTGGGTGATGGGATGCACGGCTGGTTGAGAGAATGGGAGAATTAGGGTGATGGGATGATGAGTGTATGAATGGTGTCTTAGGGTTAGGGGGCTACGGTTTGTGAATGAATGGGAGATATGTGGGAGTGCACGGATTATGGAGAGAGTGAATGATGGTGGCTGGCTGAAATTATGTGAATGAGAAGTATGAATGAAAGCTCTAGGGTTGATGGAATGCACGGCTTAGGGGAATTAATTAGGGTGTATATGGCTGAATCAAAATGGGAGTGACGGCTAGGGTAGTTTTTAGTGTGAAAGTGGCTGATTAGTATGAATGGATGGCTACGGATTAAAGGGGAAGGGAATGGAGGCTGCGGATTGAATGTGAATTAGGTTGAATGGCTGAATGAAAATAGAATGAGAGGTATATGGTGCGGCTTATGAAAAGAATTAGGGTTATTAGGGTGAATGGCTGAGATGGTTTGATCAAATAAATGGATGGAAGTGAATTAAGTCAGCTAGGGTGAAAGAAAAGGTGAAAATCTGAGATTGAAAGAATAAATAGACCTAGGGTGCGGCTGCAAGGTTAAAGGGCTAGGGCTTAGAGGCATGGATTTGGGCCTAAAATGCCCCCCTTGCACGGCAAGGGAAAGGACTTGGGCTAAAGCCCACGACATTGGTTGGAATTTGGGCTAGGGCATTCGTTTTGTGTCCTAAAGCGCCTACAAGGACTTCAAAGTGGCTAGAAAATACGGACGTTTAAGATTAGGAAAGGTTACCAAAACGGGAAACTTAGGGTTAACTTTCCTAAAATAGGAAACCTTGTTTGAGTAGGATTCCTCGTTTTGGTAAGAATTCATCGTTCGAGTAAGAATTCATCGTTTCTTGAAGACTTCAACTCATTCATTCCTCTTTCGCTCCAAAAGGCTCCAATTTGCATCTTCTTGCACACTTTGGCCTTATAATCTGAAAATACACAAAAGTGGCCTTAAACACTAAAACAACTAAGTAAACACAACATAAATGCACGAGAACAAGCTAATTAAGTCGCATGAATATGCTCCTATCAAATTCCCCCACACTTAACTTTTGCTAGTCCTCGAGCAAAACAAAACAACTAAAGTAAACAAGATGAAACAAAACAAAGAAAACAACCTAAACCTTCCAACGTTTGCCTCAGGGATTTCCAATGAAACATGACATGTCAAAGATCATTACTCACATAACTTTTAGTCTTACTTCCCCTTAAGCACATCCTTAATCATAGTCACCATTCACTAGTTCGCATTTAATCAATTAAACACATTTTGAATGTAGTAACATGCCTTAGAGAATTCCCTCAATTCCTCACTAGTTATGCACTCAATTTTCACTCAGATTTTCTGACTACACACCCTACACTAGTTATATGTGAGCAGATTGATGTAAACATGAAAGACTAGTACTCACATATGTTATAACCAAGAAAGCAATTTCTAGAGTAATTAAACGTGTTTGGATATGATCTCATGAATGGAATGCTACTACTTAGATGCAAGAACCAGTGACACCATATGCTCATACCAAATTCAAACTCCACAATTGAAATGCACAACACTCAAGATAGAAGTCAAGGGTTGTAACGGGGCTTGGGGTATTGGCTAACAAGGAAAGGTAGGGATAAACAAAAGTTCTTTAAGCAATAGCAAGTAAAGCAATGAAATTAAGACCTAGAATTCCCTTAGAATGCAAAAATCAACTTTTAGACAAATAGGGGAAACTCAAACAACTCTTAGGGCCCTTACTTCAACAACCAATACTTTTCAATTTTTTCTTTCATTTTTTTTTTCCTTTTCTTTTCTTTCTATGTTCTTTTCTCTTTTTTTTTTTTTTTTTTTTTTTCTAACCGTGCCTATGGCACATAAACTCACATCAATAATATTTCCCCCACACTTATTTCCTGCAACACATTAATCAAAAGGAATTCATTGCTTACTATGCTTCAAGAACAAGGGTAAGGATGGTCCTAATCTAGGCTAGGTGAGGATAATGCGGGTTAACAAAGAATATGGGCTAACACGGCTCAATGGGGTTAAACTTAAACACAAAATGAGTGAAGGGCACATGGCTGTTTGGCTTTGATGGTGGTCACTACACAACTTCATCTTGAATATGTGGTATGCAAATCAATGACATGCTTTGAATGAAATGGGCATGAGTTCTAGCATTTGGAACTAAGTGATGAAACGCCTTCTAAGTAGTAACCAAGCAAAGAATAATGAGATCATGCAATGACTTAGAAAACATTAATGCACAAATTTTAACTCTCCAAATAACGTTTAGGCTCAAGTCTCACAGGGATGTAGCGTTTGTTTAAGTTCCTTCCTTCAAGCATGTTACAAAAACTAATTTTTTTCTTTTGTGATTACATGTGAATTCGTAAACTATAACTACAACAAGCATAAACCAAAGAGTATATGAACCGTCCGTCCATGTTTGTAACTTTCTTTAACCATCATGCAATTAAAAACCAAATCCTCATCATTGTGTTGGAAGGTACCCTACGACACAAACAAACACACAAAAACAACTCTTTTTGGGTTTTTCAAAACAATTTTTCAAATTTTTATGGTATTTTCGGATTTTTAAGACAACACACTCTAAAATAGCTTAAAAACACTTAAAAACAGCAAAGAACAAGTTTAAACATGTTAGGTGGTAATACCCTACGAATTTCATGCACAAAGTCTCAAAACAGAATGTTACCCCCCCCCACACTTAAACTAAACATTGTCCTCAATGTTTTAGACACAATTAAAAACATTACACAAAACATAAAGTAAGCAACAAAGGAAAGGGTTTAGGGACGCAAATCTGAGTGTTGAGCGATTCCCAAGTTCTTCCTTTGTTGATTGCATGGGTTGCCTCCCACGAAGCGCTTGCTTTAACGTCTTCCAGCCGGACGACGTTCAGCTCATTCCCCATTGGAGCCCACGGCATGCAATGGGATCTCCTCCACAACATGCTCGACAAAGTTCTCGTAGTAGGGTTTCAACCTATGGCCATTCACCTTGAATTCTTGTCCAGTTTTCAAACTTTGTATTTGGACTGCACCATGCACAAAAACATTAGTGATAACAAATGGACCAACCCACTTAGAACGTAACTTACCGGGGAATAATCGAAGACGGGAATTGAATAGCAACACTTTCTGCCTGATTAAGAAGGTTTTGCCTCTAATCATCTTGTCATGAACGGCCTTAGTCTTCTCCTTGTAAATCCGGGCATTCTCATACGCCTCATGCCTAATCTCTTCAAGCTCGCTCAATTGTAGCTTCCTATGATTTCCAGCCACGTCCACATCCATATTGAAGGTCTTGACCGCCCAATGTGCCTTATGCTCAAGCTCTACGGGTAAATGGCACGGCTTGCCATAGACTAACCGAAACGGGGACATACCAATGGGCGTTTTGCAAGTCGTTCGATAAGCCCACAGTGCATCCTCCAAACGCAAGCTCCAATCTTTTCTATTCGGCCCAACGGTCTTTTCCAGAATTTGCTTGATTTCTCGATTTGAAACTTCTGCTTGGCCACTGGTTTGGGGGTGATAAGGTGTGGAAACCTTATGCAACACGTTGTACTTCTTGAGCAACGCCGCAATGGTGCGGTTGCAAAAATGTGACCCACCATCGCTTATGAGCACTCGAGGCATCCCAAATCTAGAGAAAATGTTAGATTTTACAAAATCTGCAACAACTCTAGAATCATTAGTTCGGGTGGCTTTAGCTTCCACCCACTTTGACACATAATCAACGGCAAGTAAAATGTACGTAAAACCAAAAGACATAGGGAACAGACCCATAAAATCAATACCACATACATCAAAGATTTCAACAACAAGGATTGGGGTTTGCGGCATTTGGTCTCTTTGGCCTATACTTCCGGTCTTTTGACATCTATCACATGTTAAGCAAAAAGCCCTAGCATCTCTAAACAATGTAGGCCAATAAAAACCACTCTCAAGAACCTTAAACGCTGTGCGTTGTGTGCCAAAGTGTCCACCACATGCATATGTATGGCAAAAACTCAAAATGGAATTAAATTCAGATTCATGAACACAATGACGCACAATCTGATCCTGGCATATTTTCCACAAATAAGGGTCGTCCCAAACATAAAAACGTGCATCCTTTTTTAATTTATCACGTTGAGCCTTGCTTAAGGTGTTAGGAACTTGCTTAGACACCAGAAAATTAACCAAATCAGCATACCAAGGCTCACTTACCTGGATAGACATTAATTGCTCATCGGGAAAGGTTTCAGAAATTGGCGCTACTTCCTCATGTACCATTCGACTTAGGTGGTCAGCCACCACATTCTCCACGCCCTTCTTATCCCGAATCTCAATGTCAAACTCTTGTAAGAGCAAAAGCCATTGAATTAGTCTAGGCTTGGCCTCCTTCTTCGTGAGCAAATACTTGAGAGCTGCATGATCAGTAAAAATAATAACTTTAGTCCCAAGTAAGTATGACCGAAACTTATCTAATGCAAATACCACAGCAAGTAATTCTTTTTCAGTGGTTGAGTAATTTAATTGAGCATCATTTAATGTTCTAGATGCATAATAAATAACATGAGGTTGTTTGTCCTTTCGCTGCCCCAAAACAGCACCAATCGCATAGTCCGAAGCATCGCACATCAACTCGAATGGAAGGCTCCAATCTGGAGGTGTGATAATGGGAGCCGAAGTGAGAGCCTCCTTGAGGTGCTTGAATGCCGTGGAGCATGCATCATCAAACTCAAACGTCACCTCTTTTGGCAGCAATCGGCATAGTGGTTGTGCAATCTTTGAGAAATCCTTTATGAACCGCCTATAAAAACCTGCATGACCAAGAAACGAACGAACCTCTCTAACCAAAGTTGGAGCGGGTAAGTGACGAACAAGGTCTACTTTAGATTTATCTACTTCAATGCCTTTTTCAGAAATAATATGTCCTAAAACAATACCTTGTTTAACCATGAAGTGACATTTTTCCCAATTAAGCACAAGATTTGTTTCAACACAACGGTTCAAAATCAAACTAAGATTAGTCAAACAACCATCAAATGAATTACCAAAAACACTAAAATCATCAATAAAAACCTCAATAATTTTCTCAACATAATCTGAAAATATGCTCATCATGCATCTTTGAAATGTAGCAGGTGCATTGCATAAACCAAATGGCATGCGACGATAAGCAAATGTACCAAAGGGGCATGTAAAAGTAGTCTTTTCTTGATCATCCGGTGCAATAACAATTTGATTATACCCAGAGTATCCATCAAGAAAGCAATAAAATGAATGACCCGCTAACCTTTCCAACATTTGATCTAGGAACGGCAATAGGAAGTGGTCCTTCCTCGTGGTGGCGTTTATCTTCCTATAATCCGTGCACACACGCCAACCGGTTTGGATTCGGGTGGGCACTAGCTCATTCTCTGCGTTCTCCACAACCGTCACTCCAGATTTCTTCGGCACACATTGGATAGGTGAAACCCACTTACTATCCGAGATTGGATAGATGACTCCACAATCTAGAAGCTTGATTATCTCCTTCTTCACAACTTCCATCATCGGAGGGTTAAGACGGCGTTGAGCCTCTCTAGTTGGTTTGGCCCCCTCCTCAAGAAATATATGATGCATGCATGTGGCGGGACTAATACCTTTGATATCGGCCAACGTCCAACCTAGGGCAGATTTGAACTCCTTCAAAACACGCACTAGTTTCTCCTCTTCTTGTGCCGTGAGTGATGAAGAAATGATGGTCGGTAAAGTCTCCTCTTCTCCCAAGAAAATGTACTTCAAATGGCCCGGTAGTGGTTTGAGATCAAGGGTGGGTGCCTGAATTATGGATGGTAACAACTTGTTAGTCGAAATGGGAATCGACTCAAATTTAGAAAACTTACCCTCGTGCCTAGGAAGTGACTCTAGGGCAGCAACCAACTCCATACATTCCTCACTAGGGTGCACGGCATGGAGAAGAGAGTGTGTGCCGTGGGTTTTCAACAATCCCCCTCCATTGGTTTTGAGTTCCATGCTTCTTGTAATGACGTTTTCAAGCGCATCGACATTCAAATCTTCCATATATCCCTGCGCCAAAGAGTCAATTACATCAATGGAGAAACATGAGTGATCCTCACTAGGATACTTAATAGAATCCGAAAGACTAAAATTAACAACTTCCCCATCAAATTCCATGGACAACGTTCCATTAAACACGTCAATCTTCGTCCGCGCCGTCTTCATGAATGGCCGGCCAAGTAGGATTGGCAATGAAAGGGCATGGTCAGATTCATCCATCTCGAGCACATAGAAGTCCGCCGGAAAGATTAAACCTTTTACTTGCACTAACACATCTTCCAAAACTCCCTTTGGATAAGCGTTAGATCTATCGGCTAATTGTATGATTACACCATCATTTTTCAATACTCCTAAGTTCATAGATGCATAAATTGAATATGGCATAACATTTATAGAAGCTCCTAGGTCTAGCATGGCAGATTCAAAACGTGTATTACCTATCACACAAGGAATGGTGAAACTACCCGGATCTTTGCATTTGGGGGGTAGTTTGCGTTGCAAGATGGCCGAGACATTTTCACCTACCTTTACCACTTCCTTGGTCGACATCCTCTTCCTTGTGGTGCAAAGCTCCTTTAAGAACTTGGCGTACCTCGGGACTTGCTTTATGGCATCCAAAAGGGGTATGTTTACTTGCACTTTCCGAAACGTCTCAAGGATGTCCTTTTCAGCTTCTTCTTTCTTCGTTTGCCTGAACCTACTAGGAAAAGGAACATTTGAAGGGAAAACATTAGTAGGAACTGAATTTAACACATTTTTACCTCTATTGAGCACCTACGTACTTGTCTTGATGTCACACACACCAATGACTCGAGACTAGTCACTCTCCCTGAGAGAAGACATAGCACGTATTGATCTTAACGGACTGTCAATGCCCAATTGACAATCCTATGATCAGGAACATTTAGGATGTATCAACGAAAGAATGGTCTCATGAATCTAACTTCTTTAGATCGCATTCTTCCAATCACATATTCCTTGGACTTATCGTTTAAGCATATAACATATATATGAGACGGCTCAAACAATAATGTTTGCCCTTAATATTAAACTAGATTAGTTTAACATGTGAAATGTCCATAAAGTATCATCATATGATTGGTTTTAGGGCACATTTCCAACAATCTCCCACTTGCACTAGAGCCAATCAGCTTAGTCATCAGTGATGATACCTCTTCTGTAGTCATTTCATAAATGGCTGAGTAGTAGGCCTAGACAATGGATATCTATATGTTATCCATAGAAGCAACCTTGAGAATAACGACGTCACCATTATACATGATTCTCAATCATGTGGTTCAGTCTCTCATTTGAGTTCGGACCTTGATGAGACCTTTATTCCCTGGCTTGAGCTATCGCCCCATTAGTGTCATACACTTTCTGGTTGGAACCGAATGGAGAGTTCATAAATGAACTTTCCCATCCAAACAACAATGTTGTAAGCTTCTATATGGCAATATATTTTGCATACATGATGGAACACATTAAAGTCATTACTTTTAACGTTTCCACCCAAATATCTCTTTAGTCATAATAAAGAGATATCTCATTATCACTTCATTCATAATGAAGAGATATTCTATGATGGATTAGATTCATAATCTAATACATTTACGCTTCCATTACGTTACTCTAATTCTTCCTCATTCTTGAGGAATCCATCCTTAGTATTTCTTTAAATACCTAAGGATTCACTTGACAGTTGCCATGGTTCTGATCCTGGGCTTGCACTGATATCATCTTGTACCGTTCTAGGTACAATTTATATCAATGTTTTCATACAATATGAAATACATTAATCACCTTTCTGCGTGTGCATAAATGATTCTATTTACGCATTATTTCTTTGGGAGTCAAAGGGTACATTCCCTTTGAGAAGAACAACTTCCTAGTCTCACTAGAATTGTCATTCTAATTGAAGTTTATCATCATATGAGAAACTTCCTAGCATCTCTTGTCTATTTTAGGGATTGATATAATCCAATTATATCTTGAAATCTATCATTATAGATTTCCATCCCATGTATATAGACTATGTCTCCCATATACATTCTATCATTATAGAATGTTTAAAGTCATAACTTTAACGATGAAGAATTCCTTTCATTTTTCAAAATTAATATATATCATGTATATATATTCAAATTTAGGAATATGATTAACTCCCACTAATCTTTTGTAAACCTAGTAAACAAAAGATTCATTTACTTTATGAGAAATCAAACGATTTGATCATTTCTCTCATAAGATGCTTATAGCTCCCACTAACTTGCTGAGATTCATGATGGATGGATCTCTACAACTTATATGTCTTGTGATTCTTAGTTTTAGACATATATTATCAAGACTATCTTGATAATGGTTTCGGAAACCCATATTATGTCCAAACATTGAATCACCATTTAGTTGTTTCTAGCAATCTTCGAATTAATTGAAACTAAGACTATGTCAAAGACGGTTTCTTCAAAGTCAACCATTTTCTTTGAGTGTAGTCACCTTAAGCTACCGATTAGCTATTAAGGTTTCATTATTTCGATTCAAATGGTACTTTACCATTTCCTTGAGTATATGTCATATATATACACTCAGTGTAGTCATAAGGATTTTTCATTCTTATTTCTTTCGAATTAAGAGGTGTAACTCTATGACATAGTCATAAAGTTCAAACCATTCAACTGAGACGATTTATAAATCCTTCTCGACTACCTTGGAGCTTGTGGTGTAGGAACTAGGTTGTTATATTTGTTGATCATATCAAACAAATATTGCTTATTTGCACACAACCCCAAATCTTAACATGTTTAAGATTTGTCTTTCTTTCCAACTACATCTTATGGAGTTATGAAAATTTTGGAAGATCTTCTAATTGACAATCATATTGTTTTAGAAGTATATGTATATCCTATATATGGGTAATAGATAACATCCAACGAACTAAATCTTATTCATGTTCGTTCTTCTCCTAATGGAGAAATTCATTATCTTATGATGCTATTTTCCTTGATATCTTTCAAGGAAACTCATCTAAAGTGTTATCATTCCTTGGATCAAATCCAAGGAGGTAAATACTTTAGACGTCTTACTCATCAACTCACATTTCTTGAATTCTTTGAAACCTTTTGCAAAGTATTCGGACTTGTGTTTATTCAAAATAAACTATAGTCCAACCGAGAGTGATCTTCGGTGAATGTCATACAACATGAGTAGTATTATGTTGTGGATAAGAGCCACTAACATCTAAGTGAATTAATCTCAACAACTTTGTGATTCTTTCTTCTTTCCAAAAAGAATAAAGATTCGAACATTTCACCTCTATACAATTTTAACAAGAAGGCATTGGATCCGGATCTAACGATCCAAAGCATCCATCTATTACCAACTCGTAATTTATGTTTTAGAGGTGTCACAACTCAGTTGGGATTAGTCACTCCCTTGCAACCTTTTGGGTTTTAAGCATCATCGTATTCTAAACAGTTAAACTACCACATCATCTCTACTATAGAGACAACCAATTAAATTACAATAATCTAATTATTGATTAATAAAGAACAATGTTTTGTCAAACAAAACATTCATCCATCTCTACTATAGTGACGGATTTAAGTTCCTTAAAATTGGAATGTAAAGACAATCTTTAGTATTTTCCAATTTCTTTGGTAGTTCATATGAGGAAGTAAGTACAATCCGCTTTCGCAGAGATCTATATTTTATTCACTTTCCGAATGTGAAGTACTTTCTCTTCTCTCATTAATCTTCTACTTTTTATTAGCACACTTTTACAACAATTGTAAAACATAGTTACTAATACGGAATCAAGCATTCAAGTAGAAGAACCAACTGTTTTGAACTTTTCAAGAACATTTTACAACACCTTCGAAAGGTGTGTTCTTTGACACTTGCAAGACATTTCTTGCAAATACCCCTTCCAATGTCCATCCTTTCATAAAGAAAGTTTGTTCCCTTGGAGTTATTTTGCCTTCTTCATTTGACTTCCCTTTTGATTACAATAGTCATGGTCCCTAAACTCCCACTATCTCTCTTGAAACTTATTTCAAATGTGTTATACACATCAAACGATTTGGAGAGCGTGCGGTTATTGTTCACTATATAGTTTACAATAAACTTAGTGAACCATTAGGATAGGGACACAAAGGTGAAGTCCTTGCCTAGTTTCCGTCTCGTTAAGTGGTTTAACACTTCAACACTCAATGATTCAAAATCATCATAAGTCCATGTTGATGGACTATTTTTGTCAACCAACCATTATGTTCTAAACATAATTACAAACTTTCAAGAGTTGTTCAAGGCAACTCTCATTTCTTCATACAACAATTTGTAAGTGAAGAATCATGGCACATAAAGCGTCCATGCCCTTGTGCTTACTTCAAAAGTTCCTTGTTTATGTAACAAAGAAACAAGCACTAAAGTTTGTGTTTATTAAGGGTTGTTCAAAGCAACTCTTATTTCTTCATACAACAATTTGTATTTGAAGAATTATGACATTAAAAGTGTTGTCCTTCTCATGTTTAGACTTATCTAACATATTCTTCCAATGATACATTATCAATAGGAAGATTGTGAGGATGAGACTACTTAGTTACATCTACAAGCCATTAAAGACAATCTATGGGATTGTAGAACTAAGTCCGGAAATTAAAGCATTCGGCTTTTCTTTGTCAAGTTTTGGATAGCGTTTGCAAATATATTGGTAAACAAATACATAACGAATATAAATTGATTGATTTTAAGCCATTTGATTCGGGTCTTTAAATCAAATAGCACCACCCACTATTTTTGGCAAATTCCATATCCCTCATCGGAATTCGAGAGTTTTTATTGAACTCTTAGCAGGGTATGGGAGACTCACCATTACCAAGCCCACCTCAGAATTATATCATTTTGGTTAGCAAAAATAATGAGGAGAGAATAACACTTTAGTCATTTACAACTCTTGTAATTACCCATCTAGTTTGGCCTCTAGAGAATGAATGCCTCAGAATTATATCATGTTGGCACCATTGCACTTAGTTAAGTTATTCCCACCATGCTTAGTTTATGTAGAGGTTCAAGCACAACCTCAGAATTATATCATGTTGGTCATACTCGTTGTCTACACTCACCTCATCATATGTTTATGGACTCCTCTTGGATGTAAGCACATACTTTGTACTTCCCCATTATAGGGTGAAGCCGGTGCATGAGTCACAAACGATTGGAGCCCACCACGGTGGAAGGCCTACGAAGAGATATTCGAAGCATCTCTCACTTATCAACTTAATAATGGTTTGTTGAGGGTTTTAGGTCTCATCACATATAAACATACATTTTAATCCAATTAAAACATTTTTGTCCTATTACAACTATTGGTCCATTTGATTGATTTAGTTGTATATAATACTCCCACTAAGCTTTTAAAACGGTTTTTAAAGCAAGAGTATATGATACTACTAACATAAGATTTGCATTCATTGATGGACTATATAGTTGCCTTAGGGCCTTAGGATGACTATGAACCTTTGATTCGATTCAACACGAGCCTAGTGTTGAATCTCGGTCTAGGGATGGTGATTGATTTTAGTTACGCGTTTAATCACATTAAGGCGTGTTGTCTTATTGGGCGTTGGACCCAACTACTCCAATTTCATGCATATCGAATAAAACAAGAAAGGAGTACTTCAAAGTAAATAAGAGCTTATGCTCTTTTACAACAATTGATCAAATCAAATTACTTTAAAGTAAAGAAGAGCTTATGCTCTTTTACAACAATTGATCATATCAAATTACAACCAAAATTTAATCTACACATTCCCATGGTTCAAACAAATTTGAAACGGCCTTTCACATAGCTCAATTATAGTAGGCTTAGGTTCATAATCACCCTTTCTTTAATTAATTAACGCTTTAACTAATTAAACTTGAATGCAACATTTTCATTTGGTTTTTGTATCCATAGAATTGATTTAAATGGAGCTAAATGAAATGAAAATCCAATTCTCATTTAAAGAGACAAAACAATTTTGTTCTCTACCTAATTTGGGCCAAAATGCTATGACCTCAACTTGTTTGGGCCATAGTGCAATTAACCTCAACTTTTGGGCTATTTTGCAAAAACTTAAACTTTTGGGGTCACTTTGTAAAAACACAAAAGTCCACTACTTCATGTAATTACAACTAGAACCCAAAAATTTCCACAAAACATAAAACTTCATTAAAGGAGCAAAACAATTTGTCCTTTTAGTGATTTTGGACCTATACGTAAAAACGTAAACTTTTGGGTCAAAATGCAAATACACAAAAGTATCAAAACTTTATATAATTGCATAAAAGCCCCACAAGGACCCTAATTGAGTAGGGTGGCCGGCCACTTGAAACAAAGTGTATAAAAATTTCAAAATTTTTTTTTTGTAAGTGGGGTGTGTGTAATGGAATAAATCATTACACACCAACCCACTAAAATTTCTTTAATTTTTCAAAATAAATATCTAATATATTTAAACATAAGAAATATTTCAAAACAAAAACTTTATGAAATAAATCAAAACTTTGAATCAAAACACCAAACCTTTTGTTCTTGGCAAGAACATATCAAGAACAATGAAGAACATTCATGAAAACCCATAAGAGCTCCATGAACATTCTTCACCCAAAAACATACCAAAACCACTCAAACTTAAGGGAAATAACATACAACCATACTAGGGTACATAGGGGTTCCAAAAGTCACTTTAAACACTTTTAACAAGTCAAACAAGAACCCAAAAATCCACCCTTTGGATTTGGCCGAATTTCCCCAAAAACATGGCACCAAATTTTAGCTCCAAAATTCATGCTCATATGAACTACATCTACAACATTTGAGATGGCAAATTTTCTAACAAAATTTACATTCAAAGAAGCAAGAATAAAGCTTGTAACAATTACAACATTCAAATCACAAACTATGAACTACAAAACCCAAAAGGATTCACCAACTACTAGACTTAGGCTCTTGATACCACTTGAAGGAAGATTTGTGAAAAACAAGTTCATTTGAGCAACATCATCAACATGCAATTAACAATTAAAAGGCGGAATCATGTTTATATGCACTCAAAAACAAAACTTAACCCATGAACTTCAAAGCCTAGTAGATAGGTGAACCAAGACTCAACTCAAAACAAAGTGAGTTGAGAAATCAATACCTTTGTAGATTCCTCTTTGCATAAGCAAAGGCTAATCACCCAAAGAGAGGGCCTTCATTCCTTGCATCTTAGATCCATGGATTTGGATGGATGAAAAGGTTTCTCCAAGTTCCAAAAATTGAGAACCTCTAATGATTCATCACCAAGGCATAATGAAGAAGAAATGAGTAACCTTGGAGGAGTTTGATTGCTAGATGATCCCTCCAAGGTGGCCGAAATTTTAGAGAGAAAGGAGAGCTTGTGTTCTCATCCTTTCCCCAAAAATTACCACATGTCAATTTTAGGCTTATAAAGTCCTTTATATAGTCCCTTCAAATAAGTGACCTAATGGACCAAAAGCCCTATTCTTCTATCATGGCCGGCCTATAGGGTTCATTGGGCTTTCAAGCCCTTTGTTTATTCAAGTTGTCATACAACTTGAGTTAATGGGCTTGACATTCAAATCCCATTGGGCCTTACGGCCCAAAACTAACCCGAGGTCTTTAACGAACTTATTCGTTTGATTAATTAACATATTAATTAATCCTAGCCTTAGATAAATAATTAAACCATTTAATTATTCTTACTCATCTCCGTTGTTTCTTCAAACTCTACCTTACTCGGTGAACGATCCATTAGGTTCCTTTTAGCGAGGCAGTGGGCGATTAAAAACTCTTTCTAATCGATTGTGAATTGAAACTTACTTTCAATTCTCCCGTTAGTGATAATACACTTTTAGGGCTTCCACAAACCATGGTTGACGCCTAGCAGCATGTCATGGTTACCCAAGCTAATCAGAAGAGGTGGAGAACCTATTCAGTTTTAGGATTACAAATGCAATACGGTCTTTCTCTAATACAATACTCTTGACCACATTGTTTGGTTTGATAGTTTATTCATGTCTACTATCCAATGTGAATCTTGTACTTATATGATTACCTTGAATGTGATCTGGAACGCATTCCAACATCTCATTCATACTCTGGCCAGAGATTCTAAATCATATCATAGAGTATTCTCCCTCAAAC
Source organism: Pyrus x bretschneideri (assembly GCF_019419815.1). NCBI lineage: Eukaryota > Viridiplantae > Streptophyta > Magnoliopsida > Rosales > Rosaceae > Pyrus > Pyrus x bretschneideri. Next base: position 300,128 of record NW_025999821.1, on the reverse strand, counting down.
AGTTTGAAGGTTAGAGATCCCTTATTGCGCATTCACTTGCCTCCATGGCTAAGTGGCTTAACACCGACGATGCCGTGGTCACCCTGATAGAGTGACTTTGACATAATCAAAGATCAAGTACCTAACCACAAGACAACTGTGATGCCTCAGTCAAAGGACTACTTTGCATTATCCCAACCATGAGTTCTCATGTGACATGAATATGAGAACTCTTCGTTGATCATGTTCAGTGAACTCATTCTCTATTGAGCACCTACGTACTTGTCTTGATGTCACACACACCAATGACTCGAGACTAGTCACTCTCCCTGAGAGAAGACATAGCACGTATTGATCTTAACGGACTGTCAATGCCCAATTGACAATCCTATGATCAGGAACGTTTAGGATGTATCAACGAAAGAATGGTCTCATGAATCTAACTTCTTTAGATCGCATTCTTCCAATCACATATTCCTTGGACTTATCGTTTAAGCATATAACATATATATGAGACGGCTCAAACAATAATGTTTGCCCTTAATATTAAACTAGATTAGTTTAACGTGTGAAATGTCCATAAAGTATCATCATATGATTGGTTTTAGGGCACATTTCCAACAATGTCCTTGGATAGAACATACGCCACATACCACAGGTCCTTGCCTCTTCATTCCCTCGGCCATCTGTGAAACAATAGAAGTAAGATTAGCTAATTGTGAATGAAGATCAGACGTTGAACTTACCTCATGTACTTGGTGCCGCCGAGGTCCTTTTTGGCCTACTCCCTCATACTGTTGAGTGTTCAATGCTCGGTTAGCAATCAAGACCTTGGCATCCCTGGGCGTTTTGTCCACCAATGCTCCACCCGCCGATGCGTCAAGCATTTGACGTTCTAGAGGTAGGAGACCCTCGTAGAAATATTGCAAGAGCAACTCCTCCTTCATCTGATGCTGTGGACAAGAAGCAACAACTGATTTAAATCGTTCATAATACGTAGGAAAAGACTCACCTTCTTCTTGCTGGATTCCGCTTATCTTTTTGCGTAGGAGGATGATGCGAGAAGTTGGAAAGAACTTCTCCAAGTACGCTCTCTTCATACTCTCCCAAGAAGTGACAGTGCCGGGAGCTAACTCATATAACCAATCTTTGGCTTTATCCATCAAAGAGAATGGAAAAGCCTTCATCTTCAAGATATTTTCGTCAACAGTGACGGGAGTCATACTAGAGCAAACTACTTCAAATTCTTTCAAATGTTTGTTAGGATCTTCCATGGACAAGCCATGGTATTTAGGAATATGATGAAGCAAACTTGACTTTAATTCAAACTCATCCGTCTTACCTTGGGCAGCCGTGGGGTATTGAATGCACAAGGGTGCAGCATTATCCAAACCTGAGGCGGAAAGCTCCTTGAGTGTACGGTTGTCCACCGCCATGCCTTGGACTTCTTCAAATATCCCTGTCGTGGCTTCCTCCTCCTCTTCTTGTACGTTTTCTTCAAGGTCAGATTCGGAATTTGGTGGATGGTGTTCTTGCTGGTTTCTAGCTCTTCTCAACTTCCTCTCAAAATCGTCGTCAAAATCCAAGATGTTCGCACGAATCGGTTGAGAGCTTCTAGTCATACATTAGTACCTAAGAAACAAGAAACAAAATTAGGTCAGAAACTTAAACAAAATCAGAAACAAAGTGAAATAAAAGAAACAAAAACAATCCAAGGGATTAGCAAAATTGCTAATCCCCGGCAACGGCGCCAAAAATTTGATGCGAACTAAGTAAGCACACAAATTAAAACCCTCTTGTGACAATTGTAGTATATGAATAAGTAGGGATCGTTCTTAACCGGGGATTAGGAGGGATTGCAAAATCACTTGGAAACTGACTCAAAAACGTAAAATAAAGTTTGAAACACTAAACTAGACTCAAAGAATGCAAAACTAAACAATAAAAACACTCAAACAAATCAAAAGACTCAAAACAGCCCCAAAACACTCAAAACTGCCTTAAAATCACTTTCTGGGCAGTTTTGAGCACTTTGGTGAAATTGGACGAATTTGTGTAATCAAATGAATCAAAACACTTAAAAACACAAACTAAGAGACTTTCTAACTAAATTGGACACAAAAGTAAGGGGGGATTGAGTTTTTGACGAAATTAATTAAAATGCACAGATTGTAGTTTAAAGGCAGATTGTAATGAATGTGATGAAACTATGGATGAATGCTAGCTAGAAGGTTCTTCTCCACACATGTCACACTTGCATACACTTTGATTTTCAGTTGGTCTTTCGATGAATTATGAAACTCAACACTCCGGGTTAATTAGGTCCGCTTAAATTAACCGTCAAGTTCTCCTTAAGTTAATGAATTGGATGGGTTAGCGCAACGCAATTCAAAACATTCTCCAAAAGTCCTTTACGTGAAAAGCACAATAAAGATACAATCACAAATCATTAAGCATCATGAAAACTATAAGTGTTGACGAGGCATTCGTTACTATGATGAGCATGAAACTAGTGCCAAGAATTCATTTAACGTGATTGTTTATAAGCAACCTCCACTACTTGTGAATATAAGTTCATAACTATTAGGTGAAACTCACTTATATTCTAGCGTCAAATTCATGCATGAACATTAAGCGTGCACTCTCAATAAACATACACAAACAAGTTATCAATCAAACAGTTAAATGAATTGAATCCAACATTCATGAAATTCCAACCAAAAGTAATCAATTCATATTGCAAGCATAAACATGGTTTCGAATCACCCCCTAGCTAACTAGGGGGATTTAGCCTCTCATGTTCACAAAAAGAGATTTACAAATGAATTTAAACATAAAGCACAAAGGATTGATTACACCTATAACGCCCAATGAATCCCCTAGCTAACTAGGGCTATGATAGGAGCATATTTATACGACTTAGTTAGCTTGTTTTCTTGCATTTAATTAGCTAAACTATGTTAATTATAGTGTTTAAAGTTATTTTCGTGCAATTTCAGGTTTTAGTGTCAAAGTATGCAAAAAGAAGCAATTTGGAGCATTCTAGAGCATTTTTGGGCCAAGATTGGATAGTGCAAGCATGGTGGCATGAGGATGGACGAATTTGAAAGGCTTGAATTCAGTTAGGGAGTTGCAAGGGGGCCTAAAAACTTGATTTCTAGAAGGCTACATTTCAGCCACATGCACTCCCATCCTTTAATCCATTGCAGCCACATGCACTTCCATCCTTTCATCATTGCATCACAAATCAGCCACATGCACTCCCATCCTTTAATCCATTGCAGCCACATGCACTTCCATCCTTTCATCATTGCACCACAAATCAGCCACATGCACTTTGCCTTTTCATCATTGCACCACAAATCAGCCACATGCACTTTGCCTTTCATCATTGCACCACAAATCAGCCACATGCACTCCCATGCTCTCCCATTAATTAATTCAAGTCCATATCTGATTTCCCTAGGGTTCTAAGTGCCTATATATACTCATATTAACCCCTAGATCAGATGACCACCTCTCATACACAACCATTCACGCCAGAAATTCATCCCCTCTCTATAACACATCCATACTTCACCATTCTTCATATTTTCTGCCCAAAAAGAAGCCTTGAGGTCCCCTACATCCATCCCTATCCTAAACACATCATTCTACACCATCCATAACTCCCCATCCCTCCAAACCTATCCTTAGACCTTGTGCTACAACGAAGAGGAAGAGAAGAGGGCCTAAACGTTCATACAATTCAAGTTTGAGTTGTTGGAATGTTTAGGCGTTTCTTTGATTTCAATGTTTAATTTCAATTCTCTTTGTTTTGTACGTATGAGGAACTAAACCCCCCTTGGCTAGGGGGGATTCGAAATATATGTTTATGCTTGCATTTTGATTTGATTACTTCTAATTGCGTTTCATAAGTCGTGGATTCAATTTGTTTAACTGTTTGATTGATAACTTATTTATGTATGTTTATTGAGAGTGCACGCTTAATTTTCATGCATGAATATGACGCTAGAATATAAGTGAGTTTCACCTAATAGTTACGAACTTATATTCACAAGTAGTGGAGGTTGCTTATAAACAATCGCGTTAAACGAATTCTTGGCATAAGTTTCATGCAATCATAGTAACGAATGCCTGGTCAACACTTATAGTTTTCATGATGCTTAATGATTCTTGCTTGTATCTCTATTATGCAATTCATGTAGGGAACTTGTGAGGAATGCTTTGGGTTGTCATATGCAATCATCCAATTCATTAACTTAAGGAAAACTTGACGGTTAATTTAAGCGGACCTAATTAACCCGGGGTGATGAGTTTCATAATTTATTGAAATGCAATTGGAAATCTTTTTATTATGCAAGTGTAACATGTGTGGAGATGAACCCCTTGGCTAGCATCCATTCATTCCATTTCATCAATTTCATATTTACATTCTGTCTAGTTTATTAACTTGTTTCGTTATTTCAATTTTCGTCAAACCTCAATCCCCCTTTTGCTTTAATGTTCAATTTAGTTAGAAATCAATTTAGTTTGTGTTTTTAAGAGTCTTGAGTCAAGTTACAACTTAAATTCGTCCAAAATTGGGTTTAAGGTCAGAAACTGCCTAGTTAGTGTTTTTAGGCAGTTTTGAGTCTTTTGAACTTGTTTTGAGTCCTTTGAGTCTTTGTATTGTCCAAATTAGTTAGAAAGTGTCTTAGTTTGTGTTTATAAGTGTTTTGATTCAATTTGTTGCACAAATTCGTCCAAATTCACCAAAGTGCTCAAAACTGCCCAGAAAGTGATTTTAAGGCAGTTTTGAGTGTTTTGGGTGATGTTTGAGTCTTTTGGTTTGTTTTAGTGTTTTAAGCGTTTAGTTTCGCATTCTTTGAGTTTAGTTTAGTGTTTTAAACTTTATTTTACGTTTTTAAGTCAGTTTCCAAGAGATTTGCAATCCCTCCTAATCCCCGGTTAAGAACGATCCCTACTTATACTTATACTACAATTGTCAAAAAGAGGGTTTAATTTGTGTGCGTATAATTCTCGCATCAGGCTACGGTTTGTGAATGAATGGGAGATACGTGGGAGTGCACGGATTATGGAGACAGTGAATGATGGTGGCTGGCTGAAATTATGTGAATGAGAAGTATGAATGAAAGCTCTAGGGTTGATGGAATGCACGGCTTAGGGGAATTAATTAGAGTGTATATGGCTGAATCAAAATGGGAGTGACGGCTAGGGTCGTTTTTAGGGTGAAAGTGGCTGATTAGTATGAATGGATGGCTACGGATTAAAGGGGAAGGGAATGGAGGCTGCGGATTGAATGTGAATTAGGTTGAATGGCTGAATGAAAATAGAATGAGAGGTATATGGTGCGGCTTATGAAAAGATTTAGGGTTATTAGGGTGAATGGCTGAGATGGTTTGATCAAATAAATGGATGGAAGTGAATTAAGTCAGCTAGGGTGAAAGAAAAGGTGAAAATCTGAGATGGAAAGAATAAATAGACCTAGGGTGCGGCTGCAAGGTTAAAGGGCTAGGGTTTAGAAGCATGGATTTGGGCCTAAAATGCCCCCCCTTGCACGGCAAGGGAAAGGACTTGGGCTAAAGCCCACGGCATTGGTTGGAATTTGGGCTAGGGCATTCGTTTTGTGTCCTAAAGCGCCTACAAGGACTTCAAAGTGGCTAGAAAATACGGACGTTTAAGATTAGGAAAGGTTACCAAAACGGGAAACTTAGGGTTAACTTTCCTAAAATAGGAAACCTTGTTTGAGTAGGATTCCTCGTTTTGGTAAGAATTCATCGTTGGAGTAGAATGATGTGTTTAGGATAGGGATGGATGTAGGGGACTTTAAGGCTTATTTTTGGGCAGAAAATATGAAGAATGGTTAAGTATGGATGTGTTATAGAGAGGGGATGAATTTCTGGCGTGAATGGTGAATGAATGGGAATCGTTTGTATGAATGCATTGCATGGTTTTATAGGGAGAGAAAGGGGTGAATGTGCATGTGGCTGCAAGGTGTGAATGATTATGGGTGCATGTGGTTGAAATAGTTAAGGGAATGCATGTGCAAAACAGCTAGGAAAAGTTCTTTTGTTGATGATTGTGTTGGTGATGAATGTGGAGTGGCTGGAATGATGAAAGAATAAAGGGTGCATGTTTGAATGATTAAAGGGGCATGTGGGTTGGAAATGCATGTGGAGTGGCTGGAACAAAGGGGGAAGCATGGCACAAAGGTGGAATGACAGCTAGGTTATGATGATGAATGCATGTGGATTAGGTTGGAATTGCATGTGGAATGGCTTAAAGGATGGAAGTGCATGTGGCTCTAATGTAGCCTTCTAGAAATCAGGTTTTTAGGCCCCCTTGCAACTCCCTAACTGAATTCAAGCCTTTCAAATTCGTCCATCCTCATGCCTCCATGCTTGCACTATCCAATCTTGGCCCAAAAATGCTCTAGAATGCTCCAAATTGCTTCCTTTTGCATACTTTGACACTAAAACTTGAAATTGCACGAAAATAACTTTAAACACTATAATTAACATAGTTTAGCTAATTAAATGCAAGAAAACAAGCTAACTAAGTCGTATAATTATGCTCCTATCAACAACCAATCCTTGGCTTTGTCCATTAAAGAGAATGGAAAAGCCTTCATCTCCAAAATACTTCCGTCGACGTTAACGGGAGTCATACTTGAGCACACCACCTCGAATTCCTTTAGATGTTTGTTCGGATCCTCCATGGACAACCCATGGTACTTCGGAATATGGTGGAGCAAGCTTGACTTCAACTCGAACTCCTCGGTCTTCCCTTCGGCCGGTGGGGGATATTGGATATACAAGGGTGCGGCATTATCCAATCCCGAAGCGGAAAGCTCCTTGAGTGTCCGGGTGTCTACGGCCATGTCTTGTGGTTCTTCAACTACCCTTGCCGTGGGTTCCTCCTCCTCTTCTAGGACTTGTTCTTCAAACTCAGGTTCCGGGCTTGGCGGATTTGATTCGTGATGCTTCTTCCTTCGTCTCAAAGTTCTCTCAAAATCGCTGTCAAAGTCCAAGATATCCTCACGAATCGGTTGAGAACTCCGAGTCATGCACTAGTACCTAAAACAAGAAAAACGAAACAAGATCATAAACTTTAACAAAATAACTAAATAAACAGAAATTAAACAATCCAAGGGATTAGCAAAGTTGCTAATCCCCGGCAACGGCGCCAAAAATTTGATGCGAACTAAGTAAGCACACAAATTAAAACCCTCTTGTGACAATTGTAGTATATGAATAAGTAGGGATCGTTCTTAACCGGGGATTAGGAGGGATTGCAAAATCACTTGGAAACTGACTCATAAACGTAAAATAAAGTTTGAAACACTAAACTAGACTCAAAGAATGCAAAACTAAACAATAAAAACACTAAAACAAATCAAAAGACTCAAAACAGCCCCAAAACACTAAAAACTGCCTTAAAAACACTTTCTGGGCAGTTTTGAGCACTTTGGTGAATTTGGACGAATTTGTGTAACAACTTGAATCAAAACACTTAGAAACACAAACTAAGACACTTTCTAACTAAATTGGACACTAAAGTAAAGGGGGATTGAGGATTTGACGAAAATAAATTAAATGCACAGATTGTAATTTAAAGGCAGAATGTAAATATGAATGTGATGAAAATATGGATGAATGCTAGCTAGAAGGTTCTTCTCTACACATGTTACACTTGCATACAAGAAGATTTTCAATTGGTCTTTCGATAAATTATGAAACTCAACACCCCGGGTTAATTAGGTCCGCTTAAATTAACCGTCAAGTTTTCCTTAAGTTGATGAATTGGATGGGTTAGCGCAACGCAATTCAAAACATTCTCCAAAAGTCCTTTACGTGAAAAGCACAATAAAGATACAATTAAAGATCATTAAGCATCATGAAAACTATAAGTGTTGACGAGGCATTCGTTACTATGATGAGCATGAAACTAGTGCCAAGAATTCATTTAACGCGATTATTTATACGCAACCTCCACTACTTGTGAATATAAATTCATAAATATTAGGTGAAACTCACTTATATTCTAGCGTCATATTCATGCATGAAAATTAAGCGTGCACTCTCAATAAACATACATAAATAAGTTGTCGATCAAACAGTTAAACAAATTGAATTCACAACTCATGAAATTCCAACCAAATGTAATCTATTCATATTGCAAGCATAAACATGGTTTCGAATCACCTCCTAGCTAACTAGGGATTTAGCCTCTCATGTTCACAAAAAGAGAAATACAATTGAATTTAAACATAAAGCACAAAGGATTGATTACACCTAGAACGCCTAACGAATCCACTTGAATTTCGGCGCGTCCAAGCTCCTCTTTCCTTTTCTCCTTGCTGCAGCAGAGGGGGTTTTGGATGATTTGGGGTGAGTTTCTGGGTTAGGGATGGATTTAGGGTGTTAAAGTGGTGCGGCAATGGTGGTGGAAGGTGTAGGATGGTGTGGAATGGTGTGGGGAAGGGTAGAGTGGCTGCGGCAAGGCTTGGAAGTGGCTGCAATGGAGGGGGAGAGATGGAGAGAATGGTTGCGGCAATAATAGAAATTAGGGTGAATGTGGCTGAATGAGAGAATATGAATGAATGGTGAATGAATTAGGTCGGCTAGGGTGAAAATTAAAGGGAACGGCTGAGATTAGAACTAGAAGGTTTAGGGTTTATGGATGATGGATGGAAGATGCGGCTGGTATGTTGGTGAATGAAAGAAAAGTGTGAATGAGAGAGAGCTAGCGTTAGAATAGGTGCGGCTGAGATGGATTTAGAAGGCTTAGGGTGAATTATGTGTATGATGATGGCTGAATATGGAGGTAACGGCTTAGAGGGGATTAGGGTGTAAAGGTGATAGGAGCATATTTATGCGCCTTAGTTTGCTTGTTTTCGTGCATTTACGTTGTGTTTCTTTAGTTATTATAGTGTTTAAAGTTATTTTTGTGCAATTTCAGGTTTTAGTGTCAAAGTATGCAAAAATAAGCAATTTGGAGCATTCTAGAGCATTTTTGGGCCAAGATTGGATAGTGCAAGCATGGAGGCATGAGGATGGACGAATTTGAAAGGCTTGAATTCAGTTAGGGAGTTGCAAGGGGGCCTAAAAACCTGATTTCTAGAAGGCTACATTGCAGCCACATGCACTTCCATCCTTTAAGCCATTCCACATGCAATTCCAACCTAATCCACATGCATTCATCATCATAACCTAGCTGTCATTCCACCTTTATGCATTCATCATCATAACCTAGCTGTCATTCCACCTTTGTGCCATGATTTCCACTTCATTCCAGCCATTCCACATGCATTTCCAACCCACATGCCCCTTTAATCATTCAAACATGCACCCTTTATTCTTTCATCATTCCAGCCACTCCACATTCATCACCAACACAATCATCAACAAAAGACCCATTCCTAGCTGTTTTGCACATGCATTCCCTTAATTATTTCAACCACATGCACCCATAATCATTCCACCTTGCAGCCACATGCACATTCACCCGTTTCTCTCCCTATAAAACCATGCAATGCATTCATACAAATGATTCCCATTCATTCATTCACCATTCACGCCAGAAATTCATCCCCTCTCTATAACACATCCATACTTCACCATTCTTCATATTTTCTGCCCAAAAATAAGCCTTGAAGTCCCCTACATCCATCCCTATCCTAAACACATCATTCTACACCATCCATAACTCCCCATCCCTCCAAACCTATCCTTAGACCTTGTGCCACAACAAAGAAGAGGAGAAGAGGGCCTAAACGTTCATACAATTCAAGTTTGAGTTGTTGGAATTTTTAGGTGTTGATTTTCCTTGATTTCAATGTTTAATTTCAACTCTCTTTGTTTTGTGCGTATGAGGAACTAAACACCCCCTTGGCTAGGGGGGGGATTCAAAATAAATGTTTATGCTTGCATTTTGATTTGATTACTTCTAATTGCGTTTCATAAGTTGTGAATTCAATTTGTTTAACTGTTTGATTGATAACTTATTTATGTATGTTTATTGAGAGTGCACGCTTAATTTTCATGCATGAATATGACGCTAGAATATAAGTGAGTTTCACCTAATAGTTATGAACTTATATTCACAAGTAGTGGAGGTTGCTTATAAACAATCGCGTTAAATGAATTCTTGGCAAGAGTATCATGCATTCATAGTTACAATTGCCTCGTCAACACTTATAAATTTCACAGAACATAATGATCTCTCATTGTATCTCTTCTATGCATTCATGTTGAGAACCATTGGAGAATGATTTGAATTGTCGCATGCATCATCCAATTCAATAACATAAGGAAAATTTGAGAGTTAATTAGTGCATCACGGTTAACTTGGGGTGTTGAGCATCATGGTTTATTGAAAAGCAATTAGAAATCGTTTTATATGCAAGTGTAACATGTGTGGAGATGAACCCCTTAGCTAGCCATCCCATCCATTCAATTCCATCACATTCATCTTTACAATCTGTTTTTAATTACAATCTGTGCATTTTAGTTAATTTCGTCAAAAACTCAATCCCCCTTTACTTTAGTGTCCAATATAGTTCGAAAGTGTCTTAGTTTGTGTTTCTAAGTGTTTTGATTCAAGTTATTACCCAAATTCGTCCAAAGTACTCAAAGTGCTCAAAACTGCCCAGAAAGTGTTTTTAAGGCAGTTTTGAGTGTTTTGGTGCTGTTTTGAGTCTTTTGGTTTGTTTTGGTGTTTTAAAGTTTAGTTTTGCATTCTTTGAGTCTAGTATAGTGTTTTATATTGTGTTTTTACGTTTTTGAGTCAAATCCAAGTGATTTTGCAATCCCTCCTAATCCCCGGCCTAGAACGATCCCTACTTATACTTATACTACAATTGATAAAAAGAGGGTTAATTTGTGTGCTTATATATTTAACGCATCAAATTTTGGCGCCGTTGCCGGGGATTAGCAAATTTGCTAATCCCTTGGATTGTTCGTTTCTGTTATGTATTTTAGTTTTAGTTTTTTTTATTTGTGTTTTGTTTGTTGAATTCAAGTACTAGAGAAGCACAACATGGCACTTGATAATGCTTCTCTATTGTCACAGCTCATGGAAAGGTCCCAAATGCAAAGCGTTGATATATTTGATCTTCAATCAAGGAATAACGTGTTTTCCAATACTTACAATTCAGATTGGAGTGATCATTCAAACTCTATATGGTGGGAACCTCAACATATTCAACAAGAAGGATATTGGCACCCCTATGAGGAGTTCTATTCAACGTCTATGCATCCACCACAACCTCATATACAATATGCCCAACCAAACTCAGGTTTGTCAATAGATTATAATCAAGCTCTTAATGAATTAATTTCTTTGGTGCAGGGCTCACAAAACCAACTCGAGGAGGCTCAACAAGGAGAATATTGGCAACCATATGAGGAGTTCTATACAACACCTATGCAGCCACCACAACCTGCCCAAACAAATTCAAGTGAGTCTTTGTATAATGATACGGTTAGTAAGTTACTCACCAATTTGTCTCAGGGGCAAGAAGATCAAAACAAAGCAAGGCAAAATCAAGACGAAAGGTTGGACCACGTGGAAAAGCAAATTGGGCAGATAGCGGAGTTCGTAGGACAATTTCAAGACCAAGGCCAACTCCCTATTTCAACCATGGCAAATCCGAAGGAAGGATTTGAAACTGCCAAGGAAATCATCTTGAGAAATGGCAAGGAGGTTGGAACGGACCCTCAACCATCAAAATCAAATCACAAGGAGGATGAAAGATTGCAATTTGAGGAAGAGGAACACACCCAACACACGGCAAGGGAGGAAACACCTTTGCCGCAGGCACCTATTGCACCTACGCCATCCAATTCAGGTAAGGTTGTTCCAAAGTTAATTATTTCTAACCCCGTTCCACTGAATGTCCCTATTCCTTGCAAGATCATGCAATCCAAGGAAGAAAAGGGTGAGAAAGACATCTTCGAATCCTTTCCAAAGAATCAAGAGCAAGATGTGACTGGGGAATGTCTAAAATTCATCAAAGAGGATATACTTGAGACAACAATTCGCAAAGAAATTGGATTTCATGACACAGGACAAGTCATAACGCTCAAAACACCAAATCTAGCTGAAATTTCTAGTCTTACAACTTTCGAAGGGGTGTTTATTCTTGAGTTTATGTCGGAGCACACAGGTAAGCCACCTCCCCGAATTTCAATTTTGGTTTATACTAATATGTTGTTAATGATTCAGGCACCCACTTTAGAATTTAAACCATTACCGGATCATCTCAAGTATCACCCCCCATTCAAAGATAAATTCCATGCCGTGGGTTCCAATTGAGCCTAAGAAGGTCTCGTCCGGCTGCAAGACGTAAAAGAAAGCGCTACTTGGGAGGCAACCCAATACAGTGAATAAAACAAAATATGAAGAAAAAAAAAACATGGCAGAAAGATGGAGCCTTCACAAAGGTTGTGTACGAGAAGCCCCACTACGTGGCAACACTCTCGGAGCAGGAGGCATCGGAGCAGGAGGCATCGGAGCAGAAGGCATCGGAGCAAGATGCATCGGAGATAGAGCATTCGAGGCCTCAATACTTGGCGGAACGCTGGATGACCCAGGAAAAAGGTGCCTCTGGAAGAAAGACGCAAGCCTTTGACGGTCACTTTGCATTCGACCTTGAGATTCTTGCATCTCATCAAGCTTCCTCTTCATGCCTGTCGAATAATTATTGGCAAGCACGTGCAAACTTCTATTCTCGTGCTTAAGCTGTTTGATCTCCTGTTTAAGACTTTCCACCTCCGCCATCAATGATTCAACCTGACGGGAGCGAGCAAGTAGGCGTTGGCCCATGTTGGACACAGAGCCAACGCACTAAACACTGAGAGCCAGGGACTCTTGAACGGCCAACTCATCGGACCGTCCTGAAAGCAGCTGACTATCTTTGGGAGTGAGGAGGTTCCGAGCTACTATCGTAGCTGTTGTTGCATCCGTCATCATGGAGTCGTCACCTGAAAGAGGACCGTTAGAAGATAAGAAAGAAGGGCGCCATACATTACCTTGACGGGGCGCAACCGGATCGCTGCTGAGACTCAAATCTAAGCACAGGTTCGATGAGTTAGTCATTTTTCAAAGGTGTTCAAAGAGAAGGGTTGGATGGAGTAAATTTTCAAAGGGCCGGAGATGATTTTCAAGAATGGGCAATCTTCAGAGTGTGTATGTTGGTGGTGATCGATACCTCTATAAAAAGCCAAGGCAACACGACCACCGATTCGAAGAGCCGGATTTTTCCTGCGTAAAGTTCGGCGACGATCACTCTGCTTTTCAGAAAACGCGTTCAACTTTGTCAAAAGATCTCCGACAAAGTTGAAAACACGTGGAGGCCATCATCGCAACTACACACTTTTGCCGACAAGCGTAAAGTTCGGCGACGCTTTCTCTGCTTTTCAGAAAACGTGTGCAACTTTGTCAAAAGATCTCTGACAGAGCCGCATCCGCACTACTACGTGTCGTTCAGAAAGCGAAGGGGCGTCGTTCAGAAATCGAAGGGGCGCCTGCTCAGAAATCGAAGAGGCGCATTCAAAGATCGAAGAGTCGTCACTATTTCAAAAAGCCGGATTTGCAGGATCAAAACATTTGTCGACAACGGTAAAAGAACAGTACCACCACTTGCTATTGGGAAATCCCTATATATGTCGACCTTTATCTTTTATGGCAAGGCAGACCTGAAGATAATGCCCAACTCTTCCTCACCTTTGAGGGCACACTCCCAGCAAAGCCTTTCGAAACACTCAATTCTTTCTTCTTCCCCAAAGATGATACCAGATGCCTGGAGTACAGATGACCCAGGAGGAAGCAGCACAACAAATACATGTGCTGATTCATTCACCGCTTCTTCAAAAGCAAAGGTATCTCATATCATCAAGGTCAAAAGCAAAAGTATCTCATATCATGCTTTTTCCCTGTCTTTTCCTTTGTCTTTGTTATTACTCGCATAGCAAAGTAAAAGAAGCAATCAGCCGGCACTTGGAGTCAGTCTTCCGATCTGGAGCCGACTGCCTGGAAGCTATTCCCTGGTTGCTTACCTAGCGTTGCTCTCGAGTAGTCATCTTCAACGGTTGATACACTTCCAGAGAAGGGACCACTTCTGCAAAGGGGAGCAAGTAAGGCAAGTGAAAATGATACATTGAAGCATGTGGAGACAAGCAACAACTGCATATGCTGAGTTATCCTCTAACCCTCTTCAATACGAATTGGAAAGATTGAACAAAGAAACAGATAAAATGACGAAGCTCAGACCTTCGGGGGAGACCAAAAGAATCCTGCTGCCCAGTTCAAGAGTAGCACAAAGGAAAATCAACGAGTGAAGGAGACCAAAAGAATCCTCCAGCCCAGTTCAAGTGTAAGCCTGTGGAATCACAAAGATCAAAGCCTCAATGCAATCACCAAGGAGAAGAGGGAATTTACACTCCATAACCAGATTTGCGTCCCTAAACTCTTCTCTTTGTTAGTTACATTCTGCCATGTTTAGTATGTTTAAGTGCTTTTTGTGTGTTTACTTATGTTTTGTGTGAATCTATGCTTAAAACATTGAGGACAATGTTTGATTTAAGTGTGGGGGGTAACTAAGTATATTTAATGCAAATTCGTGGGATTGTATCACCCATTACTTCAAATGTTGTTCCTTGCTGTTTTAAGGTGTTTTTAAGTGTTTTAGTATGTTTTGTTTTTATAACTCCGAAAATCACATAAAAATTTGAAAAACATGTTTTGAAAAGCCTAAAAAGAGTGTTTTGAGTCGTTTTTGTGTGTTTGTGTCTTAGGGTACCTTCCAACACAATGATAAGGATTTGGTTTGTAATTGCGTGACTGTTAAAAAGAGTTATAAACATAGAGAAAAGTTTGATTTACTCTTGGTATATGCTTGGTTATGGTTATAATGTATGACTTCACATGCAATCATAAAAGAAAAATTCGTTTTTGTAACATGCTTGAAGGAAGGAACTCAAACAAACGCTACAACCCTGTGAGACTCGAACCATTACCTTCTTTGGAGAGTTATAATCTGTGATTCTTTGTTTTCTAAAAGTTGTTGCATGATCTCATTATTCTTTGCTTGGTTACTACTTAGAATGCAATTGTATCACGATAGAGCTAAATGCTAGAACTTATATCCGTTTCATTCAAAGCATGACATTGAATTGCATAACATATATCAAGATGCAGTTGTGTAGTTGCCACCATAGCCAAATAGCCTTACTTCCCATATTTCGTATTTGTTGTAAGTTTTAACCCCGTTGAGCCTTGTTTAGCCTTTATTCTTTGCTTACCCACATTATCCTCACCTAGCCTAGTGTAGGACAGTCCACACCCTTGTTCTTAAAAGATAGTGAGGATGACTTAAATGAATTCCTTTTGAGTACATTATGAAATAAAATGAGTGTGGGGGAGAGAATGTTTTGTTCCTAAGTGTTTATGTATGTTTTGAGAGTCAAAAGAAAAGAAAAAAAATTGTGAAAAACATATGAAAAAAAAAGAAAAACAGAAAAGAAAAGAAAGAAAGAAAAGAAGAGCTTGTTCTCCCTTTTTGTTCAAAAGTTGAGTTTTCATTCAAAAGTGAATTCTAAGTTGATTCAATTGCTTTGCTCACTATTTCTTTAAGAACCTTTGTTTTCCATATCCCTTCTTTGTTATCCACACACCCCAAGCCCCATTACAACCCGTGACTTCTATCTTGAGTGTTATGTGTTTCAATTTGTGGAGTTTGGAATTGATATGAGCTTATGGAATCACTGGTTCTCATTCTAAGTAGTAGCATTCCATTCATGAGATCATATTCATGTCATTATCATAAATCCAGAAAATGCTTTCTTTGTTATAACATATGTGAGATACTAGTCTTTCATGTTTACATCAATCTCTCACATATAACTAGTGTAGGCTGTGTAGTCAGAAAATCTGTGTGAAAATAGAGTGCATTTTAGTAAGGAATTGAGGAAATTCTCTAAGGCATGTTACTACATTCGAAATGTGCTTTAAATGCTTAATTGTGAACTAGTATGTGGTGACTATGATTAAGAATGTACTTAAGTGTAAAGATGGCTAAAATCTGTGGGAATAATGATTTTTAACTTGTCATGTGCATTGGAAATCCCTGAGACGATTGTTGGAAGGTGTAAGTTGTGTTTTGTTCGTTTTGTTTTATTTTTGGTTTCTTTTGTTTTGTTTTGCTCGAGGACTAGCAAAAGCTAAGTGTGGGGGAATTTGATAGGAGCATATTTATGCGCCTTAGTTTGCTTGTTTTCGTGCATTTACGTTGTGTTTCTTTAGTTATTATAGTGTTTAAAGTTATTTTCGTGCAATTTCAAGTTTTAGTGTCAAAGTATGCAAAAAGAAGCAATTTGGAGCATTCTAGAGCATTTTTGGGCCAAGATTGGATAGTGCAAGCATGGAGGCATGAGGATGGACGAATTTGAAAGGCTTGAATTCAGTTAGGGAGTTGCAAGGGGGCCTAAAAACCTGATTTCTAGAAGGCTACATTGCAGCCACATGCACTTCCATCCTTTAAGCCATTCCACATGCAATTCCAACCTAATCCACATGCATTCATCATCATAACCTAGCTGTCATTCCACCTTTATGCATTCATCATCATAACCTAGCTGTCATTCCACCTTTGTGCCATGATTTCCCCTTCATTCCAGCCATTCCACATGCATTTCCAACCCACATGCCCCTTTAATCATTAAAACATGCACCCTTTATTCTTTCATCATTCCAGCCACTCCACATTCATCACCAACACAATCATCAACAAAAGACCCATTCCTAGCTGTTTTGCACATGCATTCCCTTAATTATTTCAACCACATGCACCCATAATCATTCGACCTTGCAGCCACATGCACATTCACCCCTTTCTCTCCCTATAAAACCATGCAATGCATTCATACAAATGATTCCCATTCATTCATTCACCATTCACGCCAGAAATTCATCCCCTCTCTATAACACATCCATACTTCACCATTCTTCATATTTTCTGCCCAAAAATAAGCCTTGAGGTCCCCTACATCCATCCCTATCCTAAACACATCATTCTACACCATCCATAACTCCCCATCCCTCCAAACCTATCCTTAGACCTTGTGCCACAACAAAGAGGAGGAGAAGAGTGCCTAAACGTTCATACAATTCAAGTTTGAGTTGTTGGAATTTTTAGGTGTTGCTTTTCCTTGATTTCAATGTTTAATTTCAATTCTCTTTGTTTTGTGCGTATGAGGAACTAAACCCCCCCTTGGCTAGGGGGGGGATTCGAAATAAATGTTTATGCTTGCATTTTGATTTGATTACTTCTAATTGCGTTTCATAAGTTGTGAATTCAATTTGTTTAACTGTTTGATTGATAACTTATTTATGTATGTTTATTGAGAGTGCATGCTTAATTTTCATGCATGAATATGACGCTAGAATATAAGTGAGTTTCACCTAATAGTTATGAACTTATATTCACAAGTAGTGGAGGTTGCTTATAAACAATCGCGTTAAATGAATTCTTGGCAAGAGTATCATGCATTCATAGTTACAATTGCCTCGTCAACACTTATAATTTTCATAGAACATAATGATCTCTCATTGTATCTCTTCTATGCATTCATGTTGAGAACCATTGGAGAATGATTTGAATTGTCGCATGCATCATCCAATTCAATAACATAAGGAAAATTTGAGAGTTAATTAGTGCATCACGGTTAACTTGGGGTGTTGAGCATCATGGTTTATTGAAAAGCAATTAGAAATCGTTTTATATGCAAGTGTATCATGTGTGGAGATGAACCCCTTAGCTAGCCATCCCATCCATTCAATTCCATCACATTCATCTTTACAATCTGTTTTTAATTACAATCTGTGCATTTTAGTTAATTTCGTCAAAAACTCAATCCCCCTTTACTTTAGTGTCCAATATAGTTAGAAAGTGTCTTAGTTTGTGTTTCTAAGTGTTTTGATTCAAGTTATTGCCCAAATTCGTCCAAAGTACTCAAAGTGCTCAAAACTGCCCAGAAAGTGTTTTTAAGGCAGTTTTGAGTGTTTTGGTGCTGTTTTGAGTCTTTTGGTTTGTTTTGGTGTTTTAAAGTTTAGTTTTGCATTCTTTGAGTCTAGTATAGTGTTTTATATTGTGTGTTTACGTTTTTGAGTCAAATCCAAGTGATTTTGCAATCCCTCCTAATCCCCGGCCTAGAACGATCCCTACTTATACTTATACTACAATTGATAAAAAGAGGGTTAATTTGTGTGCTTATATATTTAACGCATCAAAAGGTAGCTGAATGAATATGGAATGAGAGGTGAATCAATATGAATTAGGGTGCGGCTGCAAGGTTGTAGAACTAGGGTTATTAGGGTGAATGGCTGAGTTGGTTTGATGGGAGTGATGCGTGAATTATACGCACACAAATTAAAACCCTCTTGTGACAATTGTAGTATAAGTATAAGTAGGGATCGTTCTGGACCGGGGACTAGGAGGGATTGCAACTCACTTGGAAACTGACACAAAAACGTAAGATAAAGTTTAAAACACTAAACTAGACTCAAAGAATGCGAAACTAAACGCTTAAAATACTAAAACAAACCAAAAGACTCAAACATCACCCAAAACACTCAAAACTGCCTTAAAAACACTTTCTGGGCAGTTTTGAGCACCTTGGTGAATTTGGACGAATTTGTGCAACAAATTGAATCAAAACACTTCTAAACACAAACTAAGACACTTTCTAACTAATTTGGACAATAAAGTAAAGGGGGATTGGTTTTGGATGAATTTGAAATTAAAACAGAAACTTGGAAACAAAACAGATTGTAAAACGAATTTGATGGAATAGAATGGATGGGATGGCTATCTAAGGAGTTCATCTCCACACATGTTACACTTGCATATAAAACGATTTCCAATTGCTTTTCAATAAACCATGATGCTCAACACCCCAAGTTAACCGTGATGCACTAATTAACTCTCAAATTTTCCTTATGTTATTAAATTGGATGATGCATGCGACAATTCAAATCATTCTCCAATGGTTCTCAACATGAATGCATAGAAGAGATACAATGAGAGATCATTATGCTCTATGAAAATTATAAGTGTTGACGAGGCAATTGTAACTATGAATGCATGATACTCTTGCCAAGAATTCATTTAACGCGATTGTTTATAAGCAACCTCCACAACTTGTGAATATAAGTTCATAACTATTAGGTGAAACTCACTTATATTCTAGCGTCATATTCATGCATGAAAATTAAGCGTGCACTCTCAATAAACATACATAAATAAGATATCAATCAAACAGTTAAACAAATTGAATTCACAACTTATGAAACGTAATTAGAAGTAATCAAATCATATTGCAAGCATAAACATATATTTCGAATCCCCCCCTAGCCAAGGGGGGGGTTTAGTTCCTCATACGTACAAAACAAAGAGAATTGAAATTAAACATTGAAATCAAAGGAAAAGAAACACCTAAACATTCCAACAACTCAAACTTGAATTGTATGAACGTTTAGGCCCTCTTCTCTTCTCTTTGTTGCTGCACAAGGTCTAAGGAATGGTTGTGTGATGGTGTGAAGTGTGTATGAATTTCTGGAATGGTGGAAATGGGCACGGGCAAAGTGGGATGTTTTTGATGGTGTTTGGATTAGTAGGGAATGGTGCCTCAAGGCACGGCACCAAGGGTTCTTTTTGGTGAATTTCTGAATATGGAAGAGTGAATGAGAATTGGCCCTCTGATCTAGGGGTTAATATGAGTATATATAGGCACTTAGAACCCTAGGGAAATCAGATATGGACTTGAATTAATTAATGGGAGAGCATGGGAGTGACAGCTAGGGTGAATGATTAAAGGGTGCTGCTAGGTTGGAAAGGTGTGTGGATTGGCTGGAATGAAGGGAGTAATGCACGGCAAAGGGTGAATGGGTTATGGGATGCACGGTTTTGGGAGAGAATGGGAGTGCATGTGGCTGATTTGTGGTGCAATGATGAAAGGCAAAGTGCATGTGGCTGATTTGTGGTGCAATGATGAAAGAATAATGTCTTGGTGGCTGGAATGATGAAGTGGGATGGCTGAAATAACAAGGGGAATGCATGTGGAATGGCTGGAATGTGTTGATGTGCACGGCTAGCTTGTGATTGTTGTTGTAATAAAGTTATGGTGGCTGCTAGGGTGAATTAGGGTGAAATAAAATATGAGTGAAAGTAAATAAATCATAATAGGGCTGCAAAGGTTAAAGGGCTAGGGTTTAAGTGCATAAAATGGACCCAAAATGCTCCCCCTTGCATGGCAAGGGAAGGGAAATAGGGTTAAGCCCACGGCAAGGTAGTGCAATTGGGCTAAGGCCATTGTTTTGTGACTTAGAATAGGTAGGAGTCCTTGATATTGCTCAAACATAAGATCTTTAGGTCTTCAATTTCGTCCATTCCTTTTGCTCCAAGCATATGCTATCCATTCCAAGCCCAATTTTGCTCCAAAATGCTCCAAAATGCTCCAAAATGCACCTTTTTGATTCCTTAGCCATATGAACCTAGAAACACACGAAAATAGCATAAAGGACTAAAATAACTAAAGAAACACAACGTAAATGCATGAGAACAAGCCAATTAAGTCGCATAAATATGCTCCTATCAGGGAGTGATGGAATGCACGGTTTTGGGAAAGAAAGGGGAGAGAATATTTGCGGCTTAAGGGGGAAGAATTAGGGTGAATTAGGGTGAATTAATAGAAGGGTGCGGCTGCTAGTGGAACTAGGGTTAGGGTTTAAGTGCAAAATGGGACAAAACTACCCCCCCTTGCACGGCAAGGGAAGGGAATTGGGCTAGAAGGCACGGCATGGGTTGGAAATTGGGCTAGGGCCTTGGTCTTGTGTCCTAAAGTGCATACAAGGCAGTCAAAGTGGCTAGAAAATACGGACGTTTAAGTTTAGGAAAGGTTACCAAAACGGGAAACTTAGGGTTAACTTTCCTACTTCAAGTAGGAAACCTTGTTTGAGTAGGATTCCTCGTTTTGGTAAGAATTCATCGTTGGATTAGGAATTCGTCATTTCTTCAAGTCTTCAACTCATTCATTCCTCTTTCGTTCCAAAATACTCCAATTTGCATCTTCTTGCACACTTTGGCCTTATAATCTGAAAATACACAAAAGTGGCCTTAAACACTAAAATAGATAAGTAAACACAACATAAATGCACGAGAACAAGCTAATTAAGTCGCATGAATATGCTCCTATCAACCCTAGGCTGGATTAACATGCGTATTCCATAGTTATGAATGCCTAGTCGATGTTTATGATTTCCGTTGAACTTAATGATCTTTGTTGAATGTCTCTATCATGCGTATTCCATAGTTAGGGACTTTGATGAGGAATAATTTGGTTGTAATGCGTATTCCATTCAATCCAATGAATCTAGGGAAATCTGAAAGTTAATTTAAGCGGACCTAATTAACTTGGAGCATTGTCATTCATCGTTTGTTGAAGTCATAACTGGGAATCAAATTATATGCATATGTCCATGTGTGGATAAGGAACCCTCTAACTAGTTTCTCATCATTCTATTTCATCACAATCTGTTTTGTTTGAAGTTTGTTTACAAGTTTCTGTTTTAAATTCAATTTCGTCAAAATCAATCCCCCATTTATTTTGAAATGTTAGAATAGTTAGAAATCAAGTTAATTTGTGTTTTTAAGTGTCTTGAGACAAGTGACAACATGTTTTCGTCCAAACTAGTGTTTGTGCTCAAAACTGCCCAGAAAGTGATTTTAAGGCAGTTTTGAGTGCTTCTGTGTTGTTTTGAGTCTTTTGGTTTGTTTAAGTGTTTTAAACTCTAGTTTTGCATTCTTTGAGTCTAGTTTAGTGTTCTACATTATGTTTTTACATTTTTGAGTCAGTTTCACATTGATTAGCATCCCTAGTTAATCCCCGGTCTAGAACGATCCCTACTTGCATCATTACTACAATTGTCATCAATAGGGTTTAATTTGTGTGTCAAGTAATTCTTGATAGGAGCATGTTTATACGACTTAGTTAGCTTGTTTTCTTGCATTTAATTAGCTAAACTATGTTAATTATAGTGTTTAAAGTTATTTTCGTGCAATTTCAGGTTTTAGTGTCAAAGTATGCAAAAAGAAGCAATTTGGAGCATTCTAGAGCATTTTTGGGCCAAGATTGGATAGTGCAAGCATGGAGGCATGAGGATGGACGAATTTGAAAGGCTTGAATTCAGTTAGGGAGTTGCAAGGGGGCCTAAAAATCTGATTTCTAGAAGGCTACATTAGAGCCACATGCACTTCCATCCTTTTAGCCATTCCACATGCAATTCCAACCTAATCCACATGCATTCATCATCATAACCTAGCTGTCATTCCACCTTTATGCATTCATCATCATAACCTAGCTGTCATTCCACTTCATTGCACATGCATCTTCAAATAAATCAGCCATTCCACATGCTATTTCAGCCACATGCATTCCCCTTTTGCATTTCCAGCTTTCCAACAAGTTCCTAGCTGTCATATTCCCTCTTTTTCACCTATAAAAAAAGATCCATTGCAGCCACAAGGGGGGAGTCGTTCATTCAGAAATTCATTCATTCAAACGCACATCCACACAAGCCTTGGCCGTGCCTTATTCCACCATTCCATCCATTGCAGAAATTCAACCATCATACCATCCTTCCATTTCCACCACTCCCCAAACCATTCACACCATCAAACTATCCTTAGACCTTGTGCCACAATAAAGAGGAAGAGAAAAGGCCTAAACGTTCATACAATTCAAGTTTGAGTTGTTGGAATGTTTAGGTGTTTCTTTGATTTCAATGTTTAATTTCAATTCTCTTTGTTTTGTACGTATGAGGAACTAAACCCCCCCTTGGCTAGGGGGGGATTCGAAATATATGTTTATGCTTGCAAGATGATTTGATTACTTCTAATTATGTTTCATAAGTTGTGAATTCAATTTGTTTAACTGTTTGATTGATAACTTATTTATGTATGTTTATTGAGAGTGCATGCTTAATTTTCATGCATGAATATGACGCTAGAATATAAGTGAGTTTCACCTAATAGTTATGAACTTATATTCACAAGTAGTGGAGGTTGCTTATAAACAATCGCGTTAAATGAATTCTTGGCAAGAGTATCATGCATTCATAGTTACAATTGCCTCGCCGACACTTATAATTTTCATAGAGCATAATGATCTCTCATTGTATCTCTTCTATGCATTCATGTTGAGAACCATTGGAGAATGATTTGAATTGTCACATGCATCATCCAATTCAATAACACAAGGAAAATTTGAGAGTTAATTAGTGCATCACGGTTAACTTGGGGTGTTGAGCATCATGGTTTATTGAAAAGCAATTGGAATTCGTTTTATATGCAAGTGTAACATGTGTGGAGATGAACCCCTTAGCTAGCCATCCCATCCATTCTATTCCATCAAATTCGTTTTACAATCTGTTTTGTTTCCAAGTTTGTATTTTAATTTCAAATTCATCCAAAACCAGTCCCCCTTTACTTTATTGTCCAAATTAGTTAGAAAGTGTCTTAGTTTGTGTTTATAAGTGTTTTGATTCAATTTGTTGCACAAATTCGTCCAAATTCACCAAGGTGCTCAAAACTGCCCAGAAAGTGTTTTTAAGGCAGTTTTGAGTGTTTTGGGTGATGTTTGAGTCTTTTGGTTTGTTTTAGTATTTTAAGCGTTTAGTTTCGCATTCTTTGAGTCTAGTTTAGTGTTTTAAACTTTATTTTACGTTTTTGAGTCAGTTTCCAAGTGATTTGCAATCCCTCCTAATCCCCGGTTAAGAACGATCCCTACTTTCATACTTACTACAATTGACAAAAAGAGGGTTTAATTTGTGTGCGTATAATTCACGCATCAAATTTTGGCGCCGTTGCCGGGGATTAGCAAATTTGCTAATCCCTTGGATTGTTCGTTTCTGTTATGTATTTTAGTTTTAGTTTTTTTTATTTGTGTTTTGTTTGTTGAATTCAAGTACTAGAGAAGCACAACATGGCACTTGATAATGCTTCTCTATTGTCATAGCTCATGGAAAGGTCCCAAATGCAAAGCGTTGATATATTTGATCTTCAATCAAGGAATAACGTGTTTTCCAATACTTACAATTCAGATTGGAGTGATCATTCAAACTCTATATGGTGGGAACCTCAACATGTTCAAGAAGAAGGATATTGGCAGCCATATGAGGAGTTCTATTCAAAACATATGCACCCACCACAACCTCATATTCAATAAGCCCAACCAAACTCAAGTTCGTCAATAGATTATAATCAAAAGCTTAATGAGTTAATTTTTTTGGTGCAGGGCTCACAAAATCAAGCCAATGAGGCTCAACAAGGAGAATATTGGCAGCCATATGAGGAGTTCTATTCAACGCCTATGCAGCCACCACAACCTGCCCAAAGCAATGAAATCCAAACTCAAGAAAAATCAATGCAAAATCAAGACAAAAGGTTGGACCACTTGGAAAAGCAAATTGGGCAGATAGCGGAGTTTGTAGGACAATTTTGCGACCAAGGCAAAATCCCTAGTTCAACCATTGTAAATCCGAAGGAAGGATTTGAAACCACCAAAGCTATCATGTTAAGAAGTGGCAAGGAGGTTGGAACGGACCCTCAACCATCAAAATCAAATCTCGAGGAAGAGACCCAAGCCACGGCTAGGGTGGAAACACCTTTGCCGGAGGCACCTATTACTCTTACGCCATCTAATTCAAGTAAGGTTGTTCCAAATTTAATTAGTGGTAACCCCATTCCACCTAATGTCCCTATTTCTTGCAGATTCATGACTTCCAAGAAAGAAGAAAGTGAAAAAGACTTCTTGGAAGGCCTTCCAAAGGTGCAAAGCATGGAATATCAAGAATTCGTCAAAGAGGACGTTCTTGAGATAAACAACCCCAAAGAAGTTGAATTTTATGACAAAGGACAAGGAACAATCCTCACACATAGTCTGTCCAAGGGCAAGGCTCCTGAAATATTCAAAGAAGATGTGTTTATTCTTGAGTTCATTTCGGAGCACACAGGTAAGCCGCCTCCCCGAATTTCAATTTTCTTTTATACTAATATGTTGTTAATGATTCAGGCATCCACCCTAGAATTTAAACCATTAACGGATCATCTCAAGTATCACCTCCCATTCAAAGATCAATTTCATGTTGTGCAATAAAATAAAATAAAATAAAATAAAAAAACATGGCAGAAAGATGGAGCCTTCACAAAGGTTGTGTACGTGAAGCCCCACTACGTGGCAACACTCTAGGAGCAGGAGGCATCGGAGCAAGAGGCATCGGAGCAAGAGGCATAGGAGCGGGAGGCAGCGAAGATAGATCATTCAAGGCCCCAATCCTTGGTGGAACGCTAGATGACGCAGGAAAAAGGTGCCTCTGGAAGAAAAACGCAAGCCTTTGACGATCACTTTGAATTCGACCTTGAGATTCTTGCATCTCATCAAGCTTCCTCTTCATGCCTGTCGAATAATTATTGGCAAGCACGTGCAAACTTCTATTCTCGTACTTAAGCTGTTTGATCTCTTGCTTAAGACTTTCCACCTCCGCCATCAATGATTCAACCTGACGGGAGCGAGCAAGTAGGCGTTGGCCCATGTTGGACACAGAGCCCGCGCACTGAACACTAAGAGCTAGGGACTCTTGAACGGCCAACTCATCGGACCGTCCTGAAAGCAGCTGACTATCTTTGGGAGTGAGGAGGTTTCGAGCTACTATCGTAGCTGTTGTTGCATCCGTCATCACAGAGTCTTCACCTGTAAGAGGGCCATTAGAAGATAAAAAAGACGGGCACCATACCTTACCCTGACGAGGCGCGACCGGATCGCTGCTAAGACTCAAATCTAAGCAAATGTTTGATGGGTTAGATGAGTTAGCCATTTTTCAAGAAGTTAAAAGAGAAGGGTTGGATGGAGTAAAATCTCGACGGGCCGGAGACGATTTTTGGGCAATCTTCAAAGTGTGCATGTTAGAGGTGATCGATCACCTCTATTAAAGGAGAGGCGACACAATCACCGATTCAGAAATGAAGAGACACCACTCTTCAAAGCCGGATTTTCCTGCGTAAAGTTCACCAGCTCTTCAGACGCAATCCCGGCTTTTCCGATAAAGCGTGCAGCTTTGTCAAAAGATTTCTGACAAAGTTGAAGACGCGTGGAGGCCGAGAAAGCAGCTCCACACTTTTGCCGACAAACGTGGGTGACGAAAGCTGAAATCCTGGCTTTTCAGAAAGCGTGTGCAACTTTGTCAAAAGCTCCCGGCTTTTCAGAAAGCGTGTGCAACTTTGTCAGAAGCTCCCGGCTTTTCAGAAAGCACGTGCAACTTTGTCAAAACCTCCCGGCTTTTCAGAAGACGCGTGGAGGACATTGCCGCATCCGCACTGCCACTTGTCATTACAATTCCTATATACATCAACATTCATGGCAAGGCATTCACCCAAAAACGCATGACTTCCCTTCTCGGCCGAGAATGTAACTGCAACCAACCCTCTCAAACATGCTCAGTTTTCTTCTTCTCTTGAGAACACATTTTCAACCATTGATGTATCCCCCAAAGAAAATACCAGATGCCTGGAGTACAGATGAGGCAAGAGGAAACGGTGGATCGAAGCATGTGGAGACAAGCGCAACAAATATATGTGCTGATTCATTCGCTGCTACTGCAAAAGCAAAAGTATCTCATATCATCAAGGGCGAAAGCAAAGGTATCTCATATCATGATCTTTCCCTGTCCTTTCCTTTGTCCTTGTTATTACTCGCATGGCAAAGTAAAGTGAGCAATCAGCCGGCACTTGGAGTCAGTCTTCCGATCTGTAACCAACTACCTGGAATCTATTCCCTGGTTGCTTACCTAGCGTTGCTCTCGAGTAGTCATCTTCAAAGGTTGAAACACTTCCAGAGAAGGGACCACATCGGCTTGGAGAATAGCTAAGACGAGTGACGAGGAAACATCAATCTTGTGGATAGTCAGCAAACGCAACAACTGCATATGCTGAGTTATCCTCTAACCCTCTTCAATACGAATTGGAAAGATTGAACAAAGAAACCGGTCATCACCTCCGCCATCACTTGCCTGCCATGTGTCAGAATCCTCCAGCTTAGTTCAAGATTAGCCTTTGGAAAAACTCACGATCAAGCCTCAATGCAATCACCAAGGAGAAGATGGAATTTACACTCCATAACCAGATTTGCATCCCTAAACTCTTCTCTTTGTTAGATATATTCTGCCATGTTTAGTATGTTTAAGTGCTGTTTGTGTGTTTACTTATGTTTTGTGTGAATCTATGCTTAAAACATTGAGGACAATGTTTGATTTAAGTGTGGGGGGGGTAACTAAGTATATTTGATACAAATTCGTGGGATTTTATCACCCATAACTTCAAATGTTGTTACTTGCTGTTTTAAGGTGTTTTTAAGATGTTTTAGAGTGTTTTAGTATGTTTTGTTTTATAACTCCGAAAATCACATAAAAATTTGAAAAACATGTTTTGAAAAGCCTAAAAAGAGTGTTTTGAGTCGTTTTTGTGTGTTTCTGTCTTAGGGTACCTTGCAACACAATGATAAGGATTTGGTTTGTAATTGCATGACTGTTAAAAAGAGTTATAAACATAGAGAAAAGTTTGATTTACTCTTGGTATATGCTTGGTTATGGTTATATGATGCGAGAATTATACGCACACAAATTAAACCCTCTTTTTATCAATTGTAGTAAGTATGTAAGTAGGGATCGTTCTTAACCGGGGATTAGGAGGGATTGCAAATCACTTGGAAACTGACTCAAAAACGTAAAATAAAGTTTAAAACACTAAACTAGACTCAAAGAATGCGAGACTAAACGCTGAAAACACTAAAACAAACCAAAAGACTCAAACATCACCCAAAACACTCAATACTGCCTTAAAAACACTTTCTGGGCAGTTTTGAGCACCTTGGTGAATTTGGACGAATTTGTGCAACAAATTGAATCAAAACACTTATAAACACAAACTAAGACACTTTCTAACTAATTTGGACAATACAAAGACTCAAAGGACTCAAAACAAGTTCAAAAGACTCAAAACTGCCTAAAAACACTAACTAGGCAGTTTCTGACCTTAAACCCAAATTTGGACGAAATTAAGTTGTAACTTGACTCAAGACTCTTAAAAACACAATGACACACCCCGACCGAGATCAGGGCATGCTGGCCGTCACGTGGAAGTGACGTAGCCATGTGCACAGTGCGGAAGCTAAAACAGTAAAATAAAAGTGCGAATAATTTAAAAACTAGCAATTATAGAGTGATAGAATATGTGCTAGCGCAAATACGACACTGAATTCAGAGCCTAAGGCCTACAGCAGTCCAAAAGAAACAATACAACAAAAGTACACCCGAAGGTGACCTTACGTAGGTGAGTATCTGTCAGAATGCCGGGACGTCCTCCGAGAAAACCACCGGACCCGCTAGGCTACTAGAACCTGGAGGGGCGCAAAAACAAAAGCGTGAGTGGGCAAAACAAATCTCTTAGAAAACCATTTTATAAAACATAATATAACCCCTCGCCGTAAAACCTGTATACTTCCCAGAAAATAAACATATAAACGTAGGTATAAATATGCCAAGTATATTCAAGGGTATGCCAACATGCTCAAGGCCTCATAATAACATGCAAGTGCTCAGGTATGTATATCACATCAATATTATAATAATCTGGCAGCCGGAGTCCCCTAAGTGACCTGTACGGCTGAATCTAGAGCTCAAATCACAACTCAATCACTAAACCTGCCCACGAGTCGGAACCACCTATAGTGGTCTGTACGACAAGCCTGGGTGCAATACATATAAACGCTCTAGTGCTACGATCACGTGAAGGCTGTGCGAATAATCGCGGGTCACCTACGAGTCGGAACCACCTATAGTGGTCTGTACGACAGGACTGTGCACCTAACTTGGATTCAAGCTGAGCGTGTGGTGCGGGAGGTGAACGACACGTGAAGGACTATGCCCTACTCTGGCGGGAGCACTAACACCGGGGGTGCAGGTTATGAGCTCTCTAAGCACCTCTAATCGCTATTTAATGCAAATGATAAACCATGCTCACCTGGCACTTACCTGGGCCGCCACAGCACCAACATACATGTAAATGACGTAAGAATAAATATATAAACCAACTCATATGCCACTAATCATGTATAATCATAAATCATATAAAATTAATAGCGTAAAACGAGGCATTTATACTAATTTCTGGGAAATAACATGTATATAGGTATATACAGAAAACAAAAGCCCACTCACTGATATGTAGAAGGGTCGTAGCCCCCCTGCCTCGAATGTGCACGCTCGTCTTCGGGATACGTGTCACCTATATGCGAATTAACTATAAAAACGTTAACTTTAAAGCACATAACCGTCCGTTCAAAATAACTTCTCATACATTGCTCAAAATGGACAAATGAATATACCAACGTGATCTACACAACCTCACGATCACAACCATATTTTTAAAATAATTTTTGGACACGTCACGCGCCCCCACGCGCCAGCACAGACACGGGTCCACGCGCCCCCACGCGCGACCACGTGACCTGCACGCTGACGGCGTCAAGTGACGCCGTCAGGAATATTCCCTGGAATATTCCGTTAACCTTGACTGACGCCGTTACTGTCCGTTAGGAATATTCCGTCAAACCCTAACGGAATATTCCCCTGTCTTCTCCGGCGAGCCACCGCCGCCGGCGCCGTCGCCGGAAAACTGCAAAATTTTCCAACTTTGTTTTCTCACTCGTTTTTCAACCATTTTTCACGTTCTTTATACCAAAATGAAGCTTAAGACTAGTAGATTCACGTTAGACTAGTTTTAAGGCCTAAAAATCAAAGAATCTCACCTGCAACAACGATCCAAGTTCGGCCAACTTTGAACCAAGCTTTCCCGACGTCCAAATTCACCCAACGAAGCACTCCCAAGCTCCTGGGAACCTCACTAACACATCTACAAGCTGAAAATGGCACCACTAGACTCCTCTCAGCTCCACGAGTTCAATGGTAGTCTTGGATCCCTCGATCTGTGACGTTTTAGGGTGTGTGTGTGTGTGTCCGTACGTTTACAGAGGGAAGAAGGAGAAATGGAGCTCGGGGGAGAGAGAGAGAGGAAAGTCAGAGGGAGAGGGAGAGAAAGCAAGTGTGAATGTGTGTGTGTGACCCCCACACATGTCCACACCACACTAAACACCAAAAACATAATAGAACAAACTAGGGGTAAAATGATCATTTCACACGTACGGTTCGATAGTTTCGGGACGGGATGTCACACACAAACTAAATTGATTTCTAATTAATTTGACAATAAAGTAAAGGGGGATTTAGGGTTTGATGAACTTAAACTAAATGAACAAATTGCAATTAAAACAGAATGTAAATATGAAATTGATGAAATGGAATGTATGGATGCTAGCCAAGGGGTTCATCTCCACATATGTTACACTTGCATAATAAAAAGATTTCCAATTGCATTTCAATAAACCATGATGCTCAACACCCCAAGTTAACCGTGATGCACTAATTAACCTTCAAATCTTCCTAACGTTATTGAATTGGATGATTGCATACGACAACCCAAAACATTCCCCACAAGTCCCCTACATGATTGCATAATAGAGATACAAGCAAGAATCATTACGCTCTATGAAAATTATAAGTGTTGACGAGGCATTCGTTACTATGATTGCATGAAACTTATGCCAAGAATTCGTTTAACGCGATTGTTTATAAGCAACCTCCACTACTTGTGAATATAAGTTCGTAACTATTAGGTGAAACTCACTTATATTCTAGCGTCATATTCATGCATGAAAATTAAGCGTGTACTCTCAATAAACATACATAAATAAGTTATCAATCAAACAGTTAAACAAATTGAATCCACAACTTATGAAACGCAATTAGAAGTAATCAAATCAAAATGCAAGCATAAACATATATTTCGAATCCCCCCCTAGCCAAGGGGGGGTTTAGTTCCTCATGATATAGAATCAAAGAAACACCTAAACATTCCAACAACTCAAACTTGAATTGTATGAACGTTTAAGCCCTCTTCTCTTCCATTCCTCATTCGTACAAAACAAAGGGTATTGAAATTAAACATTGAAATCAAAGAAACACCTAAACATTCCAACAACTCAAACTTGAATTGTATGAACGTTTAGGCCCTCTTATCTTCCTCTTCGTTGTAGCACAAGGTCTAAGGATGGTTTGATGGTGTGAATGGTTTGGGGAGTGGTGAAAATGGAAGGAGGAGGCCACGGCAATGGGATGATTTCTGGTGTGGTGTTTGGATGATTAGGGAGAGAGCACGGCAAAAGGGAATGGTTGGTGTTTGTGACTGAAATGTGTATGGAAGAATGAATGAGAATGTAGGTGTAATGGATGCTTATTTATAGGCGAAATGGGGGGAACATGATAGCTAGGAGGGAATGTGGCTGCATGTTTGAATGATTAAAGGATGCATGTGGGTTGGAAATGCATGTGCAATGAATATGTGCCTGCAATGCAAGGGGACAACCTGGAAATGAATGTGAATGTGCACGGCAATGATTCTTTGGTGCTGAAAATGCATGTGTAAGCATGTGTTGGCTGAATTAAAGAATGTGAGGGAATGATGAAAGGGGAAACATGACAGCTAGGTTGGAAATGCAATGAGTAATGCACGGCAAGGATGGGCTGTTTTGTGTTGTTGGTGTGTGAATGGGAATGTAATCTGAAATGGGAGAGCATGTGGGTGGAAATGCATGTGGGTTAAAGTGGAATGATGATGGGAGATGCATGTGGCTGATTTATGCATGTGATTAAAGGGTAATGACAGCTAGGTTATGATGATGAATGCATGTGCAAAGTTGGTTGAATGATTATGGGTGCATGTGGCTGATTTATATGAAGGGAATGCATGTGGAATGAATGTGTGAATGATGGCAGATTGTGTATGTGAATGATTAGGGTGAATGTGCTTATGGTTTATGGAGATGCATGTGCAATGACAGCTAGGTTAAATTAATTAAAGGGACATGTGGGTTGGAAATGCATGTGGGTTGAAGTGGAATGACAATGAGTGCATGTGGAATGCTGGAAATATGATGATATGCATGTGCACGGTTTTTGGGAGAAAGGTGGATGCATGAGCATGTGAATTAGGTTGTGAAAGCATGTGGCTTGGCTGGAAAGCAAAGGGGGAAGTCACGGCAATGATTGTTGTTGTGATAAGTGAAATGTATGGTTATGGTTATGATAAGTGATAAGTGAATGGTTTGATAAGTGATAAGTGAATGGTTTGGTCTTCAATTTCGTCCATCTACTTGGCTTTAAGCATATGCAATCCATTCCACTCTCTAATTTGCTCCAAAAGGATCCAAAAGGCATCCTTTTGCATACTTTGCCCTTAGAACCTGAAAACACACAAAAGAAGCATAAAGGACTAAAATAACTAAAGAAACATAACGTAAATGTACGAGAACAAGCCATTTAAGTCGCATGAATATGCTCCTATCATAATGCACTAATTAACTCTCAAATTTTCCTTATGTTATTGAATTGGATGATGCATGCGACAATTCAAATCATTCTCCAATGGTTCTCAACATGAATGCATAGAAGAGATACAATGAGAGATCATTATGCTCTATGAAAATTATAAGTGTTGACGAGGCAATTGTAACTATGAATGCATGATACTCTTGCCAAGAATTCATTTAACGCGGTTGTGACTAGCAACCTTCACTACTCATGTTTATAAACTTGTGACGATTAGGTGAAACTCGTTTATAAACTAGCATCGAGTTTATGCATGAAGACTAAGTATGCATCCCTAATCAACATACAAAAACAAGTTTTTAATAAACAGATAATTGAATTGCAATCACAACTTAACAAATCACAATTGGAAGAAATCAATTCATATTTCAAACATGTTCATGGCTTCAAACTTTCCCCTAACTAATTAGGGGTTTAGCCACTCATGATTACAACAAACTTAGAGAGTAATAACAAAGTAAACATTGAAAACAAGAATCGAAGTACACCTAAAAATTCCAACAACTCAATCTTGAATTGTATGAACGTTTAAGCCTCTTCTCCTCTAGTTGCTGCGGCATAAGGGGTTTTGGTGAGTTTTGGGGGTTATGGATGATGTAGAATGATGTGTTTAGGGTAGGGATGGATGTAGGGGAAGGCAAGGAGTGTTTTTGGGCAGAAAATATGAAGAATGGTGAAGTATGGCTGTGTTAGAGAGAGGGAATGAATTTCTGGCGTGAATGAATGTGTATGAGAGGTGGTGATCTGATCTAGGGGTTAATATGAGTATATATAGGCACTTAGAACCCTAGGGAAATCAGATATGGACTTGAATTAATTAATGGGAGAGCATGGGAGTGCATGTGGCTGATTTGTGGTGCAATTATGAAAGGGCAAAGTGCATGTGGCTGATTTGTGGTGCAATGATGAAAGGCAAAGTGCATGTGGCTGATTTGTGGTGCAATTATGAAATGATGGAAGTGCATGTGGCTGATTTGTGGTGCAATGATGAAAGGCAAAGTGCATGTGGCTGATTTGTGGTGCAATGATGAAATGATGGAAGTGCATGTGGCTGCAATGGATTAAAGGATGGGAGTGCATGTGGCTGCAATGGATTAAAGGATGGGAGTGCATGCGGCTGAAATGGATTAAAGGATGGAAGTGCATGTGGCTGCAATGTAGCCTTCTAGAAATCAGGTTTTTAGGCCCCCTTGCAACTCCCTAACTGAATTCAAGCCTTTCAAAGTCGTCCATCCTCATGCCTCCATGCTTGCACTATCCAATCTTGGCCCAAAAATGCGCTAGAATGCTCCAAATTGCTTCTTTTTGCATACTTTGACACTAAAACCTGAAATTGCACGAAAATAACTTTAAACACTATAATTAACATAGTTTAGCTAATTAAATGCAAGAAAACAAGCTAACTAAGTCGTATAAATATGCTCCTATCAATTTCCTCCACACTTAGCTTTTTCTAGTCCTCGAGCAAAACAAAACAAACAAAACATAACCTAACCTTCCAACATTTGCTTCAGGGATTTCCAACGATACATAACATGTCAAAGATCATTATTCCCACAGATTTTAGTCATCCCTGCTCTTGAGCATATACTTAATCATAGTTACCATTCACTAGCTCACATTTAATCGTTTAAAACAACATTATGGACGTAGTAACATGCCTTAGAGAATCCACTCAATTCCTTACTGGATACACTCTTATTTTCACACAGATTTTCTAACTACACTCCCTATACTAAGTATATGTGAGAAGATTGATGTAAACATGAAAACGAACACTCACACATGTTATAACAAAAGAAGCATTTTTCTGGAATGATTAAGCATTTATAGATATGATCTCATGAATGGAATGCTACTACTTAGATGCGAGAACCAGGGACACCATATGCTCAAACCAATCCCAAACTCCACATATTGAAATACATAACACTCAAGATAGAAGTTAAGGATTGTAACGGGGCTAAGGGGTATTGGCTAACAAAGAAAGGTTAAGGATAAACAAAGGTTCTTAAAGCGATAGCAAACAAGTAATGAACTTGACACTTAGAATTCACTTTTGCGTGCAGAAAATCACTTAGACACACAAGGGGATGAAATACACAATACTTAGGGTCTAATTTAACTTTTTTGGACCCTTTCTTCAACAACCAACACTTGTGAGTTCTTTCTCACTTATTTTTACCTCTTTTTCATTCTTTTCACATTTTTTTTTCTCTTTTCTCGTGCCCAATTCTTGTTTTTGGCACAAATTCCCACACATAAATCCCTTCCCCCACACTTGTTTTTCTGCACAAGAATAATCAAAAGGAATTCATTCTAAGTCATGTTCACTATGCTTTAAGAACAAAGGCATGGATGGTCCTATTCTAGGCTAGGTAAGGATAACGTGGGTTACAAAGAACATAGGCTAAACAAGGCTCAACGGGGCTTAAACCTACAAAACAAATGAACATGGGGTACGGCTATTTGGCTCTTGGTTCACTAACAACTTCATCTTGTTATGTGTTATGCTAATCAATTTTATGCTTTGAATGAAATGGGCATGAGTTCTAGTATTTGGAACTAAATGATGAAACGCCTTCTAAGTAGTAACCAAGCAAAGAATAATGAGATCATGCAACGACTTTAGAAGACAACAAATGCACAGATTATTAACTCTCCAAAGAACATTAAAAGCTCAAGTCTCTCAGGGTTGTAGCGTTAGTTTGAGTTTCTTCCTTCAAGCATGTTACAAAAACTAATATTTCTTTTGATTACATGTGAATTCATAAACTATAATTACAACTAAGCATAAACCAAAGAGCATATCAAACTTTCATCCATGTTTGTAACTTACTTCAACAGTTATGCAATTAAAAACCAAATCCTCATCATTGTGTTGGAAGGTACCCTAAGACACAAAAACGACTCTTTTTGGGTTTTTTTTGAAACAATTTTTCAAATTTTTATGGGATTTTCGAATTTTTAAGTCAAAACACACTAAAACAGTTTAAAAACACTTAAAAACAGCAAGAAACAACATTAGAAGTTATGGTGGATAAAACCCTACGAATTTGCATCAAAACACTTTAGTTACCCCCCCCCCCACACTTAAATCAAACATTGTCCTCAATGTTTCAAGCATAGACTCACACAATTAAAAAACAAACAAACTAAACAACCTAACATGGCAGAAACGAAATAGCAACAAAGAGAAGAGTTTAGGAACGCAAATCTGGAATTGGAGTGCTTTCTAGGTCTTCCTTTGTTGAATGCATGGGTTGCCTCCCAAGTAGCACTTGCTTTAACGTCGTACAGCCGGACGAAGAACCCAATCACTCCAGATTGGAGCCCACGGCACCCAAGGGAAGCTCTTCCACAACATGCTCCACAAAGTTCTCATAGTATGGCTTCAATCTATGTCCGTTCACCTTGAACTCGTGGCCACTTTTTAAGCTTTGGACTTGGACTGCACCATGAGGAAAAACATTAGTAACAACAAGAGGTCCAATCCATTTAGAACGTAACTTACCAGGGAATAACCGAAGTCTTGAATCAAAAAGCAACACTTTCTGCCCCTTGGAGAACGTTTTGGTACGAAGCATCTTATCATGATAAGCCTTCGTTTTGTCCTTGTAGATGCGAGCATTCTCGTAAGCCTCGTTCCTAATCTCCTCAAGTTCATCTAATTGGAGCTTCCTATGAACTCCAGCAGCGTCTATGTCCAAATTGAAGGTTTTCACAGCCCAATGTGCC
Source organism: Pyrus x bretschneideri (assembly GCF_019419815.1). Lineage (NCBI taxonomy): Eukaryota > Viridiplantae > Streptophyta > Magnoliopsida > Rosales > Rosaceae > Pyrus > Pyrus x bretschneideri. The sequence goes on along the minus strand of NW_025999821.1, from coordinate 263,795 downwards.
TTGTGCTCTAACTCAACGGGCAAATGACATGGCTTACCATATATAAGCCGAAAAGGTGACATGCCAAGGGGAGTTTTGTAAGCCGTACGATAGGCCCACAATGCATCGTCCAAGCGCAAACTCCAATCTCTTCTTGAGGGTCCCACGGTTTTCTCTAGGACTTGTTTGATCTCCCTATTTGAAACCTCCGCTTGCCCATTAGTTTGAGGGTGATAAGGTGTGGAAACCTTATGAGTAACATTGTACTTCTTGTGCAAAGCTTCAATGGTGCGGTTACAAAAGTGAGAACCCCCATCACTAATTAAAACTCGTGGCATCCCAAACCTAGCAAAAATATTAGATTTCACAAAATCTGCAACAACCTTAGAATCGTTAGTTGATATGAGCATATTCATGCGACTTAAATGGCTTGTTCTCGTGCATTTACGTTATGTTTCTTTTGTTATTTTAGTCCTTTATGCTTCTTTTGTGTGTTTTCAGGTTCTAAGGGCAAAGTATGCAAAAGGGTGCATTTTGGTGCATTTTGGAGTAGTTTGGGGCGTTAAATGGATTGCATATACTTGAAGCCAAGTAGATGGACGAAATTGAAGACCAAAGGAGGCCCTTTGTACCAGAAATTCACACCAACACATCCCATTTCAGATTGCATTCCAATCATTCCAGCCAAGCCACATGCACTCCCTTTAATTTATTCAACCTAGCTGTCAAAGCACATGCACTCCCATCCATTTCATCATTGCAGCCACATATAGCTTTAATTCACATGTAAACAATCATGTATTCCCTTCATATAAATCAGCCACATGCACCCATAATCATTCAACCAACTTTGCACATGCATTCATCATCATAACCTAGCTGTCATTACCCTTTAATCACATGCATAAATCAGCCACATGCATCTCCCATCACCATTCCAGATTTCCACCAAGTTCCTAGCTGTCATATTCCCTCCTTTTCACCTATAAATAAGCATCCATTGCAGCCACAATTTATTCATTCTCATTCATTCTCATTCACTCTTCCATTTCAGAAAATCATCCATACACACCAACTAGTGCCGTGGCCTCCCTCATCCATTTCCATAATTCCCCAATCCATTCAACACACCAAAACTCACCTTAGACCTTGTGCTACAACGAAGAGGAGGAGAGGAGTGCCTAAACGTTCATACAATTCAAGTTTGAGTTGTTGGAATGTTTAGGTGTTTCTTTGATTTCAATGTTTAATTTCAATACCCTTTGTTTTGTATGAATGAGGAATGGAAGTGAAGAGGGCCTAAACGTTCATACAATTCAAGTTTGAGTTGTTGGAATGTTTAGGCGTTTCTTTGATTCTCTTTGTTTTGTATCATGAGGAACTAAAACCCCCCTGGTTAGGGGGGGATTCGAAATATATGTTTATGCTTGCATTTTGATTTGATTACTTCTAATTGCGTTTCATAAGTTGTGAATTCAATTTGTTTAACTATTTGATTGATAACCTATTTATGTATGCTTATTGAGAGTTCACGCTTAATTTTCATGCATGAATTTGACGCTAGAATATAAGTGAGTTTCACGTAATAGTTATGAACTTATATTCACAAGTAGTGGAGGTTGCTTATAAACAATCGCGTTAAACATATTCTTGGCATAAGTTTCATGCAATCATAGTAACGAATGCCTCGTCAACACTTATAGTTTTCATGTTGCTTAATGATTCTTGCTTGTATCTCTATTATGCAATTCATGTAGGGAACTTGTGAGGAATGCTTTGGGTTGTCGTATGCAATCATCCAATTCATTAACTTAAGGAAAATGATGCGAAAATAGTTAAGCACACAAATTAACCCTCTTGTTGTCGAATTGTAGTAAGGATGCAAGTAGGGATCGTTCTAGACCGGGGATTAGGAGGGCTTGCTAAAACCTCTAAATTGACTCAAAAACATAAAAACAAAGTTAAAAACGTTTGCAAAGACTCAAAGGACTCAAAACAGGTTCAAAAGACTCAAAACTGCCTAAAAACACTAACTAGGCAGTTTCTGACCTTAAACACAAATTTGGACGAATTTAAGATTATAAGTTGATTCAAAACACTTTAAAACACAAACTAAACAGATTCTAAACACTTTAGAACAAGAAAGTAAAGGGGGGTTTTGTTTTGACGAAAATTGAAATAACAAAGCAAGTAATCAAACTAGGCAGATTGTAAAACGAATTTGTTTAAAAACAAGATGATGGATGGATTAGTTAGAGGTCCATTCTCCACACATGACACATTTATATATGAATCGATTCTCCAATTGCTTTTCACTAACTATGATGCTCAACACCCCAAGTTAACCGTGATGCACTAATTAACCGTCAAATTTTCCTTATGTTAATGAATTGGATGATGCATGCGACAATTCAAAGTATTCTCCAACGGTCCTCAACATGAATGCATAGAAGAGATACAGTGAGAGATCATTATGCTCTATGAAAATTATAAGTGTTGACGAGGCAATTGTAACTATGAATGCATGATACTCTTGCCAAGAATTCAATTAACTCGGTTGTGACTAACAACCTTCACTACTCATGTTTATAAACTTGTGACGATTAGGTGAAACTCGTTTATAACCTAGCATCAAGTTCATGCATGAAAACTAAGTATGCATCCTTAATCAACATACAAGAACAAGTTATGAATAAAACAGATAATTGAATTGCAATCACAACTTAACAAATCACACTTGGAAGAAATCAATTCATATTTCAAACATGTTCATGGCTTCAAACTTTCCCCTAACTAATTAGGGGTTTAGCCACTCATGATTACAGCAACCTTAGAAGATAATAGCAAAGTAAACATTGAAAACAAGAACGAAGTACACCTAAAACGCTCCAATCTGCAAGCATGAACCGTTCTAGGCTTCCTTCCTCTCCTAAGTGCTGCGGCACAAGGGTTTTTGTGAGTTTTTGGGAATATGGATGGTGTTGAATGGTAGGTTTAAGGTTGGAATGGATGTAGGGGACGGCAAGGGATGTTTTTTGGGTAGAAAATCTCAAGAATGGTGAAGTATGGAGGTGTTAGAGGGAGAGGATGAATTTCTGGCGTGAATGGTGAATGAATGGATCCTTTGTGGCTGCAACAAGGAGGTTTATTAATATGAATTCAGGAATTAAAACCCTAGACTCTTTAGGTAATCAGAAATTAAGTCAAAGGCTTTAGAAATAGGAAATCAAATCAGAAAATTAAAGGAAACAAGGTGAAACTTGCGGCAAGGGTTTGTAAGAAAAGGAATGCTTTTTATTTCTGAAATTAGGCAAGAATTTTGGTATATAAAAGGGTATAGAAGGGTATATGAGTTATGGCTGACCTTAGCATGAAAAAGGAAGGAGTTTAAATAGTTAAAATAGGAAACAAAGCCCTTCCTTGCACGGCAAGGAAGGGAAATACCAAGGGAACACACGGCATGGCTCAAAGTTGCAAGGGATGTTGTTGTTGTGACTTAGAATGGGTAGGAACCTTTGATCTTGCTGAAATATGGGGTCTTTAAGGATTAGGAAAGATTAAACCAAAATAGGAAACCTTGGCTTAACTTTCCTACTTCAAGTAGGAAACCTTCTTTGACTAGGATTCCTCATTTGATTAGGAATCCTCTTTTGATTAGGAATCCTCTTGTGATTAGGAATCCTAACTTCATTAGGTCTTCAATTTCGTCCATTCCTTTTGCTCCAAACATAAGCTAGCCATTCCAAGCCCAATTTTGCTCCAAAATGCTCCAAAATGCACCTTTTTGCTCCTTTAGCCCTTAGAACCTGAAAACATACGAAAATGACTTAAAAGACTTAAAGAACTAAGAAATAACAACGTAAATGCACAAGAACAAGCCAACTAAGTCGCCTAAATATGCTCCTATCAAATTCCCCCACACTTAGCTTTTGCTAGTCCTCGAGCAAAACAAAACAACAAAAGAACACGAAACTGGACAAAACGAACAAAACACAACCTAAACCTTCCAACATTTGCCTCAGGGATTTCCAATGCACATGACATGTTAAAAATCATCATTCCCACAGATTTTAGTCATCTTCACACTTAAGTACATTCTTAATCCTAGTCACCACATACTAGTTCACAATTAAGCATTTAAAACCATGTTTTGAATGTAGTAACATGCCTTAGAGAATTTGCTCAATTCCTTACAAGATATGCACTCAATTTTCACTCAGATTTTCTAACTACACACCCTAATCTAGTTATATGTGAGAAGATTGATGTACACATGAAACGAACACTCACATATATGTATCACAAAGAAAGCAATTTCTGGAGTTAATAAGCATGTTTAGATATGATCTCATGAATGGAATGCTACTACTTAGATGCGAGAACCAGTGACACCATATGCTCATACCAAGTTCAAACTCCACAAATTGAAACACACAACACTCAAGAATGAAGTCACGGGTTGTAATGGGGCTTGGGGTGTTTGGGTAACAAAGAAGTGATATGGAAAACAAAGGTTCCTAAAGAAATAGTGAGCAAAGCATTTAAATCAACTTAGAATTCACTTTTGAATGCAAACTCAACTTTTGAACACAAGGGAAGAATTTAGACATTTTAGGGCCAGATTTGGTGTTTTGGACCCTTTCTTCAACATTCAAAACTTAATCACTCATTCTTTCATCTTTTCAAGCTCTTTTTCCTTTCTTTCTTTCTTTTCTTTTCTGTTTTTCTTTTTCATACGTTTTTCACACTTTTTTCTTTTCTTTTGAATCCCAAAACATACATATAAACTTAAGAACAAACATTCCTTCCCCCACACTCATTTTCTTGCATAATGTAACTCAAAAGGAATTCATTTAAGTCATGCTCACTATCTTCTAAGAACAAGGGTGTGGACTGTCCTAAACTAGGCTAGGTGAGGATAATGTGGGTTAACAAAGAATAAAGGCTAAACAAGGCTCAACGGGGTTAACTTAAACATATAATGAAGTAGGATACACGGCAATTTGGCTTTTGTGGTGGTCACTACACAACTTCTTCTTGAATATGTGTTATGCAAATCAATAACATGCTTTGAATGAAATGGGCATGAGTTCTAGCATTTGGAACTATATGATGAAACGCCTTCTAAGTAGCAACCAAGCAAAGAATAATGAGACCATGCAACGACTTTAGAAAACAATAATGCACAGATTTTAACTCTCCAAATAACGTTTAGGCTCAAGTCTCACAAGGTTGTAGCGTTTGTTTGAGTTCCTTCCTTCAAGCATGTTACAAAAACGATTTTTTCCTTTTATGATTGCATGTGAAGTCATACATTATAACCATAACCAAGCATATACCAAGAGTAATTCAAACTTTTCTCCATGTTTATAACTCTTTTTAACAGTCATGCAATTACAAACCAAATCCTCATCATTGTGTTGGAAGGTACCCTAAGACACAAACACACAAAACTGACTCAAAACACTCTTTTTAGGCTTTTCAAAACATCTTTTTCAAATTTTTATGTGATTTTCGGAGTTATGAAACAAAACACACTAAAACACTCCAAAACAGCTTAAAAACACTTTAAAACAGCAAGGAACAACACTTGAAGTTATGGGTGATAAAATCCCACGAATTTGCATCAATTATGATTAATTACCCCCCCCCCCCACACTTAAATCAAACATTGTCCTCAATGTTTTAAACATAAATTCACACAAAACACAATTAAACACCCAAACATCAACTAAACAACATAATAGGGCAGATTAGAAATAATAACAAAGAGAAGGGTTTTTGAAACGCAAATCTGGAATTTGGGGGATTCCTTGAGCTTCCTTTGTTGAATGGATGGGTTGCCTCCCATATAGCGCTTGCTTTAACGTCGTGCAACCGGACGAAGAACCTCCATCACTCCAATTGGGAACCCATGGCATGCAAGGGAAGCTCTTCCACAACATGCCCTTCAACATTTGCATAATGTGGCTCAATGAATGGGAGGGGATAGTGATCCTCCCTAATGGTGGTGTTTTGGTTCCGAAAGTCCATGTAAATGCTCCTACCTTGAAATCGGTTGGGCACCTGCACCAAAGAAGGTAACACCCTATTAGTTGAAATGGGAATGGGAATTGGGGTTGGAGACTTACAAACATATTGTGATGGAGGCTTAAAAGTGGCAGCCCTAGCAACAATGTCACCATGGCTACTTTCGGCCAGATTGGATGGTTTTAGGGCAACCACTCCGATTCCCTCTTCAATGGTGGTTCTTGATGCATCCTCCTTGATAGGTGAGGATTGTTCCTGCCCTATATCCTTATGCACATCTATGGCAAAACAAGAATGACAATCATTAGAATTCTTAATAGAGTTATAGACATTGAATTTAATTAAATCACCACCAAACTCCATTGTTAATACTCCCTTGGCCACATCAATCTTTGTTTGGGCTGTTTTCATGAACGGTCTTCCAAGTAGGAGTGGCAAGGAAGGGGTATGGTCGGATTCATCCATTTCAAGCACGTAGAAATCCGCCGGAAAGACTAAATGATTGACCTGCACTAAAACATCTTCCAAAACTCCCTTTGGATAGGCATTAGATCTATCGGCCAATTGAATAACCACACCATCATTTTTTAACGCTCCTAGGTTCATAGATGCATAAATTGAGTATGGCATAACGTTTATTGATGCACCTAAATCTAACATGGCAGATTCAAAACGAGTATTACCAATGACACATGGAATTGTAAAACTACCCGGATCCTTGCATTTAGGGGGCAGTTTCCTTTGCAAGATGGCTGAGACGTTTTCATCCATTTTTACAACCTCCTTGGTCGAAATCTTCTTCTTATTAGTGCAAAGTTCCTTCAAAAACTTGGCGTACCTCGGGACTTGCTTGATTGCATCCAAAAGAGGGATATTGACTTGAACTTTCCGAAACGTTTCAAGAATGTCCTTTTCGGCTTCCTCTTTCTTTGTTTGCATGAACCTACTAGGAAAAGGCACATTTGAAGGAAAAACATTAGTAGGAACTGAACTTAACACGTTTTTACCTTTATTGGACAAATTGGGTGGTTTAGAGCCACTAGAAGCTTGCGGCAAAGGGAGTTCCACCCTTGCCGTGGGTTTGGTTGCTTCCCCCTCTTCAAAATGTAGTTTTTCATCCTCTTTATGACCTGTTTTTGATGAAGAACCCGCCCCAACTTCTTTTCCGCTTCTCAACACTATGGCTTTGGCAGATTCGAACCCACCTTTTGGATTCACTTGCGTTGAACTTGGTAACTTACCTTGTTCTCTACTAAATTGCCCCATGAATTCCGCCATTTGTCCCACTTGTCTTTTCAAATCCGTCACCTCTCGGGCTTGATTTTGTACCTCATTGGCGTAATTTTGCATGTCTTTGGCTTGTTTTTCTTGCCCCTGCGCCAATGTAGTTAGTAATTGAATAACTTGAGAATTATCAAAGGACGAACCTGAGTTGTTTTGGGACGATGGTGGTGGGTTTGCTTGGTATGGCCGTGGGAACCCAGGGGGGTTTTGTTGAAATCCCCTTTGTGGTGCAGATTGTTGGGACTCCCTCCACTTGAAATTGGGGTGATCTCTCCATCCGGGGTTGTAGGTGTTGGAGTATGGATCATGTTGGGGTTGGTTTTGGCCTTGGAAACCAATGGCATGGGCAGATTCCCATCCTCCATTCTCTATCAACTGAGGACATGTCTCGGATGGATGTCCTTGCATTGCACACACGCCACACACTTGGTTTTCTTGTGGTTTTGACCCCTTGACAACCTGAGACACAAGAGAAGTAAGATTAGCCAATTGTGATTGAATATCAGAAATTGCACTTACCTCATTCACACTTTGTTGCCGTGGCCCCTCTCTTTGTCCTACACCTTCATATTGTTGAGCATTGTGTGCTCGGTTGGCAATTAGAGCTTTGGCCTCCACTAGAGTCTTGTCCACTAATGCACCACCCGCCGAAGCATCTAGCATTTGACGTTCCATGGGAAGGAGTCCCTCGTAGAAATATTGAATGAGCAGCTCCTCCTTCATTTGGTGCTGTGGACATGAAGCAACAAGTGATTTAAAACGTTCATAATAAGATGGAAACGACTCACCTTGATTTTGTTGGATGCCACTAATTCGTTTCCTCAAGAGAATGATTTTGGCAGTGGGGAAGAATTTCTCTAAGAATGCACGTTTCATACTTTCCCACGAATTGACAGTTCCAGGGGATAATTCAAACAACCAATCTTTGGCCTTGTCCATAAGTGAGAATGGAAAGGCCTTCATCTTCAAAATACTCCCATCCACGTTGATGGGTGTCATACTTGAGCAAACTACTTCAAATTCCTTAAGATGTTTGTTAGGATCTTCCATGGACAACCCATGGAATTTAGGAATATGATGTAATAAACTAGACTTAAGTTCAAATTCTTCCGTCTTACCTTCAGCTGCCGTAGGGTATTGTATGCATAAAGGAACGACATTGCCCATACCTGAGGCAGAGAGCTCTTTGATGGTTCGATTATCCACGGCCATGGTTGGTACTTCCTCCACAAATTGTGCCGTAGGCTCTCTTTCTTCCACAAACTCTGCCGTGTCTCCTCTTTCCTCCACAAACTCGGACGTAGAGCTAGAAGACGGTGGATTAGGGTTTTGTTGATGCTTTTGCTTCCTCAACGTCCGCTCAAAATCGTCGTCAAAGTCCAAAATATTCTTATCAACAGGTTGGGAACTTCGAGTCATAAACTAGTACCTAGAAACAATGAAACAAACAAATCAGTAACTCAGATAGAAAACAAACGAAAAATAAACAAAAAGAAATAACGAGGGATTAGCAAAGTTGCTAATCCCCGGCAACGGCGCCAAAATTTGATGCGAAAATAGTTAAGCACACAAATTAACCCTCTTGTTGTCGAATTGTAGTAAGGATGCAAGTAGGGATCGTTCTAGACCGGGGATTAGGAGGGCTTGCTAAAACCTCTAAATTGACTCAAAAACATAAAAACAAAGTTAAAAACGTTTGCAAAGACTCAAAGGACTCAAAACAGGTTCAAAAGACTCAAAACTGCCTAAAAACACTAACTAGGCAGTTTCTGACCTTAAACACAAATTTGGACGAATTTAAGATTATAAGTTGATTCAAAACACTTTAAAACACAAACTAAACAGATTCTAAACACTTTAGAACAAGAAAGTAAAGGGGGGTTTTGTTTTGACGAAAATTGAAATAACAAAGCAAGTAATCAAACTAGGCAGATTGTAGAAAGAAATTCTTGAAAACAAGATGATAGATGGATTAGTTAGAGGTCCATTCTCCACACATGACACATTTATATATGAATCGATTCTCCAATTGCTTTTCACTAACTATGATGCTCAACACCCCAAGTTAACCGTGATGCACTAATTAACCGTCAAATTTTCCTTATGTTAATGAATTGGATGATGCATGCGACAATTCAAAGTATTCTCCAACGGTCCTCAACATGAATGCATAGAAGAGATACAGTGAGAGATCATTATGCTCTATAAAAATTATAAGTGTTGACGAGGCAATTGTAACTATGAATGCATGATACTCTTGCCAAGAATTCAATTAACTCGGTTGTGACTAACAACCTTCACTACTCATGTTTATAAACTTGTGACGATTAGGTGAAACTCGTTTATAACCTAGCATCAAGTTCATGCATGAAAACTAAGTATGCATCCTTAATCAACATACAAGAACAAGTTATGAATAAAACAGATAATTGAATTGCAATCACAACTTAACAAATCACACTTGGAAGAAATCAATTCATATTTCAAACATGTTCATGGCTTCAAACTTTCCCCTAACTAATTAGGGGTTTAGCCACTCATGATTACAGCAACCTTAGAAGATAATAACAAAGTAAACATTGAAAACAAGAACGAAGTACACCTAAAACGCTCCAATCTGCAAGCATGAACCGTTCTAGGCTTCCTTCCTCTCCTAAGTGCTGCGGCACAAGGGTTTTTGTGAGTTTTTTTGGGGATATGGATGGTGTTGAATGGTAGGTTTAAGGTTAGAATGGATGTAGGGGACGGCAAGGGATGTTTTTGGGCAGAAAATCTCAAGAATGGTGAAGTATGGAGGTGTTAGAGGGAGAGGATGAATTTCTGGCGTGAATGGTGAATGAATGGATCTTTTCTTGGCTGCAACAAGGAGGTTTATTAATATGAATTCAGGAATTAAAACCCTAGACTCTTTAGGTAATCAGAAATTAAGTCAAAGGCTTTAGAAATAGGAAATCAAATCAGAAAATTAAAGGAAACAAGGTGAAACTTGCGGCAAGGGTTTGTAAGAAAAGGAATGCTTTTTATTTCTGAAATTAGGCAAGAATTTTGGTATATAAAAGGGTATAGAAAGGGTATATGAGTTATGGCTGACCTTAGCATGAAAAAGGAAGGAGTTTAAATAGTTAAAATAGGAAACAAAGCCCTTCCTTGCACGGCAAGGAAGGGAAATACCAAGGGAACACACGGCATGGCTCAAAGTTGCAAGGGATGTTGTTGTTGTGACTTAGAATGGGTAGGAACCTTTGATCTTGCTGAAATATGGGGTCTTTAAGGATTAGGAAAGATTAAACCAAAATAGGAAACCTTGGCTTAACTTTCCTACTTCAAGTAGGAAACCTTCTTTGACTAGGATTCCTCATTTGATTAGGAATCCTCTTTTGATTAGGAATCCTCTTGTGATTAGGAATCCTAACTTCATTAGGTCTTCAATTTCGTCCATTCCTTTTGCTCCAAACATAAGCTAGCCATTCCAAGCCCAATTTTGCTCCAAAATGCTCCAAAATGCACCTTTTTGCTCCTTTAGCCCTTAGAACCTGAAAACATACGAAAATGACTTAAAAGACTTAAAGAACTAAGAAATAACAACGTAAATGCACAAGAACAAGCCAACTAAGTCGCCTAAATATGCTCCTATCAGAAAACTTGACGGTTAATTTAAGCGGACCTAATTAACCCGGGGCGTTGAGAATTCATGGTTTATTGAAATGCAATTGGAAATCTTTTTATTATGCAAGTGTAACATGTGTGGAGATGAACCCCTTAGCTAGTCAGCCCATCCATTCAAATCCATCACATTCATATTTACATTCTGTTTTTAATTAGAATCTGTGCAATTAGTTTAATTTCGTCCAAAACTCAATCCCCCCTTACTTTAATGTCCAAATTAGTTAGAAATCAATTTAGTTTGTGTTTTTAAGAGTCTTGAGTCAAGTTACAACTTAATTTCGTCCAAATTTGGGTTTAAGGTAAAAAACTGCCTAGTTAGTGTTTTTAGGCAGTTTTGAGTCTTTTGAACTTGTTTTGAGTCCTTTGAGTCTTTGTATTGTTCAAATTAGTGAGAAAGTGTTTTGGTTTGTGTTTATAAGTGTTTTGATTCAATTTGTTACCCAAATTCGTCCAAAGTACTCAAAGTGCTCAAAACTGCCCAGAAAGTGTTTTAAAGGCAGTTTTGAGTGTTTTGGTGCTGTTTTGAGTCTTTTGGTTTGTTTTAGTGTTTTAAAGTTTAGTTTTGCATTCTTTGAGTCTAGTAGAGTGTTTTGTATTGTGTTTTTACGTTTTTGAGTGAAATCCAAGTGATTAACAATCCCTCCTAATCCCCGGTCCAGAACGATCCCTACTTACATACTTACTACAATTTGACAAAAAGAGGGTTTAATTTGTGTGCGTATAATTCTCGCATCAAATTTTGGCGCCGTTGCCGGGGATTAGCAACTTTGCTAATCTCTTGGATTGTTTTATTTTCGTTTGTGTGTATATATTTTTGTTGATTTTAGAAGCAAGACATGGCACTTGATAGTGCTTCTCTTTTGTCACAGCTTATGGAAGAGTACCAAACGCAAAGAGTTGGTACATTTGATCATAATCAATCAAGGAACGACGTGTTTTCCAATACTTACAATTCGGATTGGAGTGATCATTCAAACTCTATGTGGTGGGAACCTCAACATATTCAACAAGAAGGATATTGGCAGCCATATGAGGAGTTCTATACAGCACCTATGCAGCCACCACAACCTGCCCAAACAAATTCAAGTTCGTCAATAGATTATAATCAAAAGCTTAATGAATTACTTTGGTTGGTGCAGGGCTCACAAAATCAAGACAATGAGGCTCAACAAGGAGGTTATTGGCAGCCATATGAGGAGTTCTATACAACACCTATGCAGCCACCACAACCTGCCCAAACAAATTCAAGTGAGTCTTTGTATAATGATACGGTTAGTACGTTACTCACCAATTTGTCTCAGGGGCAAGAAGATCAAAACAAAGCAAGGCAAAATCAAGACAAAAGGTTGGACAACTTGGAGGAGCAAATTGGGCAGATTATGGAGTTCATGAAACAAATTCAAGAGCAAAGTGAACTCTCCAACTCAACTATTGAAAACTCGAAGGAAGATTTTGAAATCCATAATGCTATCACTTTGGGAAGTGCTATGGAGGTTGGAGCTGACCTAAAAATGTCCAAACATAGCCTAGAAGTGGATGAGGAGCTGCTAATTGAGGAAGAGGAAACACCTTTGCCGCAGGCACCTATTGCTCCTACGCCATCCAATTCTGGTATGGTTGTTCCAAAGTTAATTATTTCTAACCCCGTTCCACTGAATGTCCCTATTCCTTGCAGGCTCATGCAATCCAAGGAAGAAGAGGGTGAGAAAGGCATCTTCGAATCCTTTCCAAAGAATCAAGAGCAAGATGTGACTGGGGAATGTCTAGAATTCATCAAAGAGGATATACTTGAGACAACAATTCGCAAGGAAATTGGATTTCATGACACAGGACACGTCATAACGCTCAAAACACCAAATCTAGCTGAAATTTCTAGTCTTACAACTTTCGAAGGGGTGTTTATTCTTGAGTTTATGTCGGAGCACACAGGTAAGCCACCTCCCCGAATTTCAATTTTGATTTCTACTAATATGTTGTTAATGATTCAGGCACCTACTTTAGAATTTAAACCATTACCGGATCATTTCAAGTATCACCTTCCATTCAAAGATCAAGTCCATGCCGTTTGATTTAAAAAAAAAATAAAAAAATAAAAAATAAAATAAAATAAATAAAAAAAATAAAAAAATGTAGCCTTCACAAAGGTTGTGTACGTGAAGACCCACTACGTGGCGAAACTCTCGGAGCGGAAGGCATCGAAGCGGAAGTCATCGGAGCGGAAGGCATCGGAGCAGGAGGCATCGGAGTGGGAGGCATCGGAGCTAGAGCATTCCAGGCCTCAATACTGGGTGGAACGCTGGATGACCCAGGAAAAAGGTGCCTCTGGAAGAAAGACGCAAGCCTTTGACGGTCACTTTGCATTCGACCTTGAGATTCTTGCAGCTCATCAAGCTTCCTCTTCATGCCCGACGAATAGTTATTTGCAAGCACGTGCAAACTTCTATTCTCGTACTTAAGCTGTTTGATCTCCTGCTTAAGATTTTCCACCTCTGCCATTAGAATCTGTGCAATTAGTATAATTTCGTCCAAAACTCAATCCCCCCTTACTTTAATGTCCAAATTAGTTAGAAATCAATTTAGTTTGTGTTTTTAAGAGTCTTGAGTCAAGTTACAACTTAATTTCGTCCAAATTTGGGTTTAAGGTCAGAAACTGCCTAGTTAGTGTTTTTAGGCAGTTTTGAGTCTTTTGAACTTGTTTTGAGTCCTTTGAGTCTTTGTATTGTTCAAATTAGTTAGAAAGTGTTTTGGTTTGTGTTTATAAGTGTTTTGATTCAATTTGTTCCCCAAATTCGTCCAAAGTACTCAAAGTGCTCAAAACTGCCCAGAAAGTGTTTTTAAGGCAGTTTTGAGTGTTTTGGTGCTACTTTGAGTCTTTTGGTTTGTTTTAGTGTTTTAAAGTTTAGTTTTGCATTCTTTGAGTCTAGTAGAGTGTTTTGTATTGTGTTTTTACGTTTTTGAGTGAAATCCAAGTGATTAACAATCCCTCCTAATCCCCGGTCCAGAACGATCCCTACTTACATACTTACTACAATTTGACAAAAAGAGGGTTTAATTTGTGTGCGTATAATTCTCGCATCATTAGTACAGGTGGCTTTGGTTTCCACCCATTTGGAAACATAATCGACAGCTAGCAAGATATAAGTGAAACCAAAAGATGGAGGGAAGGGGCCCATGAAATCAATACCCCAAACATCAAAAATTTCCACAAAGGAGAGAGATTGTTGCGGCATTTGGTCCTTAGGCCCTATGTTACCTGTTCTTTGACACTTATCGCATGTTAAACAAAACATTTTAGCATCTTTAAAGAGATTAGGCCAATAAAATCCAGATTGTAACACCTTTAGGGCTGTCCTTTGGGTGCCAAAATGTCCCCCACATGCATAAGTATGGCAGAATGTAAGAATGGAATTAAATTCAGATTCGGGCACACATCTACGTACAATCTGATCTGGGCAGAATTTCCATAAATACGGATCATCCCAAACATAAAAACGTGCATCATGAACAAGTTTATCACGTTGGAACTTGTTTAGGGTACTAGGAACTTGCTTAGACACCAAGAAATTGACCAAATTGGCATACCAAGGGGTTCTTACCTCAATGGACAGAAGTTGCTCATCCGGAAACGTTTCTAAAATGGGGGTGGACTCTTCCTCACGCACCATTCTACTTAGGTGGTCAGCCACCACGTTTCCACACCCTTTCTTGTCTCGGATTTCAAGATCGAACTCTTGAAGTAGGAGCATCCAACGAATGAGTCTTGGCTTAGCCTCCTTTTTGGTGAGAAGATACTTCAAGGCTGCATGGTCAGTGAAAACAATTACTTTAGTACCAAGAAGATATGATCTAAACTTATCTAATGCAAATACAATAGCCAAGAGTTCTTTTTCGGTTGTGGAATAATTAAGTTGAGCATCATTCAACGTCCGTGAGGCGTAGTAGATGACATGCGGCCTCTTGTCCTTTCTTTGTCCTACAACTGCTCCTAAAGCATAGTCGGACGCATCACACATGAGCTCGAAAGGTAGGCTCCAATCCGGTGGAACAATGATGGGTGCCGTGGTCAACAACTCCTTAAGTAGGTTGAATGATGCCGTGCACTCCTTGGTGAATTCAAACGTTACTTCTTTTTGTAAGAGACGGCAAAGAGGTTGTGCAACCTTCGAGAAATCCTTGATAAACCTACGATAGAATCCTGCATGGCCAAGAAAAGAACGGACCTCTCTAACCGAAGTAGGAGAGGGTAAGTGACGTACAAGATCTATTTTAGACTTATCAACTTCAATTCCTTTTTCAGAGATGATATGACCCAAAACTATACCTTGTTTAACCATAAAATGACATTTTTCCCAATTCAAAACAAGGTTAGTTTCCATGCATCTTTTCAAGATTAAAGTGAGATTATGCAAACAAGCATCAAATGAGTCTCCAAACACACTAAAATCGTCCATAAATACTTCAATTATCTTTTCAACATAATCAGAGAAGATACTTACCATGCATTGTTGGAAAGTGGCCGGTGCATTGCATAAACCAAATGGCATACGACGATATGCAAAAGTACCAAATGGACAAGTAAAGGTGGTCTTTTCTTGATCATCCGGCGCTATGACAATTTGATTATAACCCGAATAACCATCAAGAAAGCAATAAAAAGAATGACCGGCTAACCTTTCAAGCATTTGATCAATGAATGGCAAAGGGAAGTGATCTTTCCTTGTTGCGGCATTGAGCTTCCTATAGTCAATGCACACCCTCCAACCGGTTTGAATGCGTGTAGGCACAAGTTCATCTTCTTCATTTTTCACCACCGTGACTCCGGACTT
The DNA here is from genome assembly GCF_019419815.1 of Pyrus x bretschneideri. NCBI lineage: Eukaryota > Viridiplantae > Streptophyta > Magnoliopsida > Rosales > Rosaceae > Pyrus > Pyrus x bretschneideri. The sequence continues at coordinate 248,010 of NW_025999821.1, read as the reverse complement.
CTTGGGAACCACTTGGACTGGTGAAACCCAACAACTATCCGAGATGGGATAGATGACGCCACAATCAAGCAATTTGATGATTTCCTTCTTCACTACTTCCGTCATTAGTGGGTTGAGTCGACGTTGGGCTTCCCTTGATGGTTTGGCGCCTTCTGCCATGAGAATTCAATGCATGCATGTGGTAGGACTTATACCCTTGATGTCGGCCAAAGTCCACCCTATGGCCGTCTTGTGCTCTTTGAGAACCCTCACCAACTTCTCCTCCTCTTGTGCCCTGAGTGATGAAGCAATAATGACGGGCAATGTGTCTTGCTCGCCCAAAAACACATACTTCAAGTGGTTTGCTACGGTCTCAATTACATCTTCATCAAAGGCCACGACATGGGTGTTCAATTGTGTGCCGTGGGTTGCTATGGTGGCAGCCATGTGATCCTTCAGTTCTATGCTATTTGTAATGACCGTTTCAAGTGCATCGCCATGCAATTGATCAAGGTGTGCCTGCGCCAAAGAATCAAGAATATCAATAGAGAAACATGAGTGATCATCATTAGGAAATCTCATAGTTTCAGAAATATTAAAATCAATCACTTCCCCATCAAATTCCATTGTTAAAGTGCCTTTAAACACGTCTATCTTAGTTCGTGCCGTCTTCATGAATGGCCTCCCAAGAAGAATTGGCAAGGATGGAGCATGGGTGGTTTCCTCCATTTCAAGGACATAGAAATCCGCCGGGAAGATCAAATTATTCACCTGCACTAAGACATCTTCCAATACGCCCTTTGGATAGGCATTAGATCTATCGGCCAACTGAATAATCACACCATCATTTTTCAATTCACCAAGGTTCATTGAAGCATAAATAGAGTATGGCATGACCTTAATTGAAGCTCCTAAGTCTAACATAGCATGTTCGAACTTAGTTTGACCAATAATACAAGGGATTGTAAAGCTACCTGGATCTTTGCACTTTGGTGGTAACTTTCTTTGTAAAACAGCGGAAACATTCTCACTTACCCTTACTACCTCTTTATGTGACGCCCTCTTCCTTGTAGTGCACAATTCCTTCAAGAACTTAGCGTATTTGGGCACTTGCTTTATGGCATCTAGGAGCGGGATATTGACTTGCACTTTCCTAAACGTTTCAAGAATGTCCTTCTCATGCTCCTCCTTCTTTGTTTGCAAAAATCTATGAGGAAAAGGAACATTGGGTGGAACGGGGTTAGAATTAATCAAATTTGAACCCAACTTACCTTTGGTGGCCGAATGGAATGGCATGGATGAGTTTTGGTCCTTTTGGGCTTGCGGCAATGGAAGTTGTGTCCTTGCCGTGGGCTTCCCTTCAGCCTCCTCTTCATGTTGCAATGTTTCTTCTTCGTTAGGACTTGTTTTGGATGGTGTGGATGTAGTGCCAACTTCTTTTCCACTCCTCAAAGTAATTGCTTTGGCAGATTCGAACCCTCCCTTTGGATTGACAATGGTTGAACTTGGGAGCTTGCCTTGGTCTCGGAATTGTCCCACAAACTCTGCAATCTGCCCTATTTGCTTCTCTAAGTGGTCCACCCTTTTGTCTTGGTTTTGCAATACCCTTTCTTAGTTTTGCAATACTTTGTTTTGATTTTCTTGCCCCTGAGACAAACTAGTAAGCAACTTAAGAATAGTAGCATTATCTAAAGACGTACCTTGATGGTTTTGGGCAGATTGGGGTTGGGTTTGGTCTTGGTCGTGGGTTTTGGTGTAAAACCCCGGGGGTTGCTGCCTAAAGCCTCCTTGTTGGTAAGGTTGTTGAGGCTCCCTCCACTTGAAGTTTGGATGGTCTCTCCAACCCGGATTGTATGTATTGGAATATGGATCATTCCTTGGTTGATTTTGGCTTGGAAATCCAATGGCATTTACACTCTCCCACCCACCATTCTCAATTAATTGAGGGCACTTTTCCGAAGGATGACCTTGAATAGAACATACGCCACATACAATCGGACTTTGGATCTTCATTCCTTCGGCCATCTGAGACACAAGAGAAGTAAGATTAGCTAATTGAGTTTGAAGGTCGGATTGAGAACTTACCTCATTCACTTGTTGCCGTGGGGGGTCCCTTTGCCCAATTCCTTCGTATTGTTGTGCATTGAGAGCTCGGTTTGCAATGAGGTTCTTGGCTGCCATAGGAGTTTTATCCACCAACGCTTCTCCCGCCGAAGCATCAAGCATTTGCCTTTCAATGGGTGATAAGTCACATTTTGCATGCATTTATATCTTCCATATTTGGCGTCTTTGTGTTGTTTTTGGATTAAACTAGTTGCATTTTACATTATTTGGTGTTAGTGTGCAGCCAAGTGTGAATTTGGATCAATGGGCAGGCAAATGAAGTAAAAACATTCCTTTTGGTAGCTGAGCATTATTCCAAATGTGGAGAGGATTCTAGGGAGTTAAATTGAAGTCCAAATGAAGAATCTAGGAAACATTTGGCTGCTGGAATTTCAGGAAAAGATGTGGAAGTGTTAAGTGGTGCAATTCGGCCATATTGGGTGATTCTAAACAAGGCAAAAACATTGAAGTCAGATTAGGTGGTTCCAACACCAAAACATGCATTCACATGCATGTTTACAACCTTGCCGTGCAGTCCCATGTGGTTCCAGCTCACTTATGCATTTCTAGCACTAAAATAGCTCCCTTTTGCACCAAGAACATGCACTTCCATTACTTAATTCTCTCAGCCATATTTACACCAACAAACACAACCATGCCGTGCATTTTCATGTCCTTTCCAGATTTGAACAACCAATTCCAGGTTGTCCAATTCATCTTTGCAGATGTCCACTCCCTTGTTGCAGACATTGCACATGCATCTTTGATTAAATAGACCACATACATGCATATTATCCTTGTGCCGTGCATTCACCATCCCAGAAATCCATCCATTCCATGCAGTTCCAGCTCACATTATGCCATTCCAGCTCCCTCTTGTCCATGCCGTGCACTTTCATACCCTCTCCAGATTTGTACACCCAATTCCAGGTTGTCCATTTCAGCTTTGCAGCCAATACACATGCATGTTCAATTAAAATAGCCATATGCATGCATATTTCCCTAGTGCCGTGCGTCCACCACCTCAGAAACCCACTCATTCCAGCTCACTTATGCACTTCCATCTCACATGTGCATTCCAGCTCCATTCTTAATGATGGCAGTGACATTTCCCTTCTATAAAAACCGTGCAATTAACTAATCTCTCTCTAGGGATTCGATGTAGCCTTGCAAGATTGCCATGTAGTTAATTCAGAATTCTCAGTTAATCTATCTATTTCTTGTTTCATTCTCGGGTTTAATTGTGACTTAGTGAGTTGATTTTAATGCTTGATCGTCATTTGAGTTAACCATAGGTTGTTTAGCCAAGATTAAAGCACACATCATGCATAATCTTGGTGGATATGTGAATGAATGAAGGGAATGTTTTGCAAACATCCTGCCGAGTGTTCCCTTGGGTTTTATGAAAGTTTCTTGTGCACTACATATTCTTGATTAGGAACCAAAGTTGCACATCACAATTAGGTTCATGATTAGAGACATTTGATCAAATCCACACATCATATGGTTGATCATATCCAAGTGAAACAAACTCAAGAAATAGGTAGATGACTGAGTATAAACTGATTTAACAAACATGGACTTGGTTTAGCAATGGTGAAATCGAATCCCTAGCTTCATTTCCATTGGTACTATCCCATTGTATTAGTTGTTGATTCATTTATTTGTGTTCACTTCAATTTCTTATGCTTTTAAGTTACAACCACAAAATCTGCTTACATTGATTAGTTTTATTTCTCGAATAAGAGTTCTTGCAAAACAAGTGATTATATAGGATCAATTAGTCCCTGTGGATTCGACACCCTTACTTGTGCCATTATACTAAACATATTATAGCATTAGGAAGGATTATAACAACAATGGGAAGAAGACCTTCATAGAAGTATTGAATTAGAAGCTCCTCCTTCATTTGATGTTGAGGACATGATGCAACAAGGGTTTTAAAACGCTCATAGTATGTTGGAAAAGACTTCCCTTGACTTTGTTGAATTCCGCTAATCTTCTCTCTCAAGAGAATGACTCTTGAAGTAGGAAAGAACTTTTCAAGAAACACCCTCTTCATGCTCTCCCAAGAGGTGACCGTTCCGGGTGCTAGCTCGTATAACCAATCTTTGGCCTTCTCCAAAAGTGAGAACGGGAAAGCCTTCATCTTCAAAATGCTACCATCAACGTTAACTGGAGTCATGCTTGAACACACTACCTCGAACTCCTTCAAATGCTTGTTGGGATCCTCCATGGATAGTCCATGGAATTTTGGAATGTGGTGCAACAAGCTTGACTTCAATTCAAATTCGTCGGTCTTGTCTTGAGCCGCCCTTGGGTATTGAATGCACAAGGGTGCAGCATTGGCCAATCCCGAAGCGGAAAGCTCCTTGATTGTTCGGTTGTCTGCTGCCATGTCTTCTTCACCCACTCTTGTTGTGGGTTCCTCTTCTTCAAATTCAGAAATGGACTCGGAACTTTCACTTGATTCGCTAGGTTCTGGGTTCTTTCTCTTTCGTCTCAACTCACGCTCAAAATCGTCGTCAAAGTCTAAAATATGTTCGTGAACCGGATTAGAACTCCGAGTCATAAACAAGTACCTAGAACAAGAAACAAAATAACATAAGAATCTGATCTAATAAGAAAACGAAAATAACAATCCAAAGGATTAGCAAAGTTGCTAATCCCCGGCAACGGCGCCAAAATTTGATGCGAGAATTATACGCACACAAATTAAACCCTCTTTTTATCAATTGTAGTAAGTATGTAAGTAGGGATCGTTCTTAACCGGGGATTAGGAGGGATTGCAAATCACTTGGAAACTGACTCAAAAACGTAAAATAAAGTTTAAAACACTAAACTAGACTCAAAGAATGCGAGACTAAACGCTTAAAACACTAAAACAAACCAAAAGACTCAAACATCACCCAAAACACTCAAAACTGCCTTAAAAACACTTTCTGGGTAGTTTTGAGCACCTTGGTGAATTTGGACGAATTTGTGCTACAAATTGAATCAAAACACTTATAAACACAAACTAAGACACTTTCTAACTAATTTGGACAATACAAAGACTCAAAGGACTCAAAACAAGTTCAAAAGACTCAAAACTGCCTAAAAACACTAACTAGGCAGTTTCTGACCTTAAACCCAATTTTGGACGAATTTAAGATTATGGCTTGATTCAAAACATTTTAAAACATAAACTAAACAGATTCTAAGCACTAAAGAACAAGAAAGTAAAGGGGGGGTTTTGATTTGACAAAAATTGAAATAACAAAACAAGTTAATAAACTAGGCAGAATTGTAAAACGAATTCCTTGAAAACAAGATAATGGATGGATTAGTTAGAGGTCCATTCTCCACACAAGACACATTTGTATATGAATCGATTCTCCAATTGCTTTTCATTGACTATGATGCTCAACACCCCAAGTTAACCGTGATGCACTAATTAACTCTCAAATTTTCCTTATGTTATTGAATTGGATGATGCATGCGACAATTCAAATCATTCTCCAATGGTTCTCAACATGAATGCATAGAAGAGATACAATGAGAGATCATTATGCTCTATGAAAATTATAAGTGTTGACGAGGCAATTGTAACTATGAATGCATGATACTCTTGCCAAGAATTCATTTAACGCGGTTGTGACTAGCAACCTTCACTACTCATGTTTATAAACTTGTGGCGATTAGGTGAAACTCGTTTATAAACTAGCATCGAGTTTATGCATGAAGACTAAGTATGCATCCCTAATCAACATACAAAAACAAGTTTTTAATAAACAGATAATTGAATTGCAATCACAACTTAACAAATCACAATTGGAAGAAATCAATTCATATTTCAAACATGTTCATGGCTTCAAACTTTCCCCTAACTAATTAGGGGTTTAGCCACTCATGATTACAACAAACTTAGAGAGTAATAACAAAGTAAACATTGAAAACAAGAATCGAAGTACACCTAAAAATTCCAACAACTAAATCTTGAATTGTATGAACGTTTAAGCCTCTTCTCCTCTAGTTGCTGCGGCACAAGGGGTTTTGGTGAGTTTTGGGGGTTATGGATGATGTAGAATGATGTGTTTAGGGTAGGGATGGATGTAGGGGAAGGCAAGGAGTGTTTTTGGGCAGAAAATATGAAGAATGGTGAAGTATGGCTGTGTTAGAGAGAGGGAATGAATTTCTGGCGTGAATGAATGTGTATGAGAGGTGGTGATCTGATCTAGGGGTTAATATGAGTATATATAGGCACTTAGAACCCTAGGGAAATCAGATATGGACTTGAATTAATTAATGGGAGAGCATGGGAGTGCATGTGGCTGATTTGTGGTGCAATGATGAAAGGGCAAAGTGCATGTGGCTGATTTGTGGTGCAATGATGAAAGGCAAAGTGCATGTGGCTGATTTGTGGTGCAATGATGAAAGGATGGAAGTGCATGTGGCTGCAATGGATTAAAGGATGGGAGTGCATGTGGCTGAAATGGATTAAAGGATGGAAGTGCATGTGGCTGCAATGTAGCCTTCTAGAAATCAGGTTTTTAGGCCCCCTTGCAACTCCCTAACTGAATTCAAGCCTTTCAAATTCGTCCATCCTCATGCCTCCATGCTTGCACTATCCAGTCTTGGCCCAAAAATGCTCTAGAATGCTCCAAATTGCTTCTTTTTGCATACTTTGACACTAAAACCTGAAATTGTATGAAAATAACTTTAAACACTATAATTAACATAGTTTAGCTAATTAAATGCAAGAAAACAAGCTAACTAAGTCGTATAAATATGCTCCTATCATTATAATGTATGACTTCACATGCAATCATAATAGAAAAATTCGTTTTTGTAACATGCTTGAAGGAAGGAACTCAAACAAACGCTACAACCCTGTGAGACTCGAGCCATTACCTTCTTTGGAGAGTTATAATCTGTGATTCTTTGTTTTCTAAAGTTGTTGCATGATCTCATTATTCCTTGTTTGGTTGCTACTTAGAATGCAATTGTATCATGATAGAACTAAATGCTGGAACTTATATCCGTTTCATTCAAAGCATGACATTGAATTGCATAACATATATCAAGATGAAGTTGTGTAGTTGCCACCATAGCCAAATAGCCTTACTTCCCATATTTCGTATATGTTGTAAGTTTTAACCCCGTTGAGCCTTGTTAAGCCTTTATTCCTTGTTAACCCACATTATCCTCACCTAGCCTAGTTTAGGACAGTCCACACCCTTGTTCTTAAAAGATAGTGAGCATGACTTAAATGAATTCCTTTTGAGTTACATTATGCAAGAAAATGAGTGTGGGGGAAGGAATGTTTGTTCTTAAGTATGTTTTGAGATTCAAAAGAAAAGAAAAACAGAAAAGAAAAGAAAGAAAGAAAGAAAAAAGAGCTTGAAAAAAATAAAAATAAATAAAAGAATGAATGTTGAAGAAGGGTCCAAAACACCAATTCTGGCCCTAAATTGTCTAAATTCTCCCTTTTTGTTCAAAAGTTGAGTTTTCATTCAAAAGTGAATTCTAAGTTGATTCAAGTGCTTTGCTCACTAATTCTTTAAGAACCTTTGTTTTCCATATCCCTTCTTTGTTATCCACACGCCCCAAGCCCCATTACAACCCGTGACTTCAATCTTGAGTGTTATGTGTTTCAATTTGTGGAGTTTGAACTTGGTATGAGCATATGGTGTCACTAGTTTTCGCGTCTAAGTAGTAGCATTCCATTCATGAGATCATATCTAAACATGCTTATTAACTCCAGAAATTGCTTTCTTTGTGATACATATATGTGAGTGTTCGTTTTCATGTTTACATCAATCTTCTCACATATGACTAGATTAGGGTGTGTAGTTAGAAAATCTGAGTGAAAATTGAATGCATATCTTGTAAGGAATTGAGCAAATTCTCTAAGGCATGTTACTACATTCAAAACATGGTTTTAAATGCTTAATTGTGAACTAATATGTGGTGACTATGATTAACAATGTATTTAAGTGTGAAGATGACAAAAATATGTGGGAATGATGATTTTTAACATGTCATGTGCATTGGAAATCCCTGAGGCAAATGTTGGAAGGTGTACGTTGTGTTTTGTTCGTTTTGTTTTGTTTTTGGTTTCTTTTGTTTTGTTTTGCTCGAGGACTAGCAAAAGCTAAGTGTGGGGGAATTTGATAGGAGCATATTTATACGACTTAGTTAGCTTGTTTTCTTGCATTTAATTAGCTAAACTATGTTAATTATAGTGTTTAAAGTTATTTTCGTGCAATTTCAGGTTTTAGTGTCAAAGTATGCAAAAAGAAGCAATTTGGAGCATTCTAGAGCATTTTTGGGCCAAGATTGGATAGTGCAAGCATGGAGGCATGAGGATGGACGAATTTGAAAGGTGATGCGAGAATTATACGCACACAAATTAAACCCTCTTTTTATCAATTGTAGTAAGTACGTAAGTAGGGATCGTTCTGGACCGGGGATTAGGAGGGATTGTTAATCACTTGGATTTGACTCAAAAACGTAAAAACACAATATAAAACACTATACTAGACTCAAAGAATGCAAAACTAAACTTTAAAACACCAAAACAAACCAAAAGACTCAAAACAGCACCAAAACACTCAAAACTGCCTTAAAAACACTTTCTGGGCAGTTTTGAGCACTTTGAGTACTTTGGACGAATTTGGGTAATAACTTGAATCAAAACACTTAAAAACACAAACTAAGACACTTTCTAACTTATTTGGACAATACAAAGACTCAAAGGACTCAAAACAGGTTCAAAAGACTCAAAGGACTCAAAACAAGTTCAAAAGACTCAAAACTGCCTAAAAACACTAACTAGGCAGTTTCTGACCTTAAACCCAAATTTGGACGAAATTAAGTTGTAACTTGACTCAAGACTCTTAAAAACACAAACTAAATTGATTTCTAACTAATTTGACAATAAAGTAAAGGGGGATTTAGGGTTTGACGAACTTAAACTAAATGAACAAATTGCAATTAAAACAGAATGTAAATATGAAATTGATGAAATCGAATGAATGGATGCTAGCCAAGGGGTTCATCTCCACATATGTTACACTTGCATAATAAAAAGATTTCCAATTGCATTTCAATAAACCATGATGCTCAACACCCCAAGTTAACCGTGATGCACTAATTAACCTTCAAATCTTCCTAACGTTATTGAATTGGATGATTGCATACGACAACCCAAAACATTCCCCACAAGTCCCCTACATGATTGCATAATAGAGATACAAGCAAGAATCATTACGCTCTATGAAAATTATAAGTGTTGACGAGACATTCGTTACTATGATTGCATGAAACTTATGCCAAGAATTCGTTTAACGCGATTGTTTATAAGCAACCTCCACTACTTGTGAATATAAGTTCGTAACTATTAGGTGAAACTCACTTATATTCTAGCGTCATATTCATGCATGAAAATTAAGCGTGTACTCTCAATAAACATACATAAATAAGTTATCAATCAAACAGTTAAACAAATTGAATCCACAACTTATGAAACGCAATTAGAAGTAATCAAATCAAAATGCAAGCATAAACATATATTTCGAATCCCCCCCTAACCAGGGGGGGTTAGTTCCTCATGATACAAAACAAAGAGAATCAAAGAAACGCCTAAACATTCCAACAACTCAAACTTGAATTGTATGAACGTTTAGGCCCTCTTCTCTTCCATTCCTCATTCGTACAAAACAAAGGGTATTGAAATTAAACATTGAAATCAAAGAAACACCTAAACATTCCAACAACTCAAACTTGAATTGTATGAACGTTTAGGCCCTCTTATCTTCCTCTTCGTTGTAGCACAAGGTCTAAGGATAGTTTGATGGTGTGAATGGTTTGGGGAGTGGTGGAAATGGAAGGATGGTGTTTGGATTGTAAGGGAGACACGGCACAAGGGGATTTTCTGAAATGGAAGAGTGAATTGTGTATATATGGGAATGAATTGAATGCAATGCAATGCATGGTTTTATAGGGAGAGAAGGGATGGGAGAACATGTGAATGGCAGCTAGGAATGATTAAAGAAGGGAATGCATGTGTAATGACAACTAGATTGGTTGGTGGAAATCTGAAAATGGATGGGAGAGGGAACATGACAGCTAGGTAAAGTGAATGTGGCTGCATGTTTGAATGATTAAATGATGCATGTGGGTTGGAAATGCATGTGCAATGATTCTTTGGTGCTGAAAATGCATGTGTAAGCATGTGTTGGCTGAATTAAAGAATGTGAGGGAATGATGAAAGGGGAAACATGACAGCTAGGTTGAATTATGAAGAGTGAATGCATGTGGCTGATTTATGTGAATGATTATGGGTGATTATGATAAGTGATAAGTGGTGATGATAAGTGTATGATATGTGATTATGATAATTGAGAAGTGGTGATGATAAGTAATGATTTATGATAAGTGATAAGTGTTGATGATAAGTAATGATATGTGATTATGATAAGTGATAAGTGGTGATGATAAGTAATGATATGTGGGAGTGTGGCTGAAATGAAGGAGTGGAATGTTGGAATGTTATGCACGGCTAAGGATATAGGAAAGGTTTAAATGTCCTAAAACTAAAGGGAACAAGGTTCCAACACTTTGGTCTTCAATTAGGTCTTCAATTTCGTCCAACACTTTGGCTCCAAGCATAGGCTATCCATCCTTAGCCCAAAAGTGCTCCAAAAGTCTCCAAAATGCATCTTTTTGCTCCTTTAGCCCTTTGGACCTACGAACACACGAAAATAGCTTAAAGTACTAAAATAACTAAAGAAACATAACGTAAATGCACGAGAACAAGCCATTTAAGTCGCATGAATATGCTCCTATCAAAAGGCTTGAATTCAGTTAGGGAGTTGCAAGGGGGCCTAAAAACCTGATTTCTAGAAGGCGACATTAGAGCCACATGCACTTCCATCCTTTTAGCCATTCCACATGCAATTCCAACCTAATCCACTGCATTCATCATCATAACCTAGCTGTCATTCCACTTCATTGCACATGCATCTTCAAATAAATCAGCCATTCCACATGCTATTTCAGCCACATGCGTTCCCCTTTTGCATTTCCAGCTTTCCAACAAGTTCCTAGCTGTCATATTCCCTCTTTTTCACCAATAAATAAACATCCATTGCAGCCACAAGGGGGGGAGTCATTCATTCAGAAATTCATTCATTCAAACGTACATCAACACAAGCCTTGGCCGTTCCTTATTCCACCATTCCATCCATTGCAGAAATTCAACCATCATACCATCCTTCCATTTCCACCACTCCCCAAACCATTCACACCATCAAACTATCCTTAGACCTTGTGCCACAATAAAGAGGAAGAGAAGAGGGCCTAAACGTTCATACAATTCAAGTTTGAGTTGTTGGAATGTTTAGGTGTTTCTTTGATTTCAATGTTTAATTTCAATTCTCTTTGTTTTGTACGTATGAGGAACTAAACCCCCCCTTGGCTAGGGGGGGATTCGAAATATATGTTTATGCTTGCAAGATGATTTGATTACTTCTAATTACGTTTCATAAGTTGTGAATTCAATTTGTTTAACTGTTTGATTGATAACTTATTTATGTATGTTTATTGAGAGTGCAAGCTTAATTTTCATGCATGACTATGACGCTGGAATATAAGTGAGTTTCACCTAATAGTTATGAACTTATATTCACAAATAGTGGAGGTTGCTTATAAACAATCGCGTTAAATGAATTCTTGGCAAGAGTATCATGCATTCATAGTTACAATTGCCTCGTCAACACTTATAATTTTCATAGAGCATAATGATCTCTCATTGTATCTCTTCTATGCATTCATGTTGAGAACCATTGGAGAATGATTTGAATTGTCGCATGCATCATCCAATTCAATAACACAAGGAAAATTTGAGAGTTAATTAGTGCATCACGGTTAACTTGGGGTGTTGAGCATCATGGTTTATTCAAAAGCAATTGGAATTCGTTTTATATGCAAGTGTAACATGTGTGGAGATGAACCCCTTAGCTAGCCATCCCATCCATTCTATTCCATCAAATTCGTTTTACAATCTGTTTTGTTTCCAAGTTTCTGTTTTAATTTCAAATTCATCCAAAACCAATCCCCCTTTAGTTTATTGTCCAAATTAGTTAGAAAGTGTCTTAGTTTGTGTTTATAAGTGTTTTGATTCAATTTGTTGCACAAATTCGTCCAAATTCACCAAGGTGCTCAAAACTGCCCAGAAAGTGTTTTTAAGGCAGTTTTGAGTGTTTTGGGGTGATGTTTGAGTCTTTTGGTTTGTTTTAGTATTTTAAGCGTTTAGTTTCGCATTCTTTGAGTCTAGTTTAGTGTTTTAAACTTTATTTTACGTTTTTGAGTCAGTTTCCAAGTGATTTGCAATCCCTCCTAATCCCCGGTTAAGAACGATCCCTACTTACATACTTACTACAATTGACAAAAAGAGGGTTTAATTTGTGTGCGTATAATTCACGCATCAATTCTCACATCAAATTTTGGCGCCGTTGCCGGGGATTAGCAAAATTGCTAATCCCTTTGTTTGTTTGTTTATTTTTCTTTTGATATTTGATTTAGTTTTATTTCTTTGATTTCAGGTACTAGAGAAGTAAGACATGGCAATTGCTAATCTTCAAGCTCAAATAGCGAATCTTACTTCTCAGTTCTCATAGTATGCCGAAGGGTCCACAATGCAAAGTGTCCCTACATTTGGTGCTTATTCTATGCAAGAATATCAAGCAAATCAATGTCCACAAAGAGGTTGGGAGAATGTCAGTACTTGGGGTTATCAAGATCATAATCAATCAGGGAACAATTTGTTTTCCAACATGTACAATTCAGATTGGAGTGAGCATTCAAACTCTATGTGGTGGGAATCTCAACAAATTCAACAAGAAGGATATTGGCAGCCATATGAGGAGTTATATTCAACGCCTATGCAACAACCACCGGGCTTTTATACAAAGCCATTCGTCCCCAATCAAAACCAAGTGCAATTTGCCCCAACAACCTCAGGTATGTCTTTGGATAATGATCAAGTTGTTAAGTTACTTACTACTTTGACGCAGGAAGTACAGACTTAAAATAAGGAGAGACAAATCCAAGACAAACGGGTGGACAATCTGGAGAAGCAAATGGGTCAAATTGCCGAATTTATGGGGCAAATTAGAGAACAAGGCAGATTGCCTAGTTCAACCATTACAAATCCGAAGGGAGGATTTGAAACTGCCAATGAAATCATCTTGAGAAGTAGCAAGGAAGTTGGAACAGACCCTAAACCATCAAAATTAAATTACAAGGAAGATGAAAGATTGCAATTTGAGGAAGAGGAACACACCCAACCCACGACAAGGGTGGAAACACCTTTGCCGCAGGCACCTATTGCTCCTACGCCATCCGATTCAGGTAAGGTTGTTCCAAATTTAATTCTTTCTAACCCCATTCCACCCAATGTCCCTATTCCTTGCAGGTTCATGAATTCCAAGGAAGAAGAAAGTGAAAAAGACATCTTGGAAACCCTTCCAAAGGTGCAAAGTATGGAATATCAAGAATTCGTCAAAGAGGATGTTCTTGAGGCAAACAACCCCAAAGAAGTTGAATTTTATGACACAGGACAAGGACCAATCTGTTGGAAATATGCCCTGAAAGTCAATCTTTGGAAGAAACCTTTCAGGACAATGAAATGATGTATATATGACTCTTATACATCGGAAGGCAAAGATACTAATTAGGACTATCTCAATGAACGAAATATGTCCTAAATAGTGAATCCATGGACAATGGATCGATGGAAGAAGTAACCTAATGATGTTAGATTACAGAGACCTTCTTCTCATAACCATCATGTCCAAAAAGGTTCCTGGTCATAAGGATTGTCGGAGGGATACTGACAATCCATAGACTGGTACATACTATGTCCGCTTCAATTGGAAGGATGGAAAGTCTCATCCCATTCGTGTAACGACACTAAGACAAGCATGTAGGTGCTCATTAAGGGAATGAGTTCACTGAACACAATCGAACGAGAGTACTTGCATGGAGGTCTACTCACATGTCAAGCAAGTAACTCTAATGGTTGGAATAATGTAAGTAATCCTTTGACCTGAGGCATCGTCATTGTCTTGTGGTTAAGTACTTAATCTTTGATTATGTTAAAGTCATTCCATTCGCGAGTGTCCAAGGCATCGTTGGGGTTAAGCCACTTAGCCATGAAGGCAAGTGAATGCGCAACAAGGAATCTCTAATCCTCGATAAGAGAGGATGAATACTCTAAGATATGATTCGGGAATCTTCGGCCGAAGTATCGAGCGTAATAAAGGAAAGCGTTCCTATACGTCTCAAATGAATCGTATAAGAAGGAATAATCACATTAGGGGTTTGACATTATAAATCCATACCCTAGTAATGTGATTGAGAGTATTGTTTTAGAGAAGGATCGAATTACATTGTAATTCCAACTGAATAGGTTCTCCGAATAACTTCTACATTAGCTTGGGTAGCCATGATATATGGTTAGATGTCACTCATGGCTTGTGAGTTCTTCTAGATGATTAAATGTAGTCATTAAAAGGAAGGTGAATTAAAAGTAAGTTTTAATTCACTAAGTGATTGGATAATCAATTGGATTGGTGCCAATCACCTCACTGCCTTGCTAATTAGAACCTAAAAGATTGTTCACCAATACACTCTTGTAGTGAGTAACTAATGGATGAAGGAAATAATTAATTGGATTAATTAAGTGTTTTGATTAATTTAGAAAGTCTAAAGAAATCATAAAAGCGATAAAGATCGTTTTGGGCTTAAAGAAACGTTCGGGTTTAATTGGGCCCATTGGGCCAAAACCCATTGGGCTTTTATTCAAGCATTGGATGACTTGAAATAATTAAAAGCCCAAAGCCCAAACCAAACACAAAGGGCCGGCCAAAGAGAGGGAGAGAGTAGGTCAATTGTTGACTTGTTTCTTTATGTAATAAAAGGAACATTATAATGAAAGATGAGTTAGTGTGTTAGGTGGTTCATAAAACAAAAAAGAGAAAAGAATATCACTCTCTCTCTAACAACAAAGGGCCGGCCACCATGAGGGGATTTTAGCTAATCATCTTATCACCCTTTTGGTTATTCCTTCATCTTTCTCATTACAAAGTGGGTGAGGATCTTTAGAGGTTATCATATCTTTGGAAACTTGAAGAGAACCTAGGAGCACTCATTCTCAACAAAGTGGAGGAGGCAAGGAGGGAGGCTAGGCTCAAGGAGTTCAAGGAGCAAAGAGCTTGGAGGTGGTCAATCCTTGGTCTAAGATCTAGATCAAGAGGTATAAAACTACTCCTAAACTTTGTTCTTCAATAAATTGTTTTTGATGCATCATATATAAACCTATGCATCTTGAAGGGGATTTGCATGACTATAGCTTTGATAAAATGTATGACATGCTTCCGTTGCTTTCGTATATAAATTTTGAATTGTATATGCATGCTAGTCACTAGAAATCCCACATAAATCTCATATTTTCCCTTCAAGTGGTATCAAAGCCAAAGGTTTATGTATGATGTGTCCTTTTAGATTTTATACATATGGGTTTTAATTTTATGTATGTCATATTATTGCTTCATTCAAAATATGTTTATCTTTTGTTTTTTCAAAGTGTTGAAAAATTGTAAATCAAAAGTTGAAAAAGGATATGCAAGAAAAGTGTTTTTGATGCATGAATGAAGTTTGAGTTTAAATTGTTTTTCATTCAAAATATGTTTATCTTTTGTCTTTTCAAATGTTGAAAAGGTGTATCAATAGTTGAGAAAGATATGTATGCAAAAATGTTTTGGATGCATGAATGAAAAGAGGGTTTAGAAACAAAAATTTTGGGGTTTTATTCCTCAAAGGGGGTTCGGCTAAATGGGGATTTTTTTGTTAGTGTTTGTGTTTTGTTTTGAACCTCACACACACACTTTGAAGCTAGAAAGTAGTGATCTTGTCACTTTTGTTTTTTGGGTTTGAAAAATCACCAAGAACATACAAATCTTGAAAATATGTTCATGGTTTTGTTCTTGGTGTTCATGGTTTGGTTTTTTGGTGAAAATGGTTTTACATGCATTGTTTTGTGGTTATGGATGATGTACATACCATCCATAGCATACACCAAAATTTAAATTAATACCTAGACTTGTCTAGATATATATTTCCATCACCCTTTTCCCTAAAGTCCTTAAAACAAAACTAAGTGGCAAACAAGATATATTTTTCTTCTACTTTATGTTGGTTCAATGCAAAATTGGGTGAGATATTGATAGGAGCATATTCATGTGACTTAATTAGCTTGTTCTCGTGCATTTACGTTGTGTTTACTTAGTTGTTTTAGTGTTTAAGGCCATTTTTGTGTATTTTCAGATTATAAGGCCAAAGTGTGCAAGAAGATGCAAATTGGAGCTTTTTGGAGCAAAAGAGGAATGAATGAGTTGAAGACGTGAAGAAACGACGAATTCCTACTCCAACGATGAATTCTTACCAAAACGAGGAATCCTACTCAAACAAGGTTTCCTATTTTAGGAAAGTTAACCCTAAGTTTCCCGTTTTGGTAACCTTTCCTAATCTTAAACGTCCGTATTTTCTAGCCACTTTGAAATCCTTGTAGGCACTTTAGGACACAAAACGAAGGCCCTAGCCCAAATTCTAGCCTAAGCCGTGCCTTTCCCTTTCTTTCCTTCCCTTGCCGTGCAAGGGGGGGTACTTTGGTCTCATTTCATGCATTAAACCCTAAACCCTAATCACCCTAATTTCCTTGCAGCCACTTTCCCTTCTATTTCTGAAACTTAAACCTATTTCCCTCTCAAATCAACCCTAGCCGCACCTTTTAGTGATTTCCCTTTTTAATTTCTGTTTTAATTTCAGAATTTTGTGAGCCTTTGATTTAATTTTAAATAAGTTAGGGTTAGTTTTCTGAAATCACACATTTTACAACCTAGCCGCACCCTATTCATCCATTCTTTTCAGATTTTCAGCCACAAAACCTATCTAGCCGTCACTCTCCCATGCATCATCCATAAAAACCTAATCCCTCTCATTCTAATGCACAGCCGCACCTAATATTCACCCTAACTCTAACATGCAGCCACCAACCCATTCTCACCCTAATTAACTCCCCAATCCGTGCATTTTCCATAGACCCTAAATTCATTCAGCCCCTTTACATATATTTCCTCTCTAGCCGCACCCCCCCTCTCATTCATTCTACACTTTTCACCCTAACACTAATCAGCCACCATTCTCCCAATTTCTCCCATTGCCGCAGCCATCCCCACCATTGCAGCCACCATTATACACCATTCCACACCATCCACACCTATTGCCGCACACTTTTACCACCCTAAATCCATTCCCAAACCAGAAATTCACCCAAAAGCCACCCACAACCAATCTGCAGCAGAAGGAGAAGAGGAAAGAGGAGCTTCGACGTGCACCAATTCACGTGGATTCGTTGGGCGTTCTAGGTGTAATCGTTCCTTTGTGCTTTATGTTTAAATTCAATTGTAATTCTCTTTTTGTGACCATGAGAGGCTAAATCCCCCTAGTTAGCTAGGGGGTGATTCGAAACCATGTTTATGCTTGCAATATGAATTGATTACTTTTGGTTGGAATTTCATGAATGATTGATTCAATTCGTTTAACTGTGTGATTGATAACTTGTTTGTGTATGTTTATTGAGAGTGCACGCTTAAAGTTCATGCATGAATTTGACGCTAGAATATAAGTGAGTTTCACCTAATAGTTATGAACTTATATTCACAAGTAGTGGAGGTTGCTTATAAACAATCGCGTTAAATGAATTCTTGGCACTAGTTTCATGCTCATCATAGTAACGAATGCCTCGTCAACACTTATAGTTTTCATGATGTTTAATGATCTTTGATTGTATCTCTATTGTGCTTTTCACGTAAAGGACTTTTGGAGAATGTTTTGAATTGTGTTGCGCTAACCCATCCAATTCATTAACTTAAGGAGAACTTGACGGTTAATTTAAGCGGACCTAATTAACCCGGAGTGTTGAGTTTCATAATTTATCGAAAGACCAACTGAAAATCAAAGTGTATGCAAGTGTGACATGTGTGGAGAAGAACCTTCTAGCTAGCATTCATCCATATTTTCATTACATTCATCTTTAGAATCTGCCTTAATTTACAATCTGTGCATGTTAGTTATTTTCGTCAAAAACTCAATCCCCCCCTTACTTTTGTGTCCAATTTAGTTAGAAAGTATCTTAGTTTGTGTTTTTAAGCATTTTGATTCATTCTATTACCCAATTTCGTCCAAAGTTACCAAAGTGCTCAAAACTGCCCAGAAAGTGATTTTAAGGCAGTTTTGAGTGTTTTGGGGCTGTTTTGAGTCTTGTGATTTGTTTGAGTGTTTTTATTGTTAGTTTTGCATTCTTTGAGTCTAGTTTAGTGTTTCAAACTTTGTTTTACGTTTTTGGGTCAGTTTCCAAGTGATTTTGCAATCCCTCCTAATCCCCGGTTAAGAACGATCCCTACTTATTTATATACTACAATTGTCACAAGAGGGTTTTAATTTGTGTGCTTACTTAGTTCGCATCAGATATCCCATCCCTTAAATTGTGGCCGGCCACCCTAGTGGATTTCCCACTTGTGGGGTTTTTGTAATTTAAAAAAAGTTGTTTTTACTTTTGAGTATTTACGGTTTAACCCCTAACTTTTTCATATTTGCATTTAGGCCCTTACTATTTGATAAAGTTAAAATGTTTGATTTTAATTGTTTGAACTCAACATAATATTATGCCCATATGCACTAAATCTAATTGCTTATATGTTGCATTCCATTTGATTATTTAATATGATTAAGTAGTTAGAAAATGGGTGACTATGGACTTATGCCTTAAACGATAATTGAGCTATGAGATAAGGCGCTAAAATCAAATTGTTTGAACCTTGGGAATGCGTTTTAATTACTGTTTCAATTGGACCTTGTCACGTTTCGACATTAATCTATCTCTCCCTCTTAGTATGTGTAATTTGTAGGAATTTGTACAAATCGGTTTGTAATTCTTATTACTTCTTAATCTCTTTCAGTTAGTTGATTCCCTCTAGTGCTAGACTAGAGTTTCTTTAACTATTGGTAAGGAGACATAACTAAAAGAGGGTTTTGACATGAGATTCAAGATTAAATGGGTCCAACGCCCTAATAAGCAATGAATGATTGTCTTTCATTTCTAATGGCTCAATGAAAATGTTTTAATTGGATTGAAAAGCACGTAATTAAAATGACACAACCTCCCCGAGATCTTATTCAACAATGTTGGCTCGTTGTTGCAATAACCCAATAAGTCCATGGTCATCCAAGAGCCTAAGATAACTATAAAGTCCAATTTCAAAGGATTGCAAAAACCGTAGTAGTAGTAGTTACTTCCAATATTTGAAAAATTCGTTTTTGATATTGATTTGTTTTTCTCAAAACAAATAGTGGGAGTATCATACACTACTAAACTATAATGATTTCAATTAGTAGTTATATATATCTCCAATATTTTGAAAAAATGTTTTGATATTGATTTGTTTTATGAAAACGAATAGTGGGGATATCATATGCTACTAATTTCATTAACTTTGGACTAGTAGTTGTAATAGGACAATTTATTTGAATATGTTTAAATAAATAAAATTGATGAGACCTTAAAATCCCTCAACCAACAAAGAATATTAAGTTGATAAACGAGAGATGTTTTGAACATTTTTTCGTGGCCTTCCACCATGGTAGGCTCCAATCGTTTATGACTTGTACACCGCCTTCACCCTATCATGGGGGAGTGCAAAGTGCATGCTTATATTCAGGAGGAATCTATTTAAAGACATTTGATGTGGTGAAAATAGGCAACGAGTGTAGCCAACATCGTATCATCGTGAGGTTATACTTGGACCCCTATCTAAACCAGCATGGTGGGTAAGAACTTAACTAAGAAGAAATGGTGCCAACATCGTATCATCGTGAGGCATTATTCTCTAGAGGCCAATAAGATAGGTAATCACAAGAGGTTGTTGTGAATGGGTAAGTGTACCCTCTCATTATTATTTTTGCTAGCCAACATCGTATCATCGTGAGGTGGGCTTGGTAATAGTGAGCCTCCTATAACCTGCTAGGAGCTTTCTTTGAAATCTCCCGGATTCCATCTTGAGGGATATGGAATTTGCCAAAAATGGTGGGTGGTGTCATTCGGTTTAAAGACCCGAATCGTGTGACTTAATCAACAATCAAACTAATTTATTTTATTGTTTATGTATTTAGATATGGTTGGAAGCACATTCGCGAAAATACTCGACAAACATTGCCTAGAGGGGCACAATTTCCCATCATGGTATCGTAATGTCAAGATTCTCCTAACATTGGAGAAGATTATTTACGTACTTGATAAGCCTCTTCCTGACATACCTCTTGGCCCTGAGGCCACAAAGGATGAACGTGCTAAGTATGACAAGCATATTGAGGATGATACACAAGCCAAGTGCTATCTGTTGGCTTCCATGAATGAGGAGCTACAGAGACAGCACGAGGGCATGGACAGTGTGATGCGAACTAAGTAAGCACACAAATTAAAACCCTCTTGTGACAATTGTAGTATATAAATAAGTAAGGATCGTTCTTAACCGGGGATTAGGAGGGATTGCAAAATCACTTGGAAACTGACCCAAAAACGTAAAACAAAGTTTGAAACACTAAACTAGACTCAAAGAATGCAAAACTAACAATAAAAACACTCAAACAAATCACAAGACTCAAAACAGCCCCAAAACACTCAAAACTGCCTTAAAATCACTTTCTGGGCAGTTTTGAGCACTTTGGTAACTTTGGACGAAATTGGGTAATAGAATGAATCAAAATGCTTAAAAACACAAACTAAGATACTTTCTAACTAAATTGGACACAAAAGTAAGGGGGGATTGAGTTTTTGACGAAAATAACTAAAATGCACAGATTGTAAATTAAGGCAGATTCTAAAGATGAATGTAATGAAAATATGGATGAATGCTAGCTAGAAGGTTCTTCTCCACACATGTCACACTTGCATACACTTTGATTTTCAGTTGGTCTTTCGATAAATTATGAAACTCAACACTCCGGGTTAATTAGGTCCGCTTAAATTAACCGTCAAGTTCTCCTTAAGTTAATGAATTGGATGGGTTAGCGCAACGCAATTCAAAACATTCTCCAAAAGTCCTTTACGTGAAAAGCACAATAAAGATACAATCAAAGATCATTAAACATCATGAAAACTATAAGTGTTGACGAGGCATTCGTTACTATGATGAGCATGAAACTAGTGCCAAGAATTCATTTAACGCGATTGTTTATAAGCAACCTCCACTACTTGTGAATATAAGTTCATAACTATTAGGTGAAACTCACTTATATTCTAGCGTCAAATTCATGCATGAACATTAAGCGTGCACTCTCAATAAACATACACAAACAAGTTATCAATTACACAGTTAAACGAATTGAATCAATCATTCATGAAATTCCAACCAAAAGTAATCAATTCATATTGCAAGCATAAACATGGTTTCGAATCACCCCCTAGCTAACTAGGGGGAGTTAGCCTCTCATGGTCACAAAAAGAGAATTACAATTGAATTTAAACATAAAGCACAAAGGAATGATTACACCTAGAACGCCCAACGAATCCACGTGAATTGGTGCGCGTCGAAGCTCCTCTTTCCTTTTCTCCTTTTGCGGCAGATTGGTTTTAGGATGATTTTGGGTGAATTTCTGGGTTATAGATAGGTTTAGGGAGGTTGGGTGGTGCGGCAAGGTTGGTAAATGGTGTGTGACGGCTTGTATGGTGGTGGAAAGTGGTGGAGATGGCTGGAATGGAAGGGGGATATGGAAAGGTGGCTGCGGCAATGGGAGAAATTGTGTAGGAAGGCTTGGAAGGTGGCTGGGAAGCTGGAGGAAGCTGCGGCAGAGAAGAAAAAATATGTGAATGTGGCTGCTCTGTAGATGGGAAAGCTGCGGCTGTTTATATGTGTGAAGGGAAAATTTGCGGCTGGAATGAATATGGGAGAATGGCTGATTGTTGTTAGGGTTTGTAGGTTATGGAATGCACGGCAATATGGGAAGGAATAATGGGAAAAGTGGCTGATTAAAAAACTGGAACCAATGGGATATGGTGCTACGGTTTTTTTATGTTGTTTTATGTGAATTCTTGCCGCTTAGGGAGGAAACATGGAATAAGGCTCAAATTAATTGGGATAAAGTGCGGCTGATAAGAATAAAAAATGATATGGTGGCTGAATAAGAAATGGCATGAATGGGAATTAGGGTTAGAATGAAATTAGGGTGGAATAATGGGAAAGGTGCGGCTAAGTATGTAAAACCTAGGGTTTTAAATATGTTTGGTTCCTAGCTTATTTTTATTAACGAAAATAAATTCAAAGGCTTATGAAATTAGGAAATTAAAATATAAATATAAAGGCGCGGCTAGGAAGGGAAATAGGGCTAGGGCCTTGGTTTTGTGTCCTAAAGTGCCTATAAGGCCGTCAAAGTGGCTAGAAAATACGGACGTTTAAGTTTAGGAAAGGTTACCAAAACGGGAAACTTAGGGTTAACTTTCCTAAAATAGGAAACCTTGTTTGAGTAGGATTCTTCGTTTTGGTAAGAATTCATCGTTGGCGTAGGAATTCGTCGTTTCTTCAAGTCTTCAACTCATTCATTCCTCTTTCGCTCCAAAAGACTCCAATTTGCATCTTCTTGCACACTTTGGCCTTATAATCTGAAAATACACAAAAGTGGCCTTAAACACTGAAATAGATAAGTAAACACAACATAAATGCACGAGAACAAGCTAATTAAGTCGCATGAATATGCGCCTATCAGTGCATTTTCCATAATACTCCATCTTACGGAGTTATATGGTGAAGGGACGCGCAACCGTCGCTTTAACACTGTTTGTGAACTTGTGAAGACCAAGATGGTCAAGGGGGCTCCAGTGCATCTACATGCACTGAAGATGATAGGATTAATTGAACAACTGGAGAACCTAGGTACTCCACTTGACGGGGAATTGGCCCAGGACTTTATATTGGCTTCTCTTTCTGATTCATTCTCACAGTTCGTAATGAACTACAATATGAATAAAATAGATAGTACTCTCTCTGAGTTACTAAACATGTTAGTAACTGCTGAGAAGACTATGAAAGAGAACGTTGTAGGGACTGTTGCAGTAGCCTACAACAAGCCATCCTCTTCCAATCCTAAGCCGTATGGCAAAGGAAAGGGGAAGGAGATAAAGTCTCCCACTCCTAAACCGAAAGGAGGAGTGAAGAAAAAGAAAAAGGCAATGGAGCCCAAGGGGACTTGCCACCACTGTGGAAAGGAGGGGCATTGGAGGAGGAATTGCAGGTTTTACCTTGCAACTCTTAAGGACAAGCCACAAGGTATGGTTTATGTTCTCATCTTCAATTCTAATTGTTAGATCTTCTAAATATTTATATTTGATATAAAGTGCTAATCACTTGTATAATTGTATATAGGTGGAGGAGCTAAGTAGAAGAGGAACAAGCAAATAAAAGAGTGAAGAAGGGTTCGGTCACCATGATTTTGCTTACTACTTGGGAAGTTTGTTTCGGCATTTAAAGATTGTCTTTAAACTTTCTTATTGTGTTAAGAACTTATTATGTGGCTTCATATGATGGAAGACCACTATTAATGCCTAAATGTTTGAAGGTACTTAAATAAGTCTCTAAATGTTTAGAGCTAATTCCTTTTAAGTTAAACATTGTGAATGTTTGTGTTATCATATTAATGTAACGTGATGAATGCCTTCTAATATATTATTTCCTTAAAGTAGTGTTATGAATTGAATATTGTCTTGTTGTATCCTAGTTGAGATACAAGATTTATATCACATTATAATGATATAAGTAATAAGAAAAACGTTTTCTATGGTTATCACTTAAACCACAATAATCAAGGTCACTCTTGATTCAATTAGCAGTTTTGAACAACTAATTGGGCATTCTTAAAATTGTTTTAAAATGTTAAGTGTGTTAGTGATTAAAACCAAGAAAGAAGTGTCTAAATCTATAAAAAAGTTTAAAGATTTTAAACACTTAATAACAAGGCATCAACTTAATGAAGGTTGAAACAAATGAGCTTGAAAGGTTTTAAAGCTACTACACAATGTCCTCTACTCGTAAATTCCACGTTTATACATTTTTGAATGTATGAAATTATTTCTCATTAAAGTCATAAGAAATAGTGGGAGGTGTTAAAATGGATATAAACTTGAATATGATTGGTTTATAGTTGTCTAAATAATAATAGTATTTGACTATTATTAAGAGTTTGTAATTTTAATTGTTAAAAGACTCAAGCTCTTCAAAACGTTAAAAATCTATGTTGTGTAACATTCTAAAGAATAGTCTTTGAATGTTGGTTTCGTCAACCTAGCATAAAATGGTTATATGTTGGAAGTTGTCCATCATTCTCTTTTATGAGAACAAGCTAATAACAAAGCATATGGACAAGTTGATGAAACAAAAGGGAATAGTTTCAAAATGAGTCACAACATATAGTTTAACAACAAGACAATCCAAATTCGTCACCTCATGGTTCAAATTCGTCACCTCATGGTTCAAATCATAAAATTTTCTTATATGATAGAAAATCATTTTCATATGTGTCATAAAATCACAAAAGGGACACATGTATGGACTTGTGAGTAGATATCCAAAAGTGAAAGACCATGGGTTATCACTTTAAGATATTACTATATCCCAGGATCAGAACCAAAGCAACTGATAGAGTATTATTGCCTTTAAGAAAGGAACATCAAAGTGGGACTTTGGAAGCGTGCATTCACTTAGGTTACGAACCAAAGTGAAAATAACCCATTTTAACAAATGGAACTTCATAATGGATGAAGTACTAATCATATGAATGTATTGTTAGTATCGTACTACAATGGTCTCAAGGTTGGAGCAAAGTTTGTATAAAGTATACAAACGAAATATATATCGATATATTGTTTTAGAAACTGCTTAAAAAGGTGTTTTGAATGGAAGGGGTTCTTTTAGAACCAATGATTGAATCCAAACCATAAGGTTGTTAGTAGGATACTACGACGTAATGGGGCGATAGCTCAAGCCATGGAATCAAGGTCTCATCAAAGTATTCGAACACAAGAAAGAGACATCATCAAAATGTTTTAGAAACATTTGATAAGTAAATCCCTTTTAAATTAAAAGGTGATTAATACATAACCAAGTTAACCTACGAGCATAAGCTCACTCAACTAGCATGTATAAGATACACTAGTGATTGACTTTAGTGCAAGTGGGAGATTGTTGGAAATATGCCCTGAAAGTCAATCTTTGGAAGAAACCTTTCAGGACAATGAAATGATGTATATATGACTCTTATACATCGGAAGGCAAAGATACTAATTAGGACTATCTCAATGAACGAAATATGTCCTAAATAGTGAATCCATGGACAATGGATCGATGGAAGAAGTAACCTAATGATGTTAGATTACAGAGACCTTCTTCTCATAACCATCATGTCCAAAAAGGTTCCTGGTCATAAGGATTGTCGGAGGGATACTGACAATCCATAGACTGGTACATACTATGTCCGCTTCAATTGGAAGGATGGAAAGTCTCATCCCATTCGTGTAGCGACACTAAGACAAGCATGTAGGTGCTCATTAAGGGAATGAGTTCACTGAACACAATCGAACGAGAGTACTTGCATGGAGGTCTACTCACATGTCAAGCAAGTAACTCTAATGGTTGGAATAATGTAAGTAATCCTTTGACCTGAGGCATCGTCGTTGTCTTGTGGTTAAGTACTTAATCTTTGATTATGTTAAAGTCATTCCATTCGCGAGTGTCCAAGGCATCGTTGGGGTTAAGCCACTTAGCCATGAAGGCAAGTGAATGCGCAACAAGGAATCTCTAATCCTCGATAAGAGAGGATGAATACTCTAAGATATGATTCGGGAATCTTCGGCCGAAGTATCGAGCGTAATAAAGGAAAGCGTTCCTATACATCTCAAATGAATCGTATAAGAAGGAATAATCACATTAGGGGTTTGACATTATAAATCCATACCCTAGTAATGTGATTGAGAGTATTGTTTTAGAGAAGGATCGAATTACATTGTAATTCCAACTGAATAGGTTCTCCGAATAACTTCTACATTAGCTTGGGTAGCCATGATATATGGTTAGATGTCACTCATGGCTTGTGAGTTCTTCTAGATGATTAAATGTAGTCATTAAAAGGAAGGTGAATTAAAAGTAAGTTTTAATTCACTAAGTGATTGGATAATCAATTGGATTGGTGCCAATCACCTCACTGCCTTGCTAATTAGAACCTAAAAGATTGTTCACCAATACACTCTTGTAGTGAGTAACTAATGGATGAAGGAAATAATTAATTGGATTAATTAAGTGTTTTGATTAATTTAGAAAGTCTAAAGAAATCATAAAAGCGATAAAGATCGTTTTGGGCTTAAAGAAACGTTCGGGTTTAATTGGGCCCATTGGGCCAAAACCCATTGGGCTTTTATTCAAGCATTGGATGACTTGAAATAATTAAAAGCCCAAAGCCCAAACCAAACACAAAGGGCCGGCCAAAGAGAGGGAGAGAGTAGGTCAATTGTTGACTTGTTTCTTTATGTAATAAAAGGAACATTATAATGAAAGATGAGTTAGTGTGTTAGGTGGTTCATAAAACAAAAAAGAGAAAAGAATATCACTCTCTCTCTCTAACAACAAAGGGCCGGCCACCATGAGGGGATTTTAGCTAATCATCTTATCACCCTTTTGGTTATTCCTTCATCTTTCTCATTACAAAGTGGGTGAGGATCTTTAGAGGTTTTCATATCTTTGGAAACTTGAAGAGAACCTAGGAGCACTCATTCTCAACAAAGTGGAGGAGGCAAGGAGGGAGGCTAGGCTCAATGATAGGAGCATATTCATGCGACTTAATTAGCTTGTTCTCGTGCATTTATGTTGTGTTTATTTAGTTATTTTAGTGTTTAAGGCCACTTTTGTGTATTTCCAGATTATAAGGCCAGAGTGTGCAAGAAGATGCAAATTGGAGTCTTTTGGAGCGAATGAGGAGTGAATGAGTTGAAGACTTGAAGAAACGACGAATTCCTACGCCAACGATGAATTCTTACCAAAACGAAGAATCCTACTCAAACAAGGCTTCCTATTTTAGGAAAGTTGACCCTAAGTTTCCCGTTTTGGTAACCTTTCCTAATTCTGAACGTCCATATTTTCTAGCCACTTTATAGGCCTCGTATGCACTTTAGGACACAAAAATCATGGCCCTAGCCCAATTACATAGCCTTAGCCGCATCTTTTCCCTTAACCCTAGAGCCTATTCTATTCACTTCTAATTCACATATTATCATGGAGCCACCTTGATAACCTATTACACTTGAAGCCGCAGCCACCATTTTATATTCACTCCATAATCATACATCATTTATCCATCCCGCAGCCACCATATATTATTATTTCTTCTTTGCCGTGCATGTGAGATACCAATTCGAGTTTTTTCCCATCTTCACGCAGCACCAACACCCATTTTCCCATCCAGCCGTGCATTCCATTCACTCTTGATTATTAAAACAAAACAATCTCAGCCGCAATTTTCATCCAAGCCGTAGCATTCATTCAGCCCCTTTTAACACATATTACTGCCCAAGCCGTGGCCCCCCCATCAATTTTGCACCCTAATTATCCACCAAACAGCCGCAACATCACTTCCTAATTCATTCCAGCGGCATGCATTTATATTTATTCATTCAGCCGCAATTATTGACCGATTCACCCTAATTATCAAAAAACCTAATTGAAGCGCAGCCACCATATTCCAGATTTCATTCAAGCCGTGGCATTTTCCAACCATTCTCCCATTATTCCAAATTTTGCCGCAGCAACCATTATCAAAAACTGTCCAGCCGCACCTTTTTCCTTCTCTGCAGCAGCCTTCCTCCACCCTTCCAGCCACCATACCAACCTTCCTCCATCACTCCACCACCTTGCCGCACTACCACATTACCTTAAACCCATTCCCAAACCAGAAAATCAACCAAAAACACCATTTAACCTCACTGTCGCAGCAAGGAGAAGAGGAAAGAGGAGCTTCGACGCGCAGAAATTCAAGTGGATTCGTTGGGCGTTCTAGGTGTAATCAATCCTTTGTGCTTTATGTTTAAATTCATTTGTAATTCTCTTTTTGTGACCATGAGAGGCTAAATCCCCCTAGTTAGCTAGGGGGTGATTCGAAACCATGTTTATGCTTGCAATATGAATTGATTACTTTCGGTTGGAATTTCATAAGTTGTGGATTCAATTCGTTCATCTATTTGATTGATAACTTATTTGTGTATGTTGATTGAGAGTGCATGCTTAGTTTTCATGCATGAATATGATGCTAGATTATGAGGGAGTTTCACCTAATAGTCACAATCTTATAATCACAAGTAGTGAAGGTCGCTTGAAAACGATCGCGTTGAATGAATTCTTAGCATAAGTTTCATGCAATTCATAGTAACGAATGCTTCGTCAATGCTTATGTTTTTCATAGAACTTAATGATTCTTGCTTGTATCTCTATTATGCAATTCATGTAGGGAACTTGTAGGGAATGTTTTGGGTTGTCGTATGCAATCATCCAACTTAATAACTTGTGGAAAAACTGAGGGTTAATTAGTGCAATTCACGGTTAATTTGGGGCGTTGAGTTTCATAATTTATCGAAAGACCAACTGAAAATCATTTTGTATGCAAGTGTAACATGTGTGGAGAAGAACCTTCTAGCTAGCATTCATTCCATATTTCATCACACTCATATTTAAATTCTGCCTTTAAATTACAATTTGTGCATTTAATTTATTTTCGTCAAAATCTCAATCCCCTTTACCTTAGTGTCTAATTTAGTTAGAAAGTGTCTTAATTTGTGTTTATAAGTGTTTTGTATTCTTTGAGTCTAGTTTAGTGTTTTTAACGTTTGTTTTACGTTTTTGAGTCAGTGTCCAAGTGATTTAGTAATCCCTCCTAATCCCCGGTCTAGAACGATCCCTACTTGCATCTTTACTACAATTGTCACAAGAGGGTTTTAATTTGTGTGCTTAATTAGTTCGCATCACTCAAGGAGTTCAAGGAGCAAAGAGCTTGGAGGTGGTCAATCCTTGGTCTAAGATCTAGATCAAGAGGTATAAAACTACTCCTAAACTTTGTTCTTCAATAAATTGTTTTTGATGCATCATATATAAACCTATGCATCTTGAAGGGGATTTGCATGATTATAGCTTTGATAAAATGTATGACATGCTTCCGTTGCTTTCGTATATAAATTTTGAATTGTATATGCATGCTAGTCACTAGAAATCCCACATAAATCTCATATTTTCCCTTCACAATCCTCACACCAAATTTGGCCGAGTGCAAAGTCCTTGAAACGTTCAAAGAAGGTGTGTTTATCCTTGAGTTCTTATTGGAGCACATAGGTAACCCACCTCCTCCAATTTCAAAATTTCAATTTCGTTTTATACTAACAGGTTGTTGATGATTCAGGCACCCAATCTTGAATTTAAACCATTACCGGATCATTTCAAGTATCACCTTCCATTCAAAGATCAATTCCATGCCATGGGACCTAATGAAGCTTAGCAAGGCATATTCGTCCAGCTGGAAGACGTTAAAGCAAGCGCTTATTGGGAGGCAACCCATGCATTCAACAAGGAGAAGATGGAACTTCCACCCCAAACCCAGATTTGCGTTTCTAAACCCTTCTCTTTGCTGCTTTATTTTATCATGCTTAGTTGTTTACTAGTTGTTTGCTTTTATGTGAGTCTTTGTGTGAAACATTGAGGACAATGTTTGATTTAAGTGTCGGGGGGTAAACAGGTGTTTTTATGCAAAATTCGTGGGATTCTATCACCTATCACTTCTAATGTTGTTTCTCACTGTGTTTAGGTGTTTTTAATGCATTTTGAGCTGTTTTGGTGTGTGTTGAAGTAAAAATCCGAAAATTGGAAAAAAAAAAATTGAAAAAAAAAGTGTTTTGAAAAAGCCAAAAAGGGTTGTTTTCGTGTGTTTGTTTGTGTCTTAGGGTACCTTCCAACGCAATGATGAGGATTTGGTTTTTAATGCATGACTGTTAAAGAGAGTTACAAACAATGATGGAAGTTTGATTTGCTCTTTGGTTTATGCTTAGTTGTAATTATAGTTCATGAATTCACATGTAATCAAAAGAAAAATTAGTTTTGTAACATGCCTGAAGGAAGAAACTCAAACTAACGCTACAACCCTGAGAGACTTGAGCTTTTAACGTTCTTTGGAGAGTTAATAATCTGTGCATTTGTTGTCTTCTAAAGTCGTTGCATGATCTCATTATTCTTTGCTTGGTTACTACTTAGAAGGCGTTTCATCATTTAGTTCCAAATACTAGAACTCATGCCCGTTTCATTCAAAGCATAAAATTGATTAGCATAACACATAACAAGATGAAGTTGTTAGTAAACCAAGAGCCAAATAGCCGTACCCCATGTTCATTTGTTTTGTAGGTTTAAGCCCCGTTGAGCCTTGTTTAGCCTATGTTCTTTGTTAACCCACGCTATCCTTACCTAGCCTAGAATAGGACCATCCATGCCTTTGTTCTTAAAGCATAGTGAACATGACTTAGAATGAATTCCTTTTGATTATTCTTGTGCAGAAAAACAAGTGTGGGTACGAAAAAAAAAATGTGAAAAGAATGAAAAAGAGGTCAAAATAAGTAAGAAAGAACTCACAAGTGTTGGTTGTTGAAGAAAGGGTCCAAAAAGTTAAATTAGACCCTAAGTATTGTGTATTTCATCCCCTTGTGTGTCTAAGTGATTTTCTGCACGCAAAAGTGAATTCTAAGTGCCAAGTTCATTACTTGTTTGCTATCGCTTTAAGAACTTTTGTTTATCCTTAATTTTTTTTTGTTAGCCAATACCCCTTAGCCCCGTTACAATCCTTTACTTCTATCTTGAGTGTTATGTATTTCAATATGTGGAGTTTGGGATTGGTTTGAGCATATGGTGTCCCTGGTTCTCGCATCTAAGTAGTAGCGTTCCATTCATGAGACCATATCTATAAATGCTTAATCATTCCAGAAAAGTGCTTCTTTTGTTATAACATGTGTGAGTGTTCGTTTTCATGTTTACATCAATCTTCTCACATATACTTAGTATAGGGAGTGTAGTTAGAAAATCTGTGTGAAAATAAGAGTGTATCCAGTAAGGAATTGAGTGGATTCTCTAATGCATGTTACTACGTCCATAATGTTGTTTTAAACGATTAAATGTGAGCTAGTGAATGGTAACTATGATTAAGTATATGCTCAAGAGTAGGGATGACTAAAATCTGTGGGAATAATGATCTTTGGCATGTTATGTATTGTTGGAAATCCCTGTAGCAAATGTTGGAAGGTTAGGTTTTGTTTTGTTTGTTTTATTTTGCTCGAGGACTAGCAAAAGCTAAGTGTGGGGGAAATTGATAGAAGCATATTTATACGACTTAGTTAGCTTGTTTTCTTGCATTTAATTAGCTAAACTATGTTAATTATAGTGGTTAAAGTTATTTTCATGCAATTTCAGGTTTTAGTGTCAAAGTATGCAAAAAGAAGCAATTTGGAGCATTCTAGAGCATTTTTGGGCCAAGATTGGATAGTGCAAGCATGGAGGCATGAGGATGGACGAATTTGAAGGCTTGAATTCAGTTAGGGAGCTGCAAGGGGGCCTAAAAACCTTATTTCTAGAAGGCTTTATCTATTCACACATGGTGCCTAATTTCTGCCTAATTTCTGTATTGGAAGAACAAGCCGTCCTACCTTGTCTCCTAGCTTGTCACAAGCCGTCCTACCTTGTCTCCTACCTTGTCCAAGCCGTCCTACCTTGACCAAGCTACACAACAAGCCGTCCTACCTTGTCTCCTACCTTGTCCAAGCCGTCCTACCTTGTCCAAGCCGTCCTAGCTTGTCCAAGCTACACAACAAGCCGTCCTACCTTGTCTCCTAGCCGTCCTACCTTGTTTCCTAGCCGTCCTACCTTGTTTCCTAGCCGTCCTACCTTGTCCAAGCTACACACTCGTATCCCTTAAGTGTTTCATGTATATATATCCTTGTAATCTTGTAGAGAAAGAGGAGGAGAAAAAGCATTCTCTTCCATATTTTCCACATAAACCTTTCCTAGCCCTATAAATAAGGCTTTGCAGCAAGGCACTTGGGGGCGATCACTCATTCACCCAATTTTCGTCCATTCATCTAGCCACACCACTCTACACATCCTAAAATCCTAGAAACACAATTCCAACCATTTTTATCACCTTTGCCGTAACCTTCCATCCAAGCAACCATTCAACCACCATAACCACCTTGTGCCGCCACCATTGAAGGAGAGGAGGAGTAGTGCCGTGCAGTCCAAAGGAAGGAAGAAAGCTTGCACATGCAATCTGCAACTCTTGGAGTGTTTGGAGTTCTTTCTTCTTTTGGTTCTGTTTTCATGTTTAATTTAACTTGCTGTTCAATTATGTTAAACATGTGGAACTAATTTCTTTTTAGTTAGAGGCAAATTTGAAGCCATGGACATATGTTGGTTATGATTTGATTTACTCCAGTTATGAATTCATGAACTTTAGATGTGGTTTACTTTTCTGTTTTGATTAAGAACTTGTTTATGTATGTGGGTTGAGGGTCGACACTTAATTTGCATGCCTAAACTTGATGCTAGGATATAAGGGAATTTCACCTAATCGTTATGAACTTATATGCATGAGTAGTAAAGATCGCTAGTCACGATTGTGTTGACCCTAGGCTGGATTAACATGCGTATTCCATAGTTATGAATGCCTAGTCGATGTTTATGATTTCCGTTGAACTTAATGATCTTTGTTGAATGTCTCTATCATGCGTATTCCATAGTTAGGGACTTTGATGAGGAATAATTTGGTTGTAATGCGTATTCCATTCAATCCAATGAATCTAGGGAAATCTGAAAGTTAATTTAAGCGGAGCTAATTAACTTGGAGCATTGTCATTCATCGTTTGTTGAAGTCATAACTGGGAATCAAATTATATGCATATGTCCATGTGTGGATAAGGAACCCTCTAACTAGTTTCTCATCATTCTATTTCATCACAATCTGTTTTGTTTGAAGTTTGTTTACAAGTTTCTGTTTTAAATTCAATTTCGTCAAAATCAATCCCCCATTTATTTTGAAATGTTAGAATAGTTAGAAATCAAGTTAATTTGTGTTTTTAAGTGTCTTGAGACAAGTGACAACATGTTTTCGTCCAAACTAGTGTTTGTGCTCAAAACTGCCCAGAAAGTGATTTTAAGGCAGTTTTGAGTGCTTCTGTGTTGTTTTGAGTCTTTTGGTTTGTTTAAGTGTTTTAAACTCTAGTTTTGCATTCTTTGAGTCTAGTTTAGTGTTCTACATTATGTTTTTACATTTTTGAGTCAGTTTCACATTGATTAGCATCCCTAGTTAATCCCCGGTCTAGAGCGATCCCTACTTGCATCATTACTACAATTGTCATCAATAGGGTTTAATTTGTGTGTCAAGTAATTCTCACATCAGGAACGCAAATCTGGTTGTGGGAGCCAAAGATTCCTAGGGAAATCTGGATGGGTTGCCTCCCAAGAAGCGCTTGCTTTAACGTCTTCCAGCCGGACGATACCTCCTTTTAAGCTCCCCTAGTGCCCATGGCATGGAGGTGATCTTTGAATGGGAGGTGATACTTGAAATGATCCGGTAATAGTTTAAATTCAAGATTCGGTGCCTGAATCATCAACAACCTGTTAGTATAAAACGAAATTGAAATTGGAGGAGGTGACTTACTTATGTCCTCCAACAAGAACTCAAGGATAAACACATCTTCTTTGAATGTTTCAGGAACTTTGCACTTGGCCAGATTTGGTGTGAGGATTGTTCCTTGTCCTGTGTCATAAAATTCAACTTCTTTGGGGTTGTTTGTTGCAAGAACATCCTCTTTGATGAATTCTTGATATTCCCTACTTTTCACCTTTGGAAGGGCTTCCAAGATGTCTTTTTCACTTTCTTCTTCTGATGCGAGAATTATACGCACACAAATTAAACCCTCTTTTTGTCAATTGTAGTAAGTATGTAAGTAGGGATCGTTTTGGACCGGGGATTAGGAGGGATTGTTAATCACTTGGATTTGACTCAAAAATGTAAAATAAAGTTTAAAACACTAAACTAGACTCAAAGAATGCGAAACTAAACGCTTAAAACACTAAAACAAACCAAAAGACTCAAACATCACCCAAAACACTCAAAACTGCGTTAAAAACACTTTCTGGGCAGTTTTGAGCACCTTGGTGAATTTGGACGAATTTGTGCAACAAATTGAATCAAAACACTTATAAACACAAACTAAGACTCAAAAACATAAAAACAAGGTTAAAAACGTTCACAAAGACTCAAAGGACTCAAAACAAGTTCAAAAGACTCAAAACTGCCTAAAAACACTAACTAGGCAGTTTCTGACCTTAAACCTAATTTTGGACGAATTTAAGATTATGGCTTGATTCAAAACATTTTAAAACATAAACTAAACAGATTCTAAGCACTAAAGAACAAGAAATTAAAGGGGGGTTTTGATTTGACGATAATTGAAATAACAAAACAAGTTAATAAACTAGGCATAATTGTAAAACGAATTTGATGGAATAGAATGGATGGGATGGCTAGCTAAGGGGTTCATCTCCACACATGTTATACTTGCATACAAAACGATTTCTAATTGCTTTTCAATAAACCATGATGCTCAACACCCCAAGTTAACCGTGATGCACTAATTAACTCTCAAATTTTTCTTATGTTATTGAATTGGATGATGCATGCGACAATTCAAATCATTCTCCAATGATTCTCAACATGAATGCATAGAAGAGATACAATGAGAGATCATTATGTTCTATGAAAATTATAAGTGTTGACGAGGCAATTGTAACTATGAATGCATGATAGTCTTGCCAAGAATTCATTTAACGCGATTGTTTATAAGCAACCTCCACTACTTGTGAATATAAGTTCATAACTATTAGGTGAAACTCACTTATATTCTAGCGTCATATTCATGCATGAAAATTAAGCGTGCACTCTCAATAAACATACATTAATAAGTTATCAATCAAACAGTTAAACAAATTGAATCCACAACTTATGAAACGCAATTAGAAGTAATCAAATCAAAATGCAAGCATAAACATATATTTCGAATCCCCCCCTAGCCAAGGGGGGGTTTAGTTCCTCATACGCACAAAACAAAGAGAATTGAAATTAAACATTGAAATCAAGGAAAAGAAACACCTAAAAATTCCAACAACTCAAACTTGAATTGTATGAACGTTTAGGCCCTTCTCCTCCTCTTTGTTGAGGCACAAGGTCTAAGGATAGGTTTTGGGGGTTATGGATGGTGTAGAATGATGTGTTTAGGATAGGGATGGATGTAGGGGACTTCAAGGCTTATTTTTGGGCAGAAAATATGAAGAATGGTGAAGTATGGATGTGTTATAGAGAGGGGATGAATTTCTGGCGTGAATGGTGAATGAATGGGAATGAATGCAATGGATGCTTATTTATAGGTGAATGAAGGAAGAAAAGAGGGAATATGACAGCTAGGTTGTGATGATGAATGCATGTGCAAAGTTGGTTGAATGATTATGAGTGCATGTGGCTGATTTATGAAGGGAATGCATGTGGATTAAAGTGGAATGACAGCTAGGTTAAATGATGAATGCATGTGCAAAGTTGGTTGAATGATTATGGGTGCATGTGGCTGATTTATATGAAGGGAATGCATGTGAGTGACAGCTAGATATGTTGATGAATGCATGTGGAATGAATCTGTGAATGATGGCAGATTGTGTATGTGAATGATTAGGGTGAATGTGCATGTGCTTTGACAACTAGGTTGAATAAATTAAAGGGAGTGCATGTGGCTTGGCTGGAATGATTGGAATGCAATCTGAAATGGGATGTGTTGGTGTGAATTTTTGGTACAAAGGGCCTCCTTTGGTCTTCAATTTCGTCCATCTACTTGGCTTCAAGTATATGCAATCCATTTAACGCCCCAAACTACAAAATGCACCCTTTTGCATACTTTGGCCTTAGAACCTGAAAACACACAAAAGAAGCATAAAGGACTAAAATAACTAAAGAAACATAACGTAAATGCACGAGAACAAGCCATTTAAGTCGCATGAATATGCTCCTATCAAATTCCCCCACACTTAGCTTTTGCTAGTCCTCGAGCAAAACAAAGCAAAAGAAACCAAAAACAAAACAAAACGAACAAAATACAACCTACACCTTCCAACAATCGTCTCAGGGATTTCCAATGCACATGACAAGTTAAAACTCATTATTCCCACATATTCTAGCCATCTTTACACTTAAGTACATTCTTACTCATAGTCACCACATACTAGTTCACAATTAAGCATTTAATACCATGTTTTGAATGTAGTAACATGCCTTAGAGAATTTGCTCAATTCCTCACTAGAATGCACTCTATTTTCACACAGATTTTCTAACTTCACACCCTACACTTAGGTATATGTGAGAAGATTGATGTAAATATGAAGACTAACACTCACATATGTTATATCAAAGAAAGCATTTTCTGGATTTACGACAATAATATGAATATGATCTCATGAATGGAATGCTACTACTTAGAACGAGAACCAGTGATTCCATAAGCTCATACCAAGTTCAAACTCCACAAATTGAAACACATAACACTCAAGATAGAAGCATAAGGGTTGTAATGGGGCTTTGGGTGTTTGGCTAACAAAGAAGTGATATGGAAAACAAAGGTTCTTAAAGAAATAGTGAGCAAAGCAATTGAATCAACTTAGAATTCACTTTTGAATGAAAACTCAACTTTTGAACAAAAAGGGAGAACAAGCTCTCTTTCTTTCTTTCTTTCTTCTCTTTTTTCTGTTTTTCTTTTTCATATGTTTTTCACAATTTTTTTTTTTTCTTTTCTTTTGAATCTCAAAACATACATATAAACTTAAGAACAAACTTTCCCTCCCCCACACTCATTTTCTTGCATAATGTAACTCAAAAGGAATTCATTTAAGTCATGCTCACTATCTTTTAAGAACAAGGGGGTGGATTGTCCTAAACTAGGCTAGGTGAGGATAATGTGGGTAAACAAAGAATAAAGGCTAAACAAAGCTCAACGGGGTTAAAACTTACAACAAATACGAAATATGGGAAGTAAGGCTATTTGGCTATGGTGGCAACTACACAACTTCATCTTGATATATGTTATGCAAATCAATGTTATGCTTTGAATGAAACGGATATAAGTTCTAGCATTTAGTTCTATCATGATACAATTGCATACTAAGTAGCAACCAAGCAAGGAATAATGAGATCATGCAACAACTTTTAGAAAACAAAGAATCACAGATTATAACTCTCCAAAGAAGGTAATGGCTCGAGTCTCACAGGGTTGTAGCGTTTGTTTGAGTTCCTTCCTTCAAGCATGTTACAAAAACGAATTTTTCTTTTATGATTTCATGTGAAGTCATACATTATAAGCATAACCAAGCATATACCAAGAGTAAATCAAACTTTTCTCTATGTTCATAACTCTTTTTAACAGTCATGCAATTACAAACCAAATCCTTATCATTGTGTTGGAAGGTACCCTAAGACACAAACACACAAAAACGACTCAAACCACTTGTTTTTTAGGCTTTTCAAAACATGTTTATCAAATTTTTATGTGATTTTCGGAGTTATAAAAACAAAACATACTAAAACACTCTAAAACATCTTAAAAATACCTTAAAACAGCAAGGAACAACATTTGAAGTTATGGGTGATAAAATCCCACGAATTTGCATCAAATATACTTAGTTACCCCCCCCACACTTAAATCAAACATTGTCCTCAATGTTTCAAGCATAGACTCACACAAATAACAAACAAACAAACAAAACAACATCTAACAACCTAACATGGCATAAACAAAATCAACAACAAAGAGAAGAGTTTAGGAACGCAAATCTGGAATTGGAGTGCTTTCTCGGCCTTCCTTTGTTGAATGCATGGGCATGATCTTGGTGATTCCACAGGCTTACTCTTGAACTGGGCTGGAGGATTCTTTTGATCTCCTCCACTCGTTGATTTTCCTTTGTGCTACTCTTAAACTGGGCAGCAGGATTCTTTTGGTCTCCCCTGAAGGTCTGAGCTTACTCCTTTTTTCTGTTTCTTTGTTCAATCTCTCCAATTCGTATTGAAGAGGGTTAGAGGATAGCTCAGCATATGCAGTTGTAGCTTGTCTCCACATGCTTCAATATATCATTTTCACTTGCCTTACTTGCTCTTCTTTGCAGAAGTGGTCCCTTCTCTGGAAGTGTATCAACCGTTGAAGATGACTACTCGAGAGCAACGCTAGGTAAGCAACCAGGGAATAGATTCCAGGCAGTCGGAACCAGATCGGAAGACTGACTCCAAGTGCCGGCTGATTGCTTCTTTCACTTTGCCATGCGAGTAAGAACAAGGACAAAGAAAAAGACAAGGAAAGACTTTTGACCTTGATGATATGAGATACCTTTGCTTTTGAAGAAGCGGTGAATGAATCAGCACATGTATTTGTTGTGCTTGTCTCCACATGCTTCAATCTACCGTTTCCTCCTGGGTCATCTGTACTCCAGGCATCTGGTATCATCTTTGGGGAAGAAGAAAAAATTGAGTATTTCGAAAGGCTTTGCTGGGAGTGCGCCCTCATAGGAGAGGAAGAGTTGGGCATTATCTTCAGGTTTGCCTTGCCATAAAAGATGAAGGTCGACATATATAGGGATTTCCCAATAGCAAGTGGTGGTACTGTTCTTTTACCGTTGTCGACAAACGTTTTGATCCCGCAAATCCGGCTTTTTGAAATAGTGACGA
This sequence comes from Pyrus x bretschneideri, assembly GCF_019419815.1. Classification (NCBI taxonomy): domain Eukaryota; kingdom Viridiplantae; phylum Streptophyta; class Magnoliopsida; order Rosales; family Rosaceae; genus Pyrus; species Pyrus x bretschneideri. The sequence continues at coordinate 208,955 of NW_025999821.1, read as the reverse complement.
CTCTTCGATCTTTGAATGCGCCTCTTCGATTTCTGAGCAGACGCCCCTTCGATTTCTGAACGACGCCCCTTCGCTTTCTGAACGACACATAGTAGTGCGGATGCGGCTCTGTCAGAGATCTTTTGACAAAGTTCCACGCGTTTTCTGAAAAGCAGAGAAAGCGTCGCCGAACTTTGCGCTTGTCGGCAAAAGTGTGTAGTTGCAATGATGGCCTCCACGTGTTTTCAACTTTGTCAGAGATCTTTTGACAAAGTTGAACGCGTTTTCTGAAAAGCCGAGAGATCGTCGCCGAAATTTACGCAGGAAAAATCCGGCTCTTCGAATCGGTGGTCGTGTTGCCTTGGCTTTTTATAGAGGTATCGATAACCACCAACATACACACTCTGAAGATTGCCCATTCTTGAAAATCGTCTCCGGCCCTTTGAAAATTTACTCCATCCAACCCTTTTCTTTGAACACCTTTGAAAAATGACTAACTCATCGAACCTGTGCTTAGATTTGAGTCTCAGCAGCGATCCAGTTGCGCCCCGTTAAGGTAATGTATGGCGCCCTTCTTTCTTATCTTCTAACGGTCCTCTTTCAGGTGAAGACTCCATGATGACGGGTGCAACAACAGCTATGATAGTAGCTCGGAACTTCCTCACTCCCAAAGATAGTTGATGAGTTATTTCCTTCCTAATGCTAGAATATGTTTAGTATAATGGCACAAGTAAGGGTGTCGAATCCACAGGGACTAATTGAACCTAAATAATCACTTGTTTTGCAAGAACTCTATGAAATGATATAAGTAGGGATCGTTCTAGGCCGGGGATTAGGAGCGATTGCTAATCTAATGAAAATTGACTCAAAGATACAAAAATATGCTTAAAAACACTTAAACAAACTCAAAGACTCTTAACTAAACTTATATGACTCAAAACAAACTTAAAAGACTCAAAACAACACAAAACAATCAAAAAGACTCAAATTAGACTCTAGGACTCAATTTGGACGAAAATAGGGTTGGTTTTGACTCAAAATACTTAAAAACACTAATTAGGACAGATTTGACACAACTAAATAAAGGGGATTGGGTTTTTGACGAATTTAAGATAAAAACAAGTAACTAAAAGACTTAAATAGGATTTGGACGAATTTGGGAAAAACGATGGATGATTAGATAGCTAGAGGATTCTTTTCCACACATGACACATTTGAACACAAATTGATTTCCAGTTGCTTTTTGATAAACCATGAACCTCAACACCCCAGATTAACCGTGACATCACTAATTAACCCTCAGATTTTCCTTAAGTTATTGGATTGGATGACATCATACGACAACCCAAAGCATTCTGATAGGAGCATATTTATGCGAATTAATTGGCTTGTTCTCGTGCATTTACGTTGTGTTTCCTTAGTTATTTTAGTCCTTTATGCCATTTTCGTGTGTTTTTAGGTTCATATGGCTAAGGAAGCAAAAAGGTGCATTTTGGAGCAAAATTGGGCTTGGAATGGATAGCTTATGTTTGGAGCAAAAGGAATGGACGAAATTGAAGACCTAATGAAGTTAGGATTCCTAATCACATGAGGATTCCTAATCACAAGAGGATTCCTAATCAAATGAGGAATCCTAGTCAAAGAAGGTTTCCTACTTGAAGTAGGAAAGTTAAGCCCAGGGTTTCCTATCTTGGTTTGACATTTCCTAAATCCTAATTGTCCTTATGTCCCAAACACTTTGAAGACTTCATATGCATTCTGGGACACAAAACAAAGGTCCCTTGACCCTTCCTCTTCCTTGCCGTGCACCATGTCTGATGTGATAAAAGAAAGCACACAAATTAAACCCTCTTTTTGACAATTGTAGTATAGATATAAGTAGGGATCATTCTAGGCCGGGGATTAGGAGGGATTGCTAATCTAATGAAAATTGACTCAAAGAAGTGAAAATAGGCTTTAAAACACTTTAAATAAACTCACAAGACTCTTACTAACTAATATGACTCAAAACAAACTTTAAAGACTCAATTTAGACTCTAGGACTTAGTTTGGACGAAAATACACTTAGTTTTGACTCTAAAGACTCAGAAAGACTCTTTTGAACAGATTTGGAACAAGTAAGAAAAGGCGTTTTTATTATGGACGAATTTAAAAGAAAACAAGTAACTTAAAACTTTAAAACAGATTTTGGACGAATTTGAGAAAAACTAATGGATGATGGGATAGCCAAGGGATACTTCTCCACACATGATACTTTCTAACATAAATCGATTTCCAGTTGCTTTTTCGATAAACCATGAACCTCAACACCCCAGATTAACCGTGACATCACTAATTAACCCTCAGATTTCCCTTAAGTTAGTGGATTGGATGACATCATACGACAACCCATAGCATTCTTCAAACGTCCCCTACATGACATCATAATAGAGATACGGTCAAAGATCATTACATTCAATGGAAATCATAAGTATTGACAAAGCACTTATAACTATGACATCATGATACTCGTGCTAGGAATTTACTTAACATGATTGTGAAAACAACCTTAACTACTTGTGAACATAAGTTTGTAACGATTATGTGAAACACTCTTATATTCTAGCCCCAAATTCAAGTATGCAAATTAAGTAGGCCTCCCTAATAAACATACAAGAATAAGTTATCCATCAAATGGTTAAGTAAATTGCGTTCACAATTTATGAAATCAAAACTGGACTTAATCAACTCATATTATAAATGCAATCATGGTTTCAAAGCATTGATAGGAGCATATTTATACGACTTAGTTAGCTTGTTTTCTTGCATTTAATTAGCTAAACTATGTTAATTATAGTGTTTAAAGTTATTTTCGTGCAATTTCAGGTTTTAGTGTCAAAGTATGCAAAAAGAAGCAATTTGGAGCATTCTAGAGCATTTTTGGGCCAAGATTGGATAGTGCAAGCATGGAGGCATGAGGATGGACGAATTTGAAAGGCTTGAATTCAGTTAGGGAGTTGCAAGGGGGCCTAAAAACCTGATTTCTAGAAGGCTACATTAGAGCCACATGCACTTCCATCCTTTAATCCATTGCAGCCACATGCACTCCCATCCTTTAATCCATTGCAGCCACATGCACTTCCATCCTTTAATTCATTCCAGCCAATCCACACACCTTTCCAACCTAGCAGCACCCTTTAATCATTCACCCTAGCTGTCACTCCCATGCTCTCCCATTAATTAATTCAAGTCCATATCTGATTACCCTAGGGTTCTAAGTGCCTATATATACTCATATTAACCCCTAGATCAGATCACCACCTCTCATACACATTCATTCACGCCAGAAATTCATTCCCTCTCTCTAACACAGCCATACTTCACCATTCTTCATATTTTCTGCCCAAAAACACTCCTTGCCTTCCCCTACATCCATCCCTACCCTAAACACATCATTCTACATCATCCATAACCCCCAAAACTCACCAAAACCCCTTGTGCTGCAGCAACTAGAGGAGAAGAGGCTTAAACGTTCATACAATTCAAGATTGAGTTGTTGGAATTTTTAGGTGTACTTCGATTCTTGTTTTCAATGTTTACTTTGTTATTACTCTCTAAGTTTGTTGTAATCATGAGTGGCTAAACCCCTAATTAGTTAGGGGAAAGTTTGAAGCCATGAACATGTTTGAAATATGAATTGATTTCTTCCAATTGTGATTTGTTAAGTTGTGATTGCAATTCAATTATCTGTTCATTAAAAACTTGTTTTTGTATGTTGATTAGGGATGCATACTTAGTCTTCATGCTTAAACTCGATGCTAGTTTATAAACGAGTTTCACCTAATCGTCACAAGTTTATAAACATGAGGAGTGAAGGTTGCTAGTCACAACCGTGTTAATTGAATTCTTGGCAAGAGTATCATGCATTCATAGTTACAATTGCCTCGTCAACACTTATAATTTTCATAGAGCATAATGATCTCTCATTGTATCTCTTCTATGCATTCATGTTGAGAACCATTGGAGAATGATTTGAATTGTCGCATGCATCATCCAATTCAATAACATAAGGAAAATTTGAGAGTTAATTAGGGCATCACGGTTAACTTGGGGTGTTGAGCATCATAGTTAGTGAAAATCAATTGGAGAATCGATTCATATCCAATGTGTCTTGTGTGGAGAATGGACCTCTAACTAATCCATACATCATCTTGTTTCTCAAATCCGTTTTATAACCTGCCTAGTTTTACAACTTGCTTTGTTATTTCAATTCTCATCAAATCAAAACCCCCCTTTACCTTCTTGTTCTTTAGTGCTTGGAATCTGTTTAGTTTATGTTTTAAAGTGTTTTGAATCAAGCCATAATCTTAAATTCGTCCAAAATTGGGTTTAAGGTCAGAAACTGCCTAGTTAGTGTTTTTAGGCAGTTTTGAGTCTTTTGAACTTGTTTTGAGTCCTTTGAGTCTTTGTGAACATTTTTCACTTTGTTTTTATGTTTTTGAGTCAATTTAGAGGTTTTAGCAAGCCCTCGTAATCCCCGGTCCAGAACGATCCCTACTTGCATCCTTACTACAATTGTCAAAAAGAGGGTTTAATTTGTGTGCGTATAATTCTCGCATCAAGCATCCCTAGGCTAAAACGAGTTTAGCCTCTCATGTTCATGACAAAACAAAGCAACATAGATTTAAACATTGAAAATAAAAGATAGATTACACCTAGAAACGTCCAACACTCCAACTCGAATGCACAAACGCCCAAGGCTTGGTCTTCCTTCTCCTCTTCCTTGCTAAGTCACGGCACAAGGTCTATGGTGGGTTTGTGGATGATTTTCTGGGTTTTGGATGGATTTAGGTATGTATGGTGGTGCGGCAAGGGTTGATGGTGGTGTATGGAGGTTGGGATGGAGGTGTGGAAGTAGGGGGAATGATGGATGGGTGGTTGTAAAGTCACGGCAAAGGGTGGATTTCTGAATGAATGTTTGAATGTTGTGTGAAGGGGTGGTGGTCTAAATGGTGTGGCAAGGGTTGTTTATATAGGCTAGTTTGGCACACTTAGTGAAGGAAAAGGAATGCACAATCCCATTGAAAAAGGGTTAATTCAAGGCAGAAATCAAGTGGGATTTGGAATAGGTAGTGCGGCTAGGAATCCGAGTTCTAGAAGGCTAGGTGCGGCACACATGTAGGGATAGGATAAGGTGTTCTAGAAACTGTGTTTAAGGCAGATTCCTAATCCTAAAGGGCCTAGGACATGTGATATAAGAGTAGGAAAAGGATTGTGATTCCTAAACCTACAAGGAATGGTGTCTTGCGGCATTGGTATGGATAAATCTTCTAGAAACTGAAATAGGTGTTTAAATGTGTAATTGATTCCCCCTAATTAGCTAGGTTTAAGTCCCCACCTGATTTGGATAGGATAGAATAGGATAATGTTAGAGATAGGATAGGATAAGGTTTCTAGGATAGGATAAGATAAGGTCCCTTGTTTCTTGCTTCTTGCTTATCTTCATCGGAGTAGAACTTCTTCCACCAGATTTGTAGCCTTTCCTAGCTCTTCTTGTCTTCAATTTCGTCCATGCTCTTTGCTCCATGGTTAAGCTATCCAATCCATGCCCAAAAATACTCCAAATAGCCTCAAAATGCACTTTATTGCTCCCTTTGCCATTAGAACCTAAAAACATACGAAAATGGCTTAAAATACTAAAACAACTATGAAATAACAACATAAATGCATGAAAACAAGCTAAGTAAGTCGCCTAAATATGCTCCTATCAAATTCCCCCACACTTAGCTTTTGCTAGTCCTCGAGCAAAACGAGCAAAACGAAATAAACAAAACAAACAACACACATTCTAGACCTTCCAACATGTACCTCATGGGATTTCCAACGAACATGACACATTAAAGAACATCATTCCCACGGTTTTTAGCTTTCTTTACACTTCAACAAACACTTAACCATAGTTACTACTTATTAGTTCACATTTAATCAATTAAAACAACGTTTTGAATGTAGTAACATACCTTAGAGAATTCCCTCAATTCCTCACTAGAATGCACTCTATTTTCACACAGATTTTCTAACTTCACACCCTACACTAGGTATATGTGAGAAGATTGATGTAAATATGAAGACTGACACTCACATATGATATATCAAAGAAAGCATTTTCTGGATTTACGACAATGACATGAATATGATCTCATGAATGGAATGCTTGATGCTAGAATTATACGCACACAAATTAAACCCTCTTTTTGTCAATTGTAGTAACTATGTAAGTAGGGATCGTTCTTAACCGGGGATTAGGAGGGATTGCAAATCACTTGGAAACTGACTCAAAAATGTAAAATAAAGTTTAAAACACTAAACTAGACTCAAAGAATGCGAGACTAAACGCTTAAACACTAAAACAAACCAAAAGACTCAAACATCACCCAAAACACTCAAAACTGCCTTAAAAACACTTTCTGGGCAGTTTTGAGCACCTTGGTGAATTTGGACGAATTTGTGCAACAAATTGAATCAAAACACTTATAAACACAAACTAAGACACTTTCTAACTAATTTGGACAATACAAAGACTCAAAGGACTCAAAACTGCCTAAAAACACTAACTAGGCAGTTTCTGACCTTAAACCCAATTTTGGACGAATTTAAGATTATGGCTTGATTCAAAACATTTTAAACATAAACTAAACAGATTCTAAGCACTAAAGAACAAGAAAGTAAAGGGGGGGTTTTGATTTGACGAAAATTGAAATAACAAAACAAGTTAATAAACTAGGCAGAATTGTAAAACGAATTCCTTGAAAACAAGATAATGGATGGATTAGTTAGAGGTCCATTCTCCACACAAGACACATTTGTATATGAATCGATTCTCCAATTGCTTTTCATTAACTATGATGCTCAACACCCCAAGTTAACCGTGATGCACTAATTAACTCTCAAATTTTCCTTATGTTATTGAATTGGATGATGCATGCGATAATTCAAATCATTCTCCAATGGTTCTCAACATGAATGCATAGAAGAGATACAATGAGAGATCATTATGCTCTATGAAAATTATAAGTGTTGACGAGGCAATTGTAACTATGAATGCATGATACTCTTGCCAAGAATTCAATTAACGCGGTTGTGACTAGCAACCTTCACTACTCATGTTTATAAACTTGTGACGATTAGGTGAAACTCGTTTATAAACTAGCATCGAGTTTATGCATGAAGACTAAGTATGCATCCCTAATCAACATACAAAAACAAGTTTTTAATAAACAGATAATTGAATTGCAATCACAACTTAACAAATCACAATTGGAAGAAATCAATTCATATTTCAAACATGTTCATGGCTTCAAACTTTCCCCTAACTAATTAGGGGTTTAGCCACTCATGATTACAACAAACTTAGAGAGTAATAACAAAGTAAACATTGAAAACAAGAATCGAAGTACACCTAAAAATTCCAACAACTCAATCTTGAATTGTATGAACGTTTAAGCCTCTTCTCCTCTAGTTGCTGCGGCACAAGGGGTTTTGGTGAGTTTTGGGGGTTATGGATGATGTAGAATGATGTGTTTAGGGTAGGGATGGATGTAGGGGAAGGCAAGGAGTGTTTTTGGGCAGAAAATATGAAGAATGGTGAAGTATGGCTGTGTTAGAGAGAGGGAATGAATTTCTGGCGTGAATGAATGTGTATGAGAGGTGGTGATCTGATCTAGGGGTTAATATGAGTATATATAGGCACTTAGAACCCTAGGGAAATCAGATATGGACTTGAATTAATTAATGGGAGAGCATGGGAGTGCATGTGGCTGATTTGTGGTGCAATGATGAAAGGATGGAAGTGCATGTGGCTGCAATGGATTAAAGGATGGGAGTGCATGTGGCTGAAATGGATTAAAGGATGGAAGTGCATGTGGCTGCAATGTAGCCTTCTAGAAATCAGGATTTTAGGCCCCCTTGCAACTCCCTAACTGAATTCAAGCCTTTCAAATTCGTCCATCCTCATGCCTCCATGCTTACACTATCCAATCTTGGCCCAAAAATGCTCTAGAATGCTCCAAATTGCTTCTTTTTGCATACTTTGACACTAAAACCTGAAATTGCACGAAAATAACTTTAAACACTATAATTAACATAGTTTAGCTAATTACATGCAAGAAAACAAGCTAACTAAGTCGCCTAAATATGCTCCTATCAAATTCCCCCATAGTTAGCTTTTGCTAGTCCTCGAGCAAAACAAAACAAAAGAAACCAAAAACAAAACACAATCTAAACCTTCCAACATGTATCTCAGGGATTTCAAACGAACATGACACAATATAGAACATCATTCCCATGATATTTAGCTTACTTTACACTTCAACAAACACTTAATCATAGTTACCACTTATTATTTCACATTTAATCAATTAAAACAACATTTTGAATGTAGTAACATGCCTGAGAGAATTCCCTCAATTCCTTACTATAATGCACTCAATTTTCACACAGATTTTCTAACTCCACACCCTACACTAGGTATATGTGAGGAGATTGATGTAAATATGAATTCTAACACTCACATATGTTATATCAAAGAAAGCATTTTCTGGATTTACGACAATGACATGAATATGATCTCATGAATGGAATGCTACTACTTAGAATGAGAACCAGTGATTCCATATGCTCATACCAAATTCAAACTCCACAAATTGAACACATAACATCAAGATAGAAGTTGAGGGGTGATGCGAACTAAGTAAGCACACAAATTAAAACCCTCTTGTGACAATTGTAGTATATAAATACGTAGGGATCGTTCTTAACCGAGGATTAGGAGGGATTGCAAAATCACTTGTAAACTGACTCAAAAACGTAAAATGAAGTTTGAAACACTAAACTAAACTCAATGAATGCAAAACTAAACAATAAAAACACTAAAACAAATCAAAAGACTCAAAACAGCCCCAAAACACTCAAAACTGCCTTAAAATCACTTTCTGGGCAGTTTTGAGCACTTTGACAACTTTGGACGAAATTGGGTAATAGAATGAATCAAAATGCTTAAAAACACAAACTAAGACACTTTCTAACTAAATTGGACACAAAAGTAAGGGGGGATTGAGTTTTTGACGAAATTAATTAAAATGCACAGATTGTAAATTAGGGCAGATTCTAAATATGAATGTAATGAAAATATGGATGAATGCTAGCTAGAAGGTTCTTCTCCACACATGTCACACTTGCATACACTTTGATTTTCAGTTGGTCTTCCGATGAATTATGAAACTCAACACTCCGGGTTAATTAGGTCCGCTTAAATTAACCGTCAAGTTCTCCTTAAGTCAATGAATTGGATGGGTTAGCGCAACGCAATTCAAAACATTCTCCAAAAGTCCTTTACGTGAAAAGCACAATAAAGATACAATCACAGATCATTAAGCATCATGAAAACTATAAGTGTTGACGAGGCATTCGTTACTATGATGAGCATGAAACTAGTGCCAAGAATTCATTTAACGCGATTGTTTATAAGCAACCTCCACTACTTGTGAATATAAGTTCATAACTATTAGGTGAAACTCACTTATATTCTAGCGTCAAATTCATGCATGAACATTAAGCGTGCACTCTCAATAAACATACACAAACAAGTTATCAATCACACAGTTAAACGAATTGAATCCAACATTCATGAAATTCCAAACAAAAGTAATCAATTCATATTGCAAGCATAAACATGGTTTCGAATCACCCCCTAGCTAACTAGGGGGATTTAGCCTCTCATGTTCACAAAAAGAGAATTACAAATGAATTTAAACATAAAGCACAAAGGATTGATTACACCTAGAACGCCCAACGAATCCACGTGAATTGGTGCGCGTCGAAGCTCCTCTTTCCTCTTCTCCTTCTGCGGCAGATTGGTTGTGGATGGTTTTTGGATGTGTTTCTGGTTTAGGGATGGTTTAATGGTGGTTTAATGGTGCGGCAAGGTTGTGGGGTGGTGTAGGAAGGTGTGGAAGGTGGCTGGGAAGGTGGAGGAAGGCACGACAATAATGGGAATTGGCTGCAATGGCTGGGGAAAGGCACGGCAGAGAAGGGAGGTTGAATGGTTGCATGCGGCTAAAGGACAAAGAATGGGATATGGTGCTGCGGCTGTTGGGAATTATGGGAGAATTTGGGAGAATCTTTTTGGGAGTCACGGCTGAGAAGAAAATATAAAAATATGGTGGCTACGGCTTGAAACTTTTTTTTTTGTTTATTAGGTTTTCTTTTGATAAATGGGGGGGGGGCCACGGCTTTTGGGAATAGCTGGAATGGAATGGTGGGATGCACGGCTTAGGAGGAAGAATTAGGGTGAATGGCTGAATGGGGGGCCACGGCTTAGAGTGAAAAGATTAGGTTCTTGCGGCTGCTAGGATTAATGTGTCAAGGCCGAATAGAATGAATGGGAAAATATAGAATAATGTGCGGCTAGGTTGTAAAAATGTGTAGGGTTTTAGAAAATAAACCCTAGCTTATTAAAATTAAATTAAAGTTAATTCAAAGGCTGCTAGAATTAGGGAATTAAATTAGAAATTAAAGGGGATTGCTTAATAGGTGCGGCTAGGGTTTAGGGTTAGGGCTTTTGTCATAAAATTGGACCAAAGTGCCCCCCTTGCACGGCAAGGGAAGGGAATTAGGGTTAAGGCACGGCAAGGTTGTGTAATTGGGCTAGGGCCTTGGTTTTGTGTCCTAAAATACGGACGTTTAAGTTTAGGAAAGGTTACCAAAACAGGAAACTTAGGGTTAACTTTCCCACTTCAAGTAGGAAACCTTGTTTGAGTAGGATTCCTCGTTTTGGTAAGAATTCATCGTTGGAGTAGGAATTCGTCGTTTCTTCAAGTCTTCAACTCATTCATTCCTCTTTCGCTCCAAAAGACTCCAATTTGCATCTTCTTGCACACTTTGGCCTTATAATCTGAAAATGCAACAAAGTGACTTTAAACACTAAAATAGCTAAGAAAACACAACATAAATGCACGAGAACAAGCTAATTAAGTCGCATGAATATGCTCCTATCAAGGGGTGTAACGGGGCTAAGGGTAATGGTTTAACAAAGAAAGGTAAAGTAAAACAAAGGTTCTGAAAGTAATAGGAAGCGAAGTAATGAAATTGACACTTAAACTCACTTTTAATGGCAGAAATCAACTTTTAAACACAAGGGAAGATTCATGCAACAACTAGGGTCAAATTCACTCTTTTGGACCCTTCCTTCAATAACCAATACTTGTGAGATCATTCTCACTTATTTTTCAACTCTTTTTCTTTCTTTTCAACACTTTTCTATTTTCTTTTTATTTTTCAACGAATTTTTTTTTCTTTTTTTTTATTTCTTTATTTCATTCTTTGGCCGTGCCCTATTATCTTCCCTCACACTTATTTTCTGCAATATATTGATGAAAAGGAGTTCATTCTAAGTCATGCTTCACTATCCTTTAAGAACAAGGGTATGGAAAGTCCTAATCTAGGCTAGGTGAGGATAATGTGGTTAACAAAGAAAATAAGCTTGAAAAGGCTCAAAAGGGGAAATCCTACAATACATGTGAAAAGGGATAGGCTTTTTGGCTTTGGCTTGACTAACAACTTCATCTTATTGTATGTTATGCAATCAATATCATGCTTTGAATGAATTGGGCATGAGTTCTAGTATTTGGAACTATAATGAAATGCATTCCAAGTAGCAACCAAGCAAAGAATGATGAGATCATGCAACGACTTTAGAAAACAAGAAATCACAGATTTATACTCTCCAAAGAACGTTATAGGCTCAAGTCTCACAAGGATGTAGCTTTAGTTTAAGTTCCTTCGTTCAAGCATGTTACAAAAACAGATTTTCTCTTTGTAATTACATGTGAATTCATAAGCTATAACCATAACCAAGCATAAACCAAAGCATAAATCAACTTCCAGCCATGTTTACAACATTCTTTAATAGTCATGCAATTAAAACCAAATCCTCATCATTGTGTTGGAAGGTACCCTAAGACACAAAAACAACTCTTTTTGGGTTTTTTTGAAACAATTTTTCAAATTTTTATGGGATTTTCGAATTTTTAAGTCAAAACACACTAAAACAGTTTAAAAACACTTAAAAACAGCAAGAAACAACATTAGAAGTTATGGTGGATAAAACCCTACGAATTTGCATCAAAACACTTTAGTTACCCCCCCACACTTAAATCAAACATTGTCCTCAATGTTTCAAGCATAGACTCACACAATTAACAAACAAACAAACAAAACAACAACTAAACAACCTAACATGGCAGAAACGAAATAGCAACAATGAGAAGAGTTTTAGGAACGCAAATCTGGAATTGGAGTGCTTTCTAGGTCTTCCTTTGTTGAATGCATGGGTTGCCTCCCAAGTAGCGCTTGCTTTAACGTCGTACAGCCAGACGAAGAACCCAATCACTCCAGATTGGAGCCCACGACACCCAAGGGAAGCTCTTCCACAACATGCTCCACAAAGTTCTCATAGTATGGCTTCAATCTATGTCCGTTCACCTTGAACTCGTGGCCACTTTTTAAGCTTTGGACTTGGACTGCACCTTGAGGAAAAACATTAGTAACAACAAGAGGTCCAATCCATTTAGAACGTAACTTACCAGGGAATAACCAAAGTCTTGAATCAAAAAGCAACACTTTCTACCCCTTGGAGAACGTTTTGGTACGAAGCATCTTATCGTGATAAGCCTTCGTTTTGTCCTTGTAGATGCGAGCATTCTCGTAAGCCTCATTCCTAATCTCCTCAAGTTCATCTAATTGGAGCTTCCTATGAACTCCAGCAGCGTCTATGTCCAAATTGAAGGTTTTCACAGCCCAATGTGCCTTGTGCTCTAACTCAACGGGCAAATGACATGGCTTACCATATATAAGCCGAAAAGGTGATATGCCAAGGGGAGTTTTGTAAGCCGTACGATAGGCCCACAATGCATCGTCCAAGCGCAAACTCCAATCTCTTCTTGAGGGTCCCACGGTTTTCTCTAGGACTTGTTTGATCTCCCTATTTGAAACCTCCGCTTGCCCATTAGTTTGAGGGTGATAAGGTGTGGAAACCTTATGAGTAACGTTGTACTTCTTGAGCAAAGCTTCAATGGTGCGGTTACAAAAGTGAGAACCCCCATCACTAATTAAAACTCGTGGCATCCCAAACCTAGCAAAAATATTAGATTTCACAAAATCTGCAACAACCTTAGAATCGTTAGTACGGGTGGCTTTGGCTTCCACCCATTTGGATACATAATCGACAGCTAGCAAGATATAAGTGAAACCAAAAGATGGAGGGAAGGGGCCCATGAAATCAATACCCCAAACATCAAAAATTTCCACAAAGGAGAGAGATTGTTGCTGCATTTGGTCCTTAGGCCCTATGTTACCTGTTCTTTGACACTTATCGCATGTTAAACAAAACATTTTAGCATCTTTAAAGAGATTAGGCCAATAAAATCCAGATTGTAACACCTTTAGGGCTGTCCTTTGGGTGCCAAAATGTCCCCCACATGCATAAGTATGGCAGAATGTAAGAATGGAATTAATTCAGATTCGGGCACACATCTACGCACAATCTGATCTGGGCAGAATTTCCATAAATACGGATCATCCCAAACATAAAAACGTGCATCATGAACAAGTTTATCACGTTGGAACTTGTTTAGGGTACTAGGAACTTGCTTAGACACTAAGAAATTGACCAAATCGGCATACCAAGGGGTTCTTACCTCAATGGACAGAAGTTGCTCATCCGAAAACGTTTCTAAAATGGGGGTGGACTCTTCCTCACGCACCATTCTACTTAGGTGGTCAGCCACCACGTTTTCACACCCTTTCTTGTCTCGGATTTCAAGATCGAACTCTTGAAGTAGGAGCATCCAACGAATGAGTCTTGGCTTAGCCTCCTTTTTGGTGAGAAGATACTTCAAGGCTGCATGGTCAGTGAAAACAATTACTTTAGTACCAAGAAGATATGATCTAAACTTATCTAATGCAAATACAATAGCCAAGAGTTCTTTTTCGGTTGTGGAATAATTAAGTTGAGCATCATTCAACGTCCGTGAGGCGTAGTAGATGACATGTGGCCTCTTGTCCTTTCTTTGTCCTACAACTGCTCCTAAAGCATAGTCGAACGCATCACACATGAGCTCGAAAGGTAGGCTCCAATCCGGTGGAACAATGATGGGTGCCGTGGTCAACAACTCCTTAAGTAGGTTGAATGATGTCGTGCACACCTTGGTGAATTCAAACGTTACGTCTTTTTGTAAGAGACGGCAAAGTGGTTGTGCAACCTTCGAGAAATCCTTGATAAACCTACGATAGAATCCTGCATGGCCAAGAAAAGAACGGACCTCTCTAACCGAAGTAGGAGAGGGTAAGTGACGTACAAGATCTATTTTAGACTTATCAACTTCAATTCCTTTTTCAGAGATGATATGACCCAAAACTATACCTTGTTTAACCATAAAATGACATTTTTCCCAATTCAAAACAAGGTTAGTTTCCATGCATCTTTTCAAGATTAAAGTGAGATTATGCAAACAAGCATCAAATGAGTCTCCAAACACACTAAAATCGTCCATAAATACTTCAATTATCTTTTCAACATAATCAGAGAAGATACTTACCATGCATCGTTGGAAAGTGGCCGGCGCATTGCATAAACCAAATGGCATACGACGATATGCAAAAGTACCAAATGGACAAGTAAAGGTGGTCTTTTCTTGATCATCCGGCGCTATGACAATTTGATTATAACCCGAATAACCATCAAGAAAGCAATAAAAAGAATGACCGGCTAACCTTTCAAGCATTTGATCAATGAATGGCAAAGGGAAGTGATCTTTCCTTGTTGCGGCATTGAGCTTCCTATAGTCAATGCACACCCTCCAACCGGTTTGAATGCGTGTAGGCACAAGTTCATCTTCTTCATTTTTCACCACCGTGACTCCGGACTTCTTGGGAACCACTTGGACCGGTGAAACCCAACAACTATCCGAGATGGGATAGATGACGCCACAATCAAGCAATTTGATGATTTCCTTCTTCACTACTTCCATCATTGGTGGGTTGAGTCGACGTTGGGCTTCCCTTGATGGTTTGGTGCCTTCTTCCATGAGAATTCGATGCATGCACGTGGTAGGACTTATACCCTTGATGTCGGCCAAAGTCCACCCTATGGCCGTCTTGTGCTCTTTGAGAACCCTCACCAACTTCTCCTCCTCTTGTGCCGTGAGTGATGAAGCAATAATGACGGGCAATGTGTCTTGCTTGCCCAAAAACACATACTTCAAGTGGTTTGGCAATGGTTTGAGCTCAAGTGTAGGTGGTTGTTCTATAGAAGGAAGCAACTTATTAGTAG
This sequence comes from Pyrus x bretschneideri, assembly GCF_019419815.1. Lineage (NCBI taxonomy): Eukaryota > Viridiplantae > Streptophyta > Magnoliopsida > Rosales > Rosaceae > Pyrus > Pyrus x bretschneideri. The sequence continues at coordinate 193,609 of NW_025999821.1, read as the reverse complement.
AAATTGGAATTGAATGTGGACTAGGGGGCTTACCTTGGAGTTGTGGCAATGACTCTAGGGCTGCCACGGTCTCAATTACATCTTCATCAAAGGCCACGGCATGGGTGTTCAATTGTGTGCCGTGGGTTGCTTGGTGGCAGCCATGTGATCCTTCAGTTCTATGCTATTTGTAATGACCGTTTCAAGTGCATCGCCATGCAATTGATCAAGGTGTGCCTACGCCAAAGAATCAAGAATATCAATAGAGAAACATGAGTGATCATCATTAGGAAATCTCATAGTTTCAGAAATATTAAAATCAATCACTTCCCCATCAAATTCCATTGTTAAAGTTCCTTTAAACACGTCTATCTTAGTTCGTGTCGTCTTCATGAATGGCCTCCCAAGAAGAATTGGCAAGGATGGAGCATGGGTGGTTTCCTCCATTTCAAGGACATAGAAATCCGCCGGGAAGATCAAATTATTCACCTGCACTAAGACATCTTCCAATACGCCCTTTGGATAGGCATTAGATCTATCGGCCAACTGAATAATCACACCATCATTTTTCAATTCACCAAGGTTCATTGAAGCATAAATAGAGTATGGCATGACGTTAATTGAAGCTCCTGTCTAACATAGCATGTTCGAACTTAGTTTGACCAATAATACAAGGGATTGTAAAGCTACCTGGATCTTTGCACTTTGGTGGTAACTTTCTTTGTAAAACAGCGGAAACATTCTCACTTACCCTTACTACCTCTTTATGTGACGCCCTCTTCCTTGTAGTGCACAATTCCTTCAAGAATTTAGCGTATTTAGGCACTTGCTTTATGACATCTAGGAGCGGGATATTGACTTGAACTTTCCTAAACGTCTCAAGAATGTCCTTCTCATGCTCCTCCTTCTTTGTTTGCAAAAATCTGTGAGGAAAAGGAACATTGGGTGGAACGGGGTTAGAATTAATCAAATTTGAACCCAACTTACCTTTGGTGGCCGAATGGAATGGCATGGATGAGTTTTGGTCCTTTTGGGCTTGCGGCAATGGAAGTTGTGTCCTTGCCGTGGGCTTCCCTTCAGCCTCCTCTTCATGTTGCAATGTTTCTTCTTCGTTAGGACTTGTTTTGGATGGTGTGGATGTAGTGCCAACTTCTTTTCCACTCCTCAAAGTAATTGCTTTGGCAGATTCGAACCTTCCATTTGGATTGACAATGGTTGAACTTGGGAGCTTGCCTTGGTCTCGGAATTGTCCCACAAACTCCGCAATCTGCCCTATTTGCTTCTCTAAGTGGTCCACCCTTTTGTCTTGGTTTTGCAATACCCTTTCTTGGTTTTGCGATACTTTGTTTTGATTTTCTTGCCCCTGAGACAAACTAGTAAGCAACTTAAGAATAGTAGCATTATCTAAAGACGTACCTTGATGGTTTTGGGCGGATTGGGGTTGGGTTTGGTCTTGGCCGTGGGTTTTGGTGTAAAACCCCGGGGGTTGCTGCCTAAAGCCTCCTTGTTGGTAAGGTTGTTGAGGCTCCCTTCACTTGAAGTTTGGATTGTCTCTCCAACCCGGATTGTATGTATTGGAATATGGATCATTCCTTGGTTGATTTTGGCTTGGAAATCCAATGGCGTTTGCACTCTCCCACCCACCATTCTCAATCAATTGAGGGCACTTTTCCGAAGGATGACCTTAAATAGAACATACGCCATATACAATTGGACTTTGGATCTTCATTCCTTCGGCCATCTGAGACACAAGAGAAGTAAGATTAGCTAATTGAGTTTGAAGGTCGGATTGAGAACTTACCTCATTCACTTGTTGTCTTGGGGGGTCCCTTTGCCCAATTCCTTCGTATTGTTGTGCATTGAGAGCTCGGTTTGCAATGAGGTTCTTGGCTGCCATAGGAGTTTTATCCACCAACGCTCCTCCCGCCGAAGCATCAAGCATTTGCCTTTCAATGGGAAGAAGACCTTCATAGAAGTATTGAATTAGAAGCTCCTCCTTCATTTGATGTTGAGGACATGATGCAACAAGGGTTTTAAAACGCTCATAGTATGTTGGAAAAGACTCCCCTTGACTTTGTTGAATTCCGCTAATCTTCTTTCTCAAGAGAATGACTCTTGAAGTAGGAAAGAACTTTTCAAGAAATGCCCTCTTCATGCTCTCCTAAGAGGTGACCGTTCCGGGTGCTAGCTCGTATAACCAATCTTTGGCCTTCTCCAAAAGTGTGAACGGGAAAGCCTTCATCTTCAAAATGCTACCATCAACGTTAACTGGAGTCATGCTTGAACACACCACCTCGAACTCCTTCAAATGCTTGTTGGGATCCTCCATGGATAGTCCATGGAATTTTGGAATGTGGTGCAACAAGCTTGACTTCAATTCAAATTCGTCGGTCTTGTCTTGAGCCGTCCTTGGGTATTGAATGCACAAGGGTGCGGCATTGGCCAATCCCGAAGCGGAAAGCTCCTTGATTGTTCGGTTGTCTGCTGCCATGTCTTCTTCACCCACTCTTGTCGTGGGTTCCTCTTCTTCAAATTCAGAAATGGACTCGGAACTTTCACTTGATTCGCTAGGTTCTGGGTTCTTTCTCTTTCGTCTCAACTCACACTCAAAATCGTCGTCAAAGTCTAAAATATGTTCGTGAACCGGATTAGAACTCCGAGTCATAAACAAGTACCTAGAACAAGAAACAAAATAACATAAGAATCTGATCTAATAAGAAAACGAAAATAAGAATCCAAAGGATTAGTAAAGTTGCTAATCCCCGGCAACGGCGCCAAAATTTGATGCTAGAATTATACGCACACAAATTAAACCCTCTTTTTGTCAATTGTAGTATGTAAGTAGGGATCGTTCTTAACCGGGGATTAGGAGGGATTGCAAATCACTTGGAAACTGACTCAAAAACGTAAAATAAAGTTTAAAACACTAAACTAGACTCAAAGAATGCGAGACTAAACGCTTAAAACACTAAAACAAACCAAAAGACTCAAACATCACCCAAAACACTCAAAACTGCCTTAAAAACACTTTCTGGGCAGTTTTGAGCACCTTGGTGAATTTGGACGAATTTGTGCAACAAATTGAATCAAAACACTTATAAACACAAACTAAGACACTTTCTAACTAATTTGGACAATAAAAAGACTCAAAGGACTCAAAATAAGTTCAAAAGACTCAAAACTGCCTAAAAACACTAACTAGGCAGTTTCTGACCTTAAACCCAATTTTGGACGAATTTAAGATTATGGCTTGATTCAAAACATTTTAAAACATAAACTAAACAGATTCTAAGCACTAAAGAACAAGAAAGTAAAGGGGGGGTTTTGATTTGACGAAAATTGAAATAACAAAACAAGTTAATAAACTAGGCAGAATTGTAAAACGAATTCCTTGAAAACAAGATAATGGATGGATTAGTTAGAGGTCCATTCTCCACACAAGACACATTTGTATATGAATCGATTCTCCAATTGCTTTTCATTAACTATGATGCTCAACACCCCAAGTTAACCGTGATGCACTAATTAACTCTCAAATTTTCCTTATGTTATTGAATTGGATGATGCATGCGACAATTCAAATCATTCTCCAATGGTTCTCAACATGAATGCATAGAAGAGATACAATGAGAGATCATTATGCTCTATGAAAATTATAAGGGTTGACGAGGCAATTGTAACTATGAATGCATGATACTCTTGCCAAGAATTCAATTAACGCGGTTGTGACTAGCAACCTTCACTACTCATGTTTATAAACTTGTGACGATTAGGTGAAACTCGTTTATAAACTAGCATCGAGTTTATGCATGAAGACTAAGTATGCATCCCTAATCAACATACAAAAACAAGTTTTTAATAAACAGATAATTGAATTGCAATCACAACTTAACAAATCACAATTGGAAGAAATCAATTCATATTTCAAACATGTTCATGGCTTCAAACTTTCCCCTAACTAATTAGGGGTTTAGCCACTCATGATTACAACAAACTTAGAGAGTAATAACAAAGTAAACATTGAAAACAAGAATCGAAGTACACCTAAAAATTCCAACAACTCAATCTTGAATTGTATGAACGTTTAAGCCTCTTCTCCTCTAGTTGCTGCGGCACAAGGGGTTTTGGTGAGTTTTGGGGGTTATGGATGATGTAGAATGATGTGTTTAGGGTAGGGATGGATGTAGGGGAAGGCAAGGAGTGTTTTTGGGCAGAAAATATGAAGAATGGTGAAGTATGGCTGTGTTAGAGAGAGGGAATGAATTTCTGGCGTGAATGAATGTGTATGAGAGGTGGTGATCTGATCTAGGGGTTAATATGAGTATATATAGGCACTTAGAACCCTAGGGAAATCAGATATGGACTTGAATTAATTAATGGGAGAGCATGGGAGTGCATGTGGCTGATTTGTGGTGCAATGATGAAAGGATGGAAGTGCATGTGGCTGCAATGGATTAAAGGATGGGAGTGCATGTGGCTGCAATGGATTAAAGGATGGGAGTGCATGTGGCTGAAATGGATTAAAGGATGGAAGTGCATGTGGCTGCAATGTAGCCTTCTAGAAATCAGGATTTTAGGCCCCCTTGCAACTCCCTAACTGAATTCAAGCCTTTCAAATTCGTCCATCCTCATGCCTCCATGCTTGCACTATCCAATCTTGGCCCAAAAATGCTCTAGAATGCTCCAAATTGCTTCTTTTTGCATACTTTGACACTGAAACCTGAAATTGCTCGAAAATAACTTTAAACACTATAATTAACATAGTTTAGCTAATTACATGCAAGAAAACAAGCTAACTAAGTCGCCTTAATATGCTCATACCAAATTCAAACTCCACATATTGAACACATAACATCAAGATAGAAGTTGAGGGTTGTAACGAGACTTAGGTATTGGCTAACAAAGAAAGGTAAGGATAAACAAAAGTTCTTAAAGCAATAGTAAGCAAAGTAATGAATTTTGTCGTGCCCTATCATCTTCCCCCACACTCGTTTTCTACCATATATTGACCAAAGGTGTTCACTCTAAGTCGTGCTTCACTATCCTTTAAGAACAAAGGTAAGGAAAGTCCTAATCTTGGCTAGGTGAGGATAATGTGGCTAACAAAGAAAATAGGCTTTGAAAAGGCTCAAGAGGGTTAATCCTACAATACATATGAAAAGGGATAGGCTTTTTGGCTCTGGCTTGACTAACAACTTCATCTTATTGTATGTTATGCAATCAATACCATGCTTTGAATGAAATGGGCATGAGTTCTAGTATTTGGAACTATAATGAGATGCATTCCAAGTAGTAACCAAGCAAAGAATGATGAGATCATGCGACGACTTTAGAAAACAAGAAATCACAGATTATACTCTCCAAAGAACGTTATAGGCTCAAGTCTCTCAGGGTTGTAGCGTTAGTTTGAGTTTCTTCCTTCAAGCATGTTACAAAAACTGATTTTTTTCCTTTGTGATTACATGTGAATTCATAAGCTATAACCATAACCAAGCATAAACCAAAGCACAAATCAACTTCCAACCATGTTTACAATATTCTTTAATAGTCATGCAATTAAAAACCAAATCCTCATCATTGTGTTGGAAGGTACCTTAAGACCCAAACACACACACAGAAACAACTTTAAAACAACTCTTTTTGGGTTTTTCAAAACTGTTTTGCAAATTTTTTTTTTTTGTAAATTTTCGGATTTTCTGAACAAAAGACATAAAAACACTCCAAAACATTCTAAAAACACTTAAAAACAGTGAGAAACAACATTATAAGTGATAGGTGATAAAATCCCACGAAAATCATGTAAAATCATGCAAAAGCAATTTGTTTACCCCCCCCACACTTAAATCAAACGTTGTCCTCAATGTTTCACACAAAGACTCACATCCAAACAAACAATATAAACTAACTAACATGACAAAAGTAAAAATAATAAAGAGATAGAGATTGAGGAACGCAAATCTGATTTTGTAGCATGAATTGGTGAATTGCCCACATCCTCTCTCGTTGAATGCATGGGTTGCCTCCCAAGAAGCGCTTGCTTTAACGTCGTGCAGTTGGACAAACGTTCTTCTTATCCTCACTTGGAGCCCACGACATGGAGGGTGATGTCCTCCACAACTTGCCCTTCAACATTTGCATAATAGGGCTTCAAACGATGCCCATTCACCTTGAATTGTTGGCCATTCCTCAAGCTTTGGATTTGAACTGCGCCATGTGGAAAAACATTAGTAACAACAAAAGGTCCAATCCACTTAGAACGTAACTTACCTGGAAATAAACGAAGGCGGGAATTAAAAAGTAAAACTTTTTGCCCTATGGAGAATGTTTTGCTTCGGACCATCTTGTCATGGAAAGCTTTGGTCTTTTCCTTGTAAATGCAAGCATTCTCATATGCTTCACGCCTAAGTTCCTCAAGTTCATTCAATTGCAACTTTCTATGCATTCCCCACGCATCTATGTCCATGTTGAATGTCTTGATTGCCCAATGAGCCTTGTGCTCTAATTCCACGGGGAGATGACATGGCTTGCCATACACTAGCCGAAAAGGGAACATGCCTATTGGTGTCTTGTATGCCGTCCTATAGGCCCATAATGCTGAAGGAAAATTTGTGAAAAACATGTTCATTTAAGCAACATCAATAGCATGCAATTAACATATTAAAGGCGGAATCATGCTTGTATGCACTTAAAACAAAACATTTACCCATGAAATTCAAAGCCTAGTAGATAGGTGAACCAAGACTCAACTCAAAACAAAGTGAGTTGAGAAATCAATACCTTTGTAGATTCCTCTTTGCATAAGCAAAGGCTAATCACCCAAAGAGAGGGCCTTCATTCCTTGCATCTTAGATCCATGGATTTGGATGGATGAAAAGGTTTCTCCAAGTTCCCAAAATTGAGAACCTCTAAGTCTCCACACCAAGGTATATTGAAGAAGAAAATGAGTGACCTAGAGGAAGTAAGATTGCTAGATTTTCCCCTCTAGATTGGCCGAATTCTTTGAGAGCAAAGGGAGGTTTGTGTTCTCATCTTTACTCCCTAGAAAACCCTAAGGATGAAATGGCTATAAAGATGTCTTTATACCACCTCACAATGGAGTGGCAAACTTGCAATTAAGCCAAGTTCACTACCCTCCTCTAAATGGCCGGCCTATGGGGATTAATTGGGCTATTTGGGCCTTTGTGAATCATTATTCATTAAGTTGTCATACAACTTAAGTCAATGGGCTTGACGTTCGAAGCCCATTGGGCCTTAAGGTCCAAAACTATCCCGAGGTCTTCAACGAACTTATTCGTTTGATTAATAATCATATTAATTAATCCTTGCCATAAATAATTAAACCATTTAATTATTCTTACTCATCTCCGTTGAATCTTCAAACTCTACCTTACACGGTGTACGATCCATTAGGTTCCTTTTAGCGAGGCAGTGGGCGATTCAAACTCTTTCAAATCGATTGTGAATTGAAACTTACTTTCAATTCTCCCATTAGTGATAATACACTTTTAGGGCTTCCACAAACCATGAGTGACACCTAGCAGCATATCATGGTTACCCAAGCTAATCAGAAGAGGTGGAGAACCTATTCAGTTTAGGATTACAAATGCAATACGGTCTTTCTCTAATACAATACTCTTGACCACATTGTTTGGATTGATAGTTTATTCATGTCTACTATCCAATGTGAATCTTGTGCTTATATGATTACCTTGAATGTGATCTGGAACGCATTCCAACATCTCATTCATACTCTGGCCAGAGATTCCAAATCATATCATAGAGTATTCTCCCTCAAACAGTTTGAAGGTTAGAGATCCCTTGTTGCGCATTCACTTGCCTCCATGGCTAAGTGGCTTAACCCCAACGATGCCGTGGACACCCTGATAGAGTGACGTTGACATAATCAAAGATTAAGGACCTAACCACAAGACAACTGTGATGCCTCAGGTCAAAAGACTAATTTGCATTATCCCAACCATGAGTTCTCATGTGACATGAATATGAGAACTCTTCGTTGATCGTGTTCAGTGAACTCATTCTCTATTGAGCACCTACGTACTTGTCTTGATGTCACACACACCAATGACTCGAGACTAGTCACTCTCCCTGAGAGAAGACATAGCACGTACTGATCTTAACGGACTGTCAATGCCCAATTGACAATCCTATGATCAGGAACGTTTAGGATGTGTCAACGAAAGAATGGTCTCATGAATCTAACTTCTTTAGATCGCATTCTTCCAATCACATATTCCTTGGACTTATCGTTTAAGCATATAACATTTATATGAGACGGCTCAAACAATAATGTTTGCCCTTTAAACTACATTAGTTTGAAATGTCCGTAAGTATCATCATATGATTGGTTTTAGGGCACATTTCCAACAATCTCCCACTTGCACTAGAGCCAATCAGCTTAGTCATCATTGATGATACCTCTTCTGTAATTCATTTCATAAATGGCTGAGTAGTAGGCCTAAACAATGGATATCTATATGTTATCCATAGAAGCAACCTTGAGAATAACGACGTCACCATTATACATGATTCTCAATCATGTGGTTCAGTCTCTCATTTGAGTTCGGACCTTGATGAGACCTTGATTCCCTGGCTTGAGCTATCGCCCCATTAGTGTCATACACTTTCTGGTTGGAACCGAATAAAGAGTTCATGAATGAACTTTCCCATCCAAACAACAATGTTGTAAGCTTCTATATGGCAATATATTTTGCATACATGATGGAACACATTAAAGTCATTTACTTTTAACGTTTCCACCCAAATATCTCTTTAGTCATAATAAAGAGATATCTCTTTATCACTTCATTCATAATGAAGAGATATTCTATGATGGATTAGATTCATAATCTAATACATTTACGCTTCCATTACGTTACTCTAATTCTTCCTCATTCTTGAGGAATCCATCCTTAGTATTTCTTAAATACCTAAGGATTCACTTGACAGTTGCCATGGTTCTGATCCTGGGCTTGCATTGATATCATCTTGTACCATTCTAGGTACGACTTATATCAATGTTTTCATACAATATGAAATACATAAATCACCTTTCTGCGTATGCATAAAGGATTCTATTTACGCATTATTTCTTTGGGAGTCAAAGGGTACATTCCCTTTGAGAAGAACAACTTCCTAGTCTCAATAGAATTGTCATTCTAATTGAAGTTTATCATCATATGAGAAACTTCCTAGCATCTCTTTGTCTATTTTAGGGATTGATATAATCCAATTATATCTTGAAATCTATCATTATAGATTTCCATCCCATGTATATAGACTATGTCTCCCATATACATTCTATCATTATAGAATGTTAAAGTCATAACTTTAACGATGAAGAATTCCTTTCCTTTTCAAAATTAATATATATCATGTATATATATATTCTAATTTAGGAATATGATCAACTCCCACTAATCTTTTGTAAACCTAGTAAACAAAAGATTCATTTACATCTTTATGAGAAATCAAACAATTGATCTTTTCTCATAAGACGCTTATAGCTCCCATTAGCTTGCTAAGATCCATGATGGATGGATCTTCTTACAACTAACATGTCTTAGAAGTATATATCATATATATATGGGTAATTGATAATGTCCAACGAACTAAATCTTATTTATGTTCATTCTCTTCCTAATGGAGAAATTCATTATCTTATGATGCTACTTTCCTTGATATTTTTCAAGGAAATTAATCTAAAGTGTTACTTTTTCCTTGGATCAAATCTAAGGATGTAAATACTTTAGACGTCTTACTCATCTACTTACATTTCTTGAATTCTTTGAAACCTTTTGCAAAGTATTCGGACTTATGTTTATTCAAAATAAACTATAGTCCAACCGAGAGTGATCTTCGGTGAATGTCATACAACATGAGTAGTATTATGTTGTGGACAAGTGCCACTAACATCTAAGTGAATTAACCTCAACAACTTTGTGATTCTTTCTTCTTTCCAAAAGAATAAAGATTCGAACATTTCGCCTCTATGCAATTTTTAACAAGAAGGTCTTGGATCCGGATCTAACGATCCAAAGCATCCATCTATGACCAACTCGTAACTTATGTTTTAGAGGTATCACAACTCAGTTGGGATTAGTCACTACCTTGCAACCTTTTGGGTTTTAAGCATCATCGTATTCTAAACAGTTAAACTACCACATCATCTCTACTATAGAGACAACCAATTAAATTACAATAATCTAATTATTGATTAATAAAGAACAATGTTTTTGTCAAACAAAACATTTATCTATCTCTACTATAGTGACGGATTTAAGTTCCTTAAAATTGGAATGTAAAGACAATCTTTAGTATTTTCCAATTTCTTTGGTAGTTCATATGATGAAGTAAGTACAATCCGCTTTCGCAGAGATCTATATTCGATTCACGTTTGGAATGTGAAGTACTTTTTAATCTTCTACTTCTTATTAGCACACTTTTACAACAATTGTAAAACATAGTTACTAATACGGAATCAAGCATTCAAGTAGAAGAACCAACTGTTTTGAACTATTTCAAGAACATATTACAACACCTTCGAAAGGTGTGTTCTTGACACTTGCAAGACATTTCTTGCAAATACCCCTTCCAATGTCCATCCTTTCACAAAGAACGTTTGTTCCCTTGGAGTTATTTTGCCTTCTTCATTTGACTTCCCTTTTGACTACAATAGTCATGGTCCCTAAACTCCCACTATCTCTCTTGAAACTCATTTCAAATGTGTTATACACATCAAACGATTTGGAGAGCGTGCGGTTATTGTTCACTATATAGTTTACAATAAACTTAGTGAACCATTAGGATAGGGACACAAAGGTGAAGTCCTTGCCTAGTTTCCATCTCGTTAAGTGGTTTAACACTTCAACACTCAATGATTCAAAATCATCATAAGTCCATATAAATGGACTATTTTTGTCAACCAACCATTATGTTCTAAACATAATAACAAACTCTCAAGAGTTGTTCAAGGCAACTCTCATTTCTTCATACAACAATTTGTAAGTGAAGAATCATGGCACATAAAGTGTCCATGCCCTTGTGCTTACTTCTCAAGTTCTTTATTCGTGTAACAAAGAGACAAGCACTAAAGTTTGTGTTGATTAAGGGTTGTTCAAAGCAACTCTTATTTCTTCATACAACATTTGTATTTGAAGAATTATGACATTAAAAGTGTTGTCCTTCTCATGTTAGACTTATCTAACATATTCTTCCAATGATACATTATCAATAGGAAGATTGTGAGGATGAGACTACTTAGTTACATCTACAAGCCATTAAAGACAATTTATAGGATTGTAGAACTAAGTCCGGAAATTAAAGCGTTTGGTTTTTCTTTGTCAAGTTTTGGATAGCGTTTGCAAATATATTGGTAAACAAATACATAACGAATATAAATTGATTGATTTTAAGCTATTTGATTCGGGTCTTTAAATCAATTAGCACCACCCACTATTTTTGGCAAATTCCATATCCCTCATCGGAATTCGAGAGTTTTAGAGGAAACTCTTAGTAGGGTATGGGAGGCTCACTATTACCAAGCCCACCTCACGATTATACGATGTTGGTTAGCAAAAATAATGATGAGAGAATAACGCTTTACTCATTTACAACGTTTGTAATTACCCATCTAGTTTGGCCTCTAGAGAATGAATGCCTCAGAATTTTATCATGTTGGCACCATTGCACTTAGTTAAGTTATTCCCACCATGCTTAGTTTATGTAGAGGTTCAAGCACAACCTCAGAATTATATCATGTTGGCCATACTCGTTGTCTACACTCACCTCATCATATGCGTATAGACTCCTCCTGAATGTAAGCATGCACTTTGTACTCCCCCATTATAGGGTGAAGCCGGTGTACAAGTCACAAACGATTGAAGCCTACCACGGTGGAAGGCCACGAAGAGATATTCAAAGCATCTCTCGCTTATCAACTTAATATTGATTTGTTGAGGGTTTTAGGTCTCATCACATATAAACATACATTTTAATCCAATTAAAACATTTTGATCCTATTACAACTATTGGTCCATTTGATTGATTTAGTTGTATATAATACTCCCACTAAGCTTTTAAAACGGTTTTTAAAGCAAAAGTATATGATACTACTAACATAAGGTTTGCATTCATTGATGGACTATATAGTTGCCTTAGGGCCTTAGGATGACTATGAACCTTTGATTCGATTCAAACACGAGCCTAGTGTTGAATCTCGGTCTAGGGATGGTGATTGATTTTAGTTACGCGTTTAATCACATTAAGGCGTGTTGTCTTATTGGGCGTTGGACCCAACTACTCCAATTTCATGCATATCGAATAAAACAAGAAAGGAGTACTTCAAAGTAAATAAGAGCTTATACTCTTTTACAACAATTGATCAAATCAAATTACTTTAAAGTAAAGAAGAGCTTATGCTCTTTTACAACAATTGATCATATCAAATTACAACCAAAATTTAATCTACACATTCCCATGGTTCAAACAAATTTGAAACGGCCTTTCACATAGCTCAATTATCGTAGGCTAAGGTTCATAATCACCCTTTCTTTAATTAATTAACGCTTTTAACTAATTAAACTTGAATGCAACATTTTCATTTGGTTTTTGTATCCATAGAATTGATTTAAATGGAACTAAATATAATGAAAATCCAATTCTCATTAAAGAGACAAAACAATTTTTGTTCTCATTCTATTTGGGCCATTTTGCAAAAACACAAACTTTTGGGTCAAAATACAAATACACAAAAGTATCAAAACTTTATTTAATTGCACAAAAGCACCCCACTATAGGGATGGCCGGCCATAGGATAGTAACATAGAGATTTTTGATAAAAAGAATTTTGTAAGTGGATTTTGGTGGGTGAGATTAAAGATGGTGGGGATGGTTTGAAAAGAAAATATACCTTTGATATAATTAAAAACATTTAATTATTTCTTACCAACAAACATCATCCATCAACTAATATTCAAAATTATATCTTTGACATAATCATCACCCATTAACTAATAATCAAAATTATATCTTTGACATAATCATCACCCATCAACTAATAATCAAAACTTTATGTAAAACATAAAACTTTTGAATCAAAACTTCAAAACTTTTTGTTCTTGATAAGAACTTCAAGAAATATGAAGAACATACATGAAAACTCATAATAGCTCCATGGATGTTTTCTTTCATCAAAAACTCAAATTTTCACAACTCAAAAGAGGGTTAATATCCTAGGGTACTTAGGGGTTCCAAAAAGCACTTTAAAACCATTTTAACAAGCCTAACATGAACCCAAAAAATCACCCTTTGGATTTGGCCGAATTTCCCAAAACACTTGGCACCAACTTTTAGTTCCATTATTCATGCTCATATGAACTACATCTACAACATTTGAGATGGCAAATTTTCTAACAAAATTTACATTCAAAGAAGCAAGAATAAAGCTTGTAACAATTACAACATTCAAATCATAAACTATGAACTACAAAACCCAAAAGGATTCACCAACTACTAGACTTAGGCTCTGATACCACTTGAAGGAAAATTTGTGAAAAACATGTTCATTTAAGCAACATCAATAGCATGCAATTAACATATTAAAGGCGGAATCATGCTTGTATGCACTTAAAACAAAACATTTACCCATGAAATTCAAAGCCTAGTAGATAGGTGAACCAAGACTCAACTCAAAACAAAGTGAGTTGAGAAATCAATACCTTTGTAGATTCCTCTTTGCATAAGCAAAGGCTAATCACCCAAAGAGAGGGCCTTCATTCCTTGCATCTTAGATCCATGGATTTGGATGGATGAAAAGGTTTCTCCAAGTTCCCAAAATTGAGAACCTCTAAGTCTCCACACCAAGGTATATTGAAGAAGAAAATGAGTGACCTAGAGGAAGTAAGATTGCTAGATTTTCCCCTCTAGATTGGCCGAATTCTTTGAGAGCAAAGGGAGGTTTGTGTTCTCATCTTTACTCCCTAGAAAACCCTAAGGATGAAATGGCTATAAAGATGTCTTTATACCACCTCACAATGGAGTGGCAAACTTGCAATTAAGCCAAGTTCACTACCCTCCTCTAAATGGCCGGCCTATGGGGATTAATTGGGCTATTTGGGCCTTTGTGAATCATTATTCATTAAGTTGTCATACAACTTAAGTCAATGGGCTTGACGTTCGAAGCCCATTGGGCCTTAAGGTCCAAAACTATCCCGAGGTCTTCAACGAACTTATTCGTTTGATTAATAATCATATTAATTAATCCTTGCCATAAATAATTAAACCATTTAATTATTCTTACTCATCTCCGTTGAATCTTCAAACTCTACCTTACACGGTGTACGATCCATTAGGTTCCTTTTAGCGAGGCAGTGGGCGATTCAAACTCTTTCAAATCGATTGTGAATTGAAACTTACTTTCAATTCTCCCATTAGTGATAATACACTTTTAGGGCTTCCACAAACCATGAGTGACACCTAGCAGCATATCATGGTTACCCAAGCTAATCAGAAGAGGTGGAGAACCTATTCAGTTTAGGATTACAAATGCAATACGGTCTTTCTCTAATACAATACTCTTGACCACATTGTTTGGATTGATAGTTTATTCATGTCTACTATCCAATGTGAATCTTGTGCTTATATGATTACCTTGAATGTGATCTGGAACGCATTCCAACATCTCATTCATACTCTGGCCAGAGATTCCAAATCATATCATAGAGTATTCTCCCTCAAACAGTTTGAAGGTTAGAGATCCCTTGTTGCGCATTCACTTGCCTCCATGGCTAAGTGGCTTAACCCCAACGATGCCGTGGACACCCTGATAGAGTGACGTTGACATAATCAAAGATTAAGGACCTAACCACAAGACAACTGTGATGCCTCAGGTCAAAAGACTAATTTGCATTATCCCAACCATGAGTTCTCATGTGACATGAATATGAGAACTCTTCGTTGATCGTGTTCAGTGAACTCATTCTCTATTGAGCACCTACGTACTTGTCTTGATGTCACACACACCAATGACTCGAGACTAGTCACTCTCCCTGAGAGAAGACATAGCACGTACTGATCTTAACGGACTGTCAATGCCCAATTGACAATCCTATGATCAGGAACGTTTAGGATGTGTCAACGAAAGAATGGTCTCATGAATCTAACTTCTTTAGATCGCATTCTTCCAATCACATATTCCTTGGACTTATCGTTTAAGCATATAACATTTATATGAGACGGCTCAAACAATAATGTTTGCCCTTTAAACTACATTAGTTTGAAATGTCCGTAAGTATCATCATATGATTGGTTTTAGGGCACATTTCCAACAAATGCATCCTCCAAACGCACACTCCAATCTTTTCTTGTTGGTCCAACGGTCTTCTCCAAGATTTGCTTGATTTCTCTATTGGACACCTCGGCTTGGCCATTGGTTTGGGGATGGTAAGGTGTTGAAACCTTATGTGTGACCTGATACTTCTTGAGTAGTGCTTCAATGGTTCGATTACAAAAGTGAGAGCCTCCATCACTAATAAGCACTCGAGGCATCCCAAATCTAGCAAAAATGTTAGTCTTTATAAAATCTGCAACAACTCTAGAATCATTAGTACAGGTGGCCTTGGCTTCCTGATAGGAGCATATTTACGCACCTTAGTTTAGCTTGTTCTTGTGCATTTATAGTGTTTTTCCGTAGTAAAGTAGTCTTTTAAGCTAGTTCTATGTGTTTTCAGGTTTTAAGGGCAAAGTATGCAAAAGGATGTGATGTGAGAATTATACGCACACAAATTAAAACCCTTTTGTGACAATTGTAGTATAAGTATAAGTAGGGATCGTTCTTAACCGGGGATTAGGAGGGATTGCAAAATCACTTGGAAACTGACTCAAAAACGTAAAATAAAGTTTAAAACACTAAACTAGACTCAAAGAATGCAAAACTAAACACTTAAAACACTAAAACAAACCAAAAGACTCAAACAGCACCCAAAACACTCAAAACAGCCTTAAAAACACTTTCTGGGCAGATTTGAGCACTTTGACTACTTTGGACGAAATTGGGTAATAAAATGAATCAAAACACTTAAAAACACAAACTAAGACACTTTCTAACTAAGTTGGACACTAAAGCAAAGGGGGATTGAGTTTTTGACGAAATTAAATAAAATCCACAGAATGTAATTCAAACAGATTGTAAAGATGAATTTGATGAAAATATGGATGAAATGCTAGCTAGAGGGTTCTTCTCCACACATGTCACACTTGCACACAAAACGATTTCTAATTGCTTTTCAATAAACCATGAATTCTCAACGCCCCAGATTAACCGTGAATTGCACTAATTAACCCTCAGATTTTCCTAACGTTATTGAATTGGATGATTGCATACGACAACCCAAAACATTCCCCACAAGTCCCCTACATGATTGCATAATAGAGATACAAGCAAGAATCATTAAGTTCTATGAAAACCATAAGCGTTGACGAAGCACTTGTTACTATGATTGCATGAAACTTATGCCAAGAATTTACTTAACGCGATTGAGATCATCAACCTTGACTACTTGTGAATATAATTCCATAACGATTAGGTGAAATTTCCTTATATCCAAGCATCCAATTTATGCATGATAATTAAGCGTGCACTCTCAACCAACACACACAAATCAATTTAATTCACATAGATAAGTAAATTGAATTCACAACTTATGAAACGCAATTGGAAGTAATCAAATCATATTGCAAGCATAAACATGTATTTCGAATCCTCCCCTAGCCAAGGGGGGGGGTTTAGTTCCTCATACGCACAAAACAAAGAGAATTGAAATTAAACATTGAAATCAAGGAAAAGAAACACCTAAAAATTCCAACAACTCAAACTTGAATTGTATGAACGTTTAGGCCCTTCTCCTCCTCTTTGTTGCGGCACAAGGTCTAAGGATAGGTTTTGGGGGTTATGGATGTTGTAGAATGATGTGTTTAGGATAGGGATGGATGTAGGGGACTTCAAGGCTTATTTTTGGGCAGAAAATATGAAGAATGGTGAAGTATGGATGTGTTATAGAGAGGGGATGAATTTCTGGCGTGAATGGTGAATGAATCAATGTTTTGTGGCTGCAATGGATGTTTATTTATAGGTGGATGAATGATTAAAGAGGGAATATGACAGCTAGGTTGGTTGGTGGTTGCCATCATGAAGAGTGCATGGATGTGGCTGAATGGGTTAAAGAGGGAATGATGATGGGAGAGCATGTGGGTGACAGCTAGGTTGGTTGGTGGCTGCAATGGAGGTGTGGAATGATGATGGGAGAGCATGTGAGTGAATTATGAAGAGTGAATGCATGTAGGGTGCTGCTATGGTGGGAAATATTGGGCAGAAAATATCCTAAGGCTTTATTACTTAGTTTAGGAAAGGATGTAACTCCAAATCCTCCTTTAGGTCTTCAATTTCGTCCATTCCTTTTGCTCCAAGCATATGCTATCCATTCCAAGCCCAATTTTGCTCCAAAATGCTCCAAAATGCATCCTTTTGCATACTTTGCCCTTAAATCCTGAAAATACATAAAACTAGCTTAAAAGACTACTTTACTAAGGAAAAACACTTTAAATGCACAAGACAAGCTAAACTAAGGTGCATAAATATGCTCCTATCAAATTCCCCCACACTTAGCTTTTGCTAGTCCTCGAGCAAAACAAAACGATAACAAACAAACAAAACGACACTAAACAAGTAAAACACAACCTAAACCTTCCAAAAATTGTCTTAGGGATTTCCAATGCACATGACATGTTAAAAATCATTATTCCCACAGATTTGAGCCATCTTTACACTCGAGCACATGCTTAATCATAGTCACTACTTACTAGTTCACAAATAACCACTTAAAACGATGTTTTGAATGTAGTAACATGCCTTGGAGAATTTGCTCAATTCCTTACAAGATATGCACTCAATTTTCACTCAGATTTTCTACTACACACCTTAATCTAGTTATATGTGAGAAGATTAATGAAAACGAGCACTCACACACATATATATATATCACAAAGAAAGCAATTTCTGGAGTTAATAAGCATGTTTAGATATGATCTCATGAATGGAATGCTACGACTTAGATGCGAGAACCAGTGACACCATATGCTCATACCAACTTCAAACTCCACAAATTGAAATGCACAACACTCAAAATAGAAGTCAAGGGTTGTAATGGGGCTTGGGGTATTGGTTAACAATGGAAGGATAAAGGAAAACAAAGGTTCTTAAAGCAATAGCAAGCGAAGTAATGAAATTGAGACTTATAACTCACTTTAAAACACAGAAATCAACTTTTAACACAAAGGGAAGATCTAAGCAACACTCAGGGCCATATTCAACATTTTGGACCCTTTCTTCAACTACCACAAACATGTGAACTTATTTTCATTTATTTCATACTCTTTTTTCTTTCTTTCACAACTTTTTCTTTTCTTTTTCTTTTTCCATGAAATTCTTTTTTTTTTCTTCCTTTTTTTTTTCTTTTCCACCCGTGCCTATGGCACACTAACTCACATGAAAACTACTTCCCCCACACTTGTTTTCTGCCATACATTAATCAAAAGGAGTTCAATTCAAATCATACTTTGCTATGCTTCAAGAATAAGGGTGTGGATGGTCCTAATCTAGGCTAGGTGAGGATAGTGTGGGTTAACAAAGAACGTAAGCTTAACAAGGCTCAATGGGGTTAACTTCAACATATAATGAAGTAGGATACACGGCAATTTGGCTTTGGTGGTGGTCACTACACAACTTCTTCTTGAATATGTGTTATGCAAATCAATAACATGCTTTGAATGAAATGGGCATGAGTTCTAGCATTTGGAACTATATGATGAAACGCCTTCTAAGTAGTAGCCAAGCAAAGAATAATGAGATCATGCAACGACTTTAGAGAACAAATGCACAGATTTTAACTCTCCAAATAACGTTTAGGCACAAGGTTGTAGCGTTTGTTTGAGTTCCTTCCTTCAAGCATGTTACAAAAACCAATTTTTCTTTTGTGATTGCATGTGAAGTCATACATTATAACCATAACCAAGCATATACCAAGAGTAAATCAAACTTTTCTCCATGTTTATAACTCTTTTTAACAGTCATGCAATTAAAAACCAAATCCTCATCATTGTGTTGGAAGGTACCCTAAGACACAAAAACACAAAAACGACTCAAAACATTCTTTTTAGGCTTTTCAAAACATATTTTTCAAATTTTTATGTGATTTTCGGAGTTATAAAACAAAACATACTAAAACACTCCAAATCAGCTTGAAAACATTTTAAAACAGCAAGGAACAACACTTGAAGTTATGGGTGGTAAAATCCAACGAATTTGCATCAACATACTTAGTTACCCCCCCACACTTCAATCAAACATTGTCCTCAATGTTTTAAGCTTAAAACCATACTACACACAAGCAAACACATAAACAGCAACTAAACTCATTAAACATGGCAGAATGTATCTAACAAAGAGAAGAGTTTAGGGATGCAAATCTGGTTATGGAGTGTAAATTCCATCTTCTCCTTGGTGATTGCATTGAGGCTTGATCTTGAGTTTTTCCACAGGCTAATCTGGAACTGAGCTGGAGGATTCTGACACATGGCAGGCAAGCACGAGGTGGAGATGATGACCTGTTTCTTTGTTCAATCTTTCCAATTCGTATTGAAGAGGGTTAGAGGATAACTCAGCATATGTAGTTGTTGCGTTTGCTGACTATCCACAAGATTGATGTTTCCTCGTCACTCGTCTTAGCTGTTCTCCAAGCAGATGTGGTCCCTTCTCTGGAAGTGTATCAACCTTTGAAGATGACTACTCGAGAGCAACGCTAGGTAAGCAACCAGGGAATAGATTCCAGGTAGTCGGTTCCAGATCGGAAGACTGACTCCAAGTGCCGACTGATTGCTCACTTCACTTTGCTATTCGAGTAATAACAAGGACAAAGGAAATGACAGGGAAAGATCATGATATGAGATACCTTTGCTTTCGCCCTTGATGATATGAGATACTTTTGCTTTTGAAGAAGCAGCGAATGAATCAGCACATATATTTGTTGCGCTTGTCTCCACATGCTTCGATCCACCGTTTCCTCTTTCCTCATCTGTACTCTAGGCATCTGGTATCTTCTTTGGGGGATACATCAATGGTTGAATATGTGTTCCCAAGGGAAGAAGAAAACTGAGCATGTTTGAGAGGTTTGGTTGCAGCTACATTCTCGGCCGAGAAGAAAAGTCATGCGTTTTTGGGTGTATGCCTTGCCATGAATGTTGATGTATATAGGAATTGTAATGGCAAGTAGTAGTGCGGATGCGGCAATGACCTCCACGCGTCTTCAACTTTGCCAGAGATCTTTTGACAAAGTTGCACTCTTTATCTGAAAAGCCGGGATTTCGGCTTTGTCACCCATGCTTGTCGGCAAAAGTGTGTAGCTGCATTCTCGGCCTCCACGTGTCTTCAACTTTGTCAGAGATCTTTTGACAAAGTTGCACTCTTTATCTGAAAAGCCGGGATTTCGGCTTTGTCACCCACGCTTGTCGGCAAAAGTGTGTAGCTGTATTCTCAGCCTCCACGCGTCTTCAACTTTGTTAGAGATCTTTTGACAAAGTTGCACGCTTTATCTGAAAAGCCAGGATTGCGTCTGAAGAGTTGGCGAACTTTACGCAGGAAAATCCAGCTTTGAAGAGTGGTGTCTCTTCAATTTTGAATCGGTGGTTGTGTCGCCTCTCCCTTTATAGAGGTGATCGATCACCTCTAACATGCACACTTTGAAGATTGCCCATTTGTGAAAATCATCTCCGGCCCTTTGAGATTTTACTCCATCCACCCCTTCTCTTTTAACATCTTTGAAAATGGCTAACCCATCTAACATTTGCTTAGATTTGAGTCTCAGCAGTGATCCGGTTGCGCCGCGTCAAGGTAATGTATGGTGCCCGTCTTTCTTATCTTCTAATGGCCCTCTTACAGGTGAAGACTCCGTGATGACGGATGCAACAACAGCTACAATAGTAGCTAGGAACCTCCTCACTCCTAAAGACAGTAGGCTGCTTTCAGGACGGTCCGATGAGTTGGCCGTTCAAGAGTCCCTAGCTCTCAGTGTTCACTGTGCGGGCTCTGTTTCCAACATGGGCCAATGCCTACTTGCTCGATCCCGTCAAGTTGAATCATTGATGGCGGAGGTGGAAAATCTTAAGCAAGAGATCAAACAGCTTAAGTACGAGAATAGAAGTTTGCACGTGCTTGCCAATAATTATTCGACAGGCATGAAGAGGAAGCTTGATGAGCTGCAAGAATCTGAAGGTCGAATTCAAAGTGACCGTCAAAGGCTTACGGCTTTCTTCCAGAGGCACCTCTTTCCTGCGTCATCTAGCGTTCCACCAAGTATAGGCATTAGATCTATCGGCCAATTGAATAATCACACCATCATTTTTTCACTCACCTAGGTTCATAGATGCATAAATCGAGTAAGGCATAACATTAATAGATGCACCTAAGTCTAGCATGGCATGTTCAAACCAATTATTGCCAATAACACAAGGAATTGTAAAACTACCCGGATCTTTGCATTTAGGGGGCAATTTACGTTGCAAGATGGCTGAGACATTTTCACTTACCTTGACAACCTCTTTGTTCGAAATTCTCTTCCTGGTGGTGCAAAGTTCTTTTAAAAACTTAGCATACCTTGGAACTTGCTTAATTGCATCCAAAAGTGGTATATTGACTTGTACTTTTCTAAATGTCTCTAAAATGTCTTTTTCAGCTTCCTCCTTCTTTGTTTGCATGAATCTGCGAGGAAAGGGTACATTTGGAGGAATAGCATTAGAAATAATCGAACTTGGAACATTCTTACCCTTGGAAGCTGAATGGTGTAGGTTAGGTGGTTGCGGCATGGTGTTTTCTACCCTTGCCATGGCTTGTTCTTGCTCCCCCTCCTCAAATTGCAACTTTTCGTCCTCCGTTGGGGCAGATTTAGGGGGTTGTGAGGCCGTTCCAACTTGTTTTCCACTTCGCAACATGATTGCTTTGGCAGATTCGAATCCTCCTTTCGGGTTGACAACGGTTGAACTAGGCAACTTGCCTTGCTCTCTAAATTGGCCCATGAACTCAGCCATTTGTCCCACTTGTCTCTTCAATTCAGTCACCTCTCGAGCTTGATTTTGCACTTCATTGGCGTAATTGTGCATGTCCTTTGCTTGTTTTTCTTGCCCCTGCGCCAATTGAGTTAGTAATTGAATAACTTGAGAATTATCAAAAGACGAACCTGAGTTGTTTTGGGACAATGGTGGTTGGTTGGATTGGTATGGCCGTGGGAACCCAGGGGGGTTTTGTTGAAATCCCCTTTGTGGTGCAGATTGTTGGGGTTGTTGTGGCTCCCTCCATTTGAAATTTGGATGATCTCTCCAACCGGGATTGTATGTGTTAGAGAAAGGATCACTCCTTGGTTGGTTTTGGTTCTCATAACCCACGGCATTGGCAGATTCCCATCCTCCATTCTCTATCAATTAAGGGAATGTCTCGGATGGATGCCCTTGCATTGAGCATACGCCACACACTTGGTTTTCGTGTGGTTTTGACCCCATGACAACCTGAGACACAAGAGAAGTAAGATTAGCCAATTGTGATTGAATGTCAGAAATTGCACTTACCTCATTGACACTTTGTTGCTGCCGTGGTATGTCTCTTTGGCCAACTCCTTCGTATTGTTGAGCATTCAAAGCTCAGTTGGCAATGAGAGTCTTGGCGGCCATGGGTGTTTTGTCCACTAAAGCTCCACTCGCTGAGGTATCTAGCATTTGACGTTCAATTGGTAGAAGCCCTTCGTAGAAATATTGGAGAAGAAGCTCCTCCTTCATCTGGTGCTATAGACATGAAGCAACAAGGGTTTTAAAACGTTCATAATAAGTTGGAAATGATTCACCTTGATCTTGCTGAATGCCACTAATTCTTTTACGTAAAAGAATGACTCGAGAAGTTGGGAAAAACTTCTCCAAAAACGCCCTTTTCATACTCTCCCATGATCTGACAGTTCCGGGAGCTAGTTCATACAACCAATCTTTAGCATTTTCCAAGAGAGAAAAGGGAAAAGCCTTCATCTTCAAAATGCTCCCATCAACATTCACCGGGGTCATACTTGAGCAAACAACCTCGAACTCCTTCAAGTGTTTATTGGGATCTTCCATAGACAACCTATGGAACTTAGGAATATGATGCAATAAACTGGACTTGAGTTTGAACTCGGCAGTCTTGTCGGGGGCTGCCCTTGGATATTGAATGCATAGAGGCATGGCATTAACCAATCCCGAAGCGGAAAGCTCCTTGATTGTTCGGTTGTCGGCTGCCATAACTTGTTCTTCCTCAACAACCCTTGCCGTGGCCTCCTCCTCCACTTGTATTTCGTCCTCTTCAAGGTCTGGTGCAAGTGGAGGTGGTTGAGGCTCTTGTTGATTCTTCTTTCTTCTCAAGGCTCGCTCAAAATCGTCGTCAAAGTCTAAGATATGCGCACGAACCGGTTGAGAACTCCGAGTCATAAACTAGTGCCTAAAACAAGGAAACAAATAGGTCAGAAACTAAAATAAATAAAAAACTAATAACACACGAAAATAACTAAAAAGAAATAACAAGGGATTAGCAAAGTTGCTAATCCCCGGCAACGGCGCCAAAATTTGATGCGAAAATTAACTTAACACACAAATTAACCCTCTTTTGACAATTGTAGCATATAAATAAGTAGGGATCGTTCTTACACCGGGGATTAGGAGGGCTTGCTAAACACTCTAAACTGACTCAAATAAATAAAATTAACCTTTCAAACACTTAAACTCACGTAAAAAGACTCAAACACGTTCACAAGACTCAAAATAGGCTAAAGACACTCAAAACTGCCTTAAAAACACAATCTGGGCAGTTTTGAGCCTAAACACAAATTTGGACGAAAATTGGTTCTAACTTGACTCAAAACTCTCAAAAACACAATCTAAAACATATTTCGACCAATTAGACACTCTAGAATAAATGGGGATTTGGTTTTGGACAAAAATAAACAAAACAAAACAAGAAATTAAACTAGGCAGATTTGGACGAATTTGATGGAATTAAGTGGATGGTGAGATGGCTAGGAGGTTTTTCTCCACACATGGCATACTTGCACATAATACAATTTCCAGTTGCTTAATCAATGAATTCATGAACCTCAACACCCCAAGTTAATTAGGTACGCTTAAATTAACTCTCAGATTTCCCTTAGGTCATTGAATTGAATGGAATTGGCGCATTGCAATCAAATTATTCCTCAAAAGTTTTCTATATGAAAGCGCATAAAAGAAAGACAATCAAAGATCATTAGATTCTATGGAAATCATAGGTGTTGACGAGGCATTCGTAACTATGAAAGCGCATGATACTTATGCCAAGAATTCACTTATCATAATTGTGACCAACAATCTTAACTACTCATGAATATAAGTTCCCAACGATTAGGTGAAGTTCCCTCATGCCCTAGCATCATGTTTATGCATGCAAATCAAGCGTGCACTCTCAATTCATATACATAAGCAAGTTTTAATTAAAATAGATAAGCAAATTGAATTCAACATTCATGAAATCACAACTAAAAGTAATCAAATCATCATGCAAATACAACCATGGTTTCGAAATTCCCCCCTAGCCAAAGGGGGGATTAGTTCCTCATGCTTGCACAACAAAAAGTATTGAATTTAAACATTGAAATCATAAGAAAGATTACACCTAAATGCTCAGCAATTCCAAGATGGATTCGATGCACAGATTGGCTCCTCTTCCTCCTCCTTGCTGCGGCACAAAGTGTAGGTGCTGGAATTGGTGGTTTTGGATGGTTTTTCCTTGTTTAGAGGGATGGAGGATGGTTGATTATGGTGGGGAAGGGTGCGGCAGAAGTGCATGGATGTGTAGAGTGGTATGGCTAGATGAATGGACAAAAATTGGGTGAATGAGTGATCCCCCCTAATGCCTTGCTGCAAAGCCTTATTTATAGGGCTAGGAAAGGTTTAGAACTTAGTTGAAACCAAAAGGTTTTGTACCAGAATTTAGGCAGAATGTGGAAAATATGGAAGAGAATGTTTTTTCTCCTCCCCTTTCAAGATTACAAGGATATATATACATGAAACACTTAAGGGATACAAGTGTGTAGCTTGGACAAGGTAGGAGACAAGGTAGGACGGCTAGTGACAAGCTAGGACGGCTTGGAGACAAGGTAGGACGGCTAGTTGATGCGAGAATTATACGCACACAAATTAAACCCTCTTTTTATCAATTGTAGTAAGTATGTAAGTAGGGATCGTTCTTAACCGGGGATTAGGAGGGATTGCAAATCACTTGGAAACTGACTCAAAAACGTAAAATAAAGTTTAAAACACTAAACTAGACTCAAAGAATGCGAGACTAAACGCTTAAAACACTAAAACAAACCAAAAGACTAAAACATCACCCAAAACACTCAAAACTGCCTTAAAAACACTTTCTGGGCAGTTTTGAGCACCTTGGTGAATTTGGACGAATTTGTGCAACAAATTGAATCAAAACACTTATAAACACAAACTAAGACACTTTCTAACTAATTTGGACAATACAAAGACTCAAAGGACTCAAAACAAGTTCAAAAGACTCAAAACTGCCTAAAAACACTAACTAGGCAGTTTCTGACCTTAAACCCAATTTTGGACGAAATTAAGTTGTAACTTGATTTCTAACTAATTTGACAATAAAGTAAAGGGGGATTTAAGGTTTGACGAAATTAAACTAAATGAACAAATTGCAATTAAAACAGAATGTAAATATGAAATTGATGAAATGGAATGAATGGATGCTAGCCAAGGGGTTCATCTCCACACATGTTACACTTGCATAATAAAAAGATTTCCAATTGCATTTCAATAAACCATGAATTCTCAACACCCCAAGTTAACCGTGATGCACTAATTAACCTTCAAATCTTCCTAACGTTATTGAATTGGATGATTGCATACGACAACCCAAAACATTCCCCACAAGTCCCCTACATGATTGCATAATAGAGATACAAGCAAGAATCATTACGCTCTATGAAAATTATAAGTGTTGACGAGGCATTCGTTACTATGATTGCATGAAACTTATGCCAAGAATTCGTTTAACGCGATTGTTTATAAGCAACCTCCACTACTTGTGAATATAAGTTCGTAACTATTAGGTGAAACTCACTTATATTCTAGCGTCATATTCATGCATGAAAATTAAGCGTGTACTCTCAATAAACATACATAAATAAGTTATCAATCAAACAGTTAAACAAATTGAATCCACAACTTATGAAACGCAATTAGAAGTAATCAAATCAAAATGCAAGCATAAACATATATTTTGAATCCCCCCCCTAGCCAAGGGGGGTTTAGTTCCTCATACATACAAAACAAAGAGAATTGAAATTAAACATTGAAATCAAAGAAACACCTAAACATTCCAACAACTCAAACTTGAATTGTATGAACGTTTAGGCCCTCTTCTCTTCCTCTTTATTGTGGCACAAGGTCTAAGGATAGTTTGATGGTGTGAATGGTTTGGGGAGTGGTGGAAATGGAAGGATGGTGTGTTTGAATGAATGAATTTCTGAATGAATGACTCTCCCCTTTTGTGGCTGCAATGGATGCTTATTTATAGGTAAATGAATGATTAAAAAAAGGAATATGACAGCTAGGTTGTTGGTGGAAAGCTGGAAATGGGATGGGAGTGCATGTGGGTGAATATGTGGCTCCCATCATGAAGGAAAGCTGGAAATGGGAAAGTGCACGGCAATGAGTGGTGTTTGGTGCTGGAAATGCATGTGGCTTCAATCTGAAAATGGGAGAGCATGTGCATGGCAAGGATGTGAATGATTATGGAGGGATGTGGCTGAAATAGCATGTGGAATGGCTGGAAATGCAAGGAGTAATGCACGGCACAAAGATGGGTTTAGTGATTGAGTGTGCATGTGGCTGATTTATGAAGGGAATGCATGTGGATTAAAGTGGAATGACAGCTAGGTTATGATGATGAATGCATGTGCAAAGTTGGTTGAATGATTATGGGTGCATGTGGCTGATTTATTTGAAGGGATGCATGTGCAAAACAGCTAGGAAAAGTTGTGGAATGGCTTTAAGCATATGCAATCCATTTAATGCCCCAAACTACTCCATAACTGAATTCAAGTCTTTCAAATTCGTCCATCCTCATGCCTCCATGCTTGCACTATCCAATCTTGGCCCAAAAATGCTCTAGAATGCTCCAAATTGCTTCTTTTTGCATACTTTGACACTAAAACCTGAATTTGCACGAAAATAACTTTAAACACTATAATTAACATAGTTTAGCTAATTAAATGCAAGAATACAAGCTAACTAAGTCGTATAAATATGCTCTTATCACCTTCCAACATTTGCTTTAGGGATTTCCAACGATACATAACATGTCAAAGATCATTATTCCCACAGATTTTAGTCATCCCTACTCTTGAGCATATACTTAATCATAGTTACCATTCACTAGCTCACATTTAATCGTTTAAAACAACATTATGGACGTAGTAACATGCCTTAGAGAATCCACTCAATTCCTTACTGGATACACTCTTATTTTCACACAGATTTTCTAACTACACTCCCTATACTA
Organism: Pyrus x bretschneideri; assembly: GCF_019419815.1. NCBI lineage: Eukaryota > Viridiplantae > Streptophyta > Magnoliopsida > Rosales > Rosaceae > Pyrus > Pyrus x bretschneideri. Next base: position 165,933 of record NW_025999821.1, on the reverse strand, counting down.
AGTATATGTGAGAAGATTGATGTAAACATGAAAACGAACACTCACACATGTTATAACAAAAGAAGCATTTTTCTGGAATGATTAAGCATTTATAGATATGATCTCATGAATGGAATGCTACTACTTAGATGCGAGAACCAGGGACACCATATGCTCAAACCAATCCCAAACTCCACATATTGAAATACATAACACTCAAGATAGAAGTTAAGGATTGTAACGGGGCTAAGGGGTATTGGCTAACAAAGAAAGGTTAAGGATAAACAAAGGTTCTTAAAGCGATAGCAAACAAGTAATGAACTTGACACTTAGAATTCACTTTTGCATGCAGAAAATCACTTAGACACACAAGGGGATGAAATACACAATACTTAGGGTCTAATTTAACTTTTTTGGACCCTTTCTTCAACAACCAACACTTGTGAGTTCTTTCTCACTTATTTTGACCTCTTTTTAATTCTTTTCACATTTTTTTTTCTCTTTTCTCGTGCCCAATTCTTGTTTTTGGCACAAATTCCCACACATAAATCCCTTCCCCCACACTTGTTTTTCTGCACAAGAATAATCAAAAGGAATTCATTCTAAGTCATGTTCACTATGCTTTAAGAACAAAGGCATGGATGGTCCTATTCTAGGCTAGGTAAGGATAACGTGGGTTACAAAGAACATAGGCTAAACAAGGCTCAACGGGGCTTAAACCTACAAAACAAATGAACATGGGGTACGGCTATTTGGCTCTTGGTTCACTAACAACTTCATCTTGTTATGTGTTATGCTAATCAATTTTATGCTTTGAATGAAATGGGCATGAGTTCTAGTATTTGGAACTAAATGATGAAACGCCTTCCAAGTAGTAACCAAGCAAAGAATAATGAGATCATGCAACGACTTTAGAAGACAACAAATGCACAGATTATTAACTCTCCAAAGAACATTAAAAGCTCAAGTCTCTCAGGGTTGTAGCGTTAGTTTGAGTTTCTTCCTTCAAGCATGTTACAAAAACTAATATTTCTTTTGATTACATGTGAATTCATGAACTATAATTACAACTAAGCATAAACCAAAAAGCATATCAAACTTTCATCCATGTTTGTAACTTACTTCAACAGTTATGCAATTAAAAACCAAATCCTCATCATTGTGTTGGAAGGTACCCTAAGACACAAAAACAACTCTTTTTGGGTTTTTTTGAAACAATTTTTCAAATTTTTATGGGATTTTCGAATTTTAAGTCAAAACACACTAAAACAGTTTAAAAACACTTAAAAACAGCAAGAAACAACATTAGAAGTTATGGTGGATAAAACCCTACGAATTTGCATCAAAACACTTTAGTTACCCCCCCACACTTAAATCAAACATTGTCCTCAATGTTTCAAGCATAGACTCACACAATTAACAAACAAACAAACTAAACAACCTAACATGGCAGAAACGAAATAGCAACAAAGAGAAGAGTTTAGGAACACAAATCTGGAATTGGAGTGCTTTCTAGGTCTTCCTTTGTTGAATGCATGGGTTGCCTCCCAAGTAGCGCTTGCTTTAACGTCGTACAGCCGGACGAAGAACCCAATAACTCCAGATTAGAGCCCACGGCACTCAAGGGAAGCTCTTCCACAACATGCTCCACAAAGTTCTCATAGTATGGCTTCAATCTATGTCCGTTCACCTTGAACTCGTGGCCACTTTTTAAGCTTTGGACTTGGACTGCACCATGAGGAAAAACCTTAGTAACAACAAGAGGTCCAATCCATTTAGAACGTAACTTACCAGGGAATAACCGAAGTTTTGAATCAAAAAGCAACACTTTCTGCCCCTTGGAGAACGTTTTGGTACGAAGCATCTTATCATGATAAGCCTTCGTTTTGTCCTTGTAGATGCGAGCATTCTCGTAAGCCTTGTTCCTAATCTCCTCAAGTTCATCTAATTGGAGCTTCCTATGAACACCAGCAGCGTCTATGTCCAAATTGAAGGTTTTCACAGCCCAATGTGCCTTGTGCTCTAACTCAACGGGCAAATGACATGGCTTACCATATATAAGTCAAAAAGGTGACATGCCAAGGGGAGTTTTGTAAGCCGTACGATAGGCCCACAATGCATCGTCCAAGCGCAAACTCCAATCTCTTCTTGAGGGTCCCACGGTTTTCTCTAGGACTTGTTTGATCTCCCTATTTGAAACCTCCGCTTGCCCATTAGTTTGAGGGTGATAAGGTGTGGAAACCTTATGAGTAACGTTGTACTTCTTGAGCAAAGCTTCAATGGTGCGGTTACAAAAGTGAGAACCCCCATCACTAATTAAAACTCGTGGCATCCCAAACCTAGCCAAAATATTAGATTTCACAAAATCTGCAACAACCTTAGAATCGTTAGTACGGGTGGCTTTGGCTTCCACCCATTTGGAAACATAATCGACAGCTAGCAAGATATAAGTGAAACCAAAAGATGGAGGGAAGGGGCCCATGAAATCAATACCCCAAACATCAAAAATTTCCACAAAGGAGAGAGATTGTTGGCGCATTTGGTCCTTAGGCCCTATGTTACCTGTTCTTTGACACTTATCGCATGTTAAACAAAACATTTTAGCATCTTTAAAGAGATTAGGCCAATAAAATCCAGATTGTAACACCTTTAGGGCTGTCCTTTGGGTGCCAAAATGTCCCCCACATGCATAAGTATGGCAGAATGTAAGAATGGAATTAAATTCAGATTCGGGCACACATCTACGCACAATCTGATCTGGGCAGAATTTCCATAAATACGGATCATCCCAAACAAAAAAACGTGCATCATGAACAAGTTTATCACGTTGGAACTTGTTTAGGGTACTAGGAACTTGCTTAGACACCAAGAAATTGACCAAATCGGCATACCAAGGGGTTCTTACCTCAATGGACAGAAGTTGCTCATCCGGAAACGTTTCTAAAATGGGGGTGGACTCTTCCTCACCCACCATTCTACTTAGGTGGTCAGCCACCACGTTTTCACACCCTTTCTTGTCTCGGATTTCAAGATCGAACTCTTGAAGTAGGAGCATCCAACGAATGAGTCTTGGCTTAGCCTCCTTTTTGGTGAGAAGATACTTCAAGGCTGCATGGTCAGTGAAAACAATTACTTTAGTACCAAGAAGATATGATCTAAACTTATCTAATGCAAATACAATAGCCAAGAGTTCTTTTCGGCTGTGGAATAATTAAGTTGAGCATCATTCAACGTCCGTGAGGCATAGTAGATGACATGTGGCCTCTTGTCCTTTCTTTGTCCTACAACTGCTCCTAAAGCATAGTCGGACGCATCACACATGAGCTCGAAAGGTAGGCTCCAATCCGGTGGAACAATGATGGGTGCCGTGGTCAACAACTCCTTAAGTAGGTTGAATGATGCCGTGCACTCCTTGGTGAATTCAAACGTTACGCCTTTTTGTAAGAGACGGCAAAGAGGTTGTGCAACCTTCGAGAAATCCTTGATAAACCTACGATAGAATCCTGCATGGCCAAGAAAAGAACGGACCTCTCTAACCGAAGTAGGAGAGGGTAAGTGACGTACAAGATCTATTTTAGACTTATCAACTTCAATTCCTTTTTCAGAGATGATATGACCCAAAACTATACCTTGTTTAACCATAAAATGACATTTTTCCCAATTCAAAACAAGGTTAGTTTCCATGCATCTTTTCAAGATTAAAGTGAGATTATGCAAACAAGCATCAAATGAGTCTCCAAACACACTAAAATCGTCCATAAATACTTCAATTATCTTTTCAACATAATCAGAGAAGATACTTACCATGCATCGTTGGAAAGTGGCCGGTGCATTGCATAAACCAAATGGCATATGACGATATGCAAAAGTACCAAATGGACAAGTAAAGGTGGTCTTTTCTTGATCATCCGGCGCTATGACAATTTGATTATAACCCGAATAACCATCAAGAAAGCAATAAAAAGAATGACCGGCTAACCTTTCAAGCATTTGATCAATGAATGGCAAAGGGAAGTGATCTTTCCTTGTTGCGGCATTGAGCTTCCTATAGTCAATGCACACCCTCCAACCGGTTTGAATGCGTGTAGGCACAAGTTCATCTTCTTCATTTTTCACCACCGTGACTCCGGACTTCTTGGGAACCACTTGGACCGGTGAAACCCAACAACTATCCGAGATGGGATAGATGACTCCACAATCAAGCAATTTGATGATTTCCTTCTTCACTACTTCCATCATTGGTGGGTTGAGTCGACGTTGGCCTTCCCTTGATGGTTTGGCGCCTTCTTCCTGTTGGAAATATGCCCTGAAAGTCAATATTTGGAAGAAACCTTTCAGGACAATGAATTGATGTATATATGACTCTTATACATCGGAAGGCAAAGATACTAATCAGGACTATCTCAATGAACGAAATATGTCCTAAATAGTGAATCCATGGACAATGGATCGATGGAAGAAGTAACCTAATGATGTTAGATTACAGAGACCTTCTTCTCATAACCATCATGTCCAAAAAGGTTCCTGGTCATAAGGATTGTCGGAGGGATACTGACAATCCATAGACTGGTACATACTATGTCCGCTTCAAATTGGAAGGATGGAAAGTCTCATCCCATTCGTGTAGCGACACTAAGACAAGCATGTAGGTGCTCATTAAGGGAATGAGTTCACTGAACACAATCGAACGAGAGTACTTGCATGGAGGTCTACTCACATGTCAAGCAAGTAACTCTAATGGTTGGAATAATGTAAGTAATCCTTTGACCTGAGGCATCATCGTTGTCTTGTGGTTAAGTACTTAATCTTTGATTATGTTAAAGTCATTCCATTCGCGAGTGTCCAAGGCATCGTTGGGGTTAAGCCACTTAGCCATGAAGGCAAGTGAATGCGCAACAAGGAATCTCTAATCCTCGATAAGAGAGGATGAATACTCTAAGATATGATTCGGGAATCTTCGGCCGAAGTATCGAGCGTAATAAAGGAAAGCGTTCCTATACGTCTCAAATGAATCGTATAAGAAGGAATAATCACATTAGGGGTTTGACATTATAAATCCATACCCTAGTAATGTGATTGAGAGTATTGTTTTAGAGAAGGATCGAATTACATTGTAATTCCAACTGAATAGGTTCTCCGAATAACTTCTACATTAGCTTGGGTAGCCATGATATATGGTTAGATGTCACTCATGGCTTGTGAGTTCTTCTAGATGATTAAATGTAGTCATTAAAAGGAAGGTGAATTAAAAGTAAGTTTTAATTCATTAAGTGATTGGATAATCAATTGGATTGGTGCCAATCACCTCACTGCCTTGCTAATTAGAACCTAAAAGATTCTTCACCAATACACTCTTGTAGTGAGTAACTAATGGATGAAGGAAATAATTAATTGGATTAATTAAGTGTTTTGATTAATTTAGAAAGTCTAAAGAAATCATAAAAGCGATAAAGATCGTTTTGGGCTTAAAGAAACGTTCGGGTTTAATTGGGCCCATTGGGCCAAAACCCATTGGGCTTTTATTCAAGCATTGGATGACTTGAAATAATTAAAAGCCCAAAGCCCAAACTAAACACAAAGGGCCGGCCAAAGAGAAGGGAGAGAGTAGGTCAATTGTTGACTTGTTTCTTTATGTAATAAAAGGAACATTATGATGAAACATGAGTGAGTGTGTTAGGTGGTTCATAAAACACAAAAGAAAAGAAAATCAATCTCTCTCTAACTTCAAAGGCCGGCCACCATAGGGATGAATTAGCTAATCATCTTGTCACCCTTTTGGTTATTCCTTCATCTTTCTCATTACAAAGTGGGTGAGGATCTTTAGAGGTTTTCATATCTTTGGAAACTTGAAGAGGACCTAGGAGCACTCATTCTCAACAAAGTGGAGGAGGCAAGGAGGGAGGCTAGGCTCAAGGAGTTCAAGGAGCAAAGAGCTTGGAGGTGGTCAATCCTTGGTCTAAGATCTAGATCAAGAGGTATAAAACTACTCCTAAACTTTGTTCTTCAATAAATTGTTTTGATGCATCATATATAAACCTATGCATCTTGAAGGGGATTTGCATGACTATAGCTTTGATAAAATGTAAGACATGCTTCCGTTGCTTTCGTATATAAATTTTGAATTGTATATGCATGCTAGTCACTAGAAATCCCACATAAATCTCATATTTTCCCTTCAAGTGGTATCAAGAGCCAAAGTTTATGTATGATGTGTCCTTTTAGATTTTATGCATATGGGTTTTAATTTTATGTATGTCATATTATTGCTTCATTCAAAATATGTTTATCTTTTGTTTTTTCAAAGTGTTGAAAAATTGTAAATCAAAAGTTGAAAAAGGATATGCAAGAAAAGTGTTTTTGATGCATGAATGAAGTTTGAGTTTAAATTGTTTTTCATTCAAAATATGTTTATCTTTTGTCTTTTCAAATGTTGAAAAGGTGTATCAATAGTTGAGAAAGATATGTATGCAAAAATGTTTTGGATGCATGAATGAAAAGAGGGTTTAGAAACAAAAAATTTTGGGGTTTTATTCCTCAAAGGGGGTTCGGCTAAATGGGGATTTTTTTGTTAGTGTTTGTGTTTTGTTTTGAACCTCACACACACACTTTGAAGCTAGAAAGTAGTGATCTTGTCACTTTTGTTTTTTGGGTTTGAAAAATCACCAAGAACATACAAATCTTGAAAATATGTTCATGGTTTTGTTCTTGGTGTTCATGGTTTGGTTTTTTGGTGAAAATGGTTTTACATGCATTGTTTTGTGGTTATGGATGATGTACATACCATCCATAGCCTACACCAAAATTTAAATTAATACCTAGACTTGTCTAGATATATATTTCCATCAACCTTTTCCCTAAAGTCCTTAAAACAAAACTAAGTGGCAAACAAGATATATTTTTCTTCTACTTTATGTTGGTTCAATGCAAAATTGGGTGAGATATCCCATCCCTTAAATTGTGGCCGGCCACCCTAGTGGATTTCCCACTTGTGGGGTTTTTGTAATTTAAAGAAAAGTTTGGTATTACTTTTAGTATTTATGGTTTGACCCCTAACTTTTTCATATTTGCATTTAGACCCCTACTATTTAAAAATTGAAATGTTTGATTTTAATTTTATTTACTGTTTAAACTCATCATTGAATTATGCCCATATGCACTAAATCTAATTGTTTAAATGTTGCATTCCATTTGATTATTTAATATGATTAAGTAGTTAGAAAATGGGTGACTATGGACTTATGCCTTAAACGATAATTGAGCTATGAGATAAGGCGCTAAAATCAAATTGTTTGAACCTTGGGAATGTGTTTTAATTACTGTTTCAATTGGACCTTGTCACGTTTCGACATTAATCTATCTCTCCCTCTTAGTATGTGTAATTTGTAGGAATTTGTACAAATCGGTTTGTAATTCTTGTTACTTCTTAATCTCTTTTAGTTAGTTGATTCCCTCTAGTGCTAGACTAGAGTTTCTTTAACTATTGGTAAGGAGACATAACTAAAAGAGGGTTTTGACATGAGATTCAAGATTAAATGGGTCCAACGCCCTAATAAGCAATGAATGATTGTCTTTCATTTCTAATGGCTCAATGAAAATGTTTTAATTGGATTGAAAAGCACGTAATTAAAATGACACAACCTCCCCGAGATCTTATTCAACAATGTTGGCTCGTTGTTGCAATAACCCAATAAGTCCATGGTCATCCAAGAGCCTAAGATAACTATAAAGTCCAATTTCAAAGGATTGCAAAAACCGTAGTAGTAGTAGTTACTTCCAATATTTGAAAAATTCGTTTTTGATATTGATTTGTTTTTCTCAAAACAAATAGTGGGAGTATCATACGCTACTAAACTATAATGATTTCAATTAGTAGTTATATATATCTCCAATATTTTGAAAAATGTTTTGATATTGATTTGTTTTATGAAAACGAATAGTGGGGATATCATATGCTACTAATTTCATTAACTTTGGACTAGTAGTTGTAATAGGACAATTTATTTGAATATGTTTAAATAAATAAAATTGATGAGACCTTAAAATCCCTCAACCAACAAAGAATATTAAGTTGATAAACGAGAGATGTTTTGAACATTTCTTCGTAGGCCTTCCACCGTGGTGGGCTCCAATCGTTTGTGACTTGTACACCGGCTTCACCCTATCATGGGGGAGTACAAAGTGCATGCTTACACTCAGGAGGAGTCCATGAACATATGATGAGGTAAGTGTAGGCAACGAGGATGGCCGATATCATATCATTGTGAGGCTATTCTTGAACCCCTTCATGAACTAAGCATGGTGGGAATAACTTAACTAAGTGCAATGGTGCCGATATCGTATCATCGTGAGGCCACATTCTCTAGAGGCCAAACTAGATGGGTAATTACAAGAGTTGTAAATGGGTAAGTGTACCCTCTCATTATTATTTTTGCTAGCCGATATCGTATCATCGTGAGGTGGGCTTGGTAATAGTGAGCCTCCTATAACCTACTAGGAGCTTTCTTTGAAATCTCCCGGATTCCATCTTGAGGGATATGGAATTTGCCAAAAATGGTGGGTGGTGTCATTCGGTTTAAAGACCCGAATCGTGTGACTTAATCAACAATCAAACTAATTTATTTTATTGTTTATGTATTTAGATATGGTTGGAAGCACATTCGCGAAAATACTCGACAAACATTGCCTAGAGGGGCACAATTTCCCATCATGGTATCGTAATGTCAAGATTCTCCTAACATTGGAGAAGATTGTTTACGTACTAGACAAAGCTCCACCTGACATACCTCTTGGCCCTGAGGCCACAGAGGATGAACGTGCTAAGTATGACAAGCACGTTGAGGATGATACACAAGCCAAGTGCTATCTGTTGGCTTCCATGAATGAGGAGCTACAGAGACAGCACGAGAGCATGGACAGTGCATTTTCCATAATACTCCATCTTACGGAGTTATATGGTGAAGGGACGCGCAACCGTCGCTTTAACACTGTTTGTGAACTTGTGAAGACCAAGATGGTCAAAGGGGCTCCAGTGCATCAACATGTACTGAAGATGATAGGATTCATTGAACAACTGGAGAACCTAGGTACTCCACTTGACGGGGAATTGGCCCAGGACTTTATATTGGCTTCTCTTCCTGATTCATTCTCACAGTTCGTAATGAACTACAATATGAATAAAATAGATAGTACTCTCTCTGAGTTACTAAACATGTTAGTAACTGCTGAGAAGACTATGAAAGAGAACGTTGTAGGGACTGTTGCAGTAGCCTACAACAAGCCATCCTCTTCCAATCCTAAGCCGTATGGCAAAGGAAAGGGGAAGGAGATAAAGTCTCCCACTCCTAAACCGAAAGGAGGAGTGAAGAAAAAGAAAAAGGCAATGGAGCCCAAGGGGACTTGCCACCACTGTGGAAAGGAGGGGCATTGGAGGAGGAATTGCAGGTTTTACCTTGCAACTCTTAAGGACAAGCTACAAGGTATGGTTTATGTTCTCATCTTCAATTCTAATTGTTAGATCTTCTAAATATTTATATTTGATATAAAGTGCTAATCACTTGTATAATTGTATATAGGTGGAGGAGCTAAGTAGAAGAGGAACAAGCAAATAAAAGAGTGAAGAAGGTTCGGTCACCATGATTTTGCTTACTACTTGGGAAGTTTGTTTAGGCATTTAAAGATTGTCTTTAAACTTTCTTATTGTGTTAAGAACTTATTATGTGGCTTCATATGATGGAAGACCACTATTAATGCCTAAATGTTTGAAGGTACTTAAATAAGTCTCTAAATGTTTAGAGCTAATTCCTTTTAAGTTAAACATTGTGAATGTTTGTGTTATCATATTAATGTAATGTGATGAATGCCTTCTAATATATTATTTCCTTAAAGTAGTGTTATGAATTGAATATTGTCTTGTTGTATCCTTGTTGAGATACAAGATTTATATCACATTATAATGATATAAGTAATAAGAAAAACGTTTTCTATGGTTATCACTTAAAACACAATAATCAAGGTCACTCTTGATTCAATTAGTAGTTTTGAACAACTAATTGGGCATTCTTAAAATTGTTTTAAAATGTTAAGTGTGTTAGTGATTAAAACCAAGAAAGAAGTGTCTAAATCTATAAAAAGTTTAAAGATTTTAATCACTTAATAACAAGGCATCAACTTAATGAAGGTTGAAACAGATGAGCTTGAAAGGTTTTAAAGCTACTACACAATGTCCTCTACTCGTACATTCCACGTTTATACATTTTGAATGTATGAAATCATTTCTCATTAAAGTCATAAGAAATAGTGGGAGGTGTTAAAATGGATATAAACTTGAATATGATTGATTTATAGTTGTCTAAATAATAATAGTATTTGACTATTATTAAGAGTTTGTAATTTTAATTGTTAAAAGACTCAAGCTCTTCAAAACGTTAAAAATCTATGTTGTGTAACATTCTAAAGAATAGTCTTTGAATGTTGGTTTCGTCAACCTAGCATAAAATGGTTATATGTTGGAAGTTGTCCATCATTCTCTTTTATGAGAACAAGCTAATAACAAAGCATATGGACAAGTTGATGAAACAAAAGGGAATAGTTTCAAAATGAGTCACAACATATAGTTTAACAACAAGACAATCCAAATTCGTCACCTCATGGTTCAAATTCGTCACCTCATGGTTCAAATCATAAAATTTTCTTATATGATAGAAAATCATTTTCATATGTGTCATAAAATCACAAAAGGGACACATGTATGGACTTGTGAGTAGATATCCAAAAGTGAAAGACCATGGGTTATCACTTTAAGATATTACTATATCCCAGGATCAGAACCAAAGCAAATGATAGAGTATTAGTGCCTTTAAGAAAGGAACATCAAAGTGGGACTTTGGAAGCGTGCATTCACTTAGGTTACGAACCAAAGTGAAAATAACCCATTTTAACAAATGGAACTTCATAATGGATGAAGTACTAATCATATGAATGTATTGTTAGTATCGTACTACAATGGTCTCAAGGTTGGAGCAAAGTTTGTATAAAGTATACAAACGAAATATATATCGATATATTGTTTTAGAAACTGCTTCAAAAGGTGTTTTGAATGGAAGGGGTTCTTTTAGAACCAATGATTGAATCCAAACCATAAGGTCGTTAGTAGGATACTACGACGTAATGGGGCGATAGCTCAAGCCATGGAATCAAGGTCTCATCAAAGTATTCGAACACAAGAAAGAGACATCATCAAAATGTTTTAGAAACATTTGATAAGTAAATCCCTTTTAAATTAAAAGGTGATTAATACATAACCAAGTTAACCTACGAGCATAAGCTCACTCAACTAGCATGTATAAGATACACTAGTGATTGACTTTAGTGCAAGTGGGAGATTGTTGGAAATATGCCCTGAAAGTCAATCTTTGGAAGAAACCTTTTAGGACAATGAATTGATGTATATATGACTCTTATACATCGGAAGGCAAAGATACTAATCAGGACTATCTCAATGAACGAAATATGTCCTAAATAGTGAATCCATGGACAATGGATCGATGGAAGAAGTAACCTAATGATGTTAGATTACAGAGACCTTCTCATAACCATCATGTCCAAAAAGGTTCCTGGTCATAAGGATTGTCGGAGGGATACTGACAATCCATAGACTGGTACATACTATGTCCGCTTCAAATTGGAAGGATGGAAAGTCTCATCCCATTCGTGTAGCGACACTAAGACAAGCATGTAGGTGCTCATTAAGGGAATGAGTTCACTGAACACAATCGAACGAGAGTACTTGCATGGAGGTCTACTCACATGTCAAGCAAGTAACTCTAATGGTTGGAATAATGTAAGTAATCCTTTGACCTGAGGCATCATCGTTGTCTTGTGGTTAAGTACTTAATCTTTGATTATGTTAAAGTCATTCCATTCGCGAGTGTCCAAGGCATCGTTGGGGTTAAGCCACTTAGCCATGAAGGCAAGTGAATGCGCAACAAGGAATCTCTAATCCTCGATAACAGAGGATGAATACTCTAAGATATGATTCGGGAATCTTCGGCCGAAGTATCGAGCGTAATAAAGGAAAGCGTTCCTATACGTCTCAAATGAATCGTATAAGAAGGAATAATCACATTAGGGGTTTGACATTATAAATCCATACCCTAGTAATGTGATTGAGAGTATTGTTTTAGAGAAGGATCGAATTACATTGTAATTCCAACTGAATAGGTTCTCCGAATAACTTCTACATTAGCTTGGGTAGCCATGATATATGGTTAGATGTCACTCATGGCTTGTGAGTTCTTCTAGATGATTAAATGTAGTCATTAAAAGGAAGGTGAATTAAAAGTAAGTTTTAATTCACTAAGTGATTGGATAATCAATTGGATTGGTGCCAATCACCTCACTGCCTTGCTAATTACAAAGTGGGTGAGGATCTTTAGAGGTTTTCATATCTTTGGAAACTTGAAGAGGACCTAGGAGCACTCATTCTCAACAAAGTAGAGGAGGCAAGGAGGGAGGCTAGGCTCAAGGAGTTCAAGGAGCAAAGAGCTTGGAGGTGGTCAATCCTTGGTCTAAGATCTAGATCAAGAGGTATAAAACTACTCCTAAACTTTGTTCTTCAATAAATTGTTTTGATGCATCATATATAAACCTATGCATCTTGAAGGGGATTTGCATGACTATAGCTTTGATAAAATGTAAGACATGCTTCCGTTGCTTTCGTATATAAATTTTGAATTGTATATGCATGCTAGTCACTAGAAATCCCACATAAATCTCATATTTTCCCTTCACTTCCATGAGAATTCGATGCATGCACGTGGTAGGACTTATACCCTTGATGTCGGCCAAAGTCCACCCTATGGCCGTCTTGTGCTCTTTGAGAACCCTCACCAACTTCTCCTCCTCTTGTGCCGTGAGTGATGAAGCAATAATGACGGGCAATGTGTCTTGCTCGCCCAAAAACACATACTTCAAGTGGTTTGGCAATGGTTTGAGCTCAAGTGTAGGTGGTTGTTCTATAGAAGGAAGCAACTTATTAGTAGAAATTGGAATTGAATGTGGACTAGGGGGCTTACCTTGGAGTCGTGGCAATGACTCTAGGGCTGCCACGGTCTCAATTACATCTTCATCAAAGGTCACGGCATGGGTGTTCAATTGTGTGTCGTGGGTTGCTATGGTGGCAGCCATGTGATCCTTCAGTTCTATGTTATTTGTAATGACCGTTTCAAGTGCATCGCCATGCAATTGATCAAGGTGTGCCTGCGCCAAAGAATCAAGAATATCAATAGAGAAACATGAGTGATCATCATTAGGAAATCTCATAGTTTCAGAAATATTAAAATCAATCACTTCCCCATCAAATTCCATTGTTAAAGTGCCTTTAAACACGTCTATCTTAGTTCGTGCCGTCTTCATGAATGGCCTCCCAAGAAGAATTGGCAAGGATGGAGCATGGGTGGTTTCCTCCATTTCAAGGACATAGAAATCCGCCGGGAAGATCAAATTATTCACCAGCACTAAGACATCTTCCAATACGCCCTTTGGATAGGCATTAGATCTATCGGCCAACTGAATAATCACACCATCATTTTTCAATTCACCAAGGTTCATTGAAGCATAAATAGAGTATGGCATGACGTTAATTGAAGCTCCTAAGTCTAACATAGCATGTTCGAACTTAGTTTGACCAATAATACAAGGGATTGTAAAGCTACCTGGATCTTTGCACTTTGGTGGTAACTTTCTTTGTAAAACAGCGGAAACAATCTCACTTACCCTTACTACCTCTTTATGTGACACCCTCTTCCTTGTAGTGCACAATTCCTTCAAGAACTTAGCGTATTTGGGCACTTGCTTTATGGCATCTAGGAGCGGGATATTGACTTGCACTTTCCTAAACGTTTCAAGAATGTCCTTCTCATGCTCCTCCTTCTTTGTTTGCAAAAATCTGTGAGGAAAAGGAACATTGGGTGGAACGGGGTTAGAATTAATCAAATTTGAACCCAACTTACCTTTGGTGGCCGAATGCAATGGCATGGATGAGTTTTGGTCCTTTTGGGCTTGCGGCAATGGAAGTTGTGTCCTTGCCGTGGGCTTCCCTTCAGCCCCCTCTTCATGTTGCAATGTTTCTTCTTCGTTAGGACTTGTTTTGGATGGTGTGGATGTAGTGCCAACTTCTTTTCCACTCCTCAAAGTAATTGCTTTGGCAGATTCGAACCCTCCCTTTGGATTGACAATGGTTGAACTTGGGAGCTTGCCTTGGTCTCGGAATTGTCCCACAAACTCCGCAATCTGCCCTATTTGCTTCTCTAAGTGGTCCACCCTTTTGTCTTGGTTTTGCAATACTTTGTTTTGATTTTCTTGCCCCTGAGACAAACTAGTAAGCAACTTAAGAATAGTGGCATTATCTAAAGACGTACCTTGATGGTTTTGGGCGGATTGGGGTTGGGTTTGGTCTTGGCCGTGGGTTTTGGTGTAAAACCCCGGGGATTGCTGCCTAAAGCCTCCTTGTTGGTAAGGTTGTTGAGGCTCCCTCCACTTGAAGTTTGGATTGTCTCTCCAACCCGGATTGTATGTATTGGAATATGGATCATTCCTTGGTTGATTTTGGCTTGGAAATCCAATGGCGTTTGCACTTTCCCACCCACCATTATCTATCAATTGAGGGCACTTTTCCGAAGGATGACCTTGAATAGAACATACGCCACATACAATTGGACTTTGGATCTTCATTCCTTCGGCCATCTGAGACACAAGAGAAGTAAGATTAGCTAATTGAGTTTGAAGGTCGGATTGAGAACTTACCTCATTCACTCCTTGCCGTGGGGGGTCCCTTTGCCCAATTCCTTCGTATTGTTGTGCATTGAGAGCTCGGTTTGCAATGAGGTTCTTGGCTGCCATAGGAGTTTTATCCACCAACGCTCCTCCCGCCGAAGCATCAAGCATTTGCCTTTCAATGGGAAGAAGACCTTCATAGAAGTATTGAATTAGAAGCTCCTCCTTCATTTAATGTTGACGACATGATGCAACAAGGGTTTTAAAACACTCATAGTATGTTGGAAAAGACTCCCCTTGACTTTGTTGAATTCCGCTAATCTTCTTTCTCAAGAAAATGACTCTTGAAGTAGGAAAGAACTTTTCAAGAAACGCCCTCTTCATGCTCTCCCAAGAGGTGACCGCTCCGGGTGCTAGCTCGTATAACCAATCTTTGGCCTTCTCCAAAAGTGAGAACGGGAAAGCCTTCATCTTCAAAATGCTACCATCAACGTTAACTGGAGTCATGCTTGAACACACTACCTCGAACTCCTTCAAATGCTTGTTGGGATCCTCCATGGATAGTCCATGGAATTTTGGAATGTGGTGCAACAAGCTTGACTTCAATTCAAATTCGTCGGTCTTGTCTTGAGCCGCCCTTGGGTATTGAATGCACAAGGGTGCGGCATTGGCCAATCCCGAAGCGGAAAGCTCCTTGATTGTTCGGTTGTCTGCTGCCATGTCTTCTTCACCCACTTTTGTCGTGGGTTCCTCTTCTTCAAATTCAGAAATCGACTTGGAACTTTCACTTGATTCGCTAGGTTCTGGGTTCTTTCTCTTTCGTCTCAACTCACGCTCAAAATCGTCGTCAAAGTCTAAAATATGTTCGTGAACCGGATTAGAACTCCGAGTCATAAACAAGTACCTAGAACAAGAAACAAAATAACATAAGAATCTGATCTAATAAGAAAACAAAAATAACAATCCAAAGGATTAGCAAAGTTGCTAATCCCCGGCAACGGCGCCAAAATTTGATGCGAGAATTATACGCACACAAATTAAACCCTCTTTTTATCAATTGTAGTAAGTATGTAAGTAGGGATCGTTCTTAACCGGGGATTAGGAGGGATTGCAAATCACTTGGAAACTGACTCAAAAACGTAAAATAAAGTTTAAAACACAAAACTAGACTCAAAGAATGCGAGACTAAACGCTTAAAACACTAAAACAAACCAAAAGACTCAAACATCACCCAAAACACTCAAAACTGCCTTAAAAACACTTTCTGGGCAGTTTTGAGCACCTTGGTGAATTTGGACGAATTTGTGCAACAAATTGAATCAAAACACTTATAAACACAAACTAAGACACTTTCTAACTAATTTGGACAATACAAAGACTCAAAGGACTCAAAACAAGTTCAAAAGACTCAAAACTGCCTAAAAACACTAACTAGGCAGTTTCTGACCTTAAACCCAATTTTGGATGAATTTAAGATTATGGCTTGATTCAAAACATTTTAAAACATAAACTAAACAGATTCTAAGCACTAAAGAACAAGAAAGTAAAGGGGGGGTTTTGATTTGACGAAAATTGAAATAACAAAACAAGTTAATAAACTAGGCAGAATTGTTAAACGAATTCCTTGAAAACAAGATAATGGATGGATTAGTTAGAGGTCCATTCTCCACACAAGACACATTTGTACATGAATCGATTCTCCAATTGCTTTTCATTAACTATGATGCTCAACACCCCAAGTTAACCGTGATGCACTAATTAACTCTCAAATTTTCCTTATGTTACTGAATTGGATGATGCATGCGACAATTCAAATCATTCTCCAATGGTTCTCAACATGAATGCATAGAAGAGATACAATGAGAGATCATTATGCTCTATGAAATTTATAAGTGTTGACGAGGCAATTGTAACTATGAATGCATGATACTCTTGCCAAGAATTCAATTAACGCGGTTGTGACTAGCAACCTTCACTACTCATGTTTATAAACTTGTGACGATTAGGTGAAACTCGTTTATAAACTAGCATCGAGTTTATGCATGAAGACTAAGTATGCATCCCTAATCAACATACAAAAACAAGTTTTTAATAAACAGATAATTGAATTGCAATCACAACTTAACAAATCACAATTGGAAGAAATCAATTCATATTTCAAACATGTTCATAGCTTCAAACTTTCCCCTAACTAATTAGGGGTTTAGCCACTCATGATTACAACAAACTTAGAGAGTAATAACAAAGTAAACATTGAAAACAAGAATCGAAGTACACCTAAAAATTCCAACAACTCAATCTTGAATTGTATGAACGTTTAAGCCTCTTCTCCTCTAGTTGCTGCGGCACAAGGGGTTTTGGTGAGTTTTGGGGGTTATGGATGATGTAGAATGATGTGTTTAGGGTAGAGATGGATGTAGGGGAAGGCAAGGAGTGTTTTTGGGCAGAAAATATGAAGAATGGTGAAGTATGGCTGTGTTAGAGAGAGGGAATGAATTTCTGGCGTGAATGAATGTGTATGAGAGGTGGTGATCTGATCTAGGGGTTAATATGAGTATATATAGGCACTTAGAACCCTAGGGAAATCAGATATGGACTTGAATTAATTAATGGGAGAGCATGGGAGTGCATGTGGCTGATTTGTGGTGCAATGATGAAAGGCAAAGTGCATGTGGCTAATTTGTGATGCAATGATGAAAAGGCAAAGTGCATGTGGCTGATTTGTGGTGCAATGATGAAAGGATGGAAGTGCATGTGGCTGCAATGGATTAAAGGATGGGAGTGCATGTGGCTGAAATGGATTAAAGGATGGAAGTGCATGTGGCTGCAATGTAGCCTTCTAGAAATCAGGTTTTTAGGCCCCCTTGCAACTCCCTAACTGAATTCAAGCCTTTCAAATTCGTCCATCCTCATGCCTCCATGCTTGCACTATCCAATCTTGGCCCAAAAATGCTCTAGAATGCTCCAAATTGCTTCTTTTTGCATACTTTGACACTAAAACCTGAAATTGCACGAAAATAACTTTAAACACTATAATTAACATAGTTTAGCTAATTAAATGCAAGAAAACAAGCTAACTAAGTCGTATAAATATGCTCTTATCACTAGTGACAAGCTAGGACGGCTAGGAGACAAGGTAGGACGGCTAGTGACAAGCTAGGACGGCTTGGAGACAAGGTAGGACGGCTAGTTCTTCCAATACATAAATTAGGCACCATGTGTGAATAGATAAAGCCTTCTAGAAATAAGGTTTTAAGGCCCCCTTGCAGCTCCCTAACTGAATTCAAGCCTTCAAATTCGTCCATCCTCATGCCTCCATGCTTGCACTAGCCAATCTTTGCCCAAAAATGCTATAGAATGCTCCAAATTGCTTCTTTTTGCATACTTTGACACTAAAACCTGAAATTGCACGAAAATAACTTTAAACACTATAATTAACATAGTTTAGCTAATTAAAAGCAAGAAAACAAGCTAACTAAGTCGTATAAATATGCTCCTATCACTAGTGACAAGCTAGGACGGCTAGGAGACAAGGTAGGACGGCTAGTGACAAGCTAGGACGGCTTGGAGACAAGGTAGGACGGCTAGTTCTTCCAATACATAAATTAGGCACCATGTGTGAATAGATAAAGCCTTCTAGAAATAAGGTTTTTAGGCCCCCTTGCAGCTCCCTAACTGAATTCAAGCCTTCAAATTCGTCCATCCTCATGCCTCCATGCTTGCACTAGCCAATCTTTGCCCAAAAATGCTCTAGAATGCTCCAAATTGCTTCTTTTTGCATACTTTGACACTAAAACCTTATCCACTTTGTCCCAAGCTTATTCCTTCCTCTTCTTATCACATTTCTAGCCTCTTGAAGTCAAAATTCGTCCATCCATGTTAGCCCAAATGTAAGCTATCCACATAGTGTCCAAAATTGCTCCAAAATGCACCAAAATGCCCTTTCTTTATACTTTACCCCATAGGTCCTACAAACACACGAAATTGAGTTGTAATGCGACATTAACTAAGAAATAATAGCATAAATGTGCTCCTATCAAATTCCCCCACACTTATCTTTTGCTAGTCCTCGAGCAAAACAAACAAACAAAAGAAACAAAACATATAATCTAAACCTTCCAACGTTCGTCTCAGGGATTTCCCATGAAACATGACATGTCAAAGATCACCGATAGGAGCATATTCATGCGACTTAAATGGCTTGTTCTCATGCATTTACGTTATGTTTCTTTAGTTATTTTAGTCCTTTATTCTTTTGTGTGTTTTCAGGTTCTAAGGTCAAAGTATGCAAAAAGAAGCAATTTGGAGCATTCTAGAGCATTTTTGGGCCAAGATTGGATAGTGCAAGCATGGAGGCATGAGGATGGACGAATTTGAAAGGCTTGAATTCAGTTAGGGAGTTGCAAGGGGGCCTAAAAACCTGATTTCTAGAAGGCTACATTGCAGCCACATGCACTTCCATCCTTTAATCCATTTCAGCCACATGCACTCCCATCCTTTAATCCATTGCAGCCACATGCACTCCCATCCTTTCATCATTGCACCACAAATCAGCCACATGCACTTTGCCTTTCATCATTGCACCACAAATCAGCCACATGCACTCCCATGCTCTCCCATTAATTAATTCAAGTCCATATCTGATTTCCCTAGGGTTCTAAGTGCCTATATATACTCATATTAACCCCTAGATCAGATCACCACCTCTCATACACATTCATTCACGCCAGAAATTCATTCCCTCTCTCTAACACAGCCATACTTCACCATTCTTCATATTTTCTGCCCAAAAACACTCCTTGCCTTCCCCTACCCTAAACACATCATTCTACATCATCCATAACCCCCAAAACTCACCAAAACCCCTTGTGCCGCAACAACAAAGAGGAAGAGAAGAGGGCCTAAACGTTCATACAATTCAAGTTTGAGTTGTTGGAATGTTTAGGTGTTTCTTTTCCTTGATTTCAATGTTTAATTTCAATTCTCTTTGGTTTGTGCGTATGAGGAACTAAACCCCCCCTTGGCTAGGGGGGGATTCAAAATATATGTTTATGCTTGCAATATGATTTGATTACTTCTAATTGCGTTTCATAAGTTGTGAATTCAATTTGTTTAACTGTTTGATTGATAACTTATTTATGTATGTTTATTGAGAGTGCACGCTTAATTTTCATGCATGAATATGACGCTAGAATATAAGTGAGTTTCACCTAATAGTTATGAACTTATATTCACAAGTAGTGGAGGTTGCTTATAAACAATCGCGTTAAATGAATTCTTGGCAAGAGTATCATGCATTCATAGTTACAATTGCCTTGTCAACACTTATAATTTTCATAGAACATAATGATCTCTCATTGTATCTCTTCTATGCATTCATGTTGAGAACCATTGGAGAATGATTTGAATTGTCGCATGAATCATCCAATTCAATAACATAAGGAAAATTTGAGAGTTAATTAGTGCATCACGGTTAACTTGGGGTGTTGAGCATCATGGTTTATTGAAAACCAATTGGAAATCGTTTTATATGCAAGTGTAACATGTGTGGAGATGAACCCCTTAGCTAGCTTCCATTCCATTCATTAAATCCAAATTCGTTTTAAAATCTGTTCGTTTTACAAAGTTTTAAGTTTTGTTTTCAAATTCGTCAAAAACTCAATCCCCCTTTGCTTTAGTGTCCAACTTAGTTAGAAAGTGTCTTAGTTTGTGTTTCTAAGTGTTTTGATTCATTTTATTACCCAATTTCGTCCAAAGTAGTCAAACTGCTCAAAACTGCCCAAAAAGTGTTTTTAAGGCAGTTTTGAGTGTTTTGGGTGCTGTTTGAGTCTTTTGGTTTGTTTTAGTGTTTTAAGTGTTTAGTTTTGCATTCTTTGAGTCTAGTTTAGTGTTAAAGTGTCTTAGTTTGTGTTTATAAGTGTTTTGATTCAATTTATTACACACATTCGTCCAAATTCACCAAAGTGCTCAAAACTGCCCAGATTGTGTTTTTAAGGCAGTTTTGAGTGTTTTGGGGCTGTTTCGAGTCCTTTGGTTTGTTTTAGTGTTTTAAATGTTTAGTTTTGCATTCTTTGAGTCTAGTTTAGTGTGTTAAACTTTATTTTACGTTTTTGAGTCAGTTTCCAAGTGATTTTGCAATCCCTCCTAATCCCCGGTTAGGAACGATACCTACTTACATACTTACTACAATTGACAAAAAGAGGGTTTAATTTGTGTGCTTAACTATTTTCGCATCAAATTTTGGCGCCGTTGCCGGGGATTAGCAAATTTGCTAATCCCTTGGATTGCTCGTTTCTGTTATGTATTTTAGTTTTAGTTTTTGATTTGTGTTTTGTTTGTTGATTTCAAGTACTAGAAAAGCACAACATGGCACTTGATAATGCTTCTCTTTTGTCACAGCTCATGGAAAGGTCCCAAATGCAAAGCGTTGATATATTTGATCTTCAATCAAGGAATAACGTGTTTTCCAATACTTACAATTCGGATTGGACTGATCATTCAACTTCTATGTGGTGGGAACCTCAAAACGTTCAACAAGAAGGATATTGGCAGCCACCTCATATTCAATATGCCCAACCAAACTCAAGTTCGTCAATAGAGTATAATCAAAAGCTTAATGAATTAATTTGTTTGGTGCAGGGCTCACAAAACCAACTTGAGGAGGCTCAACAAGGAGAATATTGGCAACCATATGAGGAGTTCTATACAACGCCTATACAGCCACCACAACCTGCCCAAAGTAATGAAGGTAATTCAAATGATAATGATACGAGTTTTCAATTACTTACTACTGATAGGAGCATATTCATGCGACTTAAATGGCTTGTTCTCGTGCATTTACGTTATGTTTCTTTAGTTATTTTAGTACTTTAAGCTATTTTCGTGTGTTTGTAGGTCCCAAGGGCTAAAGGAGCAAAAAGATGCATTTTGGAGACTTTTGGAGCACTTTTGGGCTAAGGATGGACAGCCTATGCTTGGAGCCAAAGTGTTGGACGAAATTGAAGACCTAATTGAAAACCAAAGTGTTGGAACCTTGTTCCCTTTAGTTTTAGGACATTTAAACCTTTCCTATATCCTTAGCCGTGCATAACATTCCAACATTCCACTCCTTCATTTCAGCCACACTCCCACATATCATTACTTATCATCACCACTTATCACTTATCATAATCACATATCATTACTTATCATCACCACTTATCACTTATCATAATCACATATCATACACTTAGCATCACCACTTATCACCTAACACAAAACCTTGCAGCCACATCCATTCCACTTCATTGCACATGGATCTTCATAAACCATCAGCACATGCCCTCACCATTGCCGTGCATACCCTCACTCTTTAATCATTTCCAACCCACATGCACCCATAATCATTCACATAAATCAGCCACATGCATTCACTCTTCATAATTCAACCACTATGCCGTGCATCCCCTCACTCTCTAATTATTTCAGCACATGCATTCACCCTTTAATCCATGGCAGCCACCAACCAACCTAGCTGTCATGTTTCCCCTTTCATCATTCCCTCACATTCTTTAATTCAGCCAACACATGCTTACACATGCATTTTCAGGACCAAAGAATCATTGCCGTGCACATTCACATTCATTTCCAGGTTGTCCCCTTGCATTGCAGCCACATATTCATTGCACATGCATTTCCAACCCACATGCATCCTTTAATCATTCAAACATGCAGCCACATTCCCTCCTAGCTATCATGTTCCCCCCCATTTCGCCTATAAATAAGCATCCATTACACCTAAATTCACATTCATTCTTCCATACACATTTCAGTCACAAACACCAACCATTCCCTTATGCCGTGCTCTCTCCCTAATAATCCAAACACCACACCAGAAATCATCCCATTGCCGTGGCCTCCTCCTTCCATTTTCACCACTCCCCAAACCATTCACACCATCAAACTATCCTTAGACCTTGTGCTACAACGAAGAGGAAGATAAGAGGGCCTAAACGTTCATAAAATTCAAGTTTGAGTTGTTGGAATGTTTAGGTGTTTCTTTGATTTCAATGTTTAATTTCAATACTCTTTGTTTTGTACGAATGAGGAATGGAAGAGAAGAGGGCCCAAACGTTCATACAATTTAAGTTTGAGTTGTTGGAATGTTTAGGTGTTTCTTTGATTCTCTTTGTTTTGTATCATGAGGAACTAAATCCCCCCTTGGCTAGGGGGGGATTCGAAATATATGTTTATGCTTGCAATATGATTTGATTACTTCTAATTACGTTTCATAAGTTGTGAATTCAATTTGTTTAACTGTTTGATTGATAACTTATTTATGTATGTTTATTGAGAGTGCACGCTTAATTTTCATGCATAAATATGACGCTAGAATATAAGTGAGTTTCACCTAATAGTTATGAACTTATATTCACAAGTAGTGGAGGTTGCTTATAAACAATCGCGTTAAATGAATTCTTGGCAAGAGTATCATGCATTCATAGTTACAATTGCCTCGTCAACACTTATAATTTTCATAGAACATAATGATCTCTCATTGTATCTCTTCTATGCATTCATGTTGAGAACCATCGGAGAATGATTTGAATTGTCGCATGCATCATCCAATTCAATAACATAAGGAAAATTTGAGAGTTACTTAGTGCATCACGGTTAACTTGGGGTGTTGAGTATCATGGTTTATTGAAAAGCGATTGGAATTCGTTTTATATGCAAGTGTAACATATGTGGAGATGAACCCCTTAGCTAGCTTTTCATCCCATCCATTCAAATCCATCACATTCACATTTACATTCTGTTTTTAATTAGAATCTGTGCAATTAGTTTAATTTCGTCGAAAACTCAATCCCCCCTTTACTTTATTGTCAAATTAGTTAGAAATCAATTTAGTTTGTGTTTTTAAGAGTCTTGAGTCAAGTTACAACTTAATTTCGTCCAAATTTGGGTTTAAGGTCAGAAACTGCCTAGTTAGTGTTTTTAGGCAGTTTTGAGTCTTTTGAACTTGTTTTGAGTCCTTTGAGTCTTTGTATTGTCCAAATTAGTTAGAAAGTGTCTTAGTTTGTGTTTATAAGTGTTTTGATTCAATTTGTTGCACAAATTCGTCCAAATTCACCAAGGTGCTCAAAACTGCCCAGAAAGTGTTTTTAAGGCAGTTTTGAGTGTTTTGGGTGATGTTTGAGTCTTTTGGTTTGTTTTAGTGTTTTAAAGTTTAATTTTGTATTCTTTGAGTCTAGTATAGTGTTTTATATTGTGTTTTTACGTTTTTGAGTGAAATCCAAGTGATTAACAATCCCTCCTAATCCCCGGTCCAGAACGATCCCTACTTACATACTTACTACAATTGACAAAAAGAGGGTTTAATTTGTGTGCGTATAATTCTCGCTTCAACTACTTTGACGCAGGGAATCCAAACTCAAAACAAGGAGAGGGAAAATCAAGACAAAAGGTTGGACTACTTGGAAAAGCAAATTGGGCAGATCGCGGAGTTCGTAGGACAATTTCAAGACCAAGGCAAACTCCCTATTTCAACCATTGCAAATCCGAAGGAAGGATTTGAAACTACCAAGGAAATCATCTTGAGAAGTAGCAAGGAGGTTGGAACGGACCCTTAACCATCAAAATCAAATTCAAATCACAAGGAGGATGAAAGATTGCAATTTGAGGAAGAGGAACACACCCAACACACGGCAAGGAAGGAAACACATTTGCCGCAGGCACCTATTGCACCTACGCCATCCAATTCAGGTAAGGTTGTTCCAAAGTTAATTATTTCTAACCCCGTTCCACTGAATGTCCCTATTCCTTGCAGGATCATGCAATCCAAGGAAGAAGAGGGTGAGAAAGACATCTTCGAATCCTTTCCAAAGAATCAAGAGCAAGATGTGACTGGGGAATGTCTAGAATTCATCAAAGAGGATATACTTGAGACTACAATTCGCAAAGAAATTGGATTTCATGACACAGGACAAGTCATAACGCTCAAAACACCAAATCTAGCTGAAATTTCTAGTCTTACAACTTTCGAAGGGGTGTTTATTCTTGAGTTTATGTCGGAGCACACAGGTAAGCCACCTCCCCGAATTTCAATTTTGGTTTATACTAATATGTTGTTAATGATTCAGGCACCCACTTTAGAATTTAAACCATTACCGGATCATCTCAAGTATCACCCCCCATTCAAAGATAAATTCCATGCCGTGGGTTCCAATTGAGCCTAAGAAGGTCTCGTCCGGCTGCAAGACGTAAAAGAAAGCGCTACTTGGGAGGCAACCCAATACAGTGAATAAAACAAAATATGAAGGAAAAAAAAAAAAAAACATGGCAGAAAGATGGAGCCTTCACAAAGGTTGTGTACGAGAAGCCCCACTACGTGGCAACACTCTCGGAGCAGGAGGCATCGGAGCAGGAGGCATCGGAGCAGAAGGCATCGGAGTAAGAGGCATCAGAGATAGAGCATTCTACGCCTCATTACTTGGCGGAACGCTGGATGACCCAGGAAAAAGGTGCGTCTGGAAGAAAGACGCAAGCCTTTGACGGTCACTTTGCATTCGACCTTGAGATTCTTGCATCTCATCAAGCTTCCTCTTCATGCCTGTCGAATAATTATTGGCAAGCACGTGCAAAGTTTTATTCTCGTGCTTAAGCTGTTTGATCTCCTGCTTAAGACCTTCCACCTCCGCCATCAATGATTCAACCTGACGGGAGCGAGCAAGTAGGCGTTGGCCCATGTTGGACACAGAGCCAGCGCACTGAACACTGAGAGCCAGGGACTCTTGAACGGCCAACTCATCGGACCGTCCTGAAAGCAGCTGACTATCTTTGGGAGTGAGGAGGTTCTGAGCTACTATCGTAGCTGTTGT
This sequence comes from Pyrus x bretschneideri, assembly GCF_019419815.1. Classification (NCBI taxonomy): domain Eukaryota; kingdom Viridiplantae; phylum Streptophyta; class Magnoliopsida; order Rosales; family Rosaceae; genus Pyrus; species Pyrus x bretschneideri. The sequence continues at coordinate 140,323 of NW_025999821.1, read as the reverse complement.
TGCATCCGTTATCATGGAGTCTTCACCTAAAAGAGGACCGTTAGAAGATAAGAAAGAAAGGCGCCATACATTACCTTGACGGGGCGCAACCGGATCGCTGCTGAGACTCAAATCTAAGCACAGGTTCGATGAGTTAGTCATTTTTCAAAGGTGTTCAAAGAGAAGGGTTGGATGGAGTAAAATTTCAAAGGGCCGGAGACGATTTTCACAGATGGGCAGTCTTCAGAGTGTGTATGTTGGTGGTGATCGATAGCTCTATAAAAAGCCAAGGCAACGCGTCCACCGATTCCAAAAGCCGGAATTTCCTACGTAAAGTTCGGCGACGCTCTCTCGGCTTTTCAGAAAACGAGTTCAACTTTGTCAAAAGATCTCTGACAAAGTTGAAGACACGTGGAGGCCATCATCGCAACTACACATCTTTAGCCGACAAGCGCAAAGTTCGGCGACGCTTTCTCTGCTTTTCAGAAAACGCGTGTAACTTTGTCAAAAGTGGCGCTCGTTCAGAAATCGAAGAGGCGTCGTTCAGAAATCGAAGGGGCGCATACAAAGATGGAAGAGTCGTCACTATTTCAAAAAGCCGGATTTGCGGGATCAAAACATTTGTCGACAACGGTAAAAGAACAGTACCACCACTTGCTATTGGGAAATCCCTATATATGTCGACTTTCATCTTTTATGGCAAGGCAGACCTGAAGAAAATGCCCAACTCTTCCTCACCTTTGAGGGCACACTCCCAGCAAAGTCTTTCGAAACACTCAATTCTTTCTTCTTCCCCAAAGATGATACCAGATGCCTGGAGTACAGATGACCCAGGAGGAAGCAGCACAACAAATACATGTGCTGATTCATTCACCGCTTCTTCAAAAGCAAAGGTATCTCATATCATCAAGGTTAAAAGCAAAAGTTTCTCATATCATGCTCTTTCCCTGTCTTTTCCTTTGTCTTTGTTATTACTCGCATAGCAAAGTAAAAGAAGCAATCAGCCGGCACTTGGAGTCAGTCTTCCGATCTGGAGCCGACTGCCTGGAAGCTATTCCCTGGTTGCTTACCTAGCGTTGCTCTCGAGTAGTCATCTTCAACGGTTGATACACTTCCAGAGAAGGGACCACTTCTGCAAAGGGGAGCAAGTAAGGCAAGTGAAAATGATACATTGAAGCATGTGGAGACAAGCAACAACTGCATATGCTGAGCTATCCTCTAACCCTCTTCAATACGAATTGGAAAGATTGAACAAAGAAACAGATAAAAGGAGGAAGCTCAGGCCTTCGGGGAAGACCAAAAGAATCCTGCTGCCCAGTTCAAGAGTAGCACAAAGGAAAATCAACGAGTGGAGGAGACCAAAAGAATCCTCCAGCCCAGTTCAAGTGTAAGCCTGTGGAATCACAAAGATCAAAGCCTCAATGCAATCACCAAGGAGAAGAGGAAATTTACACTCCATAACCAGATTTGCGTCCCTAAACTCTTCTCTTTGTTAGTTACATTCTGCCATGTTTAGTATGTTTAAGTGTTTTTTGTGTGTTTACTTATGTTTTGTGTGAATCTATGCGTAAAACATTGAGGACAATGTTTGATTTAAGTGTGGGGGGGTAACTAAGTATATTTAATGCAAATTCGTGGGATTGTATCACCCATTACTTCAAATGTTGTTCCTTGCTGTTTTAAGGTGTTTTTAAGTGTTTTAGTATGTTTTGTTTTTATAACTCCGAAAATCACATAAAAATTTGAAAAACATGTTTTGAAAAGCCTAAAAAGAGTGTTTTGAGTCGTTTTTGTGTGTTTGTGTCTTAGGGTACCTTCCAACACAATGATAAGGATTTGGTTTGTAATTGCATGACTGTTAAAAAGAGTTATGAACATAGAGAAAAGTTTGATTTACTCTTGGTTTATGCTTGGTTATGGTTATAATGTATGACCTCACATGCAATCATAAAAGAAAAATTCGTTTTTGTAACATGCTTGAAGGAAGGAACTCAAACAAACGCTACAACCCTGTGAGACTCGAGCCATTACCTTCTTTGGAGAGTTATAATCTGTGATTCTTTGTTTTCTAAAAGTTGTTGCATGATCTCATTATTCCTTGCTTGGTTGCTACTTAGTATGCAATTGTATCATGATAGAACTAAATGCTAGAACTTATATCCGTTTCATTCAAAGCATAACATTGATTTGCATAACATATATCAAGATGAAGTTGTGTAGTTGCCACCATAGCCAAATAGCCTTACTTCCCATATTTCGTATTTGTTGTAAGTTTTAACCCCGTTGAGCTTTGTTTAGCCTTTATTCTTTGTTTACCCACATTATCCTCACCTAGCCTAGTTTAGGACAATCCACACCCTTGTTCTTAAAAGATAGTGAGCATGACTTAAATGAATTCCTTTTGAGTTACATTATGTTTTGAGATTCAAAAGAAAAGAAAAAAAAAAAATATTGTGAAAAACATATGAAAAAGAAAAACAGAAACAAGAGAAGAAAGAAAGAAAGAAAAAGAGCTTGTTCTCCCTTTTTGTTCAAAAGTTGAGTTTTCATTCAAAAGGGAATTCTAAGTGCCTAATCCAATACTTTGCTCACTATTGGTTTAAGAATGTTTGTTTATCCTTCACCTTTCATTGTTAGCCAATACCCTAGCCCCGTTACAACCCTTATGCTTCTATGTGGAGTTTGGAATTGATATGAGCTTATGGAATCATTGGTTCTCGTTCTAAGTAGTAGCATTCCATTCATGAGATCATATTCATGTCATTGTCGTGAATCCAGAAAATGCTTTCTTTGATATAACATATGTGTCTTCATATTTACATCAATCTTCTCACATATACCTAGTGTAGGCTGTGAAGTCAGAAAATCTGTGTGAAAATAGAGTGCATTCTAGTGAGGAATTGAGCAAATTCTCTAAGGCATGTTACTACATTCAAAACATGGTTTTAAATGCTTAATTGTGAACTAGTATGTGGTGACTATGAGTAAGAATGTACTTATGTGTAAAGATGGCTAAAATCTGTGGGAATAATGATTTTTAACTTGTCATGCGCATTGGAAATCCCTGAGACGATTGTTGGAAGGTGTAGGTTGTGTTTTGTTCGTTTTGTTTTGTTTTTGGTTTCTTTTGTTTTGTTTTGCTCGAGGACTAGCAAAAGCTAAGTGTGGGGGAATTTGATAGGAGCATATTCGTGCGACTTAAATGGCTTGTTCTCATGCATTTACGTTATGTTTCTTTAGTTATTTTAGTCCTTTATGCTTCTTTTGTGTTTTTTCAGGTTCTAAGGTCAAAGTATGCAAAAAGAAGCAATTTGGAGCATTCTAGAGCATTTTTGGGCCAAGATTGGATAGTGCAAGCATGGAGGCATGAGGATGGACGAATTTGAAAGGCTTGAATTCAGTTAGGGAGTTGCAAGGGGGCCTAAAAACCTGATTTCTAGAAGGCTACATTGCAGCCACATGCACTTCCATCCTTTAATCCATTTCAGCCACATACACTCCCATCCTTTAATCCATTGCAGCCACATGCACTCCCATCCTTTCATCATTGCACCACAAATCAGCCACATGCACTTTGCCTTTCATCATTGCACAACAAATCAAATCAGCCACATGTACTTTGCCTTTCATCATTGCACCACAAATCAGCCACATGCACTCCCATGCTCTCCCATTAATTAATTCAAGTCCATATCTGATTTCCCTAGGGTTCTAAGTGCCTATATATACTCATATTAACCCCTAGATCAGATCACCACCTCTCATACACATTCATTCAGGCCAGAAATTCATTCCCTCTCTCTAACACAGCCATACTTCACCATTCTTCATATTTTCTGCCCAAAAAGACTCCTTGCCTTCCCCTACCCTAAACACATCATTCTACATCATCCATAACCCCCAAAACTCACCAAAACCCCTTGTGCCGCAGGAACAAAGAGGAAGAGAAGAGGGCCTAAACGTTCATACAATTCAAGTTTGAGTTGTTGGAATGTTTAGGTGTTTCTTTTCCTTGATTTCAATGTTTAATTTCAATTCTCTTTGGTTTGTGCGTATGAGGAACTAAACCCCCCATTGGCTAGGGGGGGATTCGAAATATATGTTTATGCTTGCAATATGATTTGATTACTTCTAATTGCGTTTCATAAGTTGTGAATTCAATTTGTTTAACTGTTTGATTGATAACTTATTTATTTATGTTTATTGAGAGTGCACGCTTAATTTTCATGCATGAATATGACGCTAGAATATAAGTGAGTTTCACCTAATAGTTATGAACTTATATTCACAAGTAGTGGAGGTTGCTTATAAACAATCGCGTTAAATGAATTCTTGGCAAGAGTATCATGCATTCATAGTTACAATTGCCTCGTCAACACTTATAATTTTCATAGAACATAATGATCTCTCACTGTATCTCTTCTATGCATTCATGTTGAGAACCATTGGAGAATGATTTGAATTGTCGCATGCATCATCCAATTCAATAACATAAGGAAAATTTGAGAGTTAATTAGTGCATCACGGTTAACTTGGGGTGTTGAGCATCATGGTTTATTGAAAAACAATTGGAAATCGTTTTATATGCAAGTGTAACATGTGTGGAGATGAACCCCTTAGCTAGCTTCCATTCCATTCATTAAATCCAAATTCGTTTTAAAATCTGTTCGTTTTACAAAGTTTTAAGTTTTGTTTTCAAATTCGTCAAAAACTCAATCCCCCTTTGCTTTAGTGTCCAACTTAGTTAGAAAGTGTCTTAGTTTGTGTTTCTAAGTGTTTTGATTCATTTTATTACCCAATTTCGTCCAAAGTAGTCAAACTGCTCAAAACTGCCCAGAAAGTGTTTTTAAGGCAGTTTTGAGTGTTTTGGGTGCTGTTTGAGTCTTTTGGTTTGTTTTAGTGTTTTAAGTGTTTAGTTTTGCATTCTTTGAGTCTAGTTTAGTGTTAAAGTGTCTTAGTTTGTGTTTATAAGTGTTTTGATTCAATTTATTACACACATTCGTCCAAATTCACCAAAGTGCTCAAAACTGCCCAGATTGTGTTTTTAAGGCAGTTTTGAGTGTTTTGGGGCTGTTTCGAGTCTTTTGGTTTGTTTTAGTGTTTTAAATGTTTAGTTTTGCATTCTTTGAGTCTAGTTTAGTGTTTTAAACTTTATTTTATGTTTTTGAGTCAGTTTCCAAGTGATTTTGCAATCCCTCCTAATCCCCGGTTAAGAACGATCCCTACTTACATACTTACTACAATTGACAAAAAGAGGGTTTAATTTGTGTGCTTAACTATTTTCGCATCAATCACCACTCACATAGATTTAAGCAATCCTAACCCTCGAGCATACTTAATCATAGTCACAATTCACTAGCTCGCATTTAATCAATTAAAACAACATTTTGAATGCAGTAGCATGCCTTAGAGAATTCCCTCAATTCCTTACCGGATATACTCTCTGTTTTCACTCAGATTTTCTAACTACACTCTCTACACTAGGTATATGTGAGAAGATTGATGTAAACATGTAGACGAACACTCACATATGTTATCACAAGGAAAGCATTTTCTGGAATTATGTCAATGACATGTATATGATCTCATGAATGGAATGCTACTACTTAGTCGCTAGAACCAGGGATACCATATGCTCAAACCAATTCTAAACTCCACATATTGAAACACATAACAATCAAGATAGAAGTCTAAAGGTTGTAACGGGGCTAAGGTATTGGCTAACAAGGAAAGGTAGAGGAAACAAACGTTCTTAAAGCAATAGTGAGCAAAGTAATGAATTAGGCACTTAGAATTCCCTTTAGAACGCAGAAGTTAATTTTTAACACCCAAGGGGAAATCACACAAAACTTAGGGCCATATTCAAACTTTTTGGACCCTTTCTTCAACAATCAACATTGTGAGTTCATTCTCACTTATTTTCACTCCTTTTCTTTCTTTTCTTCTTCTTTTTCTTTGGTATTCTTTTTTTTTGTTTTCTTTTCCCCGTGCCCCTTTTAAGACTTTGGCACACACACACTCACAAAATCCCTTCCCCCACACTTGTTTTCTGCACAAATGTCACTCAAAAGGAATTCCTTCTAAGTTACGCTCCACTATACTTCAAGAACAAGGGTATGGAAAGTCCTATTCTAGGCTAGGTAAGGATGATGTGGTTAACAAGAAAATAGGCTAACTAAGGCTCAAAGGGGTTTAAACCTACAATACAACTGACAAGGGTGGATTTGGCTATTTGGCTGTGGTGGTGACTACTACACAACTTCATCTTGTTATTTGTTATGCTAACCAATTTCATGCTTTGAATAAAACGGGTATGAGTTCTAGTATTTGGAACTATAGTGATGAAACGCATTATAAGTAGCAACCAAGCAAAGAATAATGAGATCATGCAACGACTTTAGAAAACAAGAATGCACAGATTAATACTCTCCAAATAAACGTTTAGGCTCAAGTCTCTCAAGGATGTAGCGTTAGTTTGAGTTCATTCCTTCAAGAATGTTACAAAAACTAATTTTTTTTTCTTTGTGATTACATGTGAATTCGTACTACAACTAAGCATAAACCAAAGAGTATATCAAACTTCCATCCATGTTTGTAACTTTCTTTAATAGTCATGCAATTAAAAACCAAATCCTCATCATTGTGTTGGAAGGTACCCTAAGACACAACAAACACACAAAAACAACTCTTTTTTGGCTTTTTCAAAACACTTTTTTCAATTTTTTTTTCCAAATTTTCGGATTTTTACTTCAACACACACCAAAACAGCTTAAAACGCACTAAAAACACTTAAAAACAGTGAGAAACAACATTAGAAGTGATAGGTGATAGAATCCCACGAATTTTGCATAAAAACACTTGTTTACCCCCCTACACTTAAATCAAACATTGTCCTCAATGTTTCACACAAAGACTCACATAAAAGCAAACAAATCACAAACAACTAAGCATAACAAAATAAAGCAGCAAAGAGAAGGGTTTAGAAACGCAAATCTGGGTTTGGAGTGAAAGTTCCATCTTCTCCTTGTCGAACACATGGGTTGCCTCCCAAGAAGCGCTTGCTTTAACGTCTTCCAGCGGACGAATACGCCATGCTAAGCTTCACTAGTAGTACCCACGGCATGGAGGGGTACATCATCCACCACACGCTCCTCGAAATTCTCATAGTAGGGTTTTACTGGATGGCCATTCACCTTGAACTCCTGTCCTGTTTTCAAGCTTTGAACTTGGACTGCACCATAAGGAAAGACATTAGTAATAACAAACGGGCCAACCCACTTGGAACGCAACTTACCAGGAAACAAGCGAAGGCGGGAATTAAAGAGTAGCACTTTCTGCCCAATGGAGAATGATTTGCCTCGAATCATCTTATCATGGAAAGCCTTGGTCTTCTCCTTGTAAATTCGAGCGTTGTCATACGCCTCGTTCCTAATCTCTTCTAATTCATTCAATTGGAGCTTCCTGTGAAGTCCAGCGGCATCAATGTCCATGTTGAATGTCTTGATGGCCCAATGCGCCTTGTGCTTCAATTCTACGGGAAGATGGCATGGTTTGCCATAAATGAGCGGAAATGGAGACATGCCCAGGGGTGTCTTATATGCCGTGCGATAGGCCCACAACGCATCCTCCAACCGTCCACTCCAATCCTTCCTTGTAGGGCCCACGGTTTTCTCTAGAATTTGCTTAATTTCCTTTTGAAACTTCAGCTTGCCCATTGGTTCGATTGCAAAAGTGAGATCCTCCAGCACTTATGATCACTCGTGGCATTCCAAACCTTGCAAATAGGTTAGTTCTAATGAAATCTGCAACCACTCGAGAATCATTAGTTTGGGTGGCTTTTGCTTCCACCCATTTTGACACATAATCCACAGCAAGTAAGATATACAAGAAACCATGTGAGGAAGGAAAAGGACCCATAAAATCAATACCCCAAACATCAAAAATTTCAACCGGGAGAATAACATTTTGCGGCATTTGATCCTTTGCACTAATGTTGCCCATTCTTTGGCAACGATCACAAGACATACAAAAGTTTCTAGCATCCTTAAATAAAGTTGGCCAATAGAATCCACATTCTAAAACCTTAAGGGTTGTGCGTTGTGTCCCAAAGTGTCCCCCACATGCATAAGTGTGACAAAATGTTAAAATAGAAGTGAATTCCATGTCATGCACACACTTATGTATAATCTGATCCGAGCAATATTTCCACAAGTATGGATCATTCCAAACATAAAACCTAGCATCTTTTTTCAATTTATCACGTTGGTTTCTATTTAAAGTGTTAGGAACTTGTTTAGTCACCAAATAATTTACCAAATCCGCATACCAATGCTCACTTACCTTAATGGATAGCAATTGCTCGTCGGGAAAGGTTTCTACAATAGGGTACGGCTCCTCCTCATGTATCATGCGGCTTAGGTGGTCAGCCACCACATTTTCACTTCCCTTTTTGTCCTTGATTTCGATGTCAAACTCTTGAAGAAGTAGCATCCATCGAACTAGCCGTGGTTTGGCTTCCTTCTTCGTGAACAAGTACTTTAAAGCTGCATGATCAGTAAAAATAATAACCTTAGTACCAAGTAAATATGATCGAAATTTATCTAAAGCAAAGACAATGGCAAGAAGTTCTTTTTCAGTAGTGGAATAGTTCAATTGAGCGTCATTCAACGTCCGAGATGCGTAGTAGATGACATGCGGCTTCTTGTCCTTCCTTTGGCCCAACACAGCTCCTAACGCGTAGTCGGATGCATCACACATTAGCTCGAATGGAAGGCTCCAATCCGGTGGCACAATGATGGGTGCCGTGGTTAGCATGTCCTTAAGGAGTTGGAAAGCTGCTGTGCATTCCTTGGTGAAGTTGAAAGGTGCATCTTTTTGTAGGAGGCGGCATAAAGGTTGGGAGACCTTCGAGAAATCCTTGATGAACCTCCTATAAAAACCTGCATGTCCAAGGAACGAACGAACCTCTCTAACCAAAGTAGGAGAGGGTAAGTGACGCACAAGATCTATCTTTGACTTATTGATAGGAGCATATTTATACGACTTAGTTAGCTTGTTTTCTTGCATTTAATTAGCTAAACTATGTTAATTATAGTGTTTAAAGTTATTTTCATGCAAATTCAGGTTTTAGTGTCAAAGCATGCAAAAAGAAGCAATTTGGAGCATTCTAGAGCATTTTTGGGCCAAGATTGGATAGTGCAAGCATGGAGGGATGAGGATGGACGAATTTGAAAGGCTTGAATTCAGTTATGGAGTAGTTTGGGGCATTAAATGGATTGCATATGCTTAAAGCCATTCCACAACTTTTCCTAGCTGTTTTGCACATGCATTCCCTTCAAATAAATCAACCACATGCACCCATAATCATTCAACCAACTTTGCACATGCATTCATCATCATAACCTAGCTGTCATTGCACTTTAATCCACATGCATTCCCTTCAAATAAATCAGCCACATGCACCATAATCATTCAACCAACTTTGCACATGCATTCATCACCATAACCTAGCTGTCATTCCACTTTAATCACATGCATAAATCAGCCACATGCATCTCCTATCACCATTCCAGATTTCCACCAAGTTCCTAGCTGTCATATTCCCTCATTTTCACCTATAAATAGGCATCCATTGCAGCCACAATTGATGGATTCTCATTCACTCTTCCAATTCAGAAATTCATCCATTCATACACATTCACACCATCAAACTATCCTTAGACCTTGTGCAGCAACAAAGAGGAAGAGAAGAGGGCCTAAACGTTCATACAATTCAAGTTTGAGTTGTTGGAATGTTTAGGTGTTTCTTTTCCTTTGATTTCAATGTTTAATTTCAATTCTCTTTGTTTTGTACATATGAGGAACTAAACCCCCCTTGGCTAGGGGGGGATTCGAAATATATGTTTATGCTTGCATTTTGATTTGATTACTTCTAATTGCGTTTCATAAGTTGTGGATTTAATTTGTTTAACTGTTTGATTGATAACTTATTTATGTATGTTTATTGAGAGTACACGCTTAATTTTCATGCATGAATATGACGCTAGAATATAAGTGAGTTTCACCTAATAGTTACGAACTTATATTCACAAGTAGTGGAGGTTGCTTATAAACAATCGCATTAAACAAATTCTTGGCATAAGTTTCATGCAATCATAGTAACGAATGCCTCGTCAACACTTATAATTTTCATAGAGCGTAATGATTCTTGCTTGTATCTCTATTATGCAATCATGTAGGGGACTTGTGGGGAATGTTTTGGGTTGTCGTATGCAATCATCCAATTCAATAACGTTAGGAAGATTTGAAGGTTAATTAGTGCATCACGGTTAACTTGGGGTGTTGAGAATTAATGGTTTATTGAAACGCAATTGGAAATCGTTTTATTATGCAAGTGTAACATGTATGGAGATGAACCCCTTAGCTAGCAATCCATATCATTCATCTTTACAATCTGTTTTTAATTACAATCTGTGCATTTTAGTTAATTTCGTCCAAAACTCAATCCCCCCTTACTTTAATGTCCAAATTAGTTAGAAAGTGTTTTAGTTTGTGTTTATAAGTGTTTTGATTCAATTTGTTATACAAATTCGTCTAAATTCACCAAAGTGCTCAAAACTGCCCAGAAAGTGTTTTTAAGGCAGTTTTGAGTGTTTTGGGTGATGTTTGAGTCTTTAGGTTTGTTTTAGTGTTTTAAGCGTTTAGTTTCGCATTCTTTGAGTTTAGTTTAGTGTTTTAAACTTTATTTTACGTTTTTAAGTCAGTTTCCAAGAGATTTGCAATCCCTCCTAATCCCCGGTTAAGAACGATCCCTACTTATATCTATACTACAATTGTCAAAAAGAGGGTTTAATTTGTGTGCGTATAACTCTCGCATCAAATTTTGGCGCTGTTGCCGGGGATTAGCAACTTTGCTAATCTCTTGGATTGTTTTATTTTCATTTGTGTGTATATATTTTTAGTTTTATTTTGTTGATTTTAGAAGCAAGACATGGCACTTGATAATGCTTCTCTATTGTCACAGCTCATGGAAAGGTCCCAAATGCAAAGCGTTGATATATTTGATCTTCAATCAAGGAATAACGTGTTTTCCAATACTTACAATTCAGATTGGAGTGATCATTCAAACTCTATATGGTGGGAACCTCAAAATGCTCAACAAGAAGAATATTGGCAGCCACCTCATATTCAATATGCCCAACCAAACTCAAGTTCGTCAATAGATTATAATCAAAAGCTTAATGAATTAATTTGTTTGGTGCAGGGCTCACAAAATCAAGACAATGAGGCTCAACAAGAAGGATATTGGCAGCCATATGAGGAGTTCTATTCAACGCCTATGCAACCACCACAACCTGCCCAAAGTAATGGAATCCAAACACAAAACAAAGAGAGGGAAAATCAAGACAAAAGGTTGGACCACTTGGAAAAGCAAATTAGGCAGATCGCGGAGTTCGTAGGACAGTTTCGAGACCAAGGCGAACTCCCTAGTTCAACCATTGCAAATCCGAAGGGAGAATTTGAAACTACCAAGGAAATCATGTTGAGAAGTGACAAGGAGGTTGGAACGGACCCTCAACCATCAAAATCAAATCACAAGGAAGAGGAATACACCCAACCCACGACAAGAGTGGAAACACGTTTGCCGGAGGCACCTATTGCTCCTACGCCATCTAATTCAAGTAAGGTTGTTCCAAATTTAATTAGTTCTAACCCCATTCCACCTAATATCCCTATTCCTTGCAGGTTCATGAATTCCAAGGAAGAAGCAAGTGAAAAAGACACCTTGGAAGCCCTTCCAAAGGTGAAAAGTAGGGAATATCATGATTTCATCAAAGAGGACGTTCTTGAGATAAACAACCCCAAAGAAGTTGAATTTTATGACACAAGACAAGGACCAATCCTCACATCAAATCTGACCAAGTGCAAAGTCCCTGAAACGATCAAAGAAGGGGTGTTTATTCTTGAGTTCTTATTGGATCACATAAGTAAGCCACCTCCTCTAATTTCAATTTTCTTTTATACTAACATATTGTTAATGATTCAGGCATCCAATCTTGAATTTAAACCATTACCGGATCATTTCAAGTATCACCTTCCATTCAAAGATCAATTCCATGCCGTTTGATTCAAAAAAAAAAAAAAAAAAAAAAAGAATGTAGCCTTCACAAAGGCAGTTTACATGAAGACCCACTACGTGGCGAAACTCTCGGAGCGGAAGGCATCAGAGCGGAAGGCATCGGAGCAGGAGGCATCGGAGCGGAAGGCATCGGAGCTAGAGCATTCCAGGCCTCAATACTGGGTGGAACGCTAGATGACCCAGGAAAAAGGTGTCTCTGGAAGAAAGACGCAAGCCTTTGACGGTCACTTTGCATTCGACCTTGAGATTCTTGCAGCTCATCAAGCTTCCTCTTCATGCCCGACGAATAGTTATTTGCAAGCACGTGCAAACTTCTATTCTCGTACTTAAGCTGTTTGATCTCCTGCTTAAGATTTTCCACCTCTGCCATCAACGATTCCACTTGGCGGGACCGAGCAAGCAGGCTGTTGATGTATATTTCCTTCCTAATGCTAGAATATATTTAGTATAATGGCACAAGCAAGGGTGTCGAATCCACAGGGACTAATTGGACCTATGTAAATACTTGTTTTGCAAGAACTCTAAGAAATGAATCAAACTAATCAAACTAGGCATATTAAGAAATGAATCAAACTAATCAAAATAGGCATATTAAGAAATGAATCAAACTAATCAAAATAGGCAGATTTGTTGTTGTAACTTGAAAGCATAAGAAAATGAAGTAAACACAAATCAATGAATCAACAACTAATATAATGGGATAGTATCAATGGAAATGAAGCTAGGGATTCGGTTTCACCATTGCTCAACTAAGTCCATGTTTGTTAAGTTAGTTTGTACTCATTCATCTACCTATTTCTTGAGTTTGTTTCACTTGGACATGATCAACCATATGATGTGTGGATTTGATCAAATGTCTCTAATCATGAACCTAATTGTGATGTGCAACTTTGGTTCATAATCAAGAGTATGTAATGCACAAGAAACTTTCATAAAACCAAAGGGAATAACTCGGCAGGATGTTTGCTAAACATTCCCTTCATTCATTCACATATCTACCAAGATTATGCATGATGTGTGTTTTAATCTTGGCTACACAACTTTGTGATTAATTCAAATGATGATCAAACATTAAAATCAACACACTAAGTCAACATTAAATCAGGGAATGAAACAAGAAATAGATGGACAAACTGAGCATTCTAACTTAATTACATGGCAAACTTTGCAAGGTTACATAGAATCCCTAGGGGAAGATTAGTTACAATTCATGTTTACAAAAGATTTGACATAAAAATATAAAACATGAATGAACATAAAATTAATAAGAAGAACCCTTGAAGTAACGCTGATGTCGAGTTCCTTGAAGAGTGCCCTTTTGTGTTGGTTTTCCAATTGTGATGCAAAATGAAGGTAGCTCGGCTATGGTTGAATGTTGTCTGCCAATGGGATAGAAAATGGACAGAGAATAGAGGGGAAATGGAAGAGGTTATGTGTGTGTAATGGACTGAATGAAGAAGAAAAAATGCGGAACCCTTGTTGTGTGAAGTGAGCTTTGTTTTATAGAAGGGAATGTGGCTCCAATTCAGATTGGATCTCATGCACAAGTCAGATGGAATATCATCAAATGAGTTGGAATTGATGGGTTTCTGAGGTAGTGGACGCATGGTATTAGGGAATATGCATGAATGTTGTTTGTTTAATTTAGCTACATGTGCACTTGCTGCAAAGCTGAAATGACACCCTGGAAAGGGTATCAAAATGCACGGCATAGACAAGGATGAGCTAGAATCACATGGAATGATGGGATAAATGGATTTCTGGAATGATAGATGCAAGGAATGGACATGATCTGCAGGTATGAGGATTATTTAATAAAGAAGCATGTGGATTTCTGCAAAGGTGAATTGAACCACCAGAAATTGTTTGTACAAATCTGGAAAGGGGAAGAAAACACATGGCATGGGATGATGGAATGAGTGATTTTCTGGAATAATGGGTGAATAACAAAAGGGAAATGTGCAAGCATGTGGATTTCTGCAAAGATGAAACATGAGAAAGATAATGGAATGCACGGAATGGATGTGAGCATGCATGTGAATGCATGCTTTGGTGTTTAGAAATGCATAATCTGACTTGGAACCACATGGGATTTGCATGACATGATTGTGTTTGTTGGTGGAACTATGGTTGAATGAATTAAGTAATGGAGGTGCATGTTCTTGGTGCAAAAGGGAGCTGGAATGGCATGGGAAGCACGGCAAGGTTGCAAACATGCATGTGAATGCATGTTTGAGTGTTGGAATCATATAGCTGACTTCCATGTTTTTGCTTTGTTTAAAATCACCCAATATGGCCGAATTGCATCTCTTAGCACTTCACATCTTTTCTGGAATGTTTTTACTTCATTTGCCTTCCCATTGATCCAAGTTCACACTTGGCTGCACACTAACACCAAATAATGTAAAATGCAACTAGTTTAATCCAAAACAATCACAAAGACACCAAATAAGGAAGATATAAATGCATGCAAAATGTGACTTATCACAGGCGTTGGCCCATGTTGGACACAGAGCCCGCACACTGAACACTGAGAGCGAGGGACTCTTGAATGGCCAACTCATCGGACGGTCCTGAAAGCAGCTGACTATCTTTGGGAGTGAGGAGGTTCCTAGCTACTATTGTAGCTGTTGTTGCATCCTGCATCACTGAGTCTTAACCTGTAAGAGGACCGTTAGAAGATAAGAAAGAAGGGCGTGATAGGAGCATATTTAGGCGACTTACTTAGCTTGTTTTCGTGCATCTATGTTGGTAATTCATAGTTATTTTAGTCCTTTATGCTTCTTTTGTGTGTTTTCAGGTTCTAAGGGCTTAGGGAGCAAGAAAGTGCATTTTGAGGCTATTTGGGGCACTTTTGGGCATGGATTGGATAGCTTAATCATGGAGCAAAGAGGATGGACGAAATTGAAGCCTTGTATGCTCTTTGGGGACATCAAACAAAGGGCCTAGCCCAATCAAACAAATCCTTTGAGCCATGGAAAACCTCTAGCCCAATCAAACATATTATGCCATGCAAACCAACCTATTTTAAGCCCATTCTATGTACTTAAACCCTAGCCCTTTAAACTAGCCTTATTATCACTTATCATTTCCATTCACTTATCACTCACCACATATCATTCATTTATCACTTATCAAACCATTCACTTATCATATCATTCACTTCCATTCACTTATCACTTATCAAAACCACCTATCATCACTTATCATCACCACATATCATTCATTTATCACTTAACATATCATTCATTCATCTCCTTATCATAACCATACACCTATCACTTATCACTTATCACAACAACAACCTTGCACATGCACTCCCATTCTTTAATTCAACCACATTCCAATTCAACACATGCAATTACACACACCACTCAACCCTTTTCTATCTCCTTTGCCGTGAGCTTCCCAATTCCTTTCCAACATCTCACATGCATTTCCACCTTCCTACTTCATCATTTCACCACATTCCCCCTCTTTAACTCACATGCATTCATTATTCATTCACTTTGCATTCCCTTTGCAATTACACCCCACATGTCCATTTAATCATTCAACCACATTCCCATTAACCACAAAACAAATCACACAACATTACCCAATGCCGTGCACTCTCCATCACAATTTCAGCTTTCCTCTTTGCAATTTCCACATGCATTCACTTCATCATTACACCACCACTCATTCTTTAAATCCACATGCACATTCAATCATTCACTCAAGCACCCTTGTGCCATGTTTCCCCCTTTGTTCCCACCCATCACATGCATCAACACACCAACTACAATCAATGCCGTGCACTCCCACTTCATCATTCCAGCTTTCCAATTTAAATCACATGCATTTCCACCTTCCTACTTCATCATTTCAGCCACCATTCATTCTTTAATCCACATGCATTCACACACACTTCACACAAGAAAACATCCACATGCAAACACATGCTTCCCCAACAAACAAATCAGCCAACACATGCACAAATCCATCCATGTCGTGGGTTCCCTTTGGCCCCCTTGTGCAATTCCAGTTTTCACATGTGTCCTAGCTGTTTTTCCATCATCCCTTAGTCCTTGTGCCACAATAAAGAGGAAGATAAGAGGGCCTAAACGTTCATACAATTCACGTTTGAGTTGTTGGAATGTTTACGCGCTTCTTTGATTTCAATGTTTAAATTCAATTCTCTTGTTTTGTAATATGAGGAATGGAAGAAAAGAGTGCCTAAACGTTCATACAATTCAAAGTTATGAGGAACTAAACCCTTTTTGGCTAGGGGTGATTTCAATACCATGATTATTTATGTAATATGAATTGATGAATTCCGGTTATGAACTCTTGATTCGTGAATGCAATTGGCTTAACTATTTGATGATTAACTTATTTGTGTTTGTTGATTGAGGGTCGACACTTAATTAGCATGTATGAATATGTGGCTAAAGTTTAAGAAGGTTTCACATAATCGTTACTAACTTATACTTGAAAGTAGTGAAGGTCGCTTGTCACGATCGCGTTAAGTTTAATTCTTAGCATGAGTAACATGATGTCATAGTTGCAAATGCTTTGTCAATGCTTATGGTTTTCATTATTCTTAATGATCTTCGATTGTATCTCTATTATGATGACATGTAGGGAACTTTTGAGAATGTTTTGGGTTGTCGAATGATGCCATCCAATCCAATAATATAAGGAAAATCTGAGGGTTAACTAGTGATGTCACGGTTAATTTGGGGCATTGTCGTTCATAATTCAATGAAGGAATAACTGGAAATTGATTCATATGCATAAATATCATGTGTGGAGAAAGAACCTCTAGCTAATTCACCAACCATCTTATTTCATCAATTTCATATTTACATTCTGTCTAGTTATTAACTTGTTTCGTTATTTCAATTTTCGTCAAACCTCAATCCCCCTTTTGCTTTAATGTTCAATATAGTTAGAAATCAATTTAGTTTGTGTTTTTAAAGCATTTTGATTCTTTTGGTTTGTCTTAGTGTTTTAACGTTTAGTTTCACATTCTTTGAGTCTAGTTTAGTGTTTTATATTGTTTTTACGTTTTTAACTCAATTTAGAAGGTTTTAGCAAGCCCTCCTAATCCCCGGTCTAGAACGATCCCTCACTTATCCATTCTACTACAATTGTCAAACGAGGGTTTAATTTGAGTGTTAAGTAATTCTCGCATCAGGGCGCCATACGTTACCTTGACGCGGCGCGCCCATATCACTGCTGAGACTCAATTCTAAGCTAAGGTTCGATGGGTTTGCCATTTTTCAAAAGTGTTCAAAGAGAAGGGCTGGATGGAGTTAAATTTCAAAGGGCCGGTGATAAGTCACATTTTGCATGCATTTATGTCTTCCTTATTTGGCGTCTTTGTGATGTTTTGGATTAAACTAGTTGCATTTTACATTATTTGGTGTTAGTGTGCAGTCAAGTGTGAATTTGGATCAATGGGAAGGCAAATGAAGTAAAAACATTCCTTTTGGTAGCTGAGCATTATTCCAAACGTGGAAAGGATTCTTGGGAATTAATTTGAAGTCCAAATGAGGAATCTAGGACTAATGTGGCTGCTGAAATTCAAGAGAAGATGTGATTAGGAAAGTGGTGCATTGGAGTCACATTGGGTGGTTCTAAACAAGGCAAAAACATGCGGACACCTTGTTTATTCCACATTACTTGTGCCGTGTATTCCCTTGCCTTGTCCAGCACCCTTTTGCACCAAAAACATCCACTCCCATTAATTAAACCATTCAGCCATATTTACACCAACAAACACAATCATACCGTGCAAATCCCATGTGGTTCCAGCTCACTTATGCACTTCTAAACACCAAAACATGCATTCACATGCATGTTCACAACCTGGCCGTGCATCCTATTACCTTTCTCCACTTCATCTTTGCAGAAATCAACATGCATCTCAATTAAATAAACCACATGCTTGGACATTGCCCATGCCGTGCATCCATCATTCCAGAAATGCATTCATCCCATCATTCCATGCAATTCCAGCTCCCTCTTGCCCATGCCGTGCACTTTCATACCCTTTCCAGGGTGTCCATTTCAGCTTTGCAGCCAATACACATGCATGTTCAATTAAAATAGCCATATGCATGCATATTCCCCTAGTGCCGTGCATCCACCACCTCAGAAACCCATTCATTCCAGCTCATTTATGCACTTCCATCTCACATGTGCAATTCCAGATCCAATCTTAATGTTGGCAGCCACATTCCTTCCTATAAAACTAGGCACACTTCACACAACAAGTTTTCTTCATTCATTCCATTATTCACACACATAGCCGCTCCATTTCCACTCTATTCTCTGTCCATTTATGTCCATTTCTGTCCCATTGGTAGAAATCATCCAACCATAGCCGATCTACCTTCATTCACATCACTCTTGGAGAACCAACACCGAAGGCACTCTTCAAGGAATTCAACATCAGTTTTGCTTCAAGGGTTTCTTCTTATTAATTCTATGTTCACTCATGATTTATATTTTTATGTCAAACCTTTTGTAAACATGAAGTGTAACTAATCTCTCTCTAGGGATTCGATGTAGCCTTGCAAAGTTTGCCATGTAATCAAGTTAGAATGCTCAGTTTGTCCATCTATTTCTTGTTTCATTCTCTGATTTAATTGAGACGTTGTGAGTTGATTTTAATGTTTGATCACCATTTGAATTAACCACAGGTTGTTTAGCCAAGATTAGGGCACACATCATGCATATTCTTGGTAGATATGTGAAAGGATGAAGGGAATACTTTGCAAACAACCTGCCAAGTGTTACCTTTGGTTTTATGAAAGTTTCTTGTCGTAACACCTTCTTAATTAGGAATCAAAGTTGCACATCACAACTAGGCTCATGATTAGGAACATGTGATCAAATCCACACATCATATGGTTGATCATATCTAAGTGAAACAAACTCAAGAAATAGGTAGATGACTGAGTATAAACTAACTTAACAAACATGGACTTGGTTTAGCAATGGTGAAACCGAATCCCTAGCTTCATCTCCATTGGTACTATCCCATTTTATTAGTTGTTGATTCATTTAATTGTGTTTACTTCATTTTCTAGTGTTTTCAAGTTACAACAACAAATCTGCCTAATTTGATTAGTTTTATTCATTTCATAGAGTTCTTGCAAAACAAGTGATTATATAGGATCAATTAGTCCCTGTGGATTCGACACCCTTACTTGTGCCATTATACTAAACATATTCTAGCATTAGGAAGGAAATAACTCATCAGCCGGAGACGATTTTCACAGATGGGCAGTCTTCAGAGTGTGTATGTTGGTGGTGATCGATAGCTCTATAAAAAGCCAAGGCGACGCGTCCACCGATTCAAAAAGCCGGAATTTCCTGCGTAAAGTTCGGCGACGCTCTCTCGGCTTTTCAGAAAACGCATTTAACTTTGTCAAAAGATCTCTGACAAAGTTGAAGACACGTGGAGGCCATCATCGCAACTACACATCTTTAGCCGACAAGCGCAAAGTTCGGCGACGCTTCCTCTGCTTTTCAGAAAACGCGTGTAACTTTGTCAAAAGTGGCGCTCGTTCAGAAATCGAAGGGGCGCATTCAAAGATCGAAGAGTCGTCACTATTTCAAAAAGCCGGATTTGCGGGATCAAAACGTTTGTCGACAACGGTAAAAGAACAGTACCACCACTTGCTATTGGGAAATCCCTATATATGTCGACCTTCATCTTTTATGGCAAGGCAGACCTGAAGAAAATGCCCAACTCTTCCTCACCTTTGAGGGCGCACTCCCAGCAAAGCCTTTCGAAACACTCAATTCTTCTTCCCCAAAGATGATACCAGATGCCTGGAGTACAAATGACCCAGCAGGAAGCAGCACAACAAATACATGTGCTGATTCATTCACCGCTTCTTCAAAAGCAAAGGTATCTCATATCATCAAGGTCAAAAGCAAAAGTATCTCATATCATGCTCTTTCCCTGTCTTTTCCTTTGTCTTTGTTATTACTCGCATAGCAAAGTAAAAGAAGCAATCAGCCGGCACTTGGAGTCAGTCTTCTGATCTGGAGCCGACTGCCTGGAAGCTATTCCCTGGTTGCTTACCTAGCGTTGCTCTCGAGTAGTCATCTTCAACGGTTGATACACTTCCAGAGAAGAAAGTAGAGAAGGTAGGGGACAAGAAAGTAGTCATCTTCTCTACTTTCAAGGATCCAGGAAGTTTCTCTATCAACATCACCATAGGGGACAAGAAAGTAGAGAAGGCAATGCTTGATTTGGGTGCTAGCATTAACTTAATGCCTTATTCAGTGTACCTTCAACTAGGTTTGGGAGATTTGAAAGCCACCACCATTTCATTACAACTTGCAGACAGATCTGTGAAATATCCAAGAGGTATAGTAGAAGATATTCTAGTTCAAGTTGATAAACTAATCTTGCCTGCAGATTTTGTAGTGTTGGACATGGAAGAAGCTCCTATACATGATCGTGAGTTGCCTATATTGCTTGGGAGACCTTTCATGGCCACGGCCAAGACCATCATTGATGTGCAAAATGGACTCCTCACTATGACAGTGTTAGGAGAGACAGTTCAATTCAAAGTGTTTGAATCTCTTTCTCATCCTTCTTCATCCCTTGATTGTTATGCCATTGATGTGCTTGATTCACTTGTATTCTCTAAGTTCTTGCAGGCACAATCGAATGAACCATTACAAACTGTTCTGAGTCAATCTCAAGATGAGTTTGATGAAGAAGATGCACTCATGGAAGAAGTAGCTGCCTTGGATGCATTAGCATTGTATCCTTTGAATGTTTCACCTCTTTTAGAGCCTTTAGAATCATCAATGTCACATCTAACTCCTTCCACTGTTAAGGCACCAAAACTTGAACTTAAACCACTTCCATCACATCTAAAATATGCATATCTAGCTGAATTTGAAACTCTTCCAATTATCATAGCTTCTGATCTCACCCCAATTGAAGAAGATAAACTAATTAGGGTGTTAAAAGAGTTCAAATCAGTTTTTGGTTGGTCTATTGCAGATATCAAGGGAATAAGCCCTACCATGTGCATGCATAGGATTCTCTTGGAGGAAGGGGCAAAGTCAACCCGTGAACCACAAAGAAGGCTCAACCCACACATGAAGGAAGTTGTTAGGAATGAGGTGTTAAAATTGTTAGATGTGGGGATCATATATCCCATTTCTGATAGCAAATGGGTGAGTGCCATTGAAGTGGTGCCTAAGAAGGTGGGAATCACAGTGATGAAGAATGAAAACAATGAGCTGGTGCCCACAAAGGTGATAGGCGCATATTCATGCGACTTAATTAGCTTGTTCTCGTGCATTTATGTTGTGTTTACTTATCTATTTTAGTGTTTAAGGCTACTTTCGTGTATTTTCAGATTATAAGGCCAAAGTGTGCAAGAAGATGCAAATTGGAGTCTTTTGGAGCGAAAGAGGAATGAATGAGTTGAAGACTTGAAGAAACGACGAATTCCTACGCCAACGATGAATTCTTACCAAAATGAAGAATCCTACTCAAACAAGGTTTCCTATTTTAGGAAAGTTAACCCTAAGTTTCCCGTTTTGGTAACCTTTCCTAAACTTAAACGTTCGTATTTTCTAGCCACTTTGACGGCCTTATAGGCACTTTAGGACACAAAACCAAGGCCCTAGCCGCACCATTTTAATCTTCCCCCTTTAATTTCTGATTTTTCCTAAATTCTAGAAGCCTTTGAATTTATTTTAGTTAATAAAAATAAGCTAGGGATTAATTTCTGGAACAAAAAAAAAAACATTTTTCAAACCCTAGGTTCTACCATCTTAGCCGCATCTCCCATTGCTCCATTATTCATATTAGCCACCATAAAATAATTTCCATTTAGGCCATTCACTCCATCATTAACTTTTTTATTTTCAATTAAGCCGTGACTCCACACCACTTCCCATTATACATATTAAATCCGTGCATTTTCCATTCATCATTAACCCTAATACATATATTCACACCCTTATTCCACCATACTTCCATTCTACAATAAACAGCCGCATATTTGGTCCCAAAACCGTTCAGCCATTCTTTTCCCATTAATTTTGGGCTTTTGTCCTTTAGCCGTGCCTTTCCCCATCATAGCCGCATGCAACCATTTGTTTCATATATTTTTCTATTCAACCATATAACCCTAATTTTCCTAGAAGCCGCAGTCAGCCATTTTTTATCCCATTCAACCTAGCCGCAGCTACTTCCACATAATTCTCTCCTGGCCGTGCACAACTCTCCCATCATTCCAAAACCATTCCAGCCGCAAGCCATCTCCCAGATTTTCCTTTCCAGCCGTGCCTTTTCCCAACCATTCCAGCCACCATACCAACCTTCCTCCATCACTCCACCACCTTGCCACACCACCACACTTCCCTAAACCCATTCCTAAACCAGAAAATCACCCAAAATCACCATTTAACCTCACTGTCGCAGCAAGGAGAAGAGGAAAGAGGAGCTTCGACGCGCAGAAATTCAAGTGGATTCATTGGGCGTTCTAGGTGTAATCCATCCTTTGTTCTTTATGTTTAAATTCAATTGTATTTTTCTTGTTGTGAACATGAGAGGCTAAATCCCCCTAGTTAGCTAGGGGGTGATTCGAAACCATGTTTATGCTTGCAATATGAATTGATTATATTTGGTTGGAATTTCATAAGTTGTGGATTCAATTTGTTTAACTGCTTGATCGATAACTTATTTATGTATGTTGATTGAGAGTGCACGCTTAATTTTCATGCATGAATATGACGCTAGAATATAAGTGAATTTCACCTAATAGTTATGAACTTATTTTCACAAGTAGTGGAGGTTGCTTATAAACAATCGCGTTAAATGAATTCTTGGCACTAGTTTCATGCTCATCATAGTAACGAATGCCTCGTCAACATTTATAGTTTTCATGATGCTTAATGATCTTTGATTGTATCTTTATTGTGTTTTTCACGTAAAGGACTTTTGGAGAATGTTTTGAATTGCGTTGCGCTAACCCATCCAATTCATTAACTCAAGGAGAACTTGACGGTTAATTTAAGCGGACCTAATTAACCTGGGGTGTTGAGTTTCATAATTTATCGAAAGACCAACTGAAAATCATTTTGTATGCAAGTGTGACATGTGTGGAGAAGAACCTTCTAGCTAGCATTCATCCATATTTTCATCACATTCATATTTACATTCTGCCTTTAAATTACAATCGTTGCATTTAGTTTAATTTCGTCAAAACCTCAATCCCCCTTTACTTTAGTGTCCAATTTAGTTAGAAAGTGTCTTAGTTTGTGTTTATAAGCGTTTTGTATTCTTTGAGTTTTTTTTATTTGTTTTAGTGTTTTATTGTTTAGTTTTGCATTCTTTGAGTCTAGTTTAGTGTTTTTAACGTTTGTTTTACGTTTTTGAGTCAGTGTCCAAGTGATTTTGCAATCCCTCCTAATCCCCGGTTAAGAACGATCCCTACTTATTCATATACTACAATTGTCACAAGAGGGTTTTAATTTGTGTGCTTACTTAGTTCGCATCAAATTTTTGGCGCCGTTGCCGGGGATTAGCAACTTTGCTAATCCCTTGGATTGTTAATTTTTGTTTATTTATTTATTTTGTTAAAGTTTCTGATTTTGTTTCGTTTTCCTTGTTTTAGGTACTAGTGCATGACTCGGAGTTCTCAACCGATTTGTGAGCGTATCTCGGACTTTGACAGTGACTTTGAGAGGACTTTGAGACGAAGGAAGAAGCATCACGAATCAAATCCGCCAAGCCCGGAACCTGAGCTTGACGAACAAGGCCAAGAAGAGGAAGAAGAACCCACGGCAGGGATCTTTGAGGAACCCACGGCAGGGATATTTGAAGAGCCACAAGACATGGCCGTAGACAACAGGACACTTAAGGAGCTTTCCGCCTCAGGTTTGGATAATGCCGCACCCTTGTGCATTCAATACCCCCCACCTGCCCAAGGTAAGACGGATGAGTTTGAATTAAAGTCAAGTTTACTTCATCATATTCCTAAATACCATGGCTTGTCCATGGAAGATCCTAACAAACATTTGAAAGAATTTGAAGTAGTTTGCTCTAGTATGACTCCCGTCAACGTCGATGGAAGCATATTGAAGATGAAGGCTTTTCCATTCTCTTTGATGGATAAAGCCAAAGATTGGTTATATGAGTTAGCTCCCGGAACCGTCACATCGTGGGAGAGCATGAAGAGGGCCTTTCTGGAGAAGTTTTTCCCAACTTCTCGAATCATCCTTTTACGAAAAAGGATAAGTGGTATACAGCAAGAAGATGGTGAGTCTTTTCCTACGTATTACGAACGTTTTAAATCTCTTGTTGCTTCTTGTCCACAGCACCAGATGAAGGAGGAGTTGCTTCTGCAATACTTCTACGAGGGGCTCCTGCCAATTGAACGACAAATGCTTGACGCATCGGCGGGTGGAGCATTGGTGGACAAGACACCCATGGCGGCCAAGGTTTTGATTGCGAACCGAGCATTGAATGCTCAACAGTATGAGGGAGTAGGCCAAAGAGGACCTCTACGGCACCAAGTACATGAGGTAAGTTCAACGTCCGATCTTCATTCACAATTGGCTAATCTTACTTCTATTGTTTCACAGATGGCCGAGGGAATGAGGATGCAAGGACCGATTGTATGCGGGGTGTGTTCAGTCCAAGGACATGCTTCTGAGAAGTGCCCGCAACTCATAGAAAATGGTGGATGGGAAAGCGCCAACGCGATTGGATTTCAGGGTCAAAACCAACCGAGGAACGACCCATATTCTAACACTTACAATCCGGGTTGGAGAGACCACCCAAACTTCAGATGGAGAGAGCCCCAACAACCATCACAACAAGGGGGATTTAGGCAACAACCTCCGGGCTTCTTCACCAAGCCATTCGTCCCCACACAAGCACCTCCACAACCTGCCCAAACAAGTTCAGGTAACACGTTAGATAATGATACACTTCTTAAGTTACTAACGAATTTGTCTCAAGGGCAAGAAAATCAAGCCAAAGCGATGCAGAATCAAGAAAAGAGGGTGGACCAATTGGAGAAGCAAATTGGCCAAATTGCGGAGTTTGTAGGGCAATTCCGAGACCAAGGCAAGCTCCCTAGCTCGACCATTCCAAACCCGAAGGGAGGCTTTGAAACCGCCAACGCAATTACCTTGAGAAGTGGGAAGGAAGTTGGAACCACCCCACAACCACCAAAATCAATCGAAGAAGAGAATGAAAAACTGCAACATGAAGAGGAGGAAGTAAGCAAGCCCACGGCAAGGGTACAAACACCCTTGCCGCAACTACCTAGGGACATTAATGCACCCAACTCATCCCATTCGGCCACCAAAGGTAATTTGGGTTCAAAATTGATTAATTCTAACTTTGTTCCACCCGATGTTCCTTTTCCTAGCAGATTTATGCAAACAAAGAAGGAGGAGCAGGAAAAAGACATTCTGGAGACGTTTCGGAAAGTCCAAGTAAACATTCCTTTACTTGATGCCATTAAGCAAGTGCCCAGGTATGCAAAGTTTTTAAAAGACTTATGCACAACTAGGAAAAGAATTGCAAACAAAGAAGTTGTGAAAGTGAGTGAAAATGTATCAGCGGTTTTGCAACGAAAGTTGCCCCCAAAGTGTAAGGATCCAGGGAGCTTCACTATCCCATGCACAATTGGAAACACGAGATTTAAACAATGCATGTTAGATTTAGGTGCTTCTATTAATGTCATGCCATATTCCATTTATGCATCGATGAACCTTGGTGAGTTAAAACAAGATGGCGTTATAATTCAACTGGCCGATCGTTCTAATGTTTATCCCAAGGGAGTCCTTGAGGATGTTTTAGTGCAGGTCAATCATCTCATCTTTCCTGCAGATTTTTATGTCTTAGAAATGGAGGATTCGAGCCATGCTCCATCATTGCCACTCTTGCTAGGCCGTCCGTTCATGAAAACGGCTCAAACGAAGATTGATGTGGCCAAGGGAGCACTAACAATGGAGTTTGGTGGTGACATAATTAAATTCAATGTTTATGATTCTGTTAAGACTCCTAATGATAGCCATTCTTGTTTTGTCGTAGATGTGTCTAAGGACAAAGGGCCGAAAGGATCCACACTTACCACGAAGGATGTATTGAGAACTACCGTTGGAGAAGAACTTGGAGTGATTGCCCTACAACCACCAAATATGGCCGAAACTTCAAATAGAAACATTGTTGATAGGGCGGCCACTTTTGAGCCCTCACCACACTATTTTTGTAAGTCTTCAATTCCAATCTCAATTCCTATTTCAACTAATAGGTTGTTACCTTCGTTGATGCAGGAACCCAATCGATATAAAGGTGGTGGGAGCAGTTACATGGAGTGTCGGAACCGAAATACCACCAGCAGGGAGGATCACTATCCCCTCCCATTCATCGAGCCGTACTACGAGAAATTTCAAGGAGTATACCGTGGAGGACATAACCCTCCATTCCGTGAGCCAGAGTGAAGAGTAAAAGAAGGTTTCGTTTGGCTGGAAGACGTTAAAGCAAGCGCTTCGTGGGAGGCAACCCATGCAATCAACAAAGGAAGAACTTGGGAATCGCTCCACACTCAGATTTGCGTCCCTAAACCCTTTCCTTTGTTGCTTACTTTATGTTATGTGTATTGTGTTTTTAATTGTGTCTAAAACATTGAGGACAATGTTTAGTTTAAGTGTGGGGGGGGTAACATTCTGTTTTGAGACTTTGTGCATGGAATTCGTAGGGTATTACCACCTAACATGTTTAAACTTGTTCTTTGCTGTTTTTAAGTGTTTTTAAGCTATTTTAGAGTGTTTTAGTGTGTGTTGACTTAAAAATCCGAAAATACCATAAAAATTTGAAAAATTGTTTTGAAAAACCCAAAAAGAGTTGTTTTTGCTTGTTTGTTTGTGTCGTAGGTCACCTTCCAACACAATGATGAGGATTTGGTTTTTAATTGCATGATGGTTAAAGAAAGTTACAAACATGGTTGGACGTTTGATATACTCTTTGGTTTATGCTTAGTTGTAGTTATAGTTTACGAATTCACATGTAATCACAAATGATAAAAATCAGTTTTTGTAACATGCTTGAAGGAAGGAACTTAAACAAACGCTACATCCCTGTGAGACTTGAGCCTAAACGTTATTTGGAGAGTTATAATCTTTGCATCATTGTTTTCTAAGTCGTTGCACGATCTCATTATTCTTTGCTTGGTTACTACTTAGAAGGCGTTTCATCACTTAGTTCCAAATGCTAGAACTCATGCCCATTTCATTCAAAGCATGTCATTGATTTGCATACCACATATTCAAGATGAAGTTGTGTAGTGACCACCACCATAGCCAAATTGCCATATTTCCCTTTTCATTTGTTTTGTAGGATTTAACCCTGTTGAGCCTTGTTTAGCCTACTTTCTTTGTTAACCCGCATTATCCTCACCTAGCCTAGATTAGGACCATCCTTACCCTTGTTCTTGAAGCATAGTAAGCAATGAATTCCTTTTGATTAATGTGTTGCAGGAAATAAGTGTGGGGGAAAGAGTATTTATGTGAGTTTTTGTGCCATAGGCACGGTTAAAAAAAAAAAAAAAAAAAAAAAAAAAAAGAGAGAAAGAAAAAAAAAAAAGAAAGAAAGAAAAAGAAAAGAAAAAAAAAATGGAAAAAGAGTTGAAAATAGTTGAAAAGTATTGGTTGTTGAAGTAAGGGCCCAAAACAATGAATTAGGCCCTAAGAGTTGTTTGAATCTCCCCTATTTGTTTAAAAGTTGATTTTTGCATTCTAAGGGAATTCTAGGTCTTAATTTCATTGCTTTACTTACTATTGCTTAAAGAACTTTTGTTTATCCCTACCTTTCCTTGTTAGCCAATACCCCAAGCCCCGTTACAACCCTTGACTTCTATCTTGAGTGTTGTGCATTTCAATTGTGGAGTTTGAATTTGGTATGAGCATATGGTGTCACTGGTTCTCGCATCTAAGTAGTAGCATTCCATTCATGAGATCATATCTAAACATGTTTAATTACTCCAGAAATTGCGTTCTTTGTTATACATATGTGAGTATTAGTCTTTCATGTTTACATCAATCTGCTCACATATAACTAGTGTAGGGTGTGTAGTCAGAAAATCTGAGTGAAAATTAAGTGCATAACTAGTGAGGAATTGAGGGAATTCTCTAAGGCATGTTACTACATTCAAAATGTGTTTTAATTGATTAAATGTGAACTAGTGAATGGTGACTATGATTAAGTATGTGCTTAAGGGGAAGTAAGACTAAAAGTTATGTGCGTAATGATTTTTGACATGTCATGTTTCATTGGAAATCCCTGAGGCAAACGTTGGAAGGTTTAGGTTATGTTTTGTTTGTTTTGTTTCGCATTGTTTACTTTAGTTGTTTTGTTTTGCTTGAGGACTAGCAAAAGTTAAGTGTGGGGGAATTTGATAGGCGCATATTCATGCGACTTAATTAGCTTGTTCTCGTGCATTTATGTTGTGTTTACTTATCTATTTTAGTGTTTAAGGCTACTTTCGTGTATTTTCAGATTATAAGGCCAAAGTGTGCAAGAAGATGCAAATTGGAGTCTTTTGGAGCGAAAGAGGAATGAATGAGTTGAAGACTTGAAGAAACGACGAATTCCTACGCCAACGATGAATTCTTACCAAAATGAAGAATCCTACTCAAACAAGGTTTCCTATTTTAGGAAAGTTAACCCTAAGTTTCCCGTTTTGGTAACCTTTCCTAAACTTAAACGTTCGTATTTTCTAGCCACTTTGACGGCCTTATAGGCACTTTAGGACACAAAACCAAGGCCCTAGCCGCACCATTTTAATCTTCCCCCTTTAATTTCTGATTTTTCCTAAATTCTAGAAGCCTTTGAATTTATTTTAGTTAATAAAAATAAGCTAGGGATTAATTTCTGGAACAAAAAAAAAAACATTTTTCAAACCCTAGGTTCTACCATCTTAGCCGCATCTCCCATTGCTCCATTATTCATATTAGCCACCATAAAATAATTTCCATTTAGGCCATTCACTCCATCATTAACTTTTTTATTTTCAATTAAGCCGTGACTCCACACCACTTCCCATTATACATATTAAATCCGTGCATTTTCCATTCATCATTAACCCTAATACATATATTCACACCCTTATTCCACCATACTTCCATTCTACAATAAACAGCCGCATATTTGGTCCCAAAACCGTTCAGCCATTCTTTTCCCATTAATTTTGGGCTTTTGTCCTTTAGCCGTGCCTTTCCGCATCATAGCCGCATGCAACCATTTGTTTCATATATTTTTCTATTCAACCATATAACCCTAATTTTCCTAGAAGCCGCAGTCAGCCATTTTTTATCCCATTCAACCTAGCCGCAGCTACTTCCACATAATTCTCTCCTGGCCGTGCACAACTCTCCCATCATTCCAAAACCATTCCAGCCGCAAGCCATCTCCCAGATTTTCCTTTCCAGCCGTGCCTTTTCCCAACCATTCCAGCCACCATACCAACCTTCCTCCATCACTCCACCACCTTGCCACACCACCACACTTCCCTAAACCCATTCCTAAACCAGAAAATCACCCAAAATCACCATTTAACCTCACTGTCGCAGCAAGGAGAAGAGGAAAGAGGAGCTTCGACGCGCAGAAATTCAAGTGGATTCATTGGGCGTTCTAGGTGTAATCCATCCTTTGTTCTTTATGTTTAAATTCAATTGTATTTTTCTTGTTGTGAACATGAGAGGCTAAATCCCCCTAGTTAGCTAGGGGGTGATTCGAAACCATGTTTATACTTGCAATATGAATTGATTATATTTGGTTGGAATTTCATAAGTTGTGGATTCAATTTGTTTAACTGCTTGATCGATAACTTATTTATGTATGTTGATTGAGAGTGCACGCTTAATTTTCATGCATGAATATGACGCTAGAATATAAGTGAATTTCACCTAATAGTTATGAACTTATTTTCACAAGTAGTGGAGGTTGCTTATAAACAATCGCGTTAAATGAATTCTTGGCACTAGTTTCATGCTCATCATAGTAACGAATGCCTCGTCAACATTTATAGTTTTCATGATGCTTAATGATCTTTGATTGTATCTTTATTGTGCTTTTCACGTAAAGGACTTTTGGAGAATGTTTTGAATTGCGTTGCGCTAACCCATCCAATTCATTAACTCAAGGAGAACTTGACGGTTAATTTAAGCGGACCTAATTAACCTGGGGTGTTGAGTTTCATAATTTATCGAAAGACCAACTGAAAATCATTTTGTATGCAAGTGTGACATGTGTGGAGAAGAACCTTCTAGCTAGCATTCATCCATATTTTCATCACATTCATATTTACATTCTGCCTTTAAATTACAATCGTTGCATTTAGTTTAATTTCGTCAAAACCTCAATCCCCCTTTACTTTAGTGTCCAATTTAGTTAGAAAGTGTCTTAGTTTGTGTTTATAAGCGTTTTGTATTCTTTGAGTTTTTTTTATTTGTTTTAGTGTTTTATTGTTTAGTTTTGCATTCTTTGAGTCTAGTTTAGTGTTTTTAACGTTTGTTTTACGTTTTTGAGTCAGTGTCCAAGTGATTTTGCAATCCCTCCTAATCCCCGGTTAAGAACGATCCCTACTTATTCATATACTACAATTGTCACAAGAGGGTTTTAATTTGTGTGCTTACTTAGTTCGCATCAAAAGGCCACTGCTAGTTGGCGTGTTTGCACCGATTACAGGAAGTTGAATTCTAGCACTAGAAAAGATTATTTTCCTATGCCTTTCATAGATCAAATGCTTGAGAGATTGGCAGGTTACTCACATTATTGTTTTCTGGATGGTTACTCAGGTTACAATCAAATTGCAATCGCTCCGGAGGATCAAGAGAAAACAACCTTTACTTGCCCCTTTGGCACATTTGCATATAGGAGAATGCCTTTTGGACTTTGCAATGCTCCAGCAACATTCCAAAGATGCATGTTGGCCATCTTTTCTGACATGGTAGAAAGGTTCATTGAGGTATTTATGGATGATTTCTCAGTGTTTGGTTCCTCTTTTGATGAATGTCTTAACCATCTATCGTTAGTACTTCAAAGATGTCAGGAAACAAATTTGGTTCTCAATTGGGAAAAGTGCCAATTTATGGTGAAACAAGGAATTGTGTTGGGACATGTAATCTCTAGCAAAGGAATGGAGGTGGACAAAGCCAAAATTGACGTCATCACCAATATGGTAGCCCCCACCACTGTGAAGGGAGTAAGAAGTTTTTTGGGCCATGCGGGTTTTTATCGTCGTTTCATTAAGAACTTTTCAATGATCACTCGTCCATTATGCAATCTGTTAGCTAAAAATGTTGTATTTCATTTTGATAAGGCTTGTATGGATGCATTCAATACTTTGAAAAATGAACTAACCTCGGCCCCTATTATTATGGCACCAGATTGGTCGTTACCTTTTGAATTAATGTGTGATGCCTCTGACTATGCTGTTGGTGCAGTTTTAGGGCAAAGGGTGAACAAACTTCCACATGTGATCTACTATGCAAGCCGGACTCTGCATGATGCTCAACTTAACTATTCCACAACTGAAAAGGAGTTGCTTGCTGTTGTTTTTGCCTTAGAAAAGTTTAGGTCATATCTTGTGGGATCTAAAGTTATTGTGTTTTCTGATCATGCAGCCCTTAGGTACTTGATGACCAAGAAGGATGCTAAACCACGCTTGATTAGATGGATACTCTTACTACAAGAGTTTGACTTGGAAATTCGAGATAAGAAGGGCAGTGATAATGTTGTGGCTGACCATTTGTCCAGACTTAATGAAAACCATGGAGTGGAGCAACCCTTGCCTCTAAATGAATCATTTCCAGATGAACAACTCTTTGTTGTTCAAGAACAAGAACCATGGTATGCTGATTTTGTTAATTATCTGGCTTGTGGTGTAATGAGAAATGACCTTTCTTTTCAGGAAAGAAAGAAATTCCTTGCCATGGTAAAGCACTACGTTTGGGACGAACCATATTTGTTCAAATATTGCCCTGACCAAATCATTAGGAGATGTGTCCCAGAGAGTGAGCAACAAAGCATTCTAACATTTAGCCATACATTGGCATGTGGAGGACATTTTGGTGCCAAAAAGACATCTCTAAAGGTTTTACAATCTGGTTTCTTTTGGCCTACGTTATTCAAAGATGCTTTTGATTTTTGTTCTAAGTGTGATAGGTGCCAGAAAATGGGGAACATTAGCCGAAGAAATGAAATGCCATTGAACAACATTTTGGTGGTGGAGCTCTTTGATGTTTGGGGAATCAATTTTATGGGACCATTTCCATCCTCTTTTGGCTACTTATACATATTAGTGGCAGTGGATTACGTATCCAAATGGGTTGAAGCCATTGCTACAAGAACTAATGATCATAAGGTTGTGTTGAATTTTATTAAAGATGTGATTTTTTGTAGGTTTGGAACTCCAAGAGCTATTATTAGTGATGGTGGCAGCCATTTCTGCAACAAACCGTTTGAATCCTTGATGAAGAAATACAACATCAACCACAAAGTGGCAACCCCATACCATCCTCAAACCTCAGGACAAGTGGAGATTAGCAACAGGGAGATCAAGAACATTCTGATGAAGACTGTGAGTCCTACAAGGAAGGATTGGTCATTGAGGTTGAATGATGCACTATGGGCATATAGAACAGCATACAAGACCCCCATTGGCATGAGTCCTTATCGCCTTGTGTTTGGGAAAGCTTGTCATTTGCCAATGGAGCTTGAACACCGTGCATATTGGGCCATCAAGAAGTTCAACTTTGATTACAAGGATGCTGGAATAGCAAGGAAGCTCCAACTTAATGAGTTGGAAGAACTTAGAAATGAGGCATATGAGAATGCCAAAATCTACAAGGAACGGACTAAGCTCTATCATGACAAGGCCATCCTAAGGAAGGAGTTTCACCAAGGTATGAAAGTACTTTTGTATGACTCACGTTTGAGACTTTTTCCAGGAAAACTGAAGTCTAGGTGGGTGGGACCATTCAAGGTACTGCAAACATTTCCCCATGGAGCTGTGGAGATAGAGAACATGAAGAATGGCACCTCTTTTAAAGTCAATGGGCAGCGATTGAAACCATATTTGGAGAAAGTAGAGGAGGAGCCAGTGTATCAAGTTGTAGATTTTCTTGAGTTTACAACGCCATGAACAAGCTACCATGTCTTGCCTAGACATTAAATAAAGCGCTTGCTAGGAGGCAACCTAGTGTTGTTTGTGTTCTTTCCTTATTTTGTGTTTATATTATTTCCATTCCATATTCTTTGCCTATTTACTTTGCATACAATTTTAAGCATCGAGGACAATGCTTAGTTTAGGTTTGGGGGTGTGGGATGGAAAGTTTGTGTTTGTATTTGTTTTATGTGTTAGTTTGGTTAAGAGTGTTTTGCTTTCATTTTGTTCAATTTGTGTGGGTTTGTTTTAGTTAAGTGTGTTTTGCTTACTAATATGAATGTATATGAGGGTTATGTTTGAAAATAAACGATTGGGTTGCTATGAAAAAGTGTTGCATCGTGTTGTCATATATAAAGCTTTAACTCTTGGAATTATGATGATAGAGGTACCATACTTAAATTCTGGAAGAAGAATAGTGGAGACTACCCTAGTGAGTTATTTTGAGCCTAATTGCTTCTTTGAGAGGGTTTAAAGTGTTTCTACTCCTATCTTTTTCTTTCAATTTCACTCTAAATGATCTCATTACTTCTATTTTGTTTGGATACTAAGAATCATTCTCCTTTGCAGATACCATGTGTTTAGTATCATTCATGAATGAACTCAATGAGATGATGTTAGGCTATGCATGTTTAACTACTAAAAGGCTTAAATCCTACCATTTGTGTGCTCCATTCACCCTTGTTGTAGCCAAACACTTTAGCCTAATTCTTTCATCACCTACACCATAATCTACCCATTCTAGCCCATTACAAGCCATACCTTATAGTTTGGGGAATACCAATGTGATGAAGAGTAAGGGCAGATTGAGTTATAAAGCAAGATTGTGGCGTGTACCGAGGGCACCTATGTTGAAAATGTTTCTAAAAAAAAAAAAAAAAAAAAAAAAGAGGATCAAAGTGGATACAAATTCCAAATCGCCTAATTATAAAGCATAGGGCCTGGACGCCAAAAACAAAAGAAGACAAATGCCAGTGAAGAGCCTCAAAAACACCTTGGTATGCCCCAAACTCTAGCATTTCATATCAAGTCTTTCATAACCTATACCCTAAGCCTTGCATTACAACCTTGAGAAAGACCTAGCTGATCATTGAGGATGTATTCATGGCTGATGGTAAGTGTGTGTGTTATCTATATTCTTAGCATTTGATTCATTTCATGAGATCTACTCAGAAACTGTGCTTCCATTTCAGATTTCATATGTGAGAATTTTGATTTCCTTTACATAATTTCACTCATATATGTTGTTGAGAGACTAAACCTTAAGATCTGAGTGAAAACTTGAGTGGAAGCTGTGAGGAGTAGAGTTGAGGCGAATTCTATCTTAAGCATTTGGGTATGGTGACCTTGAAGTTGTAAGACATGGAGAAATATCTTTATACATTACAATTGATACGATTCTTTGAAGTGGCAAACTTTTGAGTTGAATGAATGACAAAACCTTCATTGGTTCTTATTAGTTTGTTTAAAGCATGTATTAGCCAAATTGTTTGCAGTGTTTGTAGATGTTTGTGGGTGTCATCACTGTAAACCCTCAGGAGACACAACTCCTCCAACTAGGGACACCTAGGGGTTCAAAGGCTTGTTACACATGCTCAGTGCAATCGTTTAGCCAGCGAAAGTGGTTTAGTTAGATGTTTGTGTTTTGTGTGTTTTAGTTTTAAGTTTGCTCGAGGACTAGCAAAAACCAGGTTTGGGGGTATTTGATAAGTCACATTTTGCATGCATTTATATCTTCCTTATTTGGTGTCTTTGTGATTGTTTTGGATTAAACTAGTTGCATTTTACGTTATTTGGTGTTAGTGTGCAGCCAAGTGTGAAATTGGATCAATGGGAAGGAAAATGAAGTAAAAACATTCCAGAAAAGATGTGAAGTGTTAAGAGATGCAATTCGGCCATATTGGGTGATTCTAAACAAAGCAAAAACATGGAAGTTAGCTATGTGGTTCCAACATCAAAACATGCATTCACATGCAAGTTCTCAACCTTGGCCGTGCATTCTCATGCCATCCCATCATTTTATGCACTTCTAGCACCAAATCAGTTTCTTTACACCTTGTGCCGTGCATTCCACTACTTGTCCATCTCCCTTGTGCGCCAAAACCATCCACTTCCATTACTTAATCCACTCAGCCACATTTTCACCATGATCACAAGTTGGCCGTGCACTCCCATGTGATTGCAAGTCAGATTATGCACTTCTAAACATCAAACATGCAGTCACATGCATGCTAACATTCATTCCGTGCATTCCATTACCTTTCTACACTCCATCTTTGCAGAAATACACATGCACCTCAATTAAATAAACCCTAATCCTGCATATTTCCCCTTTGTCCATGCCGTGTGTTCCTTTTCCCCTTTCCAGATTTGTACAAAGCATTTCTGGTGGTCCAATTCACCTTTGCAGGTTCCACTCACTTGTTGCAACAAGGGCACATGCTTCTTTGAATACATTAACACATACTTGCAGATTTTGTCCATTCCTTGCATCCATTATTCCAGAAATCCGATCACCCCATCATTCCATGTGATTTCAGTTCATCCTTGTCTATGCCGTGCACTTTGATACCCTTTCCAGGGTGTCATTTCAGCTTTGCAGATTTACCACTCACTTGTGGCAGCAAGTGCACATGTAGCTCAATTAAACAAACAACATTCATGCATATTCCCTAATGCCATGCGTCCACTACCTCAGAAACCCATCAATTCCAGCTCATTTTATGCTATTCCATCTCATTTGTGCAGAGGAGATCCAATCTGAATGGGGACACATTCATTTCTATAAAACAAGTCTCACTTCACTCTTCAAAAGGTTCCGCATTTTCTCCTATTCATTCAGTCCATTACACACACATAACCTCTCCCATTTCACTCCATTCTCTATCCATTCCCTGCCATTTGCTCTCCCATTTGCAGAAAACATACCAAGCCAATCTAGTTCATCCGCACCACAATTGGAGCACCAACACAAAAGGCTACTCTTCAAGGAATTCGACATCAGGGTTACTTCAAGGGTTCATTCTTATCAATTCTATGTTCATTCATGTTCTATATTTTGATGTCAAATCTTTTGTAGACATGAATTGTAACAAAGCTTCCTCTAGGGATTCGATGTAACCTTGCAAAGTTTGCCATGTAATTAAGTTAGAATGCTCAGTTTGTCCATCTATTTCTTGTTTCATTCTCTGATTTAATGGTGACTTAGTGTGTTGATTTTAATGTTTGATCATCATTTGAATTAATCACAAAGTTGTGTAGCCAAGATTAGAACACACATCATGTATAATCTTGGTAGATATGTGAATGAATGAAGGGAATGTTCAGCACACATCCTGCCGAGTTAATCCCTTTAGTTTTATGAAAGTTTCTTGTGCATTACATACTCTTGATTATGAACCAAAGTTGCACATCACAATTAGGTTCATGATTAGAGACATTTGATCAAATCCACACATCATATGGTTGATCATGTCCAAGTGAAACAAACTCAAGAAATAGGTAGATGAATGAGTACAAACTAACTTAACAAACATGGACTTAGTTGAGCAATGGTGAAAGCGAATCCCTAGCTTCATTTCCATTGGAACTATCTCATTGTATTAGTTGTTGATTCATTTATTTGTGTTTACTTCATTTTCTTATACTTTCAAGTTACAACAACAAATCTGCCTATTTAGACTAGTTTGATTCATTTCATAGAGTTCTTGCAAAACAAGTAATTACATAGGTCCAATTAGTCCCTGTGGATTCGACACCCTTGCTTGTGCCATTATACTAAATATATTCAAGCATTAGGAAGGAATTATACATCAACACCAATTCAATAACGTTAGGAAGATTTGAAGGTTAATTTAAGCGGACCTAATTAACTTGGGGTGTTGAGAATTCATGGTTTATTGAAATGCAATTGGAAATCTTTTATTTATGCAAGTGTAACATGTGTGGAGATGAACCCCTTGGCTAGCATCCATTCATTCCATTTCATCAATTTCATATTTACATTCTGTTTTAATTGCAATTTGTTCATTTAGTTTTATTTCGTCAAATCAAAACCCCCCCCCCCCTTTACTTTCTTGTTCTATAGTGTTTAGAATCTGTTTAATTTGTGTTTTAAAGAGTCTTGAGTCAAGTTACAACTTAATTTCGTCCAAATTTGTGTTTAAGGTCAGAAACTGCCTAGTTAGTGTTTTTAGGCAGTTTTGAGTCATTTGAACTTGTTTTGAGTCCTTTGAGTCTTTGTATTGTCCAAATTAGTTAGAAAGTGTCTTAGTTTGTGTTTCTAAGTATTTTGATTCAAGTTTTCATCCAATTTCGTCCAAATTAGTGTAGGTGCTCAAAACTGCCCAGAAAGTGGTTTTTAGGCAGTTTTGAGTCTTCTAGTTGCTGTTTTGGGTTTTAGGTTTGTTTAAGTGTTTTAACTTTTAGTTTTGCATTCTTTGAGTTGAGTTTAGTGTTTTAAACTTTGTTTTTGAGTTTTTAAGTCAGTTTCCAAGTGTTTAGCAATCCCTCCTAATCCCCGGTTAAGAACGATCCCTACTTATACTTATACTACAATTGATAAAAAGAGGGTTTAATTTGTGTGCGTATAATTCTCGCATCATTAGGGTGAATGTGCATGTGCTTTGACAGCTAGGTTGAATAAATTAAAGGGAGTGCATGTGGCTTGGCTGGAATGATTGGAATGCAATCTGAAACGGGATGTGTTGGTGTGAATTTCTGGTACAAAGGGCCTCCTTTGGTCTTCAATTTCGTCCATCTACTTGGCTTCAAGTATATGCAATCCATTTAACGCCCCAAACTACTCCAAAATGCACCAAAATGCACCCTTTTGCATACTTTGCCCTTAGAACCTGAAAACACACAAAAGAAGCATAAAGGACTAAAATAACTAAATAAACATAACGTAAATGTACGAGAACAAGCCATTTAAGTCGCATGAATATGCTCCTATCAAATACCCCCACACTTATCTTTTGCTAGTCCTCGAGCAAAACAGAAAGAAAAACAAAACAAAACGAAACGAAACAAAACAAGTAAAACACAACCTAAACCTTCCAACAATCGTCTTAGGGATTTCCAATGCACATGACATGTTAAAAATCATCATTCCCACAGATTTTAGTCATCTTCACACTTAATTACATTCTTAATCACAGTCACCACATACTATTTCACAATTAAGCATTTAAAACCATGTTTTGAATGTAGTAACATGCCTTAGAGAATTTGCTCAATTCCTCACAAGATATGCACTCAATTTTTACTCAGATTTTCTGACTACACACCCTACACTAAGTATATGTGAGAAGATTGATGTAAACATGAAACCGAACACTCACATATATGTATCACAAAGAACGCAATTTCTGGAGTTAATAAGCATGTTTAGATATGATCTCATGAATGGAATGCTACTACTTAGACGCGAGAACCAGTGACACCATATGCTCATACCAAGTTCAAACTCCACAAATTGAAACACATAACACTCAAGATTGAAGCCACGGGTTGTAATGGGGTTCGGGGCGTGTGGATAACAA
The DNA here is from genome assembly GCF_019419815.1 of Pyrus x bretschneideri. Taxonomy (NCBI): domain Eukaryota; kingdom Viridiplantae; phylum Streptophyta; class Magnoliopsida; order Rosales; family Rosaceae; genus Pyrus; species Pyrus x bretschneideri. Next base: position 101,447 of record NW_025999821.1, on the reverse strand, counting down.
AGAAGGGATATGGAAAACAAAGGTTCTTAAAGAAATAGTGAGCAAAGCACTTGAATCAACTTAGAATTCACTTTTGAATGAAAACTCAACTTTTGAACAAAAAGGGAGAATTTAGACAATTTACGGCCAGAATTGGTGTTTTGGACCCTTTCTTCAATCACTCATTCTTTCATTTTTTTCTAGTTTTTTTTTTTTCTCTTTCTTTCTTTCTTTTTTTTTTTTTTCTTTTCTTTTGAATCTCAAAACATACATAAACACTTAAACATTCTCTCCCCCACACTCATTTTCTTTCATAATGTAACTCAAAAGGAATTCAATTAAGTCATGCTCACTATCTTTTAAGAACAAGGGTGGGGATTGTCCTAAACTAGGCTAGGTGAAGAAAATGTGGGTAAACAAAGAATAAAGGCTAAACAAGGCTCAACGGGGTTAAAACTTACAACATATACGAAATATGGGAAGTAAGGCTATTTGGCTATGGTGGTGGTCACTACACAACTTCTTCTTGAATATGTGTTATGCAAATCAATAACATGCTTTGAATGAAATGGGCATGAGTTCTAGCATTTGGAACTATATGATGAAACGCCTTCTAAGTAGTAACCAAGCAAAGAATAATGAGATCATGCAACGACTTTAGAAAACAAGAAATCACAGATTATACTCTCCAAAGAACGTTATAGGCTCAAGTCTCTCAGGGTTGTAGCGTTTGTTTGAGTTCCTTCCTTCAGGCATGTTACAAAAACTAATTTTTCTTTTATGATTGCATGTGAAGTCATACATTATAACCATAACCAAGCATATATCAAGAGTAAATCAAACTTTTCTCTATGTTTATAACTCTTTTTAACAGTCATGCAATTAAAAACCAAATCCTGAGGCAAGTGTTGGAAGGTACCTACAACACAAAAATGACTCAAAACACTCTTTTTAGGCTTTTCAAAACATTTTAAAACAGCAAGGAACAACACTAGAAGTTATGGGTGATAAAATCCCGCGAATTTGCATCAAATATACTTAGTTACCCCCCCCCCCACTTAAATCAAACATTGTCCTCAATGTTTTAAGCTTAAAACACACCAAACAAAAGTAAACACATAAACAGCAACTAAACATACTAAACATGGCAGAATGTATCTAACAAAGAGAAGAGTTTAGGGATGCAAATCTGGTTATGGAGTGTAAATTCCATCTTCTCCTTGGTGATTGCAGTGAGGCTTCATCGTGAGTTTTTCCACAGGCTACTCTTGAACTGAGCTGGAGATTCTTTTGGTTTCCTCCGATCGTTGATTTTCCTTTGTGCTACTCTTGAACTGGGCAGCAGGATTCTTTTGGTCTCCCTCGAAGGTCTGAGCTTACTCCTTTTATCTGTTTCTTTGTTCAATCTCTCCAATTCGTATTGAAGAGGGTTAGAGGATAGCTCAGCATATGCTTGTCTCCTTATGCTTCAATGTATCTTTTTCCTTTGCCTTACTTGCTCCCCTTTGCAGAAGTGGTCCCTTCTCTGGAAGTGTATCAACCGTTGAAGATGACTACTCGAGAGCAACGCTAGGTAAGCAACCAGGGAATAGAGTCCAAATAGACTCCAAGTGCCGGTTGATTGCTTCTTTCACTTTGCCATGCAAGTAATATCAAGGACAAAGGAAAAGACAGGGAAAGAGCATGATATGAGATACCTTTGCTTTCGAAGAGGCAGCGAATGAATCCACATGCTTCGATCCACCGTTTCCTCTTGCCTCCTTTGTACTCCAGGCATTTGGTATCTTCTTTGGGGGATACATCCATGGTTGAAAGTGTGTTCTCAAGAGAAGGAGAAAACTGAGCATGTTTAGGGTTGGTTGCATTTCCATTCTCGGTCGAGAAGGAAAGTCATGCGCTTCTGGGTGTATGCCTTGCCATGAATGTTGATGTATATAGGAATTGTAATGGCAAGTGGCAATGCGGGTGCGGAAATTACCTCCACACGTCTTTAGCTTTGTCAGAGAGCTTTTGACAAAATGGCACGCGTTTTTTGAAAAGCCGGGAGCTTTCGACAAAGTGGCACACGCTTTCTGAAAAGCCGGGAGCTTTCGGCTTTGTCTCCCACGCTTGTCGGCAAAAGTGTGCAGCGGATTTCTCGCCTTCCACTCGTCTTCTGAAAAGCTGGGAGCTTTTGACAAAGTTACACACGCTTTCTGAAAAGCCGGGATTGCGTCTGACGAGCTGGCGGTCTTTACGCCGGAAATTCCGGTTTTGAAGAGTGGTGTCTCTTCATTTCTGAATCGGTGAACGCCTCTCTTTTAATAGAGGTGATCGATCACCTCTAGCATGCACACTTGAAAATTGCCCAAAAATCGTCTCCGGCCCGTCGAGATTTCACTCCATCCAACCTTTCTCTTTTAACTTCTTGAAAAATGGCTAGCTCATCTAACCCATCGAACATTTGCTTAGATTTGAGTCTAAGCAATGATCCTGTTGCGCCGCGTCAGGATAAGGTATGGTGCCCGTCTTTCTTATCTTATAATGGCCCTCTTACAGATGAGGACTCTGTGATGACGGATGCAACAACGGCTACGATAGTAGCTCGGAACCTCCTCACTCCCAAAGATAGTCAGCTGCTTTCAGGACGGTCCGATGAGTTGGCCGTTCAAGAGTCCCTGGCTCTCAGTGTTCAGTGCGCTGGCTCTGTGTCAAACATGGGCCAACGCCTACTTGCTCACTCCCGTCAGGTTGAATCATTGATGGCAGAGGTGGAGAGTCTTAAGCAAGAGATCAAACAGCTTAAGTACGAGAACCGAAGTTTGCACGTGCTTGCCAACAATTATTCGACAGGCATGAAGAGGAAGCTTGATGAGCTTGATGACCGTCAAAGGCTTGCGGCTTTCTTCTAGAGGCACCTCTTTCCTGGATCATCTAGCGTTCCACCAAGGATTGGGGCCTTGAATGATCTATCTTCGGTGCCTCCCGCTCCTATGCCTCTTAGTCCGATGCCTTCTACTCCGATGCCTCCTGCTCCGATGCCTCCTGCTCCGAGAGTGTTGCCACGTAGTGGGGCCTCACGTACACAACCCTTGTGAAGGCTCCACCTTTCTCTTTCTTTGTTAGATACATTTGTAATTTCTCGAAAATTAATGAACAAGCTTTGTTTTATTTAGTGCATTGGGTTGCCTCCCAAGTAGCGTTTTCTTTTACGTCTTGCAGCCGGACGAAGCCTTCTTAGGCTCAATTGGAACCCACGGCATGGAATTTATCTTTGAATGGGGGGTGATACTTGAGATGATCCGGTAATGGTTTAAATTCTAGAGTGGGTGCTTGGATCATTAACAGCATATCAGTATAAAACAAAATTGAAATTCGGGGAGGCGGCTTACCTGTGTGCTCCGACAAGAACTCAATGACAAACACCACTCCCTTGAAAGTTTCAGGGATATTGGACTTGGCCATATTGCATGTGATGGTTATGACTTGTCCAATGTCGTCAAATTCAACTTCTTTGGGTTTTGTGGTTTCAAATATGTCCTCTTTGACGAATTCTTGATATTCCCCCGTCACATCTTACTCTTGATTCTTTGGAAAGGATTCGAAGATGCCTTTCTCACCCTTTTCTTCCTTGGATTGCATGATCCTGCAAGGAATAGGGACATTCAGTGGAACGGGGTTAGAAATAATTAACTTTGGAACAACCTTACCTGAATTGGATGGCGTAGGAGCTATTAATAGGTGCCTGCGGCAAAGGTGTTTCCTCTTCCTCAATCAGCAGCTTCTCATCCACTTCTAGGCTATGTTTGGACATTTTTAGGTCAGATCCAACCTCCATAGCATTTCCCAAAGTGATAGCATTATGGATTTCAAAATCTTCCTTCGAGTTTTCAATAGTTGAGTTGGAGAGTTCACTTTGCTCTTGAATTTGTTTCATGAACCCCATAATCTGCCCAATTTGCTCCTCCAATTTACCCAACTTCTTGTCTTGATTTTGTTCGTCCTTGTTTTGAGTTTGGACTTCCTGCGTCAAAGTAGTAAGTAATTGAAAAATCGTATCATTATCACTTGAATTACTTACATTGCTTTGGGCAGGTTGTGGTGGCTGCATAGGTGCTGTATAGAACTCCTCATATGGTTGCCAATATTCTCCTTGTTGAGCCTCCTCGACTTGGTTTTGTGAGCCCTGCACCGAAGAAATTAATTCATTAAGAGCTTGATTATAATCTATTGACAAACCTTGGTTTGGTTGGGCATATTGTATATGAGGTTGTGGTGGATGCATAGACGTTGAATAGAACTCCTCATAGGTCTGCCAATATCCTTCTTGTTGAATATGTTGAGGTTCCCACCACGTAGAGTTTGAATGATCACTCCAATCCGAATTGTAATTATTGGAAAACACGTCATTCCTTGATTGATTATGATCAAATGTACCAACTCTTTGCATTTGGTACTCTTCCATAAGCTGTGACAAAAGGGAAGCACTATCAAGTGCCATGTCTTGCGTCTAAAATCAACAAAATAAAACTAAAAATATATACACACAAACGAAAATAAAACAATCCAAGAGATTAGCAACGCTAATCCCCGGCAACGGCGCCAAAATTTGATGCGAGAATTATACGCACACAAATTAAACCCTCTTTTTGTCAATTGTAGTGAAGAATGTAAGTAGGGATCGTTCTGGACCGGGGATTAGGAGGGATTGTTAATCACTTGGATTTGACTCAAAAACGTAAAAACACAATATAAAACACTATACTAGACTCAAAGAATGCAAAACTAAACTTTAAAACACTAAAACAAATCAAAAGACTCAAAACAGCACCAAAACACTCAAAACTGCCTTAAAAACACTTTCTGGGCAGTTTTGAGCACTTTGAGTACTTTGGACGAATTTGGGTAATAACTTGAATCAAAACACTTAGAAACACAAACTAAGACACTTTCTAACTATATTGGACACTAAAGTAAAGGGGGATTGACTTTTTTTTGACGAAATTAACTAAAATGCACAGATTGTAATTAAAAACAGATTGTAAAGATGAATGTGATGGAATTGAATGGATGGGATGGCTAGCTAAGGGGTTCATCTCCACACATGTTACACTTGCATAATAAAAAGATTTCCAATTGCATTTCAATAAACCATGAATTCTCAACACCCCAAGTTAACCGTGATGCACTAATTAACCTTCAAATCTTCCTAACGTTATTGAATTGGATGATTGCATACGACAACCCAAAACATTCCCCACAAGTCCCCTACATGATTGCATAATAGAGATACAAGCAAGAATCATTACTCTCTATGAAAATTATAAGTGTTGACGAGGCATTCGTTACTATGATTGCATGAAACTTATGCCAAGAATTCGTTTAACGCGATTGTTTATAAGCAACCTCCACTACTTGTGAATATAAGTTCGTAACTATTAAGTGAAACTCACTTATATTCTAGCGTCATATTCATGCATGAAAATTAAGCGTGTACTCTCAATAAACATACATAAATAAGTTATCAATCAAACAGTTAAACAAATTGAATCCACAACTTATGAAACACAATTAGAAGTAATCAAATCAAAATGCAAGCATAAACATATATTTCGAATCCCCCCCCTAGCCAAGGGGGGTTTAGTTCCTCATACGTACAAAACAAAGAGAATTGAAATTAAACATTGTAATCGAGGAAAAGAAACACCTAAACATTCCAACAACTCAAACTTGAATTGTATGAACGTTTAAGCACTCTTCTCCTCCTCTTCGTTGTAGCACAAGGTCTAAGGATAGTTTGATGGTGTGGATGTGTGTTTGAATGAATGAATTTCTGAAATGGAAGAGTGTATGAGAATGAATGGGAATGCATGAATTGTGGCTGCAATGGATGCTTATTTACAGGTGAAAAGGAGGGAATATGACAGCTAGGAACTTGGTGGAAATCTGGAATGGTGATAGGAGATGCATGTGGCTGCTTTATGCATGTGATTAAAGGGTAATGACAGCTAGGTTATGATGATGAATGCATGTGCAAAGTTGGTTGAATGATTATGGGTGCATGTGGCTGATTTATATGAAGGGAATGCATGTGAGTGACAGCTAGATATGTTGATGAATGCATGTGGAATGAATGTGTGAATGATGGCAGATTATGTATGTGAATGATTAGGGTGAATGTGCATGTGCTTTGACAGCTAGGTTGAATAAATTAAAGGGAGTGCATGTGGCTTGGCTGGAATGATTGGAATGCAATCTGAAATGGGATGTGTTGGTGTGAATTTCTGGTACAAAGGGCCTCCTTTGGTTTTCAATTCGTCCATCTACTTGGCTTCAAGTATATGCAATCCATTTAACGCCCCAAACTACTCCAAAATGCACCAAAATGCACCCTTTTGCATACTTTGCCCTTAGAACCTGAAAACACACAAAAGAAGCATAAAGGACTAAAATAACTAAATAAACATAACGTAAATGTACGAGAACAAGCCATTTAAGTCACATGAATATGCTCCTATCATGTATCACCCATTACTTCAAATGTTGTTCCTTGCTGTTTTAAGGTGTTTTTAAGTGTTTTAGTATGTTTTGTTTTTATAACTCCGAAAATCACATAAAAATTTGAAAAACATGTTTTGAAAAGCCTAAAAAGAGTGTTTTGAGTCGTTTTTGTGTGTTTGTGTCTTAGGGTACCTTCCAACACAATGATAAGGATTTGGTTTGTAATTGCATGACTGTTAAAAAGAGTTATTAACATAGAGAAAAGTTTGATTTACTCTTGGTATATGCTTGGTTATGGTTATAATGTATGACTTCACATGCAATCATAAAAGAAAAATTCGTTTTTGTAACATGCTTGAAGGAAGAAACTCAAACAAACGCTACAACCCTGTGAGACTCGAGCCATTACCTTCTTTGGAGAGTTATAATCTGTGATTCTTTGTTTTCTAAAGTTGTTGCATGATCTCATTATTCCTTGCTTGGTTGCTACTTAGAATGCAATTGTATCATGATAGAACTAAATGCTAGAACTTATATCCGTTTCATTCAAAGCATGACATTGAATTGCATAACATATATCAAGATGAAGTTGTGTAATTGCCACCATAGCCAAATAGCCTTACTTCCCATATTTTGTATTTGTTGTAAGTTTTAACCCCGTTAAGCCTTGTTTAGCCTTTATTCTTTGTTTACCCACATTATCCTCACCTAGCCAAGTGTAGGACATTCCATACCCTTGTTCTTAAAAAGATAGTGAGCATGACTTAAATGAATTCCTTTTGAGTTACATTATGCAAGAAAATGAGTGTGGGGGAGAGAATGTTTTGTTCTTAAGTGTTTATGTATGTTTTGAGAGTCAAAAGAAAAGAAAAAAAAATTGTGAAAAACATATGAAAAAAGAAAAACAGAAAAGAAAAGAAAGAAAGAAAAAAGAGCTTGTTCTCCCTTTTTGTTCAAAAGTTGAGTTTTCATTCAAAAGTGAATTCTAAGTTGATTTAGGTGCTTTGCTCACTATTTCTTTAAGAACCTTTGTTTTCCATATCCCTTCTTTGTTATCCACACATCCCAAGCCCCATTACAACTCGTGACTTCTATCTTGAGTGTTATGTGTTTCAATTTGTGGAGTTTGAACTTGGTATGAGCTTATGGAATCACTGGTTCTTGTTCTAAGTAGTAGCATTCCATTCATGAGATCATATTCATGTCATTGTCGTAAATCCAGAAATGCTTTCTTTGATATAACATATGTGAGTGTTAGAATTCTTAGTTACATCAATCTTCTCACATATACCTAGTGTAGGGTGTGAAGTTAGAAAATCTGTGTGAAAATAGAGTGCATTCTAGTGAGGAATTGAGGAATTTCTCTAAGGCATGTTACTACATTCAAAACATGGTTTTAAAAGCTTAATTGTGAACTAGTATGTGGTGACTATGATTAAGAATGTATTTAAGTGTGAAGATGACTAAAATCTGTGGGAATGATGATTTTTAACATGTCATGTGCATTGGAAATCCCTGAGGCAAATGTTGGAAGGTGTAGGTTGTGTTTTGTTCGTTTTGTTTTGTTTTTGGTTTCTTTTGTTTTGTTTTGCTCGAGGACTAGCAAAAGCTAAGTGTGGGGGAATTTGATAGGAGCATATTTATACGACTTAGTTAGCTTGTTTTCTTGCATTTAATTAGCTAAACTATGTTAATTATAGTGTTTAAAGTTATTTTCGTGCAAATTCAGGTTTTAGTGTCAAAGTATGCAAAAAGAAGCAATTTGGAGCATTCTAGAGCCTTTTTGGGCCAAGATTGGATAGTGCAAGCATGGAGGCATGAGGATGGACGAATTTGAAAGGCTTGAATTCAGTTATGGAGTAGTTTGGGGGCATTAAATGGATTGCATATGCTTAAAGCCATTCCACAACTTTTCCTAGCTGTTTTGCACATGCATTCCCTTCAAATAAATCAGCCACATGCACCCATAATCATTCAACCAACTTTGCACATGCATTCATCATCATAACCTAGCTGTCATTCCACTTTAATCCACATGCATTCCCTTCAAATAAATCAGCCACATGCACCATAATCATTCAACCAACTTTGCACATGCATTCATCATCATAACCTAGCTGTCATTCCACTTTAATCACATGCATAAATCAGCCACATGCATCTCCCATCACCATTCCAGATTTCCACCAAGTTCCTAGCTGTCATATTCCCTCCTTTTCACCTATAAATAGGCATCCGTTGCAGCCACAATTGATGGATTCTCATTCACTCTTCCAATTCAAAAATTCATCCATTCATACACATTCACACCATCAAACTATCCTTAGACCTTGTGCAGCAACAAAGAGGAAGAGAAGAGGGCCTAAACGTTCATACAATTCAAGTTTGAGTTGTTGGAATGTTTAGGTGTTTCTTTTCCTTTGATTTCAATGTTTAATTTCAATTCTCTTTGTTTTGTACGTATGAGGAACTAAACCCCCCTTGGCTAGGGGGGGATTCGAAATATATGTTTATGCTTGCATTTTGATTTGATTACTTCTAATTGCGTTTCATAAGTTGTGGATTCAATTTGTTTATTTGTTTGATTGATAACTTATTTATGTATGTTTATTGAGAGTACACGCTTAATTTTCATGCATGAATATGACGCTAGAATATAAGTGAGTTTCACCTAATAGTTACGAACTTATATTCACAAGTAGTGGAGGTTGCTTATAAACAATCGCGTTAAACGAATTCTTGGCATAAGTTTCATGCAATCATAGTAACGAATGCCTCATCAACACTTATAATTTTCATAGAGCATAATGATTCTTGCTTGTTTCTCTATTATGCAATCATGTAGGGGACTTGTGGGGAATGTTTTGGGTTGTCGTATGCAATCATCCAATTCAATAACGTTAGGAAGATTTGAAGGTTAATTAGTGCATCATGGTTAACTTGGGGTGTTGAGAATTAATGGTTTATTGAAACGCAATTGGAAATCATTTTATTATGCAAGTGTAACATGTATGGAGATGAACCCCTTAGCTAGCAATCCATATCATTCATCTTTACAATCTGTTTTTAATTACAATCTGTGCATTTTAGTTAATTTCGTCCAAAACTCAATCCCCCTGATGTGAGAATTATACGCACACAAATTAAACCCTCTTTTTATCAATTGTAGTGAAGAATGTAAGTAGGGATCGTTCTGGACCGGGGATTAGGAGGGATTGTTAATCACTTGGATTTGATTCAAAAACGTAGAAACACAATATAAAACACTTTACTAGACTCAAAGAATGCAAAACTAAACTTTAAAACACCAAAACAAGCCAAAAGACTCAAAACAGCACCAAAACACTCAAAACTGCCTTAAAAACACAATCTGGGCAGTTTTGAACACTAGACACAACTTTGGACGAAAATTGGTTTTAACTTGACCTAAGACACTTAAAAACACAAACTAAAGTGATTTCTAACTACTATGACTCAACAAAGTAAAGGGGGATTGGGTTTGGACGAATTTAAAAACAAAACTTAAAACTTTGTGAAACGAACAGATTTTGAACGAATTTGGATTTAATGAATGGATGGGAAGCTAGCTAAGGGGTTCATCTCCACACATGTTATACTTGCACACAAAACGATTTCTAATTGCTTTTCAATAAACCATGAATTCTCAACGCCCCAGATTAACCGTGAATTGCACTAATTAACCCTCAGATTTTCCTAACGTTATTGAATTGGATGATTGCATACGACAACCCAAAACATTCCCCACAAGTCCCCTACATGATTGCATAATAGAGATACAAGCAAGAATCATTAAGTTCTATGAAAACCATAAGCATTGACGAAGCACTTGTTACTATGATTGCATGAAACTTATGCCAAGAATTTACTTAACGCGATTGAGATCATCAACCTTTACTACTTGTGAATATAATTCGATAACGATTAGGTGAAATTTCCTTATATCCTAGCATCCAATTTATGCATGAAAATTAAGCGTGCACTCTCAACCAACACACACAAACCAATGTAATTCACATAGATAAGTAAATTGAATTCACAACTTATGAAACGCAATTAGAAGTAATCAAATCATATTGCAAGCATAAACATGTATTTCGAATCCCCCCCTAGCCAAGGGGGGTTTAGTTCCTCATACGCACAAAACAAAGAGAATTGAAATTAAACATTGAATTCAAAGGAAAAGAAACACCTAGAAATTCCAGCGACGTGAACTTGAATTGCATGAACTTCCGAGCTTCCTTCTCCTCCTCCTTGGTGCGGCAAGGGTCTAGGGACAGGTTTTAGGGCCTTAGGTGTATGGATGGATGGTTATGGAGGGATGTAGTAGTGTTTAGGGGAAGGGGATGGTGCGGCAAAGGTCTAAAACTAGGGAAAGGGTTGTTTGGTGGCTGCGGCAAGTGTGTGGAGAAGTTTGGACGAATTTCTGGAGTGAATGAAGGGGTATGAGAGGTGGTGATCTGATCTAGGGGTTAATATGAGTATTTATAGGCACTTAAAACCCTAGGGTAATCAGATATGGACTTGAATAACCCAAATCCACTAGGAAATAGGCTTAGAAATCAGAAATAGAGAGGGATAATGCTTCCTAGGTGTGGCAGGTATGGGATAAGGTGATAAGGTTTCTAGAATGCCTTGCAAGGCAAGGGAAATCAGATTTCTAGAAGGGTTTGGGCGCCACCTTTGTAGGAGATAAGATAAGGTTCCTAAAATCATGCTTTAAGTGCCAAATTTGTAGGGAAAAAGGGATAAGGGTGCAGCAAAGCTTAGGGATAATGTTTAGGGCTTCTAGAAAGCCTAAAACTAAGGGGAATTGGATAAAACGTGGCAAGGATAGGATAGGGTGTCCTAAATGGATAAGGTGCCCTAAATGGATAAGGACTCCTCATTGTACTTGGAAACTTTGCCTATTAGGATTAGGAAACCTTGTCTTCATCATTCCTTCTTCATCTTGGACTCCTTTTCCTTCTTGGACTTGGAAAACTTCTTTGTTGCTTCTCTTGAAACCATTTGGATTTTGACTTTCCTACTTCAAGCAGGAAACCTTGTTTGAGTAGGAATCTTCATTCTTCTAGGAATCCTAATTCAACTAGGGAACCCATTTCCATTAGGGGCTTTCCTACTTCAACTAGGAAACCTTGCTCAAGTAGGAAACATCATCTTCAAGTCTTCAATTTCGTCCATCCTCTTGGCTCCAAGCATATGATGTCCATTCCAAGCTCTAATTTGCTCCAAAAGGCTCCAAAATGCATCCTCTTGCATACTTTGCCCTTAAAACCTGAAAATACATAAAACTAGCTTAAAAGACTACTTTACTAAGGAAAAACACTTTAAATGCACAAGAACAAGCTAAACTAAGGTGCATAAATATGCTCCTATCAAATTCCCCCACACTTAGCTTTTGCTAGTCCTCGAGCAAAACAAAATGAAACAAAGTAAGTAAACGAAGTAAAACGAGTAAAACACAACCTACACCTTCCAACAATCGCCTCTGGGATTTCCAATGCATATGACATGTTAAAAATCATCATTCCCACAGATTTTAGCCATCTTTACACTTAAGCATTTACTTAATCATAGTCACTACTCATTAGTTCACAAATAACCAATTAAAACATGATTTTGAATGTAGTAACATGCCTTAGAGAATTTCCTCAATTCCTTACTAGATATGCACTCAATTTTCACACAGATTTTCTGACTACACACCCTATACTAGTTATATGTGAGAAGATAGATGTAAATATGAAAACGAATGCTCACATATATGTATGACAAAGAAAGCACTTTTCGGAGTTAAATAGCATGTTTATCAATATGATCTCATGAATGGAATGCTACTACTTAGATGCGAGAACCAGTGACACCATATGCTCGTACCAATTTTAAACTCCACAAATTGAAACACATAACACTCAAGATTAAAGTCAAGGGTTGTAACGGGGCTTGGGGTATTGGCTAACAAAGAAAGGTAAAGGATAAAACAAACGTTCTTTAAAGCAATAGTAAGCAAAGTAATGAATTTGACACTTAAACTCTCTTCAAATGGCCGAAATCAATTAGTACACACAAGGGAAGATTCATGCAACATTTAGGGTCAAATTCACTCTTTTGGACCCTTCCTTCAACAACCAACACTTGTCAGTTCATTCTCACTTATTTTCCAACTCTTTTTCTTTCTTTTCAACACTTTTCTATTTTCTTTTGATTTTTCTACGAATTTCTCTTCTTTTCTTCTTTTTTTTTTTTTTTTTTTTTTTTTTTTTCGTGCCCTATCATCTTCCCCCACACTCGTTTCCTGCCATATATTGACCAAAGGAGTTCACCCTACATCGTGCTTTACTATCCTTTAAGAACAAAGGTATGGAAAGTCCTAATCTAGGCTAGGTGAGGATAATGTGGCTAACAATGAAAATAGGCTAAATAAGGCTCAAAGGGGTTTAAACCTACAATACAAATGACAAGGGTGGATTCGGCTATTTGGCTATGGTGGTGACTACTACACAACTTCATCTTGTTATTTGTTATGCTAATCAATTTCATGCTTTGAATAAAATGGGTATGAGTTCTAGTATTTGGAACTATAGTGATGAAACGCCTTCTAAGTAGTAACCAAGCAACGAATAATGAGATCATGCAACGACTTTAGAAAACAAGAATGCACAGATTTGACCTCTCCAAATAAACGTTTAGGCTCAAGTCTCACAAGGTTGTAGCATTTGTTTGAGTTCCTTCCTTCAAGCATGTTACAAAAACTAATTTTTTTCTTTTTGATTACATGTGAAGTCATAAGTTATAACCACAACCAAGCATAAACAAAGAGTAAATCAAACTTCCATCCATGTTAATCATTCTCTTTAACAGTCAAGCAATTACAAACCGAATCCTCATCATTGTGTTGGAAGGTACCCTAAGACACAAACATACACACAAAAGCAACTTAAAACAACTCTTTTTGGGTTTTCAAAACAATTTTTTCAATTTTTATGGGTTTTTCGGATTTTTAAGTCAACACACTCTAAAACACTCTAAAACAGCCTAAAAACACTTAAAAACAGCAAGAAACAACATTTGAAGTTATGGTGGATAAAACCCTACGAATTTGCATCAAAACACTTTGGTTACCCCCCCCCACACTTAAATCAAACATTGTCCTCAATGTTTCAAGCATAGACTCACACAAATAACAAACAAACAAACAAAACAACATCTAACAACCTAACATGGCAGAAACGAAATCAACAACAAAGAGAAGAGTTTAGGAACGCAAATCTGGAATTGGAGTGCTTTCTCGGTCTTCCTTTGTTGAATGCATGGGTTGCCTCCCAAGTAGCGCTTGCTTTAACGTCGTACAGCCGGACGAAGACCTCATTCACTCCTTACTTGGGCCCACGGCATGGAGGTGATCTTTGAATGGGAGGTGATACTTGAAATGATCCGGTAATGGTTTAAATTCAAGATTGGGTGCCTGAATCATCAACAACCTCTTAGTATAAAACGAAATTGAAATTCGGGGAAGTGGCTTACCTATGTCCTCCAACAAGAACTCAAGGATAAACACATCTTCTTTGAACGTTTCAGGAACTTTGCACTTGGCCAGATTTGGTGTGAGGATTGTTCCTTGTCCTGTGTCATAAAATTCAACTTCTTTGGGGTTGTTTGTCGCAAGAACATCCTCTTTGATGAATTCTTGATATTCCCTACTTTTCACCTTTTGAAGGGCTTCCAAGATGTCTTTTTCACTTTCTTCTTCCTTGGAATTCATGAACCTGCAAGGAATAGGGACATTGGGTGGAATGGGGTTAGAAATAATTAAATTTGGAACAACCTTACCTATGGTGGCCGAATTGGGATCTTGAGGTGGCTGCGGCAAAGGTGTTTCCACCCTTGTCGTGGTTTTGTCCAACTCCTCTTCCTCAAATTGTAATCTTTCATCTTCCTTGTGATGTGATTTTGATGGTTGAGGGTCCGTTCCAACCTCTTTGCCACTTCTTAACGTGATAGCATCGGTGGTTTCAAATCCTACCTTCGGATTTACAATGGTTGAACTAGGGAGTTTGCCTTGGTCACGAAATTGTCCTACGAACTCCGCTATCTGCCCAATTTGCTTCTCCAAGTTGTCCACCCTCTTGTCTTGGATTTGCCTCTCTTTGTTTTGAGTTTGGACTTCCTGCGTCAAAGTAGTAAGTAATTGAAAAATCTTATCATTATCACTTGAATTACCTACATTGCTTTGGGCAGGTTGTGGTGGCTGCATAGGTGTTGTATAGAACTCCTCATATGGTTGCCAATATTCTTCTTGTTGAGCCTCCTTGACTTGGTTTTGTGAGCCCTGAACCGAAGAAATTAATTCATTAAGAACTTGATTATAATCTATTGACAAACCTGAGTTTGGTTGGGCATATTGTATATGAGGTTGTGGTGGATGCATAGATGTTGAATAGAACTCCTCATATGGCTGCCAATATCCTTCTTGTTGAATATGTTGAGGTTCCCACCACATAGAGTTTGAATGATCACTCCAATCTGAATTATAAGTATTGGAAAACACGTCATTCCTTGATATATTATGATCAAATGTACCAATTCTTTGCATTTGGGACCTTTCCATGAGCTGTGACAAAAGAGAAGCACTATCAAGTGCCATGTCTTGCTTCTCTAGTACCTAAAATCAACAAAACAAAACTAAAATATATACAGAAACAAAATAAGACTAAACAGGAAGTAATAATCCAAGGGATTAGCAAAGTTGCTAATCCCCGGCAACGGCGCCAAAATTTGATGTGAGAATTATACGCACACAAATTAAACCCTCTTTTTATCAATTGTAGTGAAGAATGTAAGTAGGGATCGTTCTGGACCGGGGATTAGGAGGGATTGTTAATCACTTGGATTTGATTCAAAAACGTAGAAACACAATATAAAACACTTTACTAGACTCAAAGAATGCAAAACTAAACTTTAAAACACCAAAACAAGCCAAAAGACTCAAAACAGCACCAAAACACTCAAAACTGCCTTAAAAACACAATCTGGGCAGTTTTGAACACTAGACACAACTTTGGACGAAAATTGGTTTTAACTTGACCTAAGACACTTAAAAACACAAACTAAAGTGATTTCTAACTACTATGACTCAACAAAGTAAAGGGGGATTGGGTTTGGACGAATTTAAAAACAAAACTTAAAACTTTGTGAAACGAACAGATTTTGAACGAATTTGGATTTAATGAATGGATGGGAAGCTAGCTAAGGGGTTCATCTCCACACATGTTATACTTGCACACAAAACGATTTCTAATTGCTTTTCAATAAACCATGAATTCTCAACGCCCCAGATTAACCGTGAATTGCACTAATTAACCCTCAGATTTTCCTAACGTTATTGAATTGGATGATTGCATACGACAACCCAAAACATTCCCCACAAGTCCCCTACATGATTGCATAATAGAGATACAAGCAAGAATCATTAAGTTCTATGAAAACCATAAGCATTGACGAAGCACTTGTTACTATGATTGCATGAAACTTATGCCAAGAATTTACTTAACGCGATTGAGATCATCAACCTTTACTACTTGTGAATATAATTCGATAACGATTAGGTGAAATTTCCTTATATCCTAGCATCCAATTTATGCATGAAAATTAAGCGTGCACTCTCAACCAACACACACAAACCAATGTAATTCACATAGATAAGTAAATTGAATTCACAACTTATGAAACGCAATTAGAAGTAATCAAATCATATTGCAAGCATAAACATGTATTTCGAATCCCCCCCTAGCCAAGGGGGGTTTAGTTCCTCATACGCACAAAACAAAGAGAATTGAAATTAAACATTGAATTCAAAGGAAAAGAAACACCTAGAAATTCCAGCGACGTGAACTTGAATTGCATGAACTTCCGAGCTTCCTTCTCCTCCTCCTTGGTGCGGCAAGGGTCTAGGGACAGGTTTTAGGGCCTTAGGTGTATGGATGGATGGTTATGGAGGGATGTAGTAGTGTTTAGGGGAAGGGGATGGTGCGGCAAAGGTCTAAAACTAGGGAAAGGGTTGTTTGGTGGCTGCGGCAAGTGTGTGGAGAAGTTTGGACGAATTTCTGGAGTGAATGAAGGGGTATGAGAGGTGGTGATCTGATCTAGGGGTTAATATGAGTATTTATAGGCACTTAAAACCCTAGGGTAATCAGATATGGACTTGAATAACCCAAATCCACTAGGAAATAGGCTTAGAAATCAGAAATAGAGAGGGATAATGCTTCCTAGGTGTGGCAGGTATGGGATAAGGTGATAAGGTTTCTAGAATGCCTTGCAAGGCAAGGGAAATCAGATTTCTAGAAGGGTTTGGGCGCCACCTTTGTAGGAGATAAGATAAGGTTCCTAAAATCATGCTTTAAGTGCCAAATTTGTAGGGAAAAAGGGATAAGGGTGCAGCAAAGCTTAGGGATAATGTTTAGGGCTTCTAGAAAGCCTAAAACTAAGGGGAATTGGATAAAACGTGGCAAGGATAGGATAGGGTGTCCTAAATGGATAAGGTGCCCTAAATGGATAAGGACTCCTCATTGTACTTGGAAACTTTGCCTATTAGGATTAGGAAACCTTGTCTTCATCATTCCTTCTTCATCTTGGACTCCTTTTCCTTCTTGGACTTGGAAAACTTCTTTGTTGCTTCTCTTGAAACCATTTGGATTTTGACTTTCCTACTTCAAGTAGGAAACCTTGTTTGAGTAGGAATCTTCATTCTTCTAGGAATCCTAATTCAACTAGGGAACCCATTTCCATTAGGGGCTTTCCTACTTCAACTAGGAAACCTTGCTCAAGTAGGAAACATCATCTTCAAGTCTTCAATTTCGTCCATCCTCTTGGCTCCAAGCATATGATGTCCATTCCAAGCTCTAATTTGCTCCAAAAGGCTCCAAAATGCATCCTCTTGCATACTTTGCCCTTAAAACCTGAAAATACATAAAACTAGCTTAAAAGACTACTTTACTAAGGAAAAACACTTTAAATGCACAAGAACAAGCTAAACTAAGGTGCATAAATATGCTCCTATCACCCCCCTTACTTTAATGTCCAAATTAGTTAGAAAGTGTTTTAGTTTGTGTTTATAAGTGTTTTGATTCAATTTGTTATACAAATTCGTCTAAATTCACCAAAGTGCTCAAAACTGCCCAGAAAGTGTTTTTAAGGCAGTTTTGAGTGTTTTGGGTGATGTTTGAGTCTTTAGGTTTGTTTTAGTGTTTTAAGCGTTTAGTTTCGCATTCTTTGAGTTTAGTTTAGTGTTTTAAACTTTATTTTACGTTTTTAAGTCAGTTTCCAAGAGATTTGCAATCCCTCCTAATCCCCGGTTAAGAACGATCCCTACTTATATCTATACTACAATTGTCAAAAAGAGGGTTTAATTTGTGTGCGTATAACTCTCGCATCACTTATCTACCTCAATACCTTTTTCAGAAATAATATGACCTAAAACTATGCCTTGTTTAACCATGAAATGACATTTTTCCCAATTTAACACAAGGTTAGTTTCAACGCATCGTTTTAAAATCAAACTAAGATTATTTAAACAACCATCAAATGAATCACCAAAAACGCTGAAATCATCCATAAAAACCTCAATAATTTTCTCAACATAATCTGAAAATATGCTCATCATGCATCTTTGAAATGTGGCAGGTGCATTACATAAACCAAATGGCATACGACGATAAGAAAATGTACCAAAAAGGCATGTGAAAGTGGTTTTTTGTTGATCTTCCGGAGCTATCACAATTTGATTATAACCTGAATATCCATCAAGAAAACAATAAAAAGCATAACCCGCTAACCTTTCAAGCATTTGATCAATGAATGGCAAGGGAAAATGATCTTTCCTTGTCATGGCATTAAGCTTCCTATAGTCAATACAAACCCTCTAACCTGTTTAGATTCGCGTAGGAACAAGCTCATTCTCGGCATTTGTCACCACAGTTACTCCGGATTTCTTTGGAGCATATTGCACCAGAGACACCCACCGACTATCCGAAATTGGATAGATCACTCCACAATCCAAGAGCTTGATTATCTCCTTCTTCACAACTTCCATCATTGGAGGGTTGAGTCGGCGTTGAGCCTCTCAAGATGCTTTGGACCCCTCCTCCAAAAGTATACGATGCATGCACGTAGTCGGGCTTATTCCCTTGATGTCGGCCAAGGTCCAACCAATGGCGGTTTTGTACTCCTTTAACACCCTCACTAACTTACCTTCTTCTTGTGCCGTGAGTGAGGAGGATATGATGACGGGCAAGGTCTCTTGATCTCCCAAGAAAACATACTTCAAATTGCTTGGCAATGGTTTAAGTTCAAGGGAAGGTGGCTGCACAACTGAAGGAATGGGCTTATCAGTCGAAAGTGGAATTGAAATTGGGTCCGAGGACTTACCAGATTGTAGTGGCAATGACTCAAGGGCAGCCACTAGCTCCACCATGTCATCACTAGGGGGCACGGCATGGTGCTCACCATGCATGCCGTGGGTATGCACCTGCCCTACTTCCTTGTCTTTGATTTCCATTCCTTTTGTAATGACCAATTCGAGTGCATCTTCGTTCAATTGTTCAAAATGGTCCTGCGCCAACGAATCAATTACATCAATAGCAAAACATGAATGATCATCAAGAGGGTACTTAATAGATTCAGAAAGATTGAAATTAATCACTTCCCCATCAAATTCCATTGTCAAAGTCCCGTTAAACACATCAATCTTTGTGTGGGCGGTTTTCATAAAGGGCCGGCCAAGAAGAATTGGCAATGACGGGGCATGGTTTGATTCTTCCATTTCCAATACGTAGAAGTCCGCCGGAAAGATTAGATGATTAACCTGCACTAACACATCTTCCAAAACACCCTTTGGATAGGCATTAGATCTATCGGCCAATTGAATAATCACACCATCATTTTTTAACTCACCTAGGTTCATAGATGCATAAATTGAGTAAGGCAAAACATTAATAGATGCACCTAAGTCTAGCATGGCATGTTCAAACCAATTATTGCCAATAACACAAGGAATTGTAAAACTACCCGGATCTTTGCATTTAGGGGGCAATTTACGTTGCAAGATGGCTGAGACATTTTCACTTACCTTGACAACCTCTTTGTTCGAAATTCTCTTCCTAGTGGTGCAAAGTTCTTTTAAAAACTTAGCATACCTTGGAACTTGCTTAATTGCATCCAAAAGTGGTATATTGACTTGTACTTTTCTAAATGTCTCTAAAATGTCTTTTTCAGCTTCCTTCTTCTTTGTTTGCATGAATCTGCGAGGAAAGGGTACATTTGGAGGAATAGCATTAGAAATAATCGAACTTGGAACATTCTTACCCTTGGAAGCTGAATGGTGTAGGTTAGGTGGCTGCGACATGGTGTTTTCTACCCTTGCCGTGGCTTGTTCTTGCTCCCCCTCCTCAAATTGCAACTTTTCGTCCTCCATTGGGGCAGATTTAGGGGGTTGTGAGGCTGTTCCAACTTGTTTCCACTTCGCAACATGATTGCTTTGGCAGATTCGAATCCTCCTTTCGGGTTGATGATGCGAGAATTATACGCACACAAATTAAACCCTCTTTTTGTCAAATTGTAGTAAAGATGTAAGTAGGGATCGTTCTAGACCGGGGATTAGGAGGGATTGCTAAACACTTGGAAACTGACTTAAAAACTCAAAAACAAAGTTTAAAACACTAAACTCGACTCAAAGAATGCAAAACTAAACTTTAAAACACTAAAACAAACCAAAAGACTCAAAACAGCACCAAAACACTCAAAACTGCCTTAAAAACACTTTCTGGGCAGTTTTGAGCACTTTGAGTACTTTGGACGAATTTGGGTAACAAATTGAATCAAAACACTTATAAACACAAACCAAAACACTTTATAACTAATTTGAACAATACAAAGACTCAAAGGACTCAAAACAAGTTCAAAAGACTCAAAACTGCCTAAAAACACTAACTAGGCAGTTTCTGACCTTAAACCCAAATTTGGACGAAATTAAGTTGTAACTTGACTCAAGACTCTTAAAAACACAAACTAAATTGATTTCTAACTAATTTGGACATTAAAGTAAGGGGGGATTGAGTTTTGGACGAAATTACACTAATTGCACAGATTCTAATTAAAAACAGAATGTAAATATGAATGTGATGGATTTGAATGGATGGGATGACTAGCTAAGGGGTTCATCTCCACACATGTTACACTTGCATAATAAAAAGATTTCCAATTGCATTTCAATAAACCATGAATTCTCAACGCCCCGGGTTAATTAGGTCCGCTTAAATTAACCGTCAAGTTTTCCTTAAGTTAATGAATTGGATGATTGCATACGACAACCCAAAGCATTCCTCACAAGTTCCCTACATGAATTGCATAATAGAGATACAAGCAAGAATCATTAAGCAACATGAAAACTATAAGTGTTGACGAGGCATTCGTTACTATGATTGCATGAAACTTATGCCAAGAATATGTTTAACGCGATTGTTTATAAGCAACCTCCACTACTTGTGAATATAAGTTCGTAACTATTACGTGAAACTCACTTATATTCTAGCGTCAAATTCATGCATGAAAATTAAGCGTGTACTCTCAATAAACATACATAAATAAGTTATCAATCAAACAGTTAAACAAATTGAATCCACAACTTATGAAACGCAATTAGAAGTAATCAAATCAAAATGCAAGCATAAACATATATTTCGAATCCCCCCCTAGCCAAGGGGGGGTTTAGTTCCTCATACGTACAAAACAAAGAGAATTGAAATTAAACATTGGAATCGAGGAAAAGAAACACCTAAACATTCCAACAACTCAAACTTGAATTGTATGAACGTTTAGGCACTCTTCTCCTCCTCTTCGTTGTAGCACAAGGTCTAAGGATAGGTTTGGAGGGATGGGGAGTTATGGATGGTGTAGAATGATGTGTTTATGATAGGGATGGATGTAGGGGACCTCAAGGCTTCTTTTTGGGCAGAAAATATGAAGAATGGTGAAGTATGGATGTGTTATAGAGAGGGGATGAATTTCTGGCGTGAATGGTGAATGAATTGTGTATGAATGGGAATGAATGAATTGTGGCTGCAATGGATGCTTATTTATAGGTGAAAAGGAGGGAATATGACAGCTAGGAACTTGGTGGAAATCTGGAATGGTGATGGGAGATGCATGTGGCTGATTTATGCATGTGATTAAAGGGTAATGACAGCTAGGTTATGATGATGAATGCATGTGCAAAGTTGGTTGAATGATTATGGGTGCATGTGGCTGATTTATATGAAGGGAATGCATGATTGTTTACATGTGAATTAAAGCTATATGTGGCTGCAATGATGAAATGGATGGGAGTGCATGTGCTTTGACAGCTAGGTTGAATAAATTAAAGGGAGTGCATGTGGCTTGGCTGGAATGATTGGAATGCAATCTGAAATGGGATGTGTTGGTGTGAATTTCTGGTACAAAGGGCCTCCTTTGGTCTTCAATTTCGTCCATCTACTTGGCTTCAAGTATATGCAATCCATTTAACGCCCCAAACTACTCCAAAATGCACCAAAATGCACCATTTTGCATACTTTGCCCTTAGAACCTGAAAACACACAAAAGATGCATAAAGGACTAAAATAACTAAAGAAACATAACGTAAATGCACGAGAACAAGCCATTTAAGTCGCATGAATATGCTCCTATCAGTTGACAACGGTTGAACTAGGCAACTTGCCTTGCTCTCTAAATGGGCCCATGAACTCAGCCATTTGTCCCACTTGTCTCTTCAATTTAGTCACCTCTCGAGCTTGATTTTGCACTTCATTGGCGTAATTGTGCATGTCCTTTGCTTGTTTTTCTTGCCCCTGTGCCAATTGAGTTAGTAATTGAATAACTTGAGAATTATCAAAAAACGAACCTGAGTTGTTTTGGGACAATGGTGGTTGGTTGGATTGGTATGGCCGTGGGAACCCAGAGGGGTTTTGTTGAAATCCCCTTTGTGGTGCAGATTGTTGGGGTTGTTGTGGCTCCCTCCATTGTTGGAATTAACCTCTCATGTTCGCAGAAAGAGAAATAAAATTGAATTTAAACATAACGAACAAAGGATTGATTACACCTAGAACGCCCAACGAATCCACTTGAATTTCTGCGCGTCTAAGCTCCTCTTTCCTCTTCTCCTTGCTGCGGCAGAGATGGTGTGTGGTTAATTTGGATGATTTTCTGGTTTTGGGATGGATTTATGGAAGTGTGGTGGTGCGGCAATGGTGGGAAAGGTGTGGAAGATGGCTGGAATGAAGGGGGAAGGTTGTAGATTGAATGGTTTTGGGTGATGGTGGCTGCGGCACAAAAGGAGAGAATGGGAGAGAATGTGGCTGAATGAAAAAATGTGAATGAATGAGAATATGGTGCGGCTGGAAGGTTGTAGTTTAGGGTTTATGAATGAATGGCTGAGATGGTTTGATGAATGAATGGATGGCATGAATTAGGTCGGCTAGGGTGAAATAAAGGGTGAAAATCTGAGATGGAATGAATAATAGAGCTAGGGTGCGGCTGGAAGTTAGTTTATATAGGGTTATAGAAAATAAAACCCTAGCTTATTAAATCAAAGGCTCACAAAATTAGGGAATTAAAATCAGAAATTTAAAGGTGCGGCTAGGATTGAATTTGGGAGAGAAATAGGTTTAATTCAGAAATAAAAGGGCAAGATGCGGCTAGGGTTTAGAAGCATCTGTTTTAAATGCTAACCTAGGACAAAATTGCCCTCCCTTGCACGGCAAGGGAAGGGGAGAACATACAAGGGCACGACAAGGGTGTTTAAGGGGCCTAGGGCCTTCGTTTTGTGTCCTAAAGTGCCTTCAAGGCCTTCAAAGTGGCTAGAAAATACGGACGTTTAAGTTTAGGAAAGGTTACCAAAACGGGAAACCTAGGGTTAACTTTCCTACTTCAAGTAGGAAACCTTGTTTGAGTAGGATTCCTCGTTTTGGTAAGAATTCACCGTTGGAGTAGGAATTCGTCGTTTCTTCAAGTCTTCAACTCATTCATTCCTCTTTCGCTCCAAAATACTCCAATTTGCATCTTCTTGCACACTTTGGCCTTATAATCTGAAAATACACAAAAGTGGCCTTAAACACTAAAATAACTAAGTAAACACAACATAAATGCACGAGAACAAGCTAATTAAGTCGCATGAATATGCTCCTATCATAGCATTCCATTCATGAGATCATATCTAAACACGTTTAATTACTCTAGAAATTGCGTTCTTTGTTATAACATATGTGAGTACTAGTCTTTCATGTTTACATCAATCTTCTCACATATAACTAGTGTAGGGTGTGTAGTCAGAAAATCTGAGTGAAAATAGAGTGCATACTTAGTGAGGAATTGAAGGAATTCTCTAAGGCCTGTTACTACATTCAAAATGTGTTTTAATTGATTAAATGCGAACTAGTGAATGGTGACTATGATTAAGTATGTGCTTGAGGGGAAGAAAGACCAAAAGCTATGTGAGTAATGATCTTTGACATGTCATGTTTCATTGGAAATCCCTGAGGCAAACGTTGGAAGGTTTAGGTTATGTTTTGTTTGTTTTGTTTGTTTTGTTTCGTCTTGTTTACTTTAGTTGTTTTGTTTTGCTCGAGGACTAGCAAAAGTTAAGTGTGGGGGAATTTGATAGGAGCATATTCATGCGACTTAATTAGCTTGTTCTCGTGCATTTATGTTGTGTTTATTTAGCTATTTTAGTGTTTAAAGCCACTTTTGTGTATTTTCAGAGTATAAGGCCAAAATGTGCAAGAAGATGCAAATTGGAGTCTTTTGGAGCGAAAGAGGAATGAATGAGTTGAAGATTTGAAGAAACGACGAATTCCTACGCCAACGATGAATTCTTACCAAAACGAGGAATCCTACTCAAACAAGGTTTCCTATTTTAGGAAAGTTGACCCTAAGTTTCCCGTTTTGGTAACCTTTCCTAATCTTAAACGTCCGCATTTTCTAGCCACTTTGAAATCCTTGTAGGCGCTTTAGGACACAAAACGAAGGCCATAGGGACCTTAACACCCAATGCAGTGGGCTTTAGCCCAAGCCCCTTTCCTTGCCGTGCAAGGGGGGGTATTTCTGGCCCATTTCATGCACTAAACCCTAATTCTAAACCCTAGCCTTACTCCTTGCAGCCGCACCTTTCCTTCCATATTCATTCAGCCACTTATTCCCATTCCTTCCCATAATCTATTCAACCTAATTCACATTCCCAAGCCGTGGACTTCCATTCCCCTCTCATTCATTCACAAATTCACTTCCCATTCATTCTTAAAACCATATCATCCTATCACCGTAATCCCTTGCAGCCGTCACCCTTCACCATTCTACACATTCACTTCCATACACTCATCAGCCGCACTCCATTCTCTCCCAATTTCTCCCATTGCCGCAGCCACCTCTCCATCTTCCCCTTCCTTTCCAGCCGCCATCTCTACCACTCCACCACCTTACAAACCACCCTACACCACTCCACCACCTTGCCGCACCACCAAACAGCCCTAAACCTATCTATAACCCAGAAATTCACCCAAAATCATCCTAAAACCAATCTGCCGCAAAAGGAGAAGAGGAAAGAGGAGCTTCGACGCGCACCAATTCACGTGGATTCGTTGGGCGTTCTAGGTGTAATCATTCCTTTGTGCTTTATGTTTAAATTCAATTGTAATTCTCTTTTTGTGACCATGAGAGGCTAAATCCCCCTAGTTAGCTAGGGGGTGATTCGAAACCATGTTTATGCTTGCAATATGAATTGATTACTTTTGGTTGGAATTTCATGAATGATTGATTCAATTTGTTTAACTGTGTGATTGATAACTTGTTTGTGTATGTTTATTGAGAGTGCACGCTTAATGTTCATGCATGAATTTGACGCTAGAATATAAGTGAGTTTCACCTAATAGTTATGAACTTATATTCACAAGTAGTGGAGGTTGCTTATAAACAATCGCGTTAAATGAATTCTTGGCACTAGTTTCATGCTCATCATAGTAACGAATGCCTCGTCAACACTTATAGTTTTCATGATGTTTAATGATCTTTGATTGTATCTTTATTGTGCTTTTCACGTAAAGGACTTTTGGAGAATGTTTTGAATTGCGTTGCGCTAACCCATCCAATTCATTAACTTAAGGAGAACTTGACGGTTAATTTAAGCGGACCTAATTAACCCGGAGTGTTGAGTTTCATAATTTATCGAAAGACCAACTGAAAATCAAAGTGTATGCAAGTGTGACATGTGTGGAGAAGAACCTTCTAGCTAGCATTCATCCATATTTTCATTACATTCATCTTTAGAATCTGCCTTAATTTACAATCTGTGCATTTTAGTTATTTTCGTCAAAAACTCAATCCCCCCTTACTTTTGTGTCCAATTTAGTTAGAAAGTATCTTAGTTTGTGTTTTTAAGCATTTTGATTCATTCTATTACCCAATTTCGTCCAAAGTTACCAAAGTGCTCAAAACTGCCCAGAAAGTGATTTTAAGGCAGTTTTGAGTGTTTTGGGGCTGTTTTGAGTCTTGTGATTTGTTTGAGTGTTTTTATTGTTAGTTTTGCATTCTTTGAGTCTAGTTTAGTGTTTCAAACTTTATTTTTACGTTTTTGAGTCAGTTTCCAAGTGATTTTGCAATCCCTCCTAATCCCCGGTTAAGAACGATCCCTACTTATTTATATACTACAATTGTCACAAGAGGGTTTTAATTTGTGTGCTTACTTAGTTCGCATCAAATTTTTGGCGCCGTTGCCGGGGATTAGCAACTTTGCTAATCCCTTGGATTGTATTTTCTGTTTATTTTATTTTTGTTAAGTTTCTGACCTAATTTTGTTCTTCTTGTTTTTGGTACTAGTGCATGACTCGGAGTTCTCAACCGATTCGTGAGGACATCTTGGACTTTGACAGTGACTTTGAGAGAACTTTGAGACGAAGGAAGAAGCATCACGAATCAAATCCGCCAAGCCCGGAACCTGAGCTTGACGAACAAGGCCTAGAAGAGGAAGAAGAGGCCACGGCAGGGATCTTTGAGGAACCCACGGCAAGGGTGTTTGAAGAGCCACAAGACATGGCCGTAGACACCCGGACACTTAAGGAGCTTTCCGCCTCAGGTTTGGATAATGCCACACCCTTGTGCATTCAATACCCCCCACCTGCCCAAGGTAAGACGGATGAGTTTGAATTAAAGTCAAGTTTACTTCATCATATTCCTAAATACCATGGCTTGTCCATGGAAGATCCTAACAAACATTTGAAAGAATTTGAAGTAGTTTGCTCTAGTATGACTCCCGTCAACGTCGATGGAAGCATATTGAAGATGAAGGCTTTTCCATTCTCTTTGATGGATAAAGCCAAAGATTGGTTATATGAGTTAGCTCCCGGCACTGTCACTTCTTGGGAGAGCATGAAGAGGGCTTTTCTGGAGAAGTTTTTCCCAACTTCTCGAATCATCCTTTTACGAAAAAGGATAAGTGGTATACAGCAAGAAGATGGTGAGTCTTTTCCTACGTATTACGAACGTTTTAAATCTCTTGTTGCTTCTTGTCCACAGCACCAGATGAAGGAGGAGTTGCTTCTGCAATACTTCTACGAGGGGCTCCTGCCAATTGAACGACAAATGCTTGACGCATCGGCGGGTGGAGCATTGGTGGACAAGACACCCATGGCGGCCAAGGTCTTGATTGCGAACCGAGCATTGAATGCTCAACAGTATGAGGGAGTAGGCCAAAGAGGACCCCCACGGCACCAAGTACATGAGGTAAGTTCAACGTCCGATCTTCATTCACAATTGGCTAACCTTACTTCTATTGTTTCACAGATGGCTGAGGGAATGAAGATGCAAGGACCTGTGGTATGTGGCGTATGTTCTATCCAAGGACATGCCTCTGAAAAGTGTCCTCAACTCATTGAGAATGGCGGATGGGAGAGTGCGAATGCCATTGGTTTTCAAAGCCAAAATCAGTCAAGACATGATCCGTACTCCAACACGTATAATCCGGGGTTGCGAGACCACCCAAATTTCAAGTGGAGGGATTCCCAGCAACCTCAGAACCAAGGAGGCTTTAGGCAACAACCCCCGGGGTTCTTTCCCAAACCCTACGGCCCACCCCAAAATCAAGCCCAATCCGGCCCAAGTGCCTCAGGTACGTTTCTTGACAATGTTGCACTTCTTAAAATACTAACTAAGTTGTCTAATGGGCAGGAAGATCAAGCGAAGGCTATGCAAAACCAAGATAAGAGGGTGGATCAACTTGAGAAACAAATTGGGCAGATTGCCGAGTTTGTAGGTAAGTTTCGAGATCCCGGACAACTCCCTAGTTCCACCATTCCAAATCCGAAGGGAGGTTTTGAAAGCGCAAAGGCCATACTTTTGAGAAGTGGAAAAGAAGTCGGGGCAGGTCCTACACCACCACCGTCAAGCCCCGAAGAGGATGAAAAACGAAGAATCGAAGAGGAGGAATCAAGACAACCCACGGCAAAGGTGGACATACCTTTGCCGCAAGTCTCTATGGTCCCAAATCTGCCCAATTCGGCCAATAAAGGTAAAAATGTGTTAAATTCAGTTCCTACTAATGTTTTCCCTCCGAATGTCCCTTTTCCTAGTAGGTTCAGGCAAACGAAGAAAGAAGAAGCTGAAAAGGACATCCTTGAGACGTTTCGTAAAGTTCAAGTGAATATACCCCTGTTGGATGCAATAAAGCAAGTCCCGAGATATGCCAAGTTTTTAAAGGAGCTTTGCACCACTAGGAAGAGGATGTCGACTAAGGAAGTGGTAAAGGTAGGTGAGAATGTGTCTGCCATCTTGCAACGCAAACTACCACCCAAATGCAAGGATCCAGGTAGCTTTACCATTCCTTGTGTCATTGGGAATACTAGATTTGAATCTGCCATGCTTGATTTAGGTGCTTCTATAAATGTTATGCCATATTCCATTTATGCATCTATGAACTTAGGAGCATTGAAAAATGATGGGGTAATAATACAATTGGCCGATAGATCTAATGCCTATCCAAAGGGAGTTTTGGAAGATGTTCTTGTGCAGGTTAATCATTTGGTCTTCCCGGCGGATTTCTATGTCCTCGAAATGGATGAATCAGACCATGTTCCTTCGTTGCCCATTCTACTTGGAAGGCCATTCATGAAGACGGCCAGGACGAAGATTGATGTGTATAGTGGAACTTTGTCCATGGAATTCGATGGGGAAGTTGTTAATTTTAATCTTTCTGATTCCATTAAATACCCTAGTGATGACCATTCATGTTTTTCTATTGATATAATTGATTCTTTGGCGCAGGGATATCTCGACGATTTGAATGACGATGCGCTTGAAAATGTCATTACAAGAAGCATGGAACTCAAAACCAATGGAGGGGGATTGTTGAAAACCCACGGCACACACTCTTTACTCCATGCCGTGCATCCTATTGAGGAATGCATGGAGTTGGTTGCTGCTCTAGAGTCACTTCCTAGGAACGAGGGTAAGTTTTCTAAATTTGAGTCAATTCCCATTTCGACTAATAAATTGCTTCCATCCATAGTTCAGGCACCTACTCTTGATCTCAAACCATTACCGGGACATTTGAAGTACATTTTCTTGGGGGAAGAGGAGACATTACCGGCCATCATTTCTTCATCACTTACGGCACAAGAAGAGGAGAAACTAGTGCGTGTGTTGAAGGAGTTCAAATCTGCCTTAGGTTGGACGTTGGCCGATATTAAAGGTATTAGTCCCGCCACATGCATGCATCATATATTTCTTGAGGAGGGGGCCAAACCAACTAGAGAGGCTCAACGCCGTCTTAACCCTCCGATGATGGAAGTTGTGAAGAAGGAAATAATCAAGCTGTTAGATTGTGGAGTTATCTATCCTATCTCGGATAGTAAGTGGGTTTCGCCTATCCAATGCGTGCCGAAGAAATCTGGAGTGACGGTTGTGGAGAACGCAGACAATGAACTAGTGCCCACTCGAGTCCAAACCGGTTGACGTGTATGCACGGATTATAGGAAGATAAATGCCACCACGAGGAAGGACCATTTCCCATTGCCGTTCCTAGATCAAATGTTGGAAAGGTTAGCAGGTCATTCATTTTATTGTTTTCTTGATGGATATTCTGGGTATAATCAAATTGTTATTGCACCGGATGATCAAGAAAAGACTACCTTTACATGTCCCTTTGGTACATTTGCTTATCGTCGCATGCCATTTGGTTTATGCAATGCACCTGCTATATTTCAAAGATGCATGATGAGCATATTTTCAGATTATGTTGAGAAAATTATTGAGGTTTTTATGGATGATTTCAGTGTGTTTGGTAATTCATTTGATGGTTGTTTGAGTAATCTTAGTTTGATTTTGAACCGTTGTGTTGAAACAAATCTTGTGCTTAATTGGGAAAAATGTCACTTCATGGTTAAACAAGGTATTGTTTTAGGACATATTATTTCTGAAAAAGGCATTGAAGTAGATAAATCTAAGGTAGACCTTGTTCGTCACTTACCCGCTCCAACTTCGGTTAGAGAGGTTCGTTCGTTTCTTGGTCATGCAGTTTTTTATAGGCGGTTCATAAAGGATTTCTCAAAGATTTCACAGCCATTATGCCGATTGCTGCAAAAAGAGGTGGCGTTCGAGTTTGATGATGCATGCTCCACGGCTTTCAAGCACCTCAAGGAGGCTCTCACTTCGGCTCCCATTATCACACCTCCAGATTGGAGCCTTCCATTCGAGTTGATGTGCGATGCTTCGGATTATGCGATTGGTGCTGTTTTGGGGCAGCGAAAGGACAAACAACCTTATGTTATTTATTATGCATCTAGAACATTAAATGATGCTCAATTAAATTACTCAACCACTGAGAAAGAATTACTTGCTGTGGTATTTGCATTAGATAAGTTTCGGTCATACTTACTTGGGACTAAAATTATTATTTTTACTGATCATGCAGCTCTCAAGTATTTGCTCACGAAGAAGGAGGCCAAGCCTAGACTAATTCGATGGCTTTTGCTCTTACAAGAGTTTGACATTGAGATTCGGGATAAGAAGGGTGTGGAGAATGTGGTGGCTGACCACCTAAGTCGGATGATACATGAGGAAGCAACGCCAATTTCTGAAACCTTTCCCGATGAGCAATTAATGTCTATCCAGGTAAGTGAGCCTTGGTATGTTGATTTGGTTAATTTTCTGGTGTCTAAGCAAGTCCCCAACACCTTAAGCAAAGCTCAACGTGATAAATTAAAAAAGGATGCACGTTTTTATGTTTGGGACGATCCTTATTTGTGGAAAATATGCCCTGATCAGATTGTGCGTCGTTGTGTTCATGAATCTGAATTTAATTCCATTTTGAGTTTTTGCCATACATATGCATGTGGTGGACACTTTGGCACACAACGCACAGCGTTTAAGGTTCTTGAGAGTGGTTTTTATTGGCCTACATTGTTTAGAGATGCTAGGGTTTTTTGCTTAACATGTGATAGATGTCAAAAGACCGGAAGTATAGGCCAAAGAGACCAAATGCTGCAAACCCCAATACTTGTTGTTGAAATCTTTGATGTATGGGGTATTGATTTTATGGGTCCGTTCCCTATGTCTTTTGGTTTTATGTACATTTTACTTGCCGTTGATTATGTGTCGAAGTGGGTGGAAGCTAAAGCCACCCGAACTAACGATTCTAGAGTTGTTGCAGATTTTGTAAAATCTAACATTTTCTCTAGATTTGGGATGCCTCGAGTGCTCATAAGCGATGGTGGGTCACATTTTTGCAACCGCACCATTGCGGCGTTGCTCAAGAAGTACAACGTGGTGCATAAGGTTTCTACACCTTATCACCCCCAAACAAGTGGCCAAGCAGAAGTTTCAAATCGAGAAATCAAGCAAATTCTGGAAAAGACTGTTGGGCCAAATAGAAAAGATTGGAGCTTGCGTTTGGAGGATGCACTGTAGGCTTATCGAACGGCTTACAAAACGCCCATTGGTATGTCCCCGTTTCGGTTAGTCTATGGCAAGCCGTGCCATTTACCCGTAGAGCTTGAGCATAAGGCACATTGGGCGGTCAAGACCTTCAATATGGATGTGGACGCGGCTGGAAATCATAGGAAGTTACAATTGAGCGAGCTTGAAGAGATTAGGCATGAGGCGTATGAGAATGCCCGAATTTACAAGGAGAAGACTAAGGCCGTTCATGACAAGATGATTAGAGGCAAAACCTTTTCAATCGGGCAGAAAGTGTTGCTATTCAATTCCCGTCTTCGATTATTCCCCGGTAAGTTACGTTCTAAGTGGGTTGGTCCATTTGTTATCACTAATGTTTTTGTGCATGGTGCAGTCCAAATACAAAGTTTGAAAACTGGACAAGAATTCAAGGTGAATGGCCATAGGTTGAAACCCTACTACGAGAACTTTGTCGAGCATGTTGTGGAGGAGATCCCATTGAATGCCGTGGGCTCCAATGGGGAATGAGCAGAATGTCGTCCGGCTGGAAGACGTTAAAGCAAGCGCTTCGTGGGAGGCAACCCATGCAATCAACAAAGGAAGAACTCGGGAATCGCTCCACACTCAGATTTGCGTCCCTAAACCCTTTCCTTTGTTGCTTATTTTATGTTATGTGTATTATGTTTTTAATTGTGTCTAAAACATTGAGGACAATGTTTAGTTTAAGTGTGGGGGGGGTAACATTCTGTTTTGAGATATTTGTCCATGAAATTTGTAGGGTTTTACCACCTAACATGTCTAAACTTGTTCTTTGCTGTTTTTAAGTGTTTTTAAGCCATTTTAGAGTGTTTTAGTGTGTGTTGACTTAAAAATCCGAAAATACCATAAAAATTTGAAAAATTGTTTTGAAAAACCCAAAAAGAGTTGTTTTTGTGTGTTTGTTTGTGTCGTAGGTCACCTTCCAACACAATGATGAGGATTTGGTTTTTAATTGCATGATGGTTAAAGAAAGTTACAAACATAGATGGACGTTTGATATACTCTTTGGTTTATGCTTGGTTGTAGTTATAGTTTACGAATTCACATGTAATCACAAAAGAAAAAATCAGTTTTTGTAACATGCTTGAAGGAAGGAACTTAAACAAACGCTACATCCCTGTGAGACTTGAGCCTAAACGTTATTTGGAGAGTTGTAATCTGTTCATCATTGTTTTCTAAGTCGTTGCATGATCTCATTATTCATTGCTTGGTTACTAATTAGAAGGCGTTTCATCACTTTGTTCCAAATGCTAGAACTCATGCCCATTTCATTCAAAGCATGTTATTGATTTGCATAACACATATTCAAGATGAAGTTGTGTAGTGAACACCATAGCCAAATTGCCATATTTCCCTTTTCATTTGTTTTGTAGGATTTAACCCCATTGAGCCTTGTGTAGCCTATGTTCTTTGTTAACCCATATTATCCTCACCTAGCCTAGATTAGGACCATCCTTACCCTTGTTCTTGAAGCATAGTAAGCAAAGAATTCCTTTTGATTAATGTGTTGCAGGAAATAAGTGTGGGGGAAAGATTATTGATGTGAGTTTATGTGCCATAGGCACGGTTAGAAAAAAAAAAAAAAAAAAAAAGAGAAGAAAGAAAGAAAGAAAAAAAAAAAAAAAAAAAAATGAAAGAAAAAATTGAAAAGTATTGGTTGTTGAAGTAAGGGCCCAAAACAATGAATTAGGCCCTAAGAGTTGTTAGAATCTCCCCTATTTGTTTAAAAGTTGATTTCTACATTCTAAGGGAATTCTAGGTCTTAATTTCATTACTTTACTTACTATTGCTTAAAGAACTTTTGTTTATCCCTACCTTTCCTTGTGAGCCAATACCCCAAGCCCCGTTACAACCCTTGACTTCTATCTTGAGTGTTGTGCATTTCAATTGTGGAGTTTGAATTTGGTATGAGCATATGGTGTCACTGGTTCTCGCATCTAAGTAGTAGCATTCCATTCACGAGATCATATCCAAACACGTTTAATTACTCTAGAAATTGCTTTCTTTGTTATAACATATGTGAGTTCTAGTCTTTCATGTTATATCAATCTGCTCACATATAACTAGTGTAGGGTGTGTAGTCAGAAAATCTGAGTGAAAATTGAGTGCATAACTAGTGAGGAATTGAGGGAATTCTCTAAGGCATGTTACTACATTCAAAATGTGTTTTAATTGATTAAATGCGAACTAGTGAATGGTGACTATGATTAAGTATGTGCTTAAGGGGAAGTAAGACTAAAAGTTATGTGCGTAATGATTTTTGACATGTCATGTTTCATTGGAAATCCCTGAGGCAAACGTTGGAAGGTTTAGGTTATGTTTTGTTTGTTTTGTTTCGTATTGCTTACTTTAGTTGTTTTGCTTTGCTCGAGGACTAGCAAAAGTTAAGTGTGGGGGAATTTGATAGGAGCATATTCATGCGACTTAATTAGCTTGTTCTCGTGCATTTATGTTGTGTTTATTTAGCTATTTTAGTGTTTAAAGCCACTTTTGTGTATTTTCAGAGTATAAGGCCAAAATGTGCAAGAAGATGCAAATTGGAGTCTTTTGGAGCGAAAGAGGAATGAATGAGTTGAAGATTTGAAGAAACGACGAATTCCTACGCCAACGATGAATTCTTACCAAAACGAGGAATCCTACTCAAACAAGGTTTCCTATTTTAGGAAAGTTGACCCTAAGTTTCCCGTTTTGGTAACCTTTCCTAATCTTAAACGTCCGCATTTTCTAGCCACTTTGAAATCCTTGTAGGCGCTTTAGGACACAAAACGAAGGCCATAGGGACCTTAACACCCAATGCAGTGGGCTTTAGCCCAAGCCCCTTTCCTTGCCGTGCAAGGGGGGGTATTTCTGGCCCATTTCATGCACTAAACCCTAATTCTAAACCCTAGCCTTACTCCTTGCAGCCGCACCTTTCCTTCCATATTCATTCAGCCACTTATTCCCATTCCTTCCCATAATCTATTCAACCTAATTCACATTCCCAAGCCGTGGACTTCCATTCCCCTCTCATTCATTCACAAATTCACTTCCCATTCATTCTTAAAACCGTATCATCCTATCACCCTAATCCCTGGCAGCCGTCACCCTTCACCATTCTACACATTCACTTCCATACACTCATCAGCCGCACTCCATTCTCTCCCAATTTCTCCCATTGCCGCAGCCACCTCTCCATCTTCCCCTTCCTTTCCAGCCGCCATCTCTACCACTCCACCACCTTACAAACCACCCTACACCACTCCACCACCTTGCCGCACCACCAAACAGCCCTAAACCTATCTATAACCCAAAAATTCACCCAAAATCATCCTAAAACCAATCTGCCGCAAAAGGAGAAGAGGAAAGAGGAGCTTCGACGCGCACCAATTCACGTGGATTCGTTGGGCGTTCTAGGTGTAATCATTCCTTTGTGCTTTATGTTTAAATTCAATTGTAATTCTCTTTTTGTGACCATGAGAGGCTAAATCCCCCTAGTTAGCTAGGGGGTGATTCGAAACCATGTTTATGCTTGCAATATGAATTGATTACTTTTGGTTGGAATTTCATGAATGATTGATTCAATTTGTTTAACTGTGTGATTGATAACTTGTTTGTGTATGTTTATTGAGAGTGCACGCTTAATGTTCATGCATGAATTTGACGCTAGAATATAAGTGAGTTTCACCTAATAGTTATGAACTTATATTCACAAGTAGTGGAGGTTGCTTATAAACAATCGCGTTAAATGAATTCTTGGCACTAGTTTCATGCTCATCATAGTAACGAATGCCTCGTCAACACTTATAGTTTTCATGATGTTTAATGATCTTTGATTGTATCTTTATTGTGCTTTTCACGTAAAGGACTTTTGGAGAATGTTTTGAATTGCGTTGCGCTAACCCATCCAATTCATTAACTTAAGGAGAACTTGACGGTTAATTTAAGCGGACCTAATTAACCCGGAGTGTTGAGTTTCATAATTTATCGAAAGACCAACTGAAAATCAAAGTGTATGCAAGTGTGACATGTGTGGAGAAGAACCTTCTAGCTAGCATTCATCCATATTTTCATTACATTCATCTTTAGAATCTGCCTTCATTTACAATCTGTGCATTTTAGTTATTTTCGTCAAAAACTCAATCCCCCTTACTTTTGTGTCCAATTTAGTTAGAAAGTATCTTAGTTTGTGTTTTTAAGCATTTTGATTCATTCTATTACCCAATTTCGTCCAAAGTTACCAAAGTGCTCAAAACTGCCCAGAAAGTGATTTTAAGGCAGTTTTGAGTGTTTTGGGGCTGTTTTGAGTCTTGTGATTTGTTTGAGTGTTTTTATTGTTAGTTTTGCATTCTTTGAGTCTAGTTTAGTGTTTCAAACTTTATTTTTACGTTTTTGAGTCAGTTTCCAAGTGATTTTGCAATCCCTCCTAATCCCCGGTTAAGAACGATCCCTACTTATTTATATACTACAATTGTCACAAGAGGGTTTTAATTTGTGTGCTTACTTAGTTCGCATCAAGAATCGATTCATATACAAATGTGTCTTGTGTGGAGAATGGACCTCTAACTAATCCATTGATGCGAACTAAGTAAGCACACAAATTAAAACCCTCTTGTGACAATTGTAGTATATAAATAAGTAGGGATCGTTCTTAACCGGGGATTAGGAGGGATTGCAAAATCACTTGGAAACTGACTCAAAAACGTAAAATAAAGTTTGAAACACTAAACTAGACTCAAAGAATGCAAAACTAACAATAAAAACACTCAAACAAATCAAAAGACTCAAAGAATACAAAACACTTAAAAACACAAATTACGACACTTTCTAACTAAATTAGACACTAAGGTAAAGGGGGATTGTGGTTTTGACGAAAATAAATTAAATGCACAGATTGTAAATTTAAGGCAGAATGTAAATATGAATGTGATGAAAATATGGATGAATGCTAGCTAGAAGGTTCTTCTCCACACATGTCACACTTGCATACACTTTGATTTTCAGTTGGTCTTTCGATAAATTATGAAACTCAACGCCCCAAATTAACCGTGAATTGCACTAATTAACCCTCAGTTTTTCCACAAGTTATTAAGTTGGATGATTGCATACGACAACCCAAAACATTCCCTACAAGTTCCCTACATGAATTGCATAATAGAGATACAAGCAAGAATCATTAAGTTCTATGAAAAACATAAGCATTGACGAAGCATTCGTTACTATGAATTGCATGAAACTTATGCTAAGAATTCATTCAACGCGATCGTTTTCAAGCGACCTTCACTACTTGTGATTATAAGATTGTAACTATTAGGTGAAACTCCCTCATAATCTAGCATCATATTCATGCATGAAAACTAAGCGTGCACTCTCAATCAACATACACAAATAAGTTATCAATCAAATAGATGAATGAATTGAATCCACAACTTATGAAATTCCAACCAAAAGTAATCAATTCATATTGCAAGCATAAACATGGTTTCGAATCACCCCCTAGCTAACTAGGGGGATTTAGCCTCTCATGGTCACAAAAAGAGAATTACAAATGAATTTAAACATAAAGCACAAAGGATTGATTACACCTAGAACGCCCAACGAATCCACTTGAATTTCTGCGCGTCGAAGCTCTTCTTTCCTCTTCTCCTTGCTGCGACAGTGAGGTTAAATGGTGTTTTTCGTTGATTTTCTGGTTTGGGAATGGGTTTAAGGTAATGTGGTAGTGCGGCAAGGTGGTGGAGTGATGGAGGAAGGTTGGTATGGTGGCTGGAAGGGTGGAGGAAGGCTGCTGCAGAGAAGGAAAAAGGTGCGGCTGGACAGTTTTTGATAATGGTTGCTGCGGCAAAAATTTGGAATAATGGGAGAATTAGGGTGTATGGATGGTGTGGACGGATTAATGGGCTTAGGGTGAAGTGTAATGCACGGGTTATGTGTGTCCTCAAGTGCCTATAAGGCCGTCAAAGTGGCTAGAAAATACGGACGTTTAAGTTTAGGAAAGGTTACCAAAACGGGAAACTTAGGGTTAACTTTCCTAAAATAGGAAACCTTGTTTGAGTAGGATTCCTCGTTTTGGTAAGAATTCATCGTTGGAGTAGGATTTCGTCGTTTCTTCAAGTCTTCAACTCATTCATTCCTCTTTCGCTCCAAAAGACTCCAATTTGCATCTTCTTGCACACTTTGGCCTTATAATCTGAAAATACACAAAAGTGGCCTTAAACACTAAAACAACTAAATAAACACAACATAAATGCACGAGAACAAGCTAATTAAGTCGCATGAATATGCTCCTATCAAATTCCCCCACACTTAACTTTTGCTAGTCCTCGAGCAAAACAAAACAACTAAACTAAACAAAACGAAACAAAACAAACAAAACATAACCTAAACCTTCCAACGCTTGCCTCAGGGATTTCCAATGAAACATGACATCTCAAAGATCATTACTCACATAGCTTTTAGTCTTCTTTCCCCTCGAGCACATACTTAATCATAGTCACCATTCACTAGTTCGCATTTAATCAATTAAAACACATTTTGAATGTAGTAACATGCCTTAGAGAATTCCCTCAATTCCTCACTAGTTATGCACTCAATTTTCACTCAGATTTTCTGACTACACACCCTACACTAGTTATATGTGAGAAGATTGATGTAAACATGAAAGACTAGTACTCACATACGTTATAACAAAGAAAGCAATTTCTGGAGTAATTACACGTGTTTAGATATGATCTCATGAATGGAATGCTACTACTTAGATGCGAGAACCAGTGACACCATATGCTCATACCAAATTCAAACTCCACAATTGAAATGCACACCACTCAAGATAGAAGTCAAGGGTTGTAACGGGGCTTGGGGTATTGGCTAACAAGGAAAGGTAGGGATAAACAAAAGTTCTTTAAGCAATAGCAAGTAAAGTAATGAAATTAAGACCTAGAATTCCCTTAGAATGCAGAAATCAACTTTTAAACAAATAGGGGAGATTTAAACAACTCTTAGGGCCTAATTCATTGTTTTGGGCCCTTACTTCAACAACCAATACTTTTCAACTCTTTTTTTTTTTTTTTTTTTTTTTTTTTTTTCTTTTCTAACCGTGCCTATGGCACAACAAGGAGAATATTGGCAACCATATGAGGAGTTCTATACAACACCTATGCAGCCACCACAACCTGCCCAAACAAATTCAAGTGAGTCTTTGTATAATGATACGGTTAGTAAGTTACTCACCAATTTGTCTCAAGGGCAAGAAGATCAAAACAAAGCAAGGCAAAATCAAGACAAAAGGTTGGACCACTTGGAAAAGAAAATTGGGCAGATAGCGGAGTTCGTAGGACAATTTCAAGACCAAGGCAAACTCCCTATTTCAACCATGGCAAATCCGAAGGAAGGATTTGAAACTTCCAAGGAAATCATCTTGAGAAGTGGCAAGGAGGTTGGAACGGACCCTCAACCATCAAAATCAAATCACAAGGAGGATGAAAGATTGCAATTTGAGGAAGAGGAACACACCCAACACACGGCAAGGGAGGAAACACCTTTGCCGCAGGCACCTATTGCACCTACGCCATCCAATTCAGGTAAGGTTGTTCAAATTTTAATTCTTTCTAACCCCATTCCACACAATGTCCCTATTCCTAGCAGATTTTTGATTCCCAACCAAGAAGAGAGTAAAAAGGACATCGTGGAAGCCTTCCCAAAGGTGCAAAATGCTATTCCAATTCTTGGTGCAACACAGCAAGTTTTAGATGGTGTTGAATTCTTCAAAGGACTTTGTACACC
The DNA here is from genome assembly GCF_019419815.1 of Pyrus x bretschneideri. Lineage (NCBI taxonomy): Eukaryota > Viridiplantae > Streptophyta > Magnoliopsida > Rosales > Rosaceae > Pyrus > Pyrus x bretschneideri. Next base: position 62,204 of record NW_025999821.1, on the reverse strand, counting down.
AAGAAGAATGATTCAAGAGAAGGTAGTGGCTGGAGAAGATGTAGAAGGCATCAAAGAGGATATATTTGAAACCATAAAACCCAAAGAAGTTGAATTTGATGACATTGGACAAGTCATAACCATCACATGTAATCTGGCCAAGTCCAATATCCCTGAAACTTTCAAAGGAGTGGTGTTTGTCATTGAGTTCTTGTCGGACAAAACAAGTAAGTCATCTTCTCCAAATTCCATTAAATTTTATACTAACTGGCTGATTTTGATGAATCAGACACCTACACTAGAATTCAAACCAATGCCGGTTCACTTCAAGTATCACCTTCCATTCAAGGATCAATTCCATGCCTTGGGACCTAGGGAAGTTTGAATGGAAGTTTCGTCCGGCTGGAAGACGTTAAAGCAAGCGCTACTTGGGAGGCAACCCATGCAATCAACAAAGGAAGAACTTGGGAATCGCTCCATACTCAGATTTGCGTCCCTAAACCCTTTCCTTTGTTGCTTACTTTATGTTATGTGTATTGTGTTTTTAATTGTGTCTAAAACATTGAGGACAATGTTCAGTTTAAGTGTGGGGGGGGGGGGTAACATTCTGTTTTGATATATTTTTGCATGAAATTCGTAGGGTATTACCACCTAACATGTCTAAACTTGTTTCCCACTGTTTTTAAGTGTTTTTAAGCTATTTTAGAGTGTTTTAGGGGGTGTTGACTTAAAAATCCGAAAATACCATAAAAATTTGAAAAATTGTTTTGAAAAACCCAAAAAGAGTTGTTTTTGTGTGTTGTTGGTGTCGTAGGTTACCTTCCAACAAAATGATGAGGATTTGGTTTTTAATTGCATGACGGTTAAAGAAAGTTACAAACATGGATGAAAGTTTGATTTACTCTATGTTTATGCTTGGTTGTGGTTATAACTTATGAATTCACATGCAATCATAAAAGAAAAAAAATCAGTTTTTGTAACAGGCTTGAAGGAAGGAACTCAAATTAATGCTACAACCTTGTGAGACTTGAGCCTAAACGTTTATTTGGAGAGTTAAAATCAGTGCATTCTTTGTTTTCTAAAATCGTTGCATGATCTCATTATTCTTTGCTTGGTTGCTACTTAGAAGGCATTTCATCATTTAGTTCCAAACACTAGAAGTCATGCCCATTTCATTCAAAGCATGGTATTGATTAGCATAACACATATTCAAGATGAAGTTGTGCAGTGACCACCACTTTAGCCAAAAAGCCGTGTGCCCTACTCCATTATATGTTTAGGTGTTAACCCCATTGAGCCTTGTTTAGCCTTTTCTTTGTTAACCCACATTACCCTCACCTAGCCTAGATTAGGACTATCCATACCCTCGTTCTTAAAGTATAGTAAGCATGATTCAAATGGAATTCCTTTATGGCAGAAACCAAGTGTGGGGGAAGTTTTTATTTTGAGAATTATGTGCCATAAGCATGGGTAGAAAGAAAAGAAAAGAAAAATTCGTGAAAAAAAAAAGAAAAAAAAAAAGAAAAAAAAAAGTATGAAAAGAGTTTAACAACATGAGAAAAAGAGTTCCAAGGTGTTGTTTGTTGAAGAAAGGGTCCAAAAAGTTGAATTCGGCCCCAAGAAGTTGTTTAAAGTCTTCCCCTTGTGTTTTTAAGTTAATTTCTGCAAACTAAGTGAATTCTAAGTCTTAATTTCATTACTTTGCTTGCTAATGCTTGAAGAACGTTTGTTTTCCCTATCCTTTCTTTGTTAACCAATACCCCAAGCCCCGTTGCAACCCTTAAACTTCTATCTTGAGTGTTATGTGTTTCAATTTGTTGAGTTTGAATTTGGTATGAGCATATGGTGTCACTGGTTCTCGCATCTAAGTAGTAGCATTCCATTCATGAGATCATATCTAAACTTGCCTATTAACTCCGGAAATTGCGTTCTTTGTGATACATATATGTGAGCATTCGTTTTTATATCTACATCAATTCTCTCACATATAACTAGTATAGGGTGTGTAGTTAGAAAATCTGAGTGAAAATAGAGTGCAAATCTATTAAGGATTGAGGGAATTCTCTAAGGCATGTTACTACATTCAAAACATTGTTTTAATTGGTTAATTGTGAACTAGTAAGTAGTGACTATGATTAAGCATGTGCTTAAGTGTTAAATTGACTCAAATCTGTGGGAATGATAATCTTTAACATGTCATGTGCATTGGAAATCCTTGAGGCAAACGTTGGAAGGTTTAGATTATGTTTGTTTGTTTTGTCTTGTTTTATTTCTTTGTTTTGCTCGAGGACTAGCAAAAGCTAAGTGTGGGGGAATTTGATAGGAGCTTTTTTATATGACTTAATTGGCCTGTTCTCATGCATTTATGTTGTTTTTCCTTAGTTAGTTTAGTGTTTAAAGTCATTTTCGTGCAATTTCAGGTTTTAGTGTCAAAGTAAGCAAAAAGAAGCAATTTGGAGCATCCTAGAGCATTTTTGGGCCAAGATTGGATAGTGCAAGCATGGAGGCATGAGGATGGACGAATTTGAAGGCTTGAATTCAGTTAGGGAGCTGCAAGGGGGCCTAAAAACCTTATTTCTAGAAGGCTTTATCTATTCACACATGGTGCCTAATTTCTGTATTGGAAGAACAAGCCGTCCTAGCTTGTCACTAGCCGTCCTAGCTTGTCACTAGCCGTCCTAGCTTGTCTCCTAGCCGTCCTAGCTTGTCTCCTAGCTGTCCTTGCTTGTCACTAGCCGTCCTAGCTTGTCACTAGCCGTCCTAGCTTGTCTCCTAGCCGTCCTAGCTTGTCTCCTAGCCGTCCTAGCTTGTCACTAGCCGTCCTACCTTGTCTCCTAGCCGTCCTACCTTGTCTCCTAGCCGTCCTACCTTGTCTCCTACCTTGTCCAAGCTACACACATATATCCTTTAAGTGTTTCATGTATAGAATTTCTGGTACAAAACCTTTTGGTTTCAACTAAGTTCTAAACCTTTCCTAGCCCTATAAATAAGGCTTTGCAGCAAGGCACTAGGGGGATCACTCATTCACCCAATTTTCGTCCATTCATCTAGCCACACCACTCTACACATCCTAAAATCCTAGAAACACAATTCCAGCCAAACACTACACCTTGCCGTGCCTATCCTCCATCCAATTCCATAATCCCTGATCCTAAAACACATCCCAACCATCCCATCCACCTTTGTGCCGTAGCAAGGAGAAAGAAGGAAGGACTCTTGGATGCTCAAGCTTCGTCGTTGGTGCATTCTAGGTGTAATTCGTTTTATGATTTCAATGTTTAATTTATTTTCCTTTCATTTTGCTATGAACATGAGTGGCTAAACCCCTATTGGTTAGGGGTGATTTCGAAGCCATAACTATGTGTGCAAGTTGATTTGATAAATTCCAGTTATGAGTTCTTGAATCGTGAATGCAATTGGCTTAACTGTGCGAGTAATAACGTATTTGTGTTTGTTAATTAGGGGTCGACACTTAATTGGCTTGCATGAATATGATGCTAGAATATAAGTTTGTTTCACATAATTGTCACACACTTATATTCACAAGTAGTGAAGGTTGCTAGTCACAATCGCGTTAAGTTCAATTCCTAGCATAAATGTCATGATGTCATAGTCACAAGTGCTTTGTCAATGCTTATAGTTTTCATTGAACGTAATGATCTTTGATTGTATCTTTATTATGATGTCATGTAAGGAACTTTTGAAGAATGCTTTGGGTTGTCGTATGATGTCATCCAATTCAATAACACAAGGAAAACTTGAGAATTAACTAGTGATGTCACGGTTAATTTGGGGCATTGTCATTCATAATTCTATGAAGGAATAACTGGAAATCGAGTCATTTGCATACTTGTCATGTGTGGAGAAAGAACCCCTAACTAGTCCATCATCCATTAAAAACCCCAAAAACGTTTCAAAATCAGTTTTACTTTGCAATCTGTTTTCTCAACTTTAATTTCGTCCAAATCAAATTCCTCTTTACTTTGAAGTCTCAATTTAGTTAGAAATTGTTTTGGTTCATGTTTTTAAGTGTTTTGAGTCAAGTTTTCAACCAATTTCGTCCAAATTAGTGTAGGTGCTCAAAACTGCCCAGAAAGTGGTTTTTAGGCAGTTTTGAGTCTTCTAGTTGCTGTTTTGAGTTTTTGTTTTGTTTTAGTGTTTTAACTTTGGTTTTTCATTCTTTGAGTCCAAATTAGTGTTTTTAACTTTGTTTTGGAGTTCTTAGGTCAGTTTTCAAGAGTTTAGCAATCCCTCCTAATCCCCGGTTTTGAACGATCCCTACTTACATACTTTGCTACAATTGTCAGAAGAGGGTTTAATTTGTGTGCTTAATATATTTTGCATCAGAGGCTTCGAAAGTGCAAAGGCCATACTCTTGAGAAGTGGGAAAGAAGTCAGGGCAGGTCCTACACCATCACCATCAGGTCTTAACGAGGAAGAAAAACTGAGAATTGAAGAGGAGGAGATAGGCCAACCCACGGCAAAGGTGGAAACACCTTTGCCGCAAGCTTTGAGTGACCCCAAAGTGTCCAATTCGGCCAAAAAGGTTAAGAATGTGTCAAATTCGGTTCCTACTAATGTTTTTCCTTCAAATATGCCTTTTTCCTAGTAGCTTCATGCAAACGAAGAAAGAAGAAGTTGAGAAGGACATCCTTGAGACGTTTCGGAAAGTTCAAGTAAACATACCCCTTTTGGATGCAATCAAGCAAGTCCCGAGGTACGCCAAGTTCTTAAAGGAGCTTTGCACCACTAGGAAGAGGATGTCGACCAAGGAAGTGGTAAAGGTAGGTGAAAATGTCTCTGCCATCTTGCAACGCAAACTACCCCCCAAATGCAAAGATCCAGATAGTTTTACCATTCCTTGTGTGATAGGTAATACTCGTTTTGAATCTGCCATGTTAGATCTAGGTGCATCTATAAATGTCATGCCATATTCAATTTATGCATCTATGAACTTAGGAGTATTGAAAAATGATGGTGTAATCATACAATTGGCCGATAGATCTAATGCTTATCCAAAGGGAGTTTTGGAAGATGTGTTAGTGCAGGTAAATCATTTAATCTTTCCGGCGGACTTCTATGTGCTCGAGATGGATGAATCTGACCATGCCCCTTCTTTGCCAATCCTACTTGGCCGGCCATTCATGAAGACGGCTCGGACAAAGATTGATGTGTTTAATGGAACTTTGTCCATGGAATTTGATGGGGAAGTTGTTAATTTTAGTCTTTCTGATTCTATTAAGTATCCTAGTGAGGATCATTCATGTTTCTCCATTGATATAATTGACTCTTTGGCGCAGGGATATCTTGAAGATTTGAACGCCGATGCACTTGGAAATGTCATTACACGAAGCATGGAACTCAAAACCAAGGGAGGAGAACCTTTGTTCACCCATGGCACACATGACCTATTCCATGCCGTGCCTCCTAGTGAGGAATGCCTTGAGTTGGTTGCTGCCCTTGAGTCATTGCCTAAGCACGAGGGTAAGTTTTCTAACTTTGAATCAATTCCTATTTCGACTAACAAGTTACTTCCATCCATAGTTCAGGCACCTACCCTTGATCTCAAACCATTACCTAGCCATTTGAAGTACATTTTCTTGGGGGAAGAGGAGACTTTACCGGCCATTATTTCTTCATCACTCATGGCACAAGTAGAGGAGAAACTAGTGCGTGTTTTGAAGGAGTTCAAATCTGCCCTAGGTTGGACTTTGGCCGATATCAAAGGTATTAGTCCCGCCACATGCATGCATCACATATTTCTTGAGGAGGGGGCCAAACCAACTAGAGAGGCTCAACGCCGTCTTAACCCTCCGATGATGGAAGTAGTGAAGAAGGAGATAATCAAACTCCTTGATTGTGGAGAGATTTACCCCATCTCCGATAGCCGTTGGGTTTCACCTATCCAATGTGTTTCCAAGAAATCTGGAGTGACGGTTGTGGAGAATGCGGAGAATGAGCTGGTGCCCACTCGAATCCAAACCGGTTGGCGCATATGCACTGATTATAGGAAGATAAACGCCACCACGAGGAAGGACCACTTCCCATTGCCGTTCTTAGATCAAATGCTTGAAAGGTTAGCGGGTCATTCATTTTATTGTTTTCTTGATGGATATTCTGGTTATAATCAAATTGTTATTGCCCCGGATGATCAAGAAAAGACCACATTTACATGCCCCTTTGGTACATTTGCTTATCGTCGCATGCCATTTGGTTTATGTAATGCACCTGCCACATTTCAAAGATGCATGATGAGCATATTTTCAGATTATGTTGAGAAAATTATTGAGGTTTTTATGGATGATTTCAGTGTTTTTGGTAATTCATTTGCTGGTTGTTTGAATAATCTTAGTTTGATTTTGAATCGTTGTGTTGAAACAAACCTTGTGTTAAATTGGGAGAAATGTCACTTCATGGTTAAGCAAGGTATTGTTCTAGGACATATTATTTCTGAAAAAGGAATTGAAGTAGATAAATCTAAGGTAGACCTTGTTCGTCACTTACCCTCTCCAACTTCGGTTAGAGAGGTTCATTCATTTCTTGGTCATGTAGGTTTTTATAGGCGTTTCATAAAGGATTTCTCCAAGATTGCGCAGCTACTATGCCGATTGCTTCAAAAAGAGGTGGTTTTCGAGTTCAACGAGGTGTGTGAGAAAGCATTCCCTTTGAGTTGATGTGTGATGCATCGGATTACGCCTTTGGAGCTGTTTTGGGCCAAAGGAAAAACAAACAGCCACATGTTATTTATTATGCTTCACGCACTTTAAATGATGCTCAATTGAATTATTCTACAACTGATGTGAGAATTATACGCACACAAATTAAACCGTCTTTTTATCAATTGTAGTGAAGAATGTAAGTAGGGATCGTTCTGGACCGGGGATTATGAGGGATTGTTAATCACTTGAAAACTGACTCAAATACGTAAAAACAAGTTTAAAACACTATACTAGACTCAAAGAATCCAAAACTAAATTTAAAAACACCAAAACAAACCAAAAGACTCAAAACAGCACCAAAACACTCAAAACTGCCTTAAAAACACAATCTGGGCAGTTTTGAACACTAGACACAACTTTGGACGAAAATTGGTTTTAACTTGACCTAAGACACTTAAAAACACAAACTAAAGTGATTTCTAACTACTATGACTCAACAAAGTAAAGGGGGATTGGTTTTTTATAGGAGCATATTTATGCGACTTAATTGGCTTGTTCTCATGCATTTACGTTGTGTTTCTTTAGTTATTTTAGTCCTTTATGCCATTTTCGTGTGTTTCTAGGTTCATATGGCTAAGGAAGCAAAAATGTGCATTTTGGAGCAAAATTGGGCTTGGAATGGATAGCATATGCTTGGAGCAAAAGGAATGGACGAAATTGAAGACCTAAAGATCTTATGTTTGAGCAATATCAAGGACTCCTACCTATTCTAGGTCATAAAACAATGTCCCTTGCAACATTAAAACCCTTGCCGTGTGTCCCTTGGTGTTTCCCTTCCTTGCCGTGCAAGGAAGGGCCTTGTTTCCTGTTTTAAACCACTTAAACACCTTCCTTTTTCATATCAAGCTCAGCCATAACTCACATACCCTTTTATATTCCAAAGTTCTTGCCTAATTTCAGAAATTCCAGCATCCACAAGCCTTTGCCGTGTCCTGATGCGAGAATTATACGCACACAAATTAAACCCTCTTGTTGTCAAATTGTAGTAAGGATGCAAGTAGGGATCGTTCTAGACCGGGGATTAGGAGGGCTTGCTAAAACCTCTAAATTGACTCAAAAACATAAAAACAAAGTTAAAAACGTTCACAAAGACTCAAAGGACTCAAAACAGGTTCAAAAGACTCAAAACTGCCTAAAAACACTAACTAGGCAGTTTCTGACCTTAAACACAAATTTGGACGAATTTAAGATTATAGGTTGATTCAAAACACTTTAAAACACAAATTAAGACACTTTAACACTAAACTAGACTCAAAGAATGCAAAACTAAACACTTAAAACACTAAAACAAACCAAAAGACTCAAACATCACCCAAAACACTCAAAACTGCCTTAAAAACACTTTCTGGGCAGTTTTGAGCATCTTGGTGAATTTGGACGAAATTAAGTTGTAACTTGACTCAAGACTCTTAAAAACACAAACTAAATTGATTTCTAACTGATTTGACAATAAAGTAAAGGGGGATTTAGGGTTTGACGAAATTAAACTAAATGAACAAATTACAATTAAAACAGAATGTAAATATGAAATTGATGAAATGGAATGAATGGATGCTATGGCTAGCTAAGGGGTTCATCTCCACACATGTTACACTTGCATAATAAAAAGATTTCCAATTGCATTTCAATAAACCATGAATTCTCAACACCCCAAGTTAACCGTGATTGCACTAATTAACCCTCAGATTTTCCTAATGTTATTGAATTGGATGATTGCATACGACAACCCAAAACATTTCCCACAAGTCCCCTACATGATTGCATAATAGAGATACAAGCAAGAATCATTAAGTTCTTTGAAAACCATAAGCATTGACGAAGCATTTGTTACTATGATTGCATGAAACTCATGCCAAGAATTTATTTAACGCGATTGTTTATAAGCAACCTCCACTACTTGTGAATATAAGTTCATAACTATTAGGTGAAACTCACTTATATTCTAGCGTCATATTCATGCATGAAGATTAAGCGTACACTCTCAATAAACATACATAAATAGGTTATTGATAGGAGCATATTTATACGACTTAGTTAGCTTGTTTTCTTGCATTTAATTAGCTAAACTATGTTAATTTTAGTGTTTAAAGTTATTTTCGTGCAATTTCAGGTTTTAGTGTCAAAGTATGCAAAAAGAAGCAATTTGGAGCATTCTAGAGCATTTTTGGGCCAAGATTGGATAGTGCAAGCATGGTGGCATGAGGATGGACGAATTTAAAAGGCTTGAATTCAGTTAGGGAGTTGCAAGGGGGCCTAAAAACCTGATTTCTAGAAGGCTACATTTCAGCCACATGCACTCCCATCCTTTAATCCATTGCAGCCACATGCACTTCCATCCTTTCATCATTGCATCACAAATCAGCCACATGCACTCCCATCCTTTAATCCATTGCAGCCACATGCACTTCCATCCTTTCATCATTGCACCACAAATCAGCCACATGCACTTTGCCTTTTCATCATTGCACCACAAATCAGCCACATGCACTTTGCCTTTCATCATTGCACCACAAATCAGCCACATGCACTCCCATGCTCTCCCATTAATTAATTCAAGTCCATATCTGATTTCCCTAGGGTTCTAAGTGCCTATATATACTCATATTAACCCCTAGATCAGATTACCACCTCTCATACACAACCATTCACGCCAGAAATTCATCCCCTCTCTATAACACATCCATACTTCACCATTCTTCATATTTTCTGCCCAAAGAGAAGCCTTGAGGTCCCCTACATCCATCCCTATCCTAAACACATCATTCTACACCATCCATAACTCCCCATCCCTCCAAACCTATCCTTAGACCTTGTGCTACAACGAAGAGGAAGAGAAGAGGGCCTAAACGTTCATACAATTCAAGTTTGAGTTGTTGGAATGTTTAGGCGTTTCTTTGATTTCAATGTTTAATTTCAATTCTCTTTGTTTTGTACATATGAGGAACTAAACCCCCCTTGGCTAGGGGGGGATTCGAAATATATGTTTATGCTTGCATTTTGATTTGATTACTTCTAATTGCGTTTCTTAAGTTGTGGATTCAATTTGTTTAACTGTTTGATTGATAACTTATTTATGTATGTTTATTGAGAGTATACGCTTAATTTTCATGCATGAATATGACGCTAGAATATAAGTGAGTTTCACGTAATAGTTATGAACTTATATTCACAAGTAGTGGAGGTTGCTTATAAACAATCGCGTTAAACAAATTCTTGGCATAAGTTTCATGCAATCATAGTAACGAATGCCTCGTCAACACTTATAGTTTTCATGATGCTTAATGATTCTTGCTTGTATCTCTATTATGCAATTCATGTAGGGAACTTGTGAGGAATGCTTTGGGTTGTCGTATGCAATCATCCAATTCATTAACTTAAGGAAAACTTGACGGTTAATTTAAGCGGACCTAATTAACCCGGGGCGTTGAGAATTCATGGTTTATTGAAATGCATTTGGAAATCTTTTTATTATGCAAGTGTAACATATGTGGAGATGAACCCCTTAGCTAGCTTTTCATCTCATCCATTCTATTCCATCAATTTCATACTTACATTCTGTTTTTAATTAGAATCTGTGCATTTAGTTTAATTTCGTCCAAAACTCAATCCCCCCTTACTTTAATGTCCAAATTAGTTAGAAATCAATTTAGTTTGTGTTTTTAAGAGTCTTGAGTCAAGTTACAACTTAATTTCGTCCAAATTTGGGTTTAAGGTCAGAAACTGCCTATTTAGTGTTTTTAGGCAGTTTTGAGTCTTTTGAACTTGTTTTGAGCCCTTTGAGTCTTTGTATTGTTCAAATTAGTTAGAAAGTGTTTTGGTTTGTGTTTATAAGTGTTTTGAGTCAATTTGTTACCCAAATTCGTCCAAAGTACTCAAAGTGCTCAAAACTGCCCAGAAAGTGTTTTTAAGGCAGTTTTGAGTGTTTTGGGTGCTGTTTGAGTCTTTTGGTTTGTTTTAGTGTTTTAAAGTTTAGTTTTGCATTCTTTGAGTCTAGTATAGTGTTTTATATTGTGTTTTTACGTTTTTGAGTCAAATCCAAGTGATTAACAATCCCTCCTAATCCCCGGTCCTGAACGATCCCTACTTACATACTTACTACAATTGTCAAAAAGAGGGTTTAATTTGTGTGCGTATAAATCTCGCATCAAATTTTGGCGCCGTTGCCGGGGATTAGCAACTTTGCTAATCTCTTGGATTGTTTTATTTTCGTTTGTGTGTATATATTTTTAGTTTTATTTTGTTGATTTTTTACGCAAGACATGGCACTTGATAGTGCTTCCCTTTTGTCACAGCTTATGGAAGAATACCAAATGCAAAGAGTGGGTACATTTGATCATAATCAATCAAGGAACGACGTGTTTTCCAATAATTACAATTCGGATTGGAGTGATCATTCAAACTCTACGTGGTGGGAACCTCAACATATTCAACAAGAAGGATATTGGCAGCCCTATGAGGAGTTCTATTCAACGTCTATGCATCCACCACAACCTCATATACAATATGCCCAACCAAACCAAGGTTTGTCAATAGATTATAATCAAGCTCTTAATGACTTACTTTCTTCAATGCAGGGCTCACAAAACCAAGTCGAGGAGGCTCAACAAGGAGAATATTGGCAACCATATGAGGAGTTCTATACAGCACCTATGCAGCCACCACAACCTGCCCAAAGCAATGTAAGTAATTCAAGCGATAATGATACGATTTTTCAATTACTTACTACTTTGACGCAGGAAGTCCAAACTCAAAACAAGGACGAACAAAATCAAGACAAGAAGTTGGGTAAATTGGAGGAGCAAATTGAGCAGATTATGGGGTTCATGAAACAAATTCAAGAGCAAAGTGAACTCTCCAACTCAACTATTGAAAACTCGAAGGAAGATTTTGAAATCCATAATGCTATAACTTTGGGAAATGCTATGGAGGTTGGAACGGACCTTAAATCAAATTACAAGGAAGATGAAAGATTGCAATTTGAGGAAGAGGAACACACGCAACCTATGGCAAGGGTGGAGACACCTTTGCCGCAGGCACCTATTGCTCCCACTCCATCTAATTCAAGTAAGGTTGTTCCAAATTTAATTAATTCTAACCCCATTCCACTGAATGTCCCTATTCCTTGCAGGATCATGCAATCCAAGGAAGAAGAGGGTGAGAAAGGCATCTTCGAATCCTTTCCAAAGAATCAAGAGCAAGATGTGACTGGGGAATGTCTAGAAGAGGATATACTTGAGGCAAACAACCCCAAAGAAATTGAATTTTATGACACAGGACAAGGACCAATCCTCACACCACATCTGGGCGAGTGCAAAGTCCCTGAAACGTTCAAAGAAGATGTGTTTATCCTTGAGTTCTTGTCGGAGCACACAGGTAAGCCGCCTCCCCGAATTTCAATTTTCTTTTATACTAATATGTTGTTAATGATCCAGGCACCCACTTTAGAATTTGAACCATTACCGGATCATCTCAAGTATCACCCCCCATTCAGAGATAAATTCCATGTCATGGGTCCTAAATGAGCTTAAGAAGGTTTCGTCCGGCTGCAAGACGTAAAAGAAAGCGCTACTTGGGAGGCAACCCAATACAGTGAATAAAACAAAGCTTGTTCATTAATTTTTGAGAAATTACAATTGTATCTAAACATGGCAGAAAGATGGAGCCTTCACAAGGGTTGTGTACGTGAGGCCCCACTACATGGCAATACTCTCGGAGCAGGAGGTCTCGGAGCAGAAGGTATCGGAGCAAGAGGCATCGGAGCGGAAGGCATTGGAGCGGGAGGTACCGAAGATAGATCATTCAAGGCCCCAAACCTTGGTGGAACGCTGGATGACCCAGGAAAGAGGTGCCTTTGGAAGAAAGCCGCAAGCCTTTGACGGTCATCAAGCTCATCAAGTTTCCTCTTCATGCCTGTCGAATAATTGTTGGCAAGCACGTGCAGACTTCGGTTCTCGTACTTAAGCTGTTTGATCTCCTGCTTAAGACTCTCTACCTCCGCCATCAAGGATTCAACCTGACGGGAGCGAGCAAGAAGGCGTTGGCCCATGTTGGACACAGATCCAGCGCACTGAACGCTAAGAGCCAAGGACTCTTGAACGGCCAACTCATCGGACCGTCCTGAAAGCAACTGACTATCTTTGGGAGTTAGGAGGTTCCGAGCTACTATCGTAGCCGTTGTGGCATCCGTCATCACAGAGTCCTCATCTGTAAGAGGGCCATGAGAAGAGAAGAAAGACGGGCACCATACCTTATCCTGACGCGGCGCAACAGGATCATTGCTTAGACTCAAATCTAAGCAAATGTTCGATGGGTTAGATGAGCTAGCCATTTTTCAAGAAGTTAAAAGAGAAGGGTTGGATGGAGTGAAATCTCGACGGGCCGGAGACGATTTCTGGGCAATTTTCAAGTGTGCATGCTAGAGGTGATCGATCACCTCTATTAAAGGAGAGGCGTTCACCGATTCAGAAATGAAGAGACACCACTCTTCAAAACCAGAATTTCCGGCGTGAAGATCGCCAGCTCGTCAGACGCAATCCCGGCTTTTCAGAAAGCGTGTGTAACTTTGTCAAAAGCTCCCAGCTTTTCAGAAGACGCGTGGAAGGCGAGAAATCAGCTGCACACTTTTGCCGACAAGCGTGGGAGACAAAGCCGAAAGCTCCCGGCTTTCCAGAAAGCGTGTGTAACTTTGTCGAAAGCTCCCGGCTTTGCAGAAAACGCGTGCCACTTGTCAAAAGATCTCAGACAGAGCCGCATCCACACTATTACGTGTCGTTCAGAAAGCGAAGGGGCATCGCTCAGAAATCGAAGGGGCGACTGCTCAGAAATCGAAGAGGCGCATTCAAAGATCGAAGAGTCGTCACTATTTCAAAAAGCCGGATTTGCGGGATCAAAATGTTTGTCGACAACGGTAAAAGAACAGTACCACCACTTGCTATTGAATTCCCTATATATGTTGACCTTCATCTTTTATGGCAAGACAGAACTGAAGAAAATGCCCAACTCTTCCTCACCTCTGAGGGCGCACTCCCAGCAAAGCCTTTCGAAATACTCAATTTTTTCTTCTTCCCCAAAGATGATACCAGATGCCTGGAGTACAGATGACCCAGGAGGAAACGGTAGATGGAAGCATGTGCTGATTCATTCACCGCTTCTTCAAAAGCAAAGGTATCTCATATCATCAAGGTCAAAAGCAAAAGTATCTCATATCATGCTCTTTCCCTGTCCTTTTCTTTGTCCTTGTTCTTACTCGCATGGCAAAGTGAAAGAAGCAATCAGCCGGCACTTGGAGTCAGTCTTCCGATCTGGAACCAACTGCCTGGAATCCCTTCCCTGATTGCTTACCTAGCGTTGCTCTCGAGTAGTCATCTTCAACGGTTGATACACTTCCAGAGAAGGGACCACTTCTGCAAAGGGGAGCAAGTAAGGCAAGTGAAAATGATACATTGAAGCATGTGGAGACAAGCTACAACTGCGTATGCTGAGCTATCCTCTAACCCTCTTCAATACGAATTGGAGAGATTGAACAAAGAAACAGAAAAAAAGGAGGAAGCTCAGACCTTCGGGGGAGACCAAAAGAATCCTGCTGCTCAGTTCAAGAGTAGCACAAAGGAAAATCAACGAGTGGAGGAGACCAAAAAGAATCCTCCAGCCCAGTTCAAGAGTAGCACAAAGGAAAATCAACGAGTGGAGGAGACCAAAAAGAATCCTTCAGCCCAGTTCAAGAGTAAGCCTGTGGAATCACCAAGATCAACCCATGCATTCAACAAAGGAAGACCGAGAAAGCACTCCAATTCCAGATTTGCGTCCCTAAACTCTTCTCTTTGTTAGTTACATTCTGCCATGTTTAATATGTATAAATGCTGTTTGAGTGTTTACTTATGTTTTATGTAAATCTATGCTTAAAACATTGAGGACAATGTGTGATTTAAGTGTGGGGAGGTAATTAAGTATATTTGATGCAAATTCGTGGGATTTTATCACCCATAACTTCAAATGTTGTTCCTTGCTGTTTTAAGGTATTTTTAAGTTGTTTTGGTGTGTTTTAGTGTGTTTTGATGCAAAAATCCGAAAATCACATAACAATTTGAAAAATTTGTTTTAAAAACCCAAAAAGAGTTGTTTTTGTGTGTTTGTTTGTGTCTTAGGGTACCTTCCAACACAATGATGAGGATTCGGTTTGTAATTACATGGCTGCTAAAGAGAGTGATTAACATGGATGAAAGTTTGATCTACTCTTTGTTTATGCTTAGTTGTGGTTATAACTTATGAATTCACATGCAATCATAAAGAAAAAAAAAAAAAAAAATCAGTTTTTGTAACATGCTTGAAGGAAGGAACTCAAACTAACGCTACAACCTTGTGAGACTTGAGCCTAAACGTTTATTTGGAGAGTTAAAATCTGTGCATTCTTTGTTTTCTAAAGTCGTTTGATGCGAGAATTATACGCACACAAATTAAACCCTCTTTTTGTCAAATTGTAGTAAGTATGTAAGTAGGGATCGTTCTGGACCGGGGATTAGGAGGGATTGTTAATCACTTGGATTTCACTCAAAAACGTAAAAACACAATATAAAACACTCTACTAGACTCAAAGAATGCAAAACTAAACTTTAAAACACTAAAACAAACCAAAAGACTCAAAACAGCACCAAAACACTCAAAACTGCGTTAAAAACACTTTCTGGGCAGTTTTGAGCACTTTGAGTACTTTGGACGAATTTGGGTAACAAATTGAATCAAAACACTTATAAACACAAACCAAAACACTTTCTAATTAATTTGAACAATACAAAGACTCAAAGGACTCAAAACAAGTTCAAAAGACTCAAAACTGCCTAAAAACACTAACTAGGCAGTTTCTGACCTTAAACCCAAATTTGGACGAAATTAAGTTGTAACTTGACTCAAGACTCTTAAAAACACAAACTAAATTGATTTCTAACTAATTTGGACATTAAAGTAAGGGGGAATTGAGTTTTGGACGAAATTAAACTAATTGCACAGATTCTAATTAAAAAGAGAATGTAAATATGAATGTGATGGATTTGAATGGATGGGATGACTAGCTAAGGGGTTCATCTCCACACATGTTACACTTGCATAATAAAAAGATTTCCAATTGCATTTCAATAAACCATGAATTCTCAACGCCCCGGGTTAATTAGGTCCGCTTAAATTAACCGTCAAGTTTTCCTTAAGTTAATGAATTGGATGATTGCATACGACAACCCAAAGCATTCCTCACAAGTTCCCTACATGAATTGCATAATAGAGATACAAGCAAGAATCATTAAGCAACATGAAAACTATAAGTGTTGACGAGGCATTCGTTACTATGATTGCATGAAACTTATGCCAAGAATATGTTTAACGCGATTGTTTATAAGCAACCTCCACTACTTGTGAATATAAGTTCATAACTATTACGTGAAACTCACTTATATTCTAGCGTCAAATTCATGCATGAAAATTAAGCGTGAACTCTCAATAAGCATACATAAATAGGTTATCAATCAAATAGTTAAACAAATTGAATTCACAACTTATGAAACGCAATTAGAAGTAATCAAATCAAAATGCAAGCATAAACATATATTTCGAATCCCCCCCTAACCAGGGGGGTTTTAGTTCCTCATGATACAAAACAAAGAGAATCAAAGAAACGCCTAAACATTCCAACAACTCAAACTTGAATTGTATGAACGTTTAGGCACTCTTCTCTTCCTCTTTATTGTGGCACAAGGTCTAAGGATAGTTTGATGGTGTGAATGGTTTGGGGAGTGGTGGAAATGGAAGGATGGTGTGTTTGAATGAATGAATTTCTGAATTGGAAGAGTGTGTCTTTTGTGGCTGCAATGGATGCTTATTTATAGGTGAAAAAGAGGGAATATGACAGCTAGGTTATGATGATGAATGCGTGTGCAAAGTTGGTTGAATGATTATGATTGCATGTGGCTGATTTATGAAGGGAATGCATGTGGATTAAAGTGGAATGACAGCTAGGTTATGATGATGAATGCATGTGCAAAGTTGGTTGAATGATTATGAAGCATGTGGGTGGAAATGCATGTGGAATGGCTGATTTATTTGTTGGGAAAGCATGTGAATTAAAGCTAGGGTGAATGATGATGATGGGAGAGCATGTGGGTGCAGCTATGGTGGGAATTTTGGGCAGAAAATATCCTAAGGCTTTATTACTTAGTTTAGGAAAGGATGTAACTCATTTGATTAGGAATCCTCTTCAATTTCGTCCATTCCTTTTGCTCCAAACGCTTACTATCCATTCCAAGCCCAATTTTGCTCCAAAATGCTCCAAAATGCACCTTTTTGCTTCCTTAGCCATATGAACCTAGAAACACACGAAAATGGCATAAAGGACTAAAATAACTAAAGAAACATAACGGTAAATGCACGAGAACAAGCCATTTAAGTCGCATGAATATGCTCTTATCATCGTTGCATGATCTCATTATTCTTTGCTTGGTTGCTACTTAGAAGGCGTTTCATCATTTAGTTCCAAATGCTAGAACTCATGCCCATTTCATTCAAAGCATGTTATTGATTTGCATAACACACATTCAAGATGAAGTTGTGTAGTGACCACCACCTTAGCCAAAAAGCCGTGTGCCCTATGTCATTATGTTTTGTAGGTTTTTAACCCCATTGAGCCTTGTTAGCCTTCATTATTTGTTAACTCATGTTTTCCTCACCTAGCCTAGATTAGGACTATCCATACCCTTGTTCTTGAAGCATAGCAAAGCATGATTCAAATTGAAGTCCTTTTGATTTATGTTGGCAGAAAACAAGTGTGGGGGAAGTGTTTTTTCATGAGGAATTGTGTGCTATAGGCACGAGAAAAAAAAAAAAAAAAAAATTCGTGGAAAAAGAAAAAAAAAATGAAGAAAAAGTTGAAAAGTTGAGAAAAAGAGTTCCAAAGTATTGTTTGTTGAAGTAAAGGTCCAAAACAATGAATTCGGCCCTAAGGAGTTGTCTAAATCTTTCCCTTATGTTTTAAAGTTAATTTCTGCAATCTAAGTGAATTCTAAGTCTCAATTTCATTGCTTTGCTTACTATTGCTTGAAGAACGTTTGTTTTCCCTATCCTTTCCTTGTTAACCAACACCCCAAGCCCCATTACAACCCTTAACTTCTATCTTGAGTGTTATGTGTTTCAATTTGTGGAGTTTGAATTTGGTATGAGCATATGGTGTCACTGGTTCTCGCAGCTAAGTAGTAGCATTCCATTCATGAGATCATATCTAAACATGCTTCTTAACTCTAGAAATTGCATTCGTTGTGAAACATATATGTGAACATTCGTTTTCATATCTACATCAATCTTCTCACATATGACTAGTATAGGGTGTGGAGTTAGAAAATCTGAGTGAAAATAGAGTGTATATCTTGTAAGGAATTGAGGGAATTCTCTAAGGCATGTTACTACATTCAAAGCATTGTTTTAATTGATTACTTGTGAACAAGTGAGTAGTGGCTTTAATTAAGTATGTGCTTGTGTAAAGAGGACTCAAATCTGTGGGGATAACGATCTTTAACATGTCATGTGCATTGGAAATCCCTGAGGCAAACGTTGGAAGGTTTAGGTTTTGTTTTGGTTAGTTTGTTTCGTTTTGTTTTCTTTCTTTTGTTTGTTTTGCTCGAGGACTAGCAAAAGCTAAGTGTGGGGGAAATTGATAGGAGCATATTTATACGACTTAGTTAGCTTGTTTTCTTGCATTTAATTAGCTAAACTATGTTAATTTTAGTGTTTAAAGTTATTTTCGTGCAATTTCAGGTTTTAGTGTCAAAGTATGCAAAAAGAAGCAATTTGGAGCATTCTAGAGCATTTTTGGGCCAAGATTGGATAGTGCAAGCATGGTGGCATGAGGATGGACGAATTTAAAAGGCTTGAATTCAGTTAGGGAGTTGCAAGGGGGCCTAAAAACCTGATTTCTAGAAGGCTACATTTCAGCCACATGCACTCCCATCCTTTAATCCATTGCAGCCACATGCACTTCCATCCTTTCATCATTGCATCACAAATCAGCCACATGCACTCCCATCCTTTAATCCATTGCAGCCACATGCACTTCCATCCTTTCATCATTGCACCACAAATCAGCCACATGCACTTTGCCTTTTCATCATTGCACCACAAATCAGCCACATGCACTTTGCCTTTCATCATTGCACCACAAATCAGCCACATGCACTCCCATGCTCTCCCATTAATTAATTCAAGTCCATATCTGATTTCCCTAGGGTTCTAAGTGCCTATATATACTCATATTAACCCCTAGATCAGATTACCACCTCTCATACACAACCATTCACGCCAGAAATTCATCCCCTCTCTATAACACATCCATACTTCACCATTCTTCATATTTTCTGCCCAAAGAGAAGCCTTGAGGTCCCCTACATCCATCCCTATCCTAAACACATCATTCTACACCATCCATAACTCCCCATCCCTCCAAACCTATCCTTAGACCTTGTGCTACAACGAAGAGGAAGAGAAGAGGGCCTAAACGTTCATACAATTCAAGTTTGAGTTGTTGGAATGTTTAGGCGTTTCTTTGATTTCAATGTTTAATTTCAATTCTCTTTGTTTTGTACATATGAGGAACTAAACCCCCCTTGGCTAGGGGGGGATTCGAAATATATGTTTATGCTTGCATTTTGATTTGATTACTTCTAATTGCGTTTCTTAAGTTGTGGATTCAATTTGTTTAACTGTTTGATTGATAACTTATTTATGTATGTTTATTGAGAGTATACGCTTAATTTTCATGCATGAATATGACGCTAGAATATAAGTGAGTTTCACGTAATAGTTATGAACTTATATTCACAAGTAGTGGAGGTTGCTTATAAACAATCGCGTTAAACAAATTCTTGGCATAAGTTTCATGCAATCATAGTAACGAATGCCTCGTCAACACTTATAGTTTTCATGATGCTTAATGATTCTTGCTTGTATCTCTATTATGCAATTCATGTAGGGAACTTGTGAGGAATGCTTTGGGTTGTCGTATGCAATCATCCAATTCATTAACTTAAGGAAAACTTGACGGTTAATTTAAGCGGACCTAATTAACCCGGGGCGTTGAGAATTCATGGTTTATTGAAATGCATTTGGAAATCTTTTTATTATGCAAGTGTAACATATGTGGAGATGAACCCCTTAGCTAGCTTTTCATCTCATCCATTCTATTCCATCAATTTCATACTTACATTCTGTTTTTAATTAGAATCTGTGCATTTAGTTTAATTTCGTCCAAAACTCAATCCCCCCTTACTTTAATGTCCAAATTAGTTAGAAATCAATTTACTTTGTGTTTTTAAGAGTCTTGAGTCAAGTTACAACTTAATTTCGTCCAAATTTGGGTTTAAGGTCAGAAACTGCCTATTTAGTGTTTTTAGGCAGTTTTGAGTCTTTTGAACTTGTTTTGAGCCCTTTGAGTCTTTGTATTGTTCAAATTAGTTAGAAAGTGTTTTGGTTTGTGTTTATAAGTGTTTTGAGTCAATTTGTTACCCAAATTCGTCCAAAGTACTCAAAGTGCTCAAAACTGCCCAGAAAGTGTTTTTAAGGCAGTTTTGAGTGTTTTGGGTGCTGTTTGAGTCTTTTGGTTTGTTTTAGTGTTTTAAAGTTTAGTTTTGCATTCTTTGAGTCTAGTATAGTGTTTTATATTGTGTTTTTACGTTTTTGAGTCAAATCCAAGTGATTAAGTGTATGATATGTGATTATGATAAGTGATAAGTGGTGATGATAAGTAATGATATGTGATTATGATAAGTGATAAGTGGTGATGATAAGTAATGATATGTGGGAGTGTGGCTGAAATGAAGGAGTGGAATGTTGGAATGTTATGCACGGCTAAGGATATAGGAAAGGTTTAAATGTCCTAAAACTAAAGGGAACAAGGTTCCAACACTTTGGTCTTCAATTAGGTCTTCAATTTCGTCCAACACTTTGGCTCCAAGCATAAGCTATCCATCCTTAGCCCAAAAGTGCTCCAAAAGTCTCCAAAATGCATCTTTTTGCTCCTTTAGCCCTTTGGACCTACAAACACACGAAAATAGCTTAAAGTACTAAAATAACTAAAGAAACATAACATAAATGCACGAGAACAAGCCATTTAAGTCGCATGAATATGCTCCTATCATGTCCCCCTTTGCATTTCCAGCTTCCCACTTCATCATTGCACCACATTCTCTTCCATATTCCCTCTTTAATCCACATGCATTCATCATCATTCACCCTAGCTGTCTTTCACACGGCTTTCACATTCATTTCCAGCACATCCACACCTTGCCGTGCATCCCATTCCATTTTCCAGCTTTTCTCCTTCATTGCAGCCACACTTCCACATGCATTCCCTCTTTAATCATTCTTTTCCTAGCTGTTTTTCTATCATTATTTCAGCCGCATATTCTCCCATTCCCCCTATAAAAACCCATGCATTCATACACAAAATCACACCATCTTCCCCTTAGAATCCCTTAGCCGTGGCTCCCCCTTCTAATTCCAGCACCCCCCATCCCTCCAAAACACTACCCTACCATCACACAACCATTCCTCCATACAAATACCACCCCAAAACCTATCCTAAGACCTTGTGCCGCAACAAAGAGGAGGAGAAGGGCCTAAACGTTCATACAATTCAAGTTTGAGTTGTTGGAATTTTTAGGTGTTTTCTTTTCCTTGATTTTAATGATTAAATTTACTTATCTTTGTTTTGTACGTATGAGGAACTAAACCCCCCCTTGGCTAGGGGGGGGATTCGAAATACATGTTTATGCTTGCGATATGATTTGATTACTTCTAATTGCGTTTCATAAGTTGTGAATTCAATTTACTTATCTATGTGAGTTACATTGATTTGTGTATGTTGGTTGAGAGTGCACGCTTAATTATCATGCATAAATTGGATGCTAGGAAAGCATTTTCTGGATTTACGACAATCATATGAATATGATCTCATGAATGGAATGCTACTACTTAGAACGAGAACCAGTGATTCCATAAGCTCATACCAAGTTCAAACTCCACAAATTGAAACACATAACACTCAACCTAGCTGTCATATTCCCTCTTTTCTTCCTTCATTCACCTATAAATAAGCATCCATTGCATTCATTCTCATTCATTCACTCTTCCATATTCAGAAATAGACCATCAAACCACCCTTGCCGTGCTCTCCCTACCAATCCAAACACCACCAGAAATCATCCCATTGTCGTGGCCTCCCTCATCCATTTCCATAATTCCCCAATCCATTCAACACACCAAAACTCACCTTAGACCTTGTGCTACAACGAAGAGGAGGAGAAGAGTGCCTAAACGTTCATACAATTCAAGTTTGAGTTGTTGGAATGTTTAGGTGTTTCTTTTCCTCGATTCCAATGTTTAATTTCAATTCTCTTTGTTTTGTACGTATGAGGAACTAAACCCCCCCTTGGCTAGGGGGGATTCGAAATATATGTTTATGCTTGCATTTTGATTTGATTACTTCTAATTGCGTTTCATAGTTGTGGATTCAATTTGTTTAACTGTTTGATTGATAACTTATTTATGTATGTTTATTGAGAGTACACGCTTAATTTTCATGCATGAATATGACGCTAGAATATAAGTGAGTTTCACCTAATAGTTACGAACTTATATTCACAAGTAGTGGAGGTTGCTTATAAACAATCGCGTGAAACGAATTCTTGGCATAAGTTTCATGCAATCATAGTAACGAATGCCTCGTCAACACTTATAATCTTCATAGAGCGTAATGATTCTTGCTTGTATCTCTATTATGCAATCATGTAGGGGACTTGTGGGGAATGTTTTGGGTTGTCGTATGCAATCATCCAATTCAATAACGTTAGGAAGATTTGAAGGTTAATTAGTGCATCACGTTTAACTTGGGGTGTTGAGCATCATGCTTTATTGAAAAGCAATTAGAAATCGTTTTGTATGCAAGTATAACATGTGTGGAGATGAACCCCTTAGCTAGCCATCCCATCCATTCTATTCCATCAATTTCGTTTTACAATTCTGCCTAGTTTATTAACTTGTTTTGTTATTTCAATTATCGTCAAATCAAAACCCCCCTTTACTTTCTTGTTCTTTAGTGCTTAGAATCTGTTTAGTTTATGTTGTAAAATGTTTTCAATCAAGCCATAATCTTAAATTCGTCCAAAATTAGGTTTAAGGTCAGAAACTGCCTAGTTAGTGTTTTTCGGCAGTTTTGAGTCTTTTGAACTTGTTTTGAGTCCTTTGAGTCTTTGTGAACGTTTTTAACCTTGTTTTTATGTTTTTGAGTCTTAGTTTGTGTTTATAAGTGTTTTGATTCAATTTGTTGCACAAATTCGTCCAAATTCACCAAGGTGCTCAAAACTGCCCAGAAAGTGTTTTAAGGCAGTTTTGAGTGTTTTGGGTGATGTTTGAGTCTTTTGGTTTGTTTTAGTGTTTTAAGCGCTTAGTTTCGCATTCTTTGAGTCTAGTTTAGTTTTTTAAACTTTATTTTACGTTTTTGAGTCAGTTTCCAAGTGATTTGCAATCCCTCCTAATCCCCGGTTAAGAACGATCCCTACTTATATCTGTACTACAATTGTCAAAAAGAGGGTTTAATTTGTGTGCGTATAATTCTCGCATCAGGGGGTTTAGTTCCTCATACGCACAATACAAAGAGAATTGAAATTAAACATTGAAATCAAAGGAAAAGAAACACCTAGAAATTCCAGCGACGCGAACTCGAATTGCCTGAACTTCCGAGCTTCCTTCTCCTCCTCCTTGGTGCGGCAAAGGTCTAGGGACAGGTTTAGGGCCTTAGGTGTATGGATGCATGGTTATGGAGGGATGTATGATAGGAGCATATTCATGTGACTTAATTAGCTTGTTCTCGTGCATTTATGTTGTGTTTACTTAGTTATTTTAGTGTTTAAGGCCACTTTTGTGTATTTTCAGATTATAAGGCCAAAGTGTGCAAGAAGATGCAAATTGGAGTCTTTTGGAGCGAAAGAGGAATGAATGAGTTGAAGACTTGAAGAAACGACGAATTCCTACTCCAACGACGAATTCCTACTCCAACGATGAATTCCTACCAAAACGAGGAATCCTACTCAAACAAGGATTCCTACTTGAAGTAGGAAAGTTAACCCTAAGTTTCCCGTTTTGGTAACCTTTCCTAATCTTAAACGTCCGTATTTTCTAGCCACTTTGAAGTCCTTATAGGCACTTTAGGACACAAAACCAAGGCCCTAGCCCTATTTCCCTTCCTTTGCCGTGCGCTTTTGTCTTCTTTCCTTCCCTTGCCGTGCAAGGGGGGGCATTTGTGTCCAATATCATTCATTTAAACCTATTTCTCTCCCAAACTAAACCCTAGCCGCACCTATTAATCAATTCCCTCTCTAATTTCTGATTTTATTTTCCTTTTTCTAGAAGCCTTTGATTTAATTTTAATTAACCAAAATAAGCTAGGGTTTGTTTTCTGAAATCATACATATTCCTAACCCTAGCCACACCCTTTCATACTCTCCCTTGAATCCATAGCCTTTGATTCATCCAAAACCCATCTCAGCCGCACCTATTCTAACCCTAGCTCTCTCTCATTCATGCTAAACATATCATTCAGCCACAAAACCTAATTCCTTTTCTAAGCCGTGCCCTCCCATTAATATTTCACCCTAAGCCTTTTAAATCCATCTCAGCCGCACCCTTTAATTCAACCTAGAATCTCATCCATCTATTCTCTTAATCAGCCACCTTCACACACAAAAAGCCCTAGCCGTCACTCCCATTTTCATTCAGCCATTCACACCCAAAAACCCCCCAAGCCGTCACACAAATTCTCTCCCATTCTCTCCCAAAAACCGTGCAGCCACCATCACCCAAAACCATCTCTGCCCGTGCATTCCCCCCTCCATTTCAGCCTCCCCCCATCACTGCCACAACCATCTCCATCCTTGCAGCCACCTTACACACCTTCCTACACCACCCCATAACCTTGCCGCACCACTAAACCACCCTAAACACATTTATAACCCAGAAACTCATCCCAAATCATCCAAAACCCTCTCTGCCGCAACAAGGAGAAGAGGAAAGAGGAGCTTCGACGGGCCGAAATTCAAGTGGATTCGTTGAACGTTCTAGGTGTAATCAATCCTTTGTTCATTATGTTTAAATTCAATTTTATTTCTCTTTCTTTGAACATGAGAGGCTAAACCCCTAATTAGCTAGGGGGTGATTCGAAACCATGTTATTGCTTGCAATATGAATTGATTACATTTGGTTGGAATTTCATATGTTGTGGATTCAATTTGTTTAACTTATTTATGTATGTTTATTGAGAGTGCACGCTTAATTTTCATGCATGAATATGACGCTAGAATATAAGTGAGTTTCACCTAATAGTTATGAACTTATATTCACAAGTAGTGGAGGTTGCTTATAAACAATCACGTTAAATGAATTCTTGGCACTAGTTTCATGCTCATCATAGTAATGAATGCCTCGTCAACACTTATAGTTTTCATGATGCTTAATGATCTTTGATTGTATCTTTATTGTGCTTTTCACGTAAAGGACTTTTGGAGAATGTTTTGAATTGCGTTGCGCTAACCCATCCAATTCATTAACTTAAGGAGAACTTGACGGTTAATTTAAGCGGACCTAATTAACCCGGGGTGTTGAGTTTCATAATTTATCGAAAGACCAACTGAAAATCATTTTGTATGTAAGTGTAACATGTGTGGAGAAGAACCTTCTAGCTAGCATTCATCCATATTTTCATCACATTCATATTTACATTCTGCCTTTAAATTACAATCTGTGCATTTAATTTATTTTCCTCAAAACCTCAATCCCCCTTTACTTTAGTGTCCAATTTAGTTAGAAAGTGTCTTAGTTTGTGTTTTGATGAGTTATTTCCTTCCTAATGCTAAAATATGTTTAGTATAATGGCACAAGTAAGGGTGTCGAATCCACAGGGACTAATTGATCCTATATAATCACTTGTTTTGCAAGAACTCTATGAAATGAATAAAACTAATCAAATGAGGCAGATTTGTTGTTGTAACTTGAAAACACTAGAAAATGAAGTAAACACAATTAAATGAATCAACAACTAATAAAATGGGATAGCACCAATGGAGATGAAGCTAGGGATTCGGTTTCACCATTGCTTAAACCAAGTCCATGTTTGTTAAGTTAGTTTATACTCAGCCATCTACCTATTTCTTGAGTTTGTTTCACTTAGATATGATCAACCATATGATGTGTGGATTTGATCACATGTCCTTAATCATGAACCTAGTTGTGATGTGCAACTTTGGTTCCTAATCAAAAAGGTGTTACGAACAAGAAACTTTCATAAAACCAAAGGTAACACTTGGCAGGTTGTTTGCAAAGTATTCCCTTCATCCATTCACATATCTACCAAGAATATGCATGATGTGTGCCCTAATCTTGGCTAAACAACCTGTGGTTAATTCAAATGGTGATCAAACATTAAAATCAACTCACAAAGTCACAATTAAATCAGAGAATGAAACAAGAAATAGATGGACAAACTGAGCATTCTAACTTGATTACACGGCAAACTTTGCAAGGCTACATCGAATCCCTAGAGGGAGATTAGTTACACTTCATGTTTACAAAAGGTTTGACATAAAAATATAAAACATGAGTGAACATAGAATTAATAAGAAGAAACCCTTGAAGCAAAACTGATGTTGAATTCCTTGAAGAGTGCCTTCGGTGTTGGTTCTCCAAGTGTGATGTGAATGAAGGTAGATCGGCTATGGTTGAATGATTTCTAACAATGGGACAGAAATGGACAGAAAATAGAGTGGAAATGGAGCGGCTATGTGTGTGAATAATGGAATGAATGAAGAGCCCCTTGTTGTGTGAAGTGTGCATAGTTTTATAGGAAGGAATGTGGCTGCCTACATTTAAGCATGGAGCTGGAATTGTAAAGATATCCACGGCACAAGGGTTTGGAAATGCATAAGGGAGCTGGAATGGCATAATGTGAGCTGGAAATGCACATGTGAGATGGAAGTGCATGAGTGAATTGGAATGAGTGGGTTTCTGAGGTGATGAATGCACGGCACTAGGGGAATATGCATGCATATTGCCATTTTAATTGAACATGCATGTGTATTGGCTGCAAAGCTGAAATGGACACCCTGGAAAGGGTATGAAAGTGCACGGCATGGGCAAGAGGGAGCTGGAATTGCATGGAATGATGGGATGAATGCATTTCTAGAATGATGGATGCACGGCATGGGCAATGTCCAAGCATGTGGTTTATTTAATTGAGATGCATGTGGATGCCTGCAAAGATGAAGTGGAGAAAGGTAATGGGATGCACGGCCAGGTTGTGAACATGCATGTGAATGCATGTTTTGATGTTTAGAAGTGCATAGGTGAGCTGGAACCACATGGGATTTGCACGGCATGATTGTGTTTGTTGGTGTAAATATGGCTGAATGGTTTAATTAAATGGGAGTGGATGTTTTTGGTGCAAAAGGGAGCTGGACAAGGCAAGGGAATACACGGCACAAGTTATGTGGAATAAACAAGGTGTCCGCATGTTTTTGCCTTGTTTAGAACCACCCAATGTGACTCCAATGCACCACTTTCCTAATCACATCTTCCCTTGAATTTCAGCAGCCACATTAGTCCTAGATTCCTCATTTGGACTTCAAATTAATTCCCAAGAATCTTTTCCACGTTTGGAATAATGCTCAGCTACCAAAAGGAATGTTTTTACTTCATTTGCCTTCCCATTGATCCAAATTCACACTTGACTGCACACTAACATCAAATAATGTAAAATGCAACTAGTTTAATCCAAAACATCACAAAGACGCCAAATAAGGAAGATAAAAATGCATGCAAAATGTGACTTATCATGTTTCTAAGTGTTTTGATTCAAGTTGTTACACAAATTCGTCCAAATTCACCAAAGTGCTCAAAACTGCCCAGAAAGTGTTTTTAAGGCAGTTTTGAGTGTTTTGGGGCTGTTTTGAGTCTTTTGATTTGTTTTAGTGTTTTTATTGTTTAGTTTTGCATTCTTTGAGTCTAGTTTAGTGTTTCAAACTTTATTTTACGTTTTTGAGTCAGTTTCCAAGTGATTTTGCAATCCCTCCTAATCCCCGGTTAAGAACGATCCCTACTTATTCATATACTACAATTGTCACATGAGGGTTTTAATTTGTGTGTACTTAGTTCGCATCAATGTAGTAGTGTTTAGGGGAAGGGGATGGTGCCGCAAAGCTTAAAACTAAGGAGAAAGGTGTTTGGTGGCTGCGGCAAGGGTGTGGAGAGGGTTGGACGAATTTCTGGAATGAATGAATGTGTATGAGAGGTCCTCCCCTGATCTAGGGGTTAATATGAGTATATATAGGCACTTAAAACCCTAGGGTAATCAGATATGGACTTGAATAACCCAAATCCACCAGGAAATAGGCTTAGAAATCAGAAATAAAAAGGGATAATGCTTCCTAGGTGCGGCAGGTAAGGAGATGAGGTGATAAGGCTTCTAGAATGCCTTGCAAGGCAAGGGAAATCAGCTTTCTAGAAGGGATAGGTGCGGCACTAAAAGATAGGGCAGATTAGGGCTTCTAGAAACCCTCTAATGCAAGGAAAACTCACGGCAAGGATGGATAAGGTTTCTAGAACAAGGATAAGGTATCCTAAATGGATAAAGTGCCCTAAATGGATAAGGACTCCTCATTGCACTTGGAAACTTTGCCTATTAGGATTAGGAAACCTTGTCTTCGTCATTCCTTCTTCATCTTGGACTCCTTTTCCTTCTTGGACTTGGAAAACTTCTTTGTTGCTTCACTTGAGACTATTTGGATTTTGACTTTCCTTCATCAAGTAGGAAACCTTATTTAAGTAGGAATCTTCATTCTTCTAGGAATCCATCTTCAACTAGGAATCCCTCGTTGATTAGGAATCCTTCTTCAATTAAGAATCCTTTGTTGACTAGGATTTCATCTTTTAATTAGGCGCTTTCCTACTTCGACTAGGAAACCTTGTTCAAGTAGGAAACATCATCTTCAAATCTTCAATTTCGTCCATCCTCTTGGCTCCAAGCATATGATGTCCATTCCAAGCTCTAATTTGCTCCAAAAGGCTCCAAAATGCATCCTTTTGCATACTTTGCCCTTAAAACCTGAAAACACATAGAACTAGCTTAAAAGACTACTTTACTACGGAAAAACACTATAAATGCACAAGAACAAGCTAAACTGAGGTGCGTAAATATGCTCCTATCAACAACCGAAAAAGAACTTTTGGCGGTTGTATTTGCATTAGATAAGTTTGGATCATATTTAATTGGTACTAAAGTTACAAACATGGATGGACGTTTGATGTACTCTTTGGTTTATACTTGTTTGTAGTTATAGTTTACGAATTCACATGTAATCACAAATGATAAAAATTAGTTTTTGTAACATGCTTGAAGGAAGGAACTTAAACAAACGCTACATCCCTATGAGACTTGAGCTTAAACGTTATTTGGAGAGTAATAATCTGTGCATCATTGTTGTCTAAAGTTGTTGCATGATCTCATTATTCATTGCTTGGTTACTACTTAGAAGGCGTTTCATCACTTAGTTCCAAATGCTAGAACTCATGCCCATTTCATTCAAAGCATGTTATTGATTTGCATAACACATATTCAAGATAAAGTTGTGTAGTGACCACCATCAAAGCCAAACAGCCATGTGCCCTTCACTCATTTTGTGTTTAAGTTTAACCCCATTGAGCCGTGTTAGCCCATATTCTTTTTTAACCCATATTATCCTCACCTAGCTTAGAATAGGACCATCCTTACCCTTGTTCTTGAAGCATAGTAAGCAATGAATTCCTTTTGATTAATGTGTTGCAGAAAATAAGTGTGGGGGAAAGAGTATTTATGTGAGTTGATGTGCCATAGGCACAGTTAAAAAAAAAAAAAGAAAAAAAAAGAAAGAAAGAAAAAAAAAAGTGAAAAAAAGTTGAAAAGAGTAGAAAAGTATTGGTTGTTGAAGTAAGGGCCCAAAACAATGAATTAGACCTTCAGAGTTGTTTGAATCTCCCCTATTTGTCTAAAACTTGATTTTTGCATTCTAAGGGAATTCTAGGTCTTAATTTCATTACTTTACTTACTATTGCTTAAAGAACTTTTGTTTACCCTTACCTTTCCTTGTTAGCCAATACCCCAAGCCCCGTTACAACCCTGACTTCTATCTTGAGTGTTGTGCATTTCAATTGTGGAGTTTGAATTTGGTTTGAGCATATGGTGTCACTAGTTCTCGCATCTAAGTAGTAGCATGATGCGAACTAAGTAAGCACACAAATTAAAACCCTCTTGTGACAATTGTAGTATATAAATAAGTAGGGATCGTTCTTAACCGGGGATTAGGAGGGATTGCAAAATCACTTGGAAACTGACTCAAAAACGTAAAAATAAAGTTTGAAACACTAAACTAGACTCAAAGAATGCAAAGCTAACAATAAAAACACTCAAACAAATCACAAGACTCAAAACAGCCCCAAAACACTCAAAACTGCCTTAAAATCACTTTCTGGGCAGTTTTGAGCACTTTGGTAACTTTGGACGAAATTGGGTAATAGAATGAATCAAAATGCTTAAAAACACAAACTAAGATACTTTCTAACTAAATTGGACACAAAAGTAAGGGGGGATTGAGTTTTTGACGAAAATAACTAAAATGCACAGATTGTAAATTAAGGCAGATTCTAAAGATGAATGTAATGAAAATATGGATGAATGCTAGCTAGAAGGTTCTTCTCCACACATGTCACACTTGCATACACTTTGATTTTCAGTTGGTCTTTCGATAAATTATGAAACTCAACACTCCGGGTTAATTAGGTCCGCTTAAATTAACCGTCAAGTTCTCCTTAAGTTAATGAATTGGATGGGTTAGCGCAACGCAATTCAAAACATTCTCCAAAAGTCCTTTACGTGAAAAGCACAATAAAGATACAATCAAAGATCATTAAACATCATGAAAACTATAAGTGTTGACGAGGCATTCGTTACTATGATGAGCATGAAACTAGTGCCAAGAATTCATTTAACGCGATTGTTTATAAGCAACCTCCACTACTTGTGAATATAAGTTCATAACTATTAGGTGAAACTCACTTATATTCTAGCGTCAAATTCATGCATGAACATTAAGCGTGCACTCTCAATAAACATACACAAACAAGTTATCAATCACACAGTTAAACAAATTGAATCAATCATTCATGAAATTCCAACCAAAAGTAATCAATTCATATTGCAAGCATAAACATGGTTTCGAATCACCCCCTAGCTAACTAGGGGGATTTAGCCTCTCATGGTCACAAAAAGAGAATTACAATTGAATTTAAACATAAAGCACAAAGGAATGATTACACCTAGAACGCCCAACGAATCCACGTGAATTGGTGCGCGTCGAAGCTCCTCTTTCCTCTTCTCCTTTTGCGGCAGATTGGTTTTAGGATGATTTTGGGTGAATTTCTGGGTTATAGATAGGTTTAGGGCTGTTTGGTGGTGCGGCAAGGTGGTGGAGTGGTAGAGATGGCGGCTGGAATGGAAGGGGAAGATGGAGAGGTGGCTGCGGCAATGGGAGAAATTGGGAGAGAATGGAGTGCGGCTGATGAGTGTATGGAAGTGAATGTGTAGAATGGTGAAGGGTGACGGCTGCAAGGGATTAGGGTGATAGGATGATACGGTTTTAAGAATGAATGGGAAGTGAATTTGTGAATGAATGAGAGGGGAATGGAAGTCCACGGCTTGGGAATGTGAATTAGGTTGAATAGATTATGGGAAGGAATGGGAATAAGTGGCTGAATGAATATGGAAGGAAAGGTGCGGCTGCAAGGAGTAAGGCTAGGGTTTAGAATTAGGGTTTAGTGCATGAAATGGGCCAGAAATACCCCCCCTTGCACGGCAAGGAAAGGGGCTTGGGCTAAAGCCCACTGCATTGGGTGTTAAGGTCCCTATGGCCTTCGTTTTGTGTCCTAAAGCGCCTACAAGGATTTCAAAGTGGCTAGAAAATGCGGACGTTTAAGATTAGGAAAGGTTACCAAAACGGGAAACTTAGGGTCAACTTTCCTAAAATAGGAAACCTTGTTTGAGTAGGATTCCTCGTTTTGGTAAGAATTCATCGTTGGCGTAGGAATTCGTCGTTTCTTCAAATCTTCAACTCATTCATTCCTCTTTCGCTCCAAAAGACTCCAATTTGCATCTTCTTGCACATTTTGGCCTTATACTCTGAAAATACACAAAAGTGGCTTTAAACACTAAAATAGCTAAATAAACACAACATAAATGCACGAGAACAAGCTAATTAAGTCGCATGAATATGCTCCTATCAAATTCCCCCACACTTAACTTTTGCTAGTCCTCGAGCAAAGCAAAACAACTAAAGTAAGCAATACGAAACAAAACAAACAAAACATAACCTAAACCTTCCAACGTTTGCCTCAGGGATTTCCAATGAAACATGACATGTCAAAAATCATTACGCACATAACTTTTAGTCTTACTTCCCCTTAAGCACATACTTAATCATAGTCACCATTCACTAGTTCGCATTTAATCAATTAAAACACATTTTGAATGTAGTAACATGCCTTAGAGAATTCCCTCAATTCCTCACTAGTTATGCACTCAATTTTCACTCAGATTTTCTGACTACACACCCTACACTAGTTATATGTGAGCAGATTGATATAACATGAAAGACTAGAACTCACATATGTTATAACAAAGAAAGCAATTTCTAGAGTAATTAAACGTGTTTGGATATGATCTCGTGAATGGAATGCTACTACTTAGATGCGAGAACCAGTGACACCATATGCTCATACCAAATTCAAACTCCACAATTGAAATGCACAACACTCAAGATAGAAGTCAAGGGTTGTAACGGGGCTTGGGGTATTGGCTCACAAGGAAAGGTAGGGATAAACAAAAGTTCTTTAAGCAATAGTAAGTAAAGTAATGAAATTAAGACCTAGAATTCCCTTAGAATGCAGAAATCAACTTTTAAACAAATAGGGGAGATTCTAACAACTCTTAGGGCCTAATTCATTGTTTTGGGCCCTTACTTCAACAACCAATACTTTTCAATTTTTTCTTTCATTTTTTTTTTTTTTTTTTTTTCTTTTCTCTTTTTTTTTTTTTTTTTTTTCTAACCGTGCCTATGGCACATAAACTCACATCAATAATCTTTCCCCCACACTTATTTCCTGCAACACATTAATCAAAAGGAATTCATTGCTTACTATGCTTCAAGAACAAGGGTAAGGATGGTCCTAATCTAGGCTAGGTGAGGATAATATGGGTTAACAAAGAACATAGGCTACACAAGGCTCAATGGGGTTAAATCCTACAAAACAAATGAAAAGGGAAATATGGCAATTTGGCTATGGTGTTCACTACACAACTTCATCTTGAATATGTGTTATGCAAATCAATAACATGCTTTGAATGAAATGGGCATGAGTTCTAGCATTTGGAACAAAGTGATGAAACGCCTTCTAATTAGTAACCAAGCAATGAATAATGAGATCATGCAACGACTTAGAAAACAATGATGAACAGATTACAACTCTCCAAATAACGTTTAGGCTCAAGTCTCACAGGGATGTAGCGTTTGTTTAAGTTCCTTCCTTCAAGCATGTTACAAAAACTGATTTTTTCTTTTGTGATTACATGTGAATTCGTAAACTATAACTACAACCAAGCATAAACCAAAGAGTATATCAAACGTCCATCTATGTTTGTAACTTTCTTTAACCATCATGCAATTAAAAACCAAATCCTCATCATTGTGTTGGAAGGTGACCTACGACACAAACAAACACACAAAAACAACTCTTTTTGGGTTTTTCAAAACAATTTTTCAAATTTTTATGGTATTTTCGGATTTTTAAGTCAACACACACTAAAACACTCTAAAATGGCTTAAAAACACTTAAAAACAGCAAAGAACAAGTTTAGACATGTTAGGTGGTAAAACCCTACGAATTTAATGCACAAATATCTCAAAACAGAATGTTACCCCCCCACACTTAAACTAAACATTGTCCTCAATGTTTTAGACACAATTAAAAGCATAATACATATAACATAAAATAAGCAACAAAGGAAAGGGTTTAGGGACGCAAATCTGAGTGTGGAGCGATTCCCGAGTTCTTCCTTTGTTGATTGCATGGGTTGCCTCCCACGAAGCGCTTGCTTTAACGTCTTCCAGCCGGACGACATTCTGCTCATTCCCCATTGGAGCCCACGGCATTCAATGGGATCTCCTCCACAACATGCTCGACAAAGTTCTCGTAGTAGGGTTTCAACCTATGGCCATTCACCTTGAATTCTTGTCCAGTTTTCAAACTTTGTATTTGGACTGCACCATGCACAAAAACATTAGTGATAACAAATGGACCAACCCACTTAGAACGTAACTTACCGGGGAATAATCGAAGACGGGAATTGAATAGCAACACTTTCTGCCCGATTGAAAAGGTTTTGCCTCTAATCATCTTGTCATGAACGGCCTTAGTCTTCTCCTTGTAAATTCGGGCATTCTCATACGCCTCATGCCTAATCTCTTCAAGCTCGCTCAATTGTAACTTCCTATGATTTCCAGCCGCGTCCACATCCATATTGAAGGTCTTGACCGCCCAATGTGCCTTATGCTCAAGCTCTACGGGTAAATGGCACGGCTTGCCATAGACTAACCAAAACGGGGACATACCAATGGGCGTTTTGTAAGCCGTTCGATAAGCCCACAGTGCATCCTCCAAACGCAAGCTCCAATCTTTTCTATTTGGCCCAACAGTCTTTTCCAGAATTTGCTTGATTTCTCGATTTGAAACTTCTGCTTGGCCACTTGTTTGGGGGTGATAAGGTGTAGAAACCTTATGCACCACGTTGTACTTCTTGAGCAACGCCGCAATGGTGCGGTTGCAAAAATGTGACCCACCATCGCTTATGAGCACTCGAGGCATCCCAAATCTAGAGAAAATGTTAGATTTTACAAAATCTGCAACAACTCTAGAATCGTTAGTTCGGGTGGCTTTAGCTTCCACCCACTTCGACACATAATCAACGGCAAGTAAAATGTACATAAAACCAAAAGACATAGGGAACGGACCCATAAAATCAATACCCCATACATCAAAGATTTCAACAACAAGTATTGGGGTTTGCGGCATTTGGTCTCTTTGGCCTATACTTCCGGTCTTTTGACATCTATCACATGTTAAGCAAAAAACCCTAGCATCTCTAAACAATGTAGGCCAATAAAAACCACTCTCAAGAACCTTAAACGCTGTGCGTTGTGTGCCAAAGTGTCCACCACATGCATATGTATGGCAAAAACTCAAAATGGAATTAAATTCAGATTCATGAACACAACGACGCACAATCTGATCAGGGCATATTTTCCACAAATAAGGATCGTCCCAAACATAAAAACGTGCATCCTTTTTTAATTTATCACGTTGAGCTTTGCTTAAGGTGTTGGGGACTTGCTTAGACACTAGAAAATTAACCAAATCAGCATACCAAGGCTCACTTACCTGGATAGACATTAATTGCTCATCGGGAAAGGTTTCAGAAATTGGCGTTGCTTCCTCATGTATCATCCGACTTAGGTGGTCAGCCACCACATTCTCCACACCCTTCTTATCCCGAATCTCAATGTCAAACTCTTGTAAGAGCAAAAGCCATCGAATTAGTCTAGGCTTGGCCTCCTTCTTCGTGAGCAAATACTTGAGAGCTGCATGATCAGTAAAAATAATAATTTTAGTCCCAAGTAAGTATGACCGAAACTTATCTAATGCAAATACCACAGCAAGTAATTCTTTCTCAGTGGTTGAGTAATTTAATTGAGCATCATTTAATGTTCTAGATGCATAATAAATAACATAAGGTTGTTTGTCCTTTCGCTGCCCCAAAACAGCACCAATCGCATAATCCGAAGCATCGCACATCAACTCGAATGGAAGGCTCCAATCTGGAGGTGTGATAATGGGAGCCGAAGTGAGAGCCTCCTTGAGGTGCTTGAAAGCCGTGGAGCATGCATCATCAAACTCGAACGCCACCTCTTTTTGCAGCAATCGGCATAATGGCTGTGAAATCTTTGAGAAATCCTTTATGAACTGCCTATAAAAAACTGCATGACCAAGAAACGAACGAACCTCTCTAACCGAAGTTGGAGCGGGTAAGTGACGAACAAGGTCTACCTTAGATTTATCTACTTCAATGCCTTTTTCAGAAATAATATGTCCTAAAACAATACCTTGTTTAACCATGAAGTGACATTTTTCCCAATTAAGCACAAGATTTGTTTCAACACAACAGTTCAAAATCAAACTAAGATTACTCAAACAACCATCAAATGAATTACCAAACACACTGAAATCATCCATAAAAACCTCAATAATTTTCTCAACATAATCTGAAAATATGCTCATCATGCATCTTTGAAATGTAGCAGGTGCATTGCATAAACCAAATGGCATGCGACGATAAGCAAATGTACCAAAGGGACATGTAAAGGTAGTCTTTTCTTGATCATCCGGTGCAATAACAATTTGATTATACCCAGAATATCCATCAAGAAAACAATAAAATGAATGACCTGCTAACCTTTCCAACATTTGATCTAGGAACGGCAATGGGAAATGGTCCTTCCTCGTGGTGGCATTTATCTTCCTATAATCCGTGCATACACGCCAACCGGTTTGGACTCGAGTGGGCACTAGTTCATTGTCTGCGTTCTCCACAACCGTCACTCCAGATTTCTTCGGCACGCATTGGATAGGCGAAACCCACTTACTATCCGAGATAGGATAGATAACTCCACAATCTAACAGCTTGATTATTTCCTTCTTCACAACTTCCATCATCGGAGGGTTAAGACGGCGTTGAGCCTCTCTAGTTGGTTTGGCCCCCTCCTCAAGAAATATATGATGCATGCATGTGGCGGGACTAATACCTTTAATATCGGCCAACGTCCAACCTAAGGCAGATTTGAACTCCTTCAACACACGCACTAGTTTCTCCTCTTCTTGTGCCGTAAGTGATGAAGAAATGATGGCCGGTAATGTCTCCTCTTCCCCCAAGAAAATGTACTTCAAATGTCCCGGTAATGGTTTGAGATCAAGAGTAGGTGCCTGAACTATGGATGGAAGCAATTTATTAGTCGAAATGGGAATTGACTCAAATTTAGAAAACTTACCCTCGTTCCTAGGAAGTGACTCTAGGGCAGCAACCAACTCCATGCATTCCTCAATAGGATGCACGGCATGGAGTAAAGAGTGTGTGCCGTGCGTTTTCAACAATCCCCCTCCATTGGTTTTGAGTTCCATGCTTCTTGTAATGACATTTTCAAGCGCATCGTCATTCAAATCGTCGAGATATCCCTGTGCCAAAGAATCAATTATATCAATAGAAAAACATGAATGGTCATCACTAGGGTATTTAATGGAATCAGAAAGATTAAAATTAACAACTTCCCCATCGAATTCCATGGACAAAGTTCCACTATACACATCAATCTTCGTCCTGGCCGTCTTCATGAATGGCCTTCCAAGTAGAATGGGCAACGAAGGAACATGGTCTGATTCATCCATTTCGAGGACATAGAAATCCGCCGGGAAGACCAAATGATTAACCTACACAAGAACATCTTCCAAAACTCCCTTTGGATAGGCGTTAGATCTATCGGCCAATTGTATTATTACCCCATCATTTTTCAATGCTCCTAAGTTCATAGATGCATAAATGGAATATGGCATAACATTTATAGAAGCACCTAAATCAAGCATGGCAGATTCAAATCTAGTATTCCCAATGACACAAGGAATGGTAAAGCTACCTGGATCCTTGCATTTGGGTGGTAGTTTGCGTTGCAAGATGGCAGACACATTCTCACCTACCTTTACCACTTCCTTAGTCGACATCCTCTTCCTAGTG
Organism: Pyrus x bretschneideri; assembly: GCF_019419815.1. Classification (NCBI taxonomy): domain Eukaryota; kingdom Viridiplantae; phylum Streptophyta; class Magnoliopsida; order Rosales; family Rosaceae; genus Pyrus; species Pyrus x bretschneideri. Next base: position 24,509 of record NW_025999821.1, on the reverse strand, counting down.
GTGCAAAGCTCCTTTAAAAACTTGGCATATCTCGGGACTTGCTTTATTGCATCCAACAGGGGTATATTCACTTGAACTTTACGAAACGTCTCAAGGATGTCCTTTTCAGCTTCTTCTTTCTTCGTTTGCCTGAACCTACTAGGAAAAGGGACATTCGGAGGGAAAACATTAGTAGGAACTGAATTTAACACATTTTTACCTTTATTGGCCGAATTGGGCAGATTTGGGACCATAGAGACTTGCGGCAAAGGTATGTCCACCTTTGCCGTGGGTTGTCTTGATTCCTCCTCTTCGATTCTTCGTTTTTCATCCTCTTCGGGGCTTGACGGTGGTGGTGTAGGACCTGCCCCGACTTCTTTTCCACTTCTCAAAAGTATGGCCTTTGCGCTTTCAAAACCTCCCTTCGGATTTGGAATGGTGGAACTAGGGAGTTGTCCGGGATCTCGAAACTTACCTACAAACTCGGCAATCTGCCCAATTTGTTTCTCAAGTTGATCCACCCTCTTATCTTGGTTTTGCATAGCCTTCGCTTGATCTTCCTGCCCATTAGACAACTTAGTTAGTATTTTAAGAAGTGCATCATTGTCAAGAGACGTACCTGAGGCACTTGGGCCGGATTGGGCTTGATTTTGGGGTGGGCCGTAGGGTTTGGGAAAGAACCCCGGGGGTTGTTGCCTAAAGCCTCCTTGGTTCTGAGGTTGCTGGGAATCCCTCCACTTGAAATTTGGGTGGTCTCGCCACCCCGGATTATACGTGTTGGAGTACGGATCATGTCTTGACTGATTTTGGCTTTGAAAACCAATGGCATTCGCACTCTCCCATCCGCCATTCTCAATGAGTTGAGGACACTTTTCAGAGGCATGTCCTTGGATAGAACATACGCCACATACCACAGGTCCTTGCATCTTCATTCCCTCAGCCATCTGTGAAACAATAGAAGTAAGATTAGCCAATTGTGAATGAAGATCGGACGTTGAACTTACCTCATGTACTTGGTGCCGTGGGGGTCCTCTTTGGCCTACTCCCTCATACTGTTGAGCATTCAATGCTCGGTTCGCAATCAAGACCTTGGCCGCCATGGGTGTCTTGTCCACCAATGCTCCACCCGTCGATGCGTCAAGCATTTGTCGTTCAATTGGCAGGAGCCCCTCGTAGAAGTATTGCAGAAGCAACTCCTCCTTCATCTGGTGCTGTGGACAAGAAGCAACAAGAGATTTAAAACGTTCGTAATACGTAGGAAAAGACTCACCATCTTCTTGCTGTATACCACTTATCCTTTTTCGTAAAAGGATGATTCGAGAAGTTGGGAAAAACTTCTCCAGAAAAGCCCTCTTCATGCTCTCCCAAGAAGTGACAGTGCCGGGAGCTAACTCATATAACCAATCTTTGGCTTTATCCATCAAAGAGAATGGAAAAGCCTTCATCTTCAATATGCTTCCATCGACGTTGACGGGAGTCATACTAGAGCAAACTACTTCAAATTCTTTCAAATGTTTGTTAGGATCTTCCATGGACAAGCCATGGTATTTAGGAATATGATGAAGTAAACTTGACTTTAATTCAAACTCATCCGTCTTACCTTGGGCAGGTGGGGGGTATTGAATGCACAAGGGTGTGGCATTATCCAAACCTGAGGCGGAAAGCTCCTTAAGTGTCCGGGTGTCTACGGCCATGTCTTGTGGCTCTTCAAACACCCTTGCCGCGGGTTCCTCAAAGATCCCTGCCGTGGCCTCTTCTTCCTCTTCTAGGCCTTGTTCGTCAAGCTCAGGTTCCGGGCTTGGCGGATTTGATTCGTGATGCTTCTTCCTTCGTCTCAAAGTTCTCTCAAAGTCACTGTCAAAGTCCAAGATGTCCTCACGAATCGGTTGAGAACTCCGAGTCATGCACTAGTACCTAAAACAAGAAGAACAAAATTAGGTCAGAAACTTAACAAAAATAAAATAAACAGAAAATACAATCCAAGGGATTAGCAAAGTTGCTAATCCCCGGCAACGGCGCCAAAAATTTGATGCGAACTAAGTAAGCACACAAATTAAAACCCTCTTGTGACAATTGTAGTATATAAATAAGTAGGGATCGTTCTTAACCGGGGATTAGGAGGGATTGCAAAATCACTTGGAAACTGACTCAAAAACGTAAAAATAAAGTTTGAAACACTAAACTAGACTCAAAGAATGCAAAACTAACAATAAAAACACTCAAACAAATCACAAGACTCAAAACAGCCCCAAAACACTCAAAACTGCCTTAAAATCACTTTCTGGGCAGTTTTGAGCACTTTGGTAACTTTGGACGAAATTGGGTAATAGAATGAATCAAAATGCTTAAAAACACAAACTAAGATACTTTCTAACTAAATTGGACACAAAAGTAAGGGGGGATTGAGTTTTTGACGAAAATAACTAAAATGCACAGATTGTAAATTAAGGCAGATTCTAAAGATGAATGTAATGAAAATATGGATGAATGCTAGCTAGAAGGTTCTTCTCCACACATGTCACACTTGCATACACTTTGATTTTCAGTTGGTCTTTCGATAAATTATGAAACTCAACACTCCGGGTTAATTAGGTCCGCTTAAATTAACCGTCAAGTTCTCCTTAAGTTAATGAATTGGATGGGTTAGCGCAACGCAATTCAAAACATTCTCCAAAAGTCCTTTACGTGAAAAGCACAATAAAGATACAATCAAAGATCATTAAACATCATGAAAACTATAAGTGTTGACGAGGCATTCGTTACTATGATGAGCATGAAACTAGTGCCAAGAATTCATTTAACGCGATTGTTTATAAGCAACCTCCACTACTTGTGAATATAAGTTCATAACTATTAGGTGAAACTCACTTATATTCTAGCGTCAAATTCATGCATGAACATTAAGCGTGCACTCTCAATAAACATACACAAACAAGTTATCAATCACACAGTTAAACAAATTGAATCAATCATTCATGAAATTCCAACCAAAAGTAATCAATTCATATTGCAAGCATAAACATGGTTTCGAATCACCCCCTAGCTAACTAGGGGGATTTAGCCTCTCATGGTCACAAAAAGAGAATTACAATTGAATTTAAACATAAAGCACAAAGGAATGATTACACCTAGAACGCCCAACGAATCCACGTGAATTGGTGCGCGTCGAAGCTCCTCTTTCCTCTTCTCCTTTTGCGGCAGATTGGTTTTAGGATGATTTTGGGTGAATTTCTGGGTTATAGATAGGTTTAGGGCTGTTTGGTGGTGCGGCAAGGTGGTGGAGTGGTAGAGATGGCGGCTAGAATGGAAGGGGAAGATGGAAAGGTGGCTGCGGCAATGGGAGAAATTGGGAGAGAATGGAGTGCGGCTGATGAGTGTATGGAAGTGAATGTGTAGAATGGTGAAGGGTGACGGCTGCCAGGGATTAGGGTGATAGGATGATACGGTTTTAAGAATGAATGGGAAGTGAATTTGTGAATGAATGAGAGGGGAATGGAAGTCCACGGCTTGGGAATGTGAATTAGGTTGAATAGATTATGGGAAGGAATGGGAATAAGTGGCTGAATGAATATGGAAGGAAAGGTGCGGCTGCAAGGAGTAAGGCTAGGGTTTAGAATTAGGGTTTAGTGCATGAAATGGGCCAGAAATACCCCCCCTTGCACGGCAAGGAAAGGGGCTTGGGCTAAAGCCCACTGCATTGGGTGTTAAGGTCCCTATGGCCTTCGTTTTGTGTCCTAAAGCGCCTACAAGGATTTCAAAGTGGCTAGAAAATGCGGACGTTTAAGATTAGGAAAGGTTACCAAAACGGGAAACTTAGGGTCAACTTTCCTAAAATAGGAAACCTTGTTTGAGTAGGATTCCTCGTTTTGGTAAGAATTCATCGTTGGCGTAGGAATTCGTCGTTTCTTCAAATCTTCAACTCATTCATTCCTCTTTCGCTCCAAAAGACTCCAATTTGCATCTTCTTGCACATTTTGGCCTTATACTCTGAAAATACACAAAAGTGGCTTTAAACACTAAAATAGCTAAATAAACACAACATAAATGCACGAGAACAAGCTAATTAAGTCGCATGAATATGCTCCTATCAATTCTCCAATTGCTTTTCATTAACTATGATGCTCAACACCCCAAGTTAACCGTGATGCACTAATTAACTCTCAAATTTTCCTTATGTTATTGAATTGGATGATGCATGCGACAATTCAAATCATTCTCCAATGGTTCTCAACATGAATGCATAGAAGAGATACAATGAGAGATCATTATGCTCTATGAAAATTATAAGTGTTGACGAGGCAATTGTAACTATGAATGCATGATACTCTTGCCAAGAATTCAATTAACGCGGTTGTGACTAGCAACCTTCACTACTCATGTTTATAAACTTGTGACGATTAGGTGAAACTCGTTTATAAACTAGCATCGAGTTTATGCATGAAGACTAAGTATGCATCCCTAATCAACATACACAAACAAGTTTTTAATAAACAGATAATTGAATTGCAATCACAACTTAACAAATCACAATTGGAAGAAATCAATTCATATTTCAAACATGTTAATGGCTTCAAACTTTCCCCTAACTAATTAGGGGTTTAGCCACTCATGATTACAACAAACTTAGAGAGTAATAACAAAGTAAACATTGAAAACAAGAATCGAAGTACACCTAAAAATTCCAACAACTCAATCTTGAATTGTATGAACGTTTAAGCCTCTTCTCCTCTAGTTGCTGCGGCACAAGGGGTTTTGGTGAGTTTTGGGGGTTATGGATGATGTAGAATGATGTGTTTAGGGTAGGGATGGATGTAGGGGAAGGCAAGGAGTGTTTTTGGGCAGAAAATATGAAGAATGGTGAAGTATGGCTGTGTTAGAGGGAGGGAATGAATTTCTGGCGTGAATGAATGTGTATGAGAGGTGGTGATCTGATCTAGGGGTTAATATGAGTATATATAAGCACTTAAAACCCTAGGGTAATCAGATATGAGCTTGTGACAATAGAGAAGCATTATCAAGTGCCATGTTGTGCTTCTCTAGTACTTGAATTCAACAAACAAAACACAAATAAAAAAAACTAAAACTAAAATACATAACAGAAACGAACAATCCAAGGGATTAGCAAATTTGCTAATCCCCGGCAACGGCGCCAAAAATTTGATGCAAAATATATTAAGCACACAAATTAAACCCTCTTCTGACAATTGTAGCAAAGTATGTAAGTAGGGATCGTTCAAAACCGGGGATTAGGAGGGATTGCTAAACTCTTGAAAACTGACCTAAGAACTCCAAAACAAAGTTAAAAACACTAATTTGGACTCAAAGAATGAAAAACCAAAGTTAAAACACTAAAACAAAACAAAAACTCAAAACAGCAACTAGAAGACTCAAAACTGCCTAAAAACCACTTTCTGGGCAGTTTTGAGCACCTACACTAATTTGGACGAAATTGGTTGAAAACTTGACTCAAAACACTTAAAAACATGAACCAAAACAATTTCTAACTAAATTGAGACTTCAAAGTAAAGAGGAATTTGATTTGGACGAAATTAAAGTTGAGAAAACAGATTGCAAAGTAAAACTGATTTTGAAACGTTTTTGGGGTTTTTAATGGATGATGGACTAGTTAGGGGTTCTTTGTCCACACATGACAAGTATGCAAATGACTCGATTTCCAGTTATTCCTTCATAGAATTATGAATGACAATGCCCCAAATTAACCGTGACATCACTAGTTAATTCTCAAGTTTTCCTTGTGTTATTGAATTGGATGACATCATACGACAACCCAAAGCATTCTTCAAAAGTTCCTTACATGACATCATAATAAAGATACAATCAAAGATCATTACGTTCAATGAAACCTATAAGCATTGACAAAGCACTTGTGACTATGACATCATGACATTTATGCTAGGAATTGAACTTAACGCGATTGTGACTAGCAACCTTCACTACTTGTGAATATAAGTGTGTGACAATTATGTGAAACAAACTTATATTCTAGCATCATATTCATGCAAGCCAATTAAGTGTCGACCCCTAATTAACAAACACAAATACGTTATTACTCGCACAGTTAAGCCAATTGCATTCACGATTCAAGAACTCATAACTGGAATTTATCAAATCAACTTGCACACATAGTTATGGCTTCGAAATCACCCCTAACCAATAGGGGTTTAGCCACTCATGTTCATAGCAAAATGAAAGGAAAACAAATTAAACATTGAAATCATAAAACGAATTACACCTAGAATGCACCAACGACGAAGCTTAAGCATCCAAGAGTCCTTCCTTCTTTCTCCTTGCTACGGCACAAAGGTGGATGGGATGGTTGGGATGTGTTTTAGAATCAGGGATTATGGAATTGGATGGAGGATAGGCACGGTAAGGTGTAGTGTTTGGCTGGAATTGTGTTTCTAGGATTTTAGGACGTGTAGAGTGGTGTGGCTAGATGAATGGACGAAAATTGGGTGAATGAGTGATCCCCCTAGTGCCTTGCTGCAAAGCCTTATTTATAGGGCTAGGAAAGGTTTAGAACTTAGTTGAAACCAAAAGGTTTTGTACCAGAAATTCTATACATGAAACACTTAAAGGATATATGTGTGTAGCTTGGACAAGGTAGGAGACAAGGTAGGACGGCTAGGAGATAAGGTAGGACGGCTAGGAGACAAGCTAGGACGGCTAGTGACAAGCTAGGACGGCTAGTGACAAGCTAGGACGGCTTGTTCTTCCAATACAGAAATTAGGCACTATGTGTGAATAGATAAAGCCTTCTAGAAATAAGGTTTTTAGGCCCCCTTGCAGCTCCCTAACTGAATTCAAGCCTTCAAATTCGTCCATCCTCATGCCTCCATGCTTGCACTATCCAATCTTGGCCCAAAAATGCTCTAGAATGCTCCAAATTGCTTCTTTTTGCTTACTTTGACACTAAAACCTGAAATTGCACGAAAATGACTTTAAACACTAAACTAACTAAGGAAAAACAACATAAATGCATGAGAACAAGCCAATTAAGTCGCATAAAAATGCTCCTATCAGCCTCCCTTGGGGTTTGGAATGGTAGAACTAGGAAGTTGGCCTTGCTCACGAAACTTCCCTACAAAATCTGCAATCTGCCCAGTTTGTTTCTCCAATTGCTCCACCCTCTTATCTTGGTTTTGCATGGCTTTGGCTTGATTTTCTTGCCCCTGAGACAAATTCGTTAGTAACTTAAGAAGTGTATCATTGTCTAAAGTGTTACCTGAACTTGTTTGAGCAGATTGTGGAGGTGCTTGTGTGGGGACATATGGCTTGTTGTAAAAGCCCTGGGGTTGTTGCCTAAAGCCTCCTTGTTGTGGTGGTTGTTGGGGCTCCCTCCATTTGAAGTTTGGGTGGTCTCTCCAACCTGGATTATAGGTGTTAGAATACGGATCGTTCCTTGGTTGGTTTTGGCCCTGAAATCCAATTGCATTTGCGCTTTCCCATCCACCATTTTCAATGAGTTGTGGGCACTTCTCAGAAGCATGTCCTTGGATCGAACACACGCCGCATACAATTGGTCCTTGCATCCTCATTCCTTCGGCCATCTGAGACACAATGGAAGTAAGATTAGCTAACTGTGAATGAATGTCGGGTGTGGAACTTACCTCATGCACTTGCTGCCGTAGGGGTCCTCTTTGGCCTACTCCTTCGTATTGTTGAGCGTTCAACGCTCGATTAGCAATTAAGACCTTGGCAGCCATGGGCGTCTTGTCCACCAATGCTCCACCCGCTAAGGCATCGAGCATTTGCCGTTCAATTGGTAGGAGCCCCTCGTAGAAGTATTGTAGAAGTAACTCCTCCTTCATCTGATGTTGTGGACAAGAAGCAACAAGGGATTTAAAACGTTCATAATACGTAGGAAAAGACTCACCTTCATCTTACTGAATTCCACTTATCCTTTTACGTAAAATGATGATTCAAGAAGTTGGGAAAAACTTCTCCAGAAATGCCCACTTCATACTCTCCCATGATGTGACGGTTCCGGGAGCTAATTCGTACAACCAATCCTTGGCTTTGTCCATTAAAGAGAATGGAAAAGCCTTCATCTTCAAAATGCTTCCATCGACATTGACGGGAGTCATGCTTGAACACACCACCTCGAATTCCTTCAAATGCTTGTTCGGATCCTCCATGGACAACCCATGGTACTTCGGAATGTGGTGGAGCAAACTTGACTTCAACTCGAACTCCTCGGTCTTACCTTCAGCCGGTGGGGGATATTGGATACACAAAGGTGCAGCATTATCCAATCCTGAAACTGAAAGCTCCTTGAGTGTCCGGTTGTCCACGGCCATGCCTTGTGGTTCTTCAAATACCCTTGCCGTGGGTTCTTCAAATATCCCTGTCGTGGCCTCTTCTTCCTCTTCTAGGACTTGTTCTTCAAGGTTAGGTTCCACGCTTGGTGGATTTGATTCATGTTGCTTCCTCTTTCGTCTCAAAGTCCTCTCAAAATCGCTGTCAAAGTCCAAGATATCCTCATGAGTTGGTTGAGAACTCCGAGTCATACACTAGTACCTAAAACAAGAAAAACAAAACAAGGTCAGAATCTTTAACAAAATAAACAAATAAACAGAAAGTAAACAATCCAAGGGATTAGCAAAGTTGCTAATCCCCAGCAACGGCGCCAAAAATTTGATGCGAACTAAATAAGCACACAAATTAAAACCCTTTTTTGACAATTGTAGTATATGTATAAGTAGGGATCGTTCTAAACCGGGGATTAGGAGGGATTGCAAAATCACTTGGAAACTGACTCAAAAACGTAAAACAAAGGTTAAAACACTAAACTAGACTCAAAGAATGCAAAACTAAACGCTTAAAACACTAAAACAAACCAAAAGACTCAAAACAGCACCAAAACACTCAAAACTGCCTTAAAAACACAATCTTGGCAGTTTTGAGCACTTTGACTACTTTGGACGAATTTGGGTAATAAATTGAATCAAAACACTTAGAAACACAAACTAAGACACTTTCTAACTAATTTGAACACTAAAGTAAAGGGGGATTGAGTTTCTGACGAATTTAAATAAAATGCACAGATTGTAATAAGGGCAGAATGTAAATACGAATTTGATGAAAATATGGATGGAATGCTAGCTCGAAGGTTCTTCTCCACACATGTCACACTTGCATATAAGATGATTGTCAGTTGGTCTTTCGATGAATTATGATACTCAACACCCTGGGTTAATTAGGTCCGCTTAAATTAACCGTCAAGTTCTCCTTAAGTTAATGAATTGGATGGGACAGCGCATACGCAATTCAAAACATTCTCCAAAAGTCCTTTACGTGAAAAGCACAATAAAGATACAATCAAAGATCATCAAGCAACATGAAAACTATGAGTGTTGACGAGGCATTCGTTACTATGATGAGCATGAAACTAGTGCCAAGAATTCATTTAACGCGATTGTTTATAAGCAACCTCCACTACTTGTGAATATAAGTTCATAACTATTAGGTGAAACTCACTTATATTCTAGCGTCATATTCATGCATGAAAATTAAGCGTGCACTCTCAATAAACATACACAAATAAGTTATCAATCAAGCAGTTAAACAAATTGAATCCATAACTCATGAAATTCCAACCAAAGGTAATCAATTCATATTGCAAGCATAAACATGGTTTCGAATCACCCCCTAGCTAACTAGGGATTTAGCCTCTCATGTTCACAGAAAGAGAAATAAAATTGAATTTAAACATAGAGAACAAAGGATTGATTACACCTAAAACGCCCAACGAATCCACTTGAATTTCTGCACGTTTAAACTCCTCTTTCTCCTTTCTTCTTGCTGCGACAGAGAGGTTTTGTGGATGATTTGGATGTTTTTCTGGTTAGGGATGGGTTTATGGGGATATGGTGGTGCGACAAGGTGGTGGGATGATGTATGGAGGTGTGGATGGTGGCTGGAAGGGATATGGTGGCTGCGGCAAGGATGAGGGAAGGCTGGAATGGCGGGGGAAGGCTGCGGCAGAGAAGAATTTGGGTGATGGTGGCTGCGGATTGAAGGGAGAGAATGGGAGAGAATGGTTGCGGCTGAGAGCTTAGGGTTTATGAGTGAATGGCTTAATAGAATAAATGAGAGAATAGGCTCTAGGGTGAATTAAAGGGCGCTGAGATTAGAATTAGAAGGCTTAGGGTTTTCTGGATGGGAGTTACGGATTCAACAAGAAAAATGGAAGGGTTGGTGCGGCTTATAGGTGTTGTGGCTGAAAAATATGGAAACTGAATCAAGAGAGTAGCCCTAGGGTGCGGCTAAGTGTGTAATACCTAGGGTTTTCTGAAATTCCAACCCTAATTTATTTTGGTTAATTAAAATTAAGTTAAAAGCTTCTAGAATTAGGAAATAAAATCAGAAATTAAAAGGGATGGCTGCAAGGTGCGGCAGGGTTAGGTTAGGAGAGGGAAATAGGGTTTAAGTGAATAACATTGGGCCTAAATACCCCCCCTTGCACGGCAAGGGAAGGAAAGAAAGGGATTGGGCACGGCAAAGGGTTTTAAAGTGGGCTAAGGCCTTTGTTTTGTGTCCTAAAGTGCATACAAGGCCTTCAAAGTGGCTAGAAAATACGGACGTTTAAGATTAGGAAAGGTTACCTGATGCGAGAATTATACGCACACAAATTAAACCCTCTTTTTTGTCAAATTGTAGTAAAGATGTAAGTAGGGATCGTTCTAGACCGGGGATTAGGAGGGATTGCTAAACACTTGGAAACTGACTTAAAAACTCAAAAACAAAGTTTAAAACACTAAACTCGACTCAAAGAATGCAAAACTAAACTTTAAAACACTAAAACAAACCAAAAGACTCAAAACAGCACCAAAACACTCAAAACTGCCATAAAAACACTTTCTGGGCAGTTTTGAGCACTTTGAGTACTTTGGACGAATTTGGGTAACAAATTGAATCAAAACACTTATAAACACAAACCAAAACACTTTCTAACTAATTTGAACAATACAAAGACTCAAAGGACTCAAAACAAGTTCAAAAGACTCAAAACTGCCTAAAAACACTAACTAGGCAGTTTCTGACCTTAAACTCAAATTTGGACGAAATTAAGTTGTAACTTGACTCAAGACTCTTAAAAACACAAACTAAATTGATTTCTAACTAATTTGGACATTAAAGTAAGGGGGGATTGAGTTTTGGACGAAATTACACTAATTGCACAGATTCTAATTAAAAACAGAATGTAAATATGAATGTGATGGATTTGAATGGATGGGATGACTAGCTAAGGGGTTCATCTCCACACATGTTACACTTGCATAATAAAAAGATTTCCAATTGCATTTCAATAAACCATGAATTCTCAACGCCCCGGGTTAATTAGGTCCGCTTAAATTAACCGTCAAGTTTTCCTTAAGTTAATGAATTGGATGATTGCATACGACAACCCAAAGCATTCCTCACAAGTTCCCTACATGAATTGCATAATAGAGATACAAGCAAGAATCATTAAGCAACATGAAAACTATAAGTGTTGACGAGGCATTCGTTACTATGATTGCATGAAACTTATGCCAAGAATATGTTTAACGCGATTGTTTATAAGCAACCTCCACTACTTGTGAATATAAGTTCATAACTATTACGTGAAACTCACTTATATTCTAGCGTCAAATTCATGCATGAAAATTAAGCGTGTACTCTCAATAAACATACATAAATAAGTTATCAATCAAACAGTTAAACATATTGAATCCACAACTTATGAAACGCAATTAGAAGTAATCAAATCAAAATGCAAGGATAAACATATATTTCGAATCCCCTCCTAGCCAAGGGGGGGGGTTTAGTTCCTCATACGTACAAAACAAAGAGAATTGAAATTAAACATTGGAATCGAGGAAAAGAAACACCTAAACATTCCAACAACTCAAACTTGAATTGTATGAACGTTTAGGCACTCTTCTCCTCCTCTTCGTTGTAGCACAAGGTCTAAGGATAGGTTTGGAGGGATGGGGAGTTATGGATGGTGTAGAATGATGTGTTTAGGATAGGGATGGATGTAGGGGACCTCAAGGCTTCTTTTTGGGCAGAAAATATGAAGAATGGTGAAGTATGGATGTGTTATAGAGAGGGGATGAATTTCTGGCGTGAATGGTGAATGAATTGTGTATGAATGGGAATGAATCCATTGTGGCTGCAATGGATGCTTATTTATAGGTGAAAAGGAGGGAATATGACAGCTAGGAACTTGGTGGAAATCTGGAATGGTGATGGGAGATGCATGTGGCTGATTTGTGAAGGGAATGCATGTGGATTAAAGTGGAATGACAGCTAGGTTATGATGATGAATGCATGTGCAAAGTTGGTTGAATGATTATGGGTGCATGTGGCTGATTTATATGAAGGGAATGCATGTGGAATGAATGTGTGAATGATGGCAGATTGTGTATGTGAATGATTAGGGTGAATGTGCATGTGCTTTGACAGCTAGGTTGAATAAATTAAAGGGAGTGCATGTGGTTTGGCTGGAATGATTGGAATGCAATCTGAAATGGGATGTGTTGGTGTGAATTTCTGGTACAAAGGGCCTCCTTTGGTCTTCAATTTCGTCCATCTACTTGGCTTCAAGTATATGCAATCCATTTAACGCCCCAAACTACTCCAAAATGCACCAAAATGCACCCTTTTGCATACTTTGCCCTTAGAACCTGAAAACACACAAAAGATGCATAAAGGACTAAAATAACTAAAGAAACATAACGTAAATGTACGAGAACAAGCCATTTAAGTCGCATGATATGCTCCTATCATTACCAAAACGGGAAACCTAGGGTTAACTTTCCTACTCCAAGTAGGAATCCTTGTTTGAGTAGGAATCCTCGTTTTGGTAGGAATTCATCGTTGGATTAGGAATTCATCGTTTCTTCAAGTCTTCAACTCATTCATTCCTCTTTTGCTCCAAAAGGCTCCCATTTGCATCTTCTTGCACACTTTGGCCTTGTAATCTGAAAATACACAAAAGTGACTTTAAACACTAAAATAACTAAGGAAACACAACATAAATGCACGAGAACAAGCTAATTAAGTCGCTGATGCGAAATAGATAAGCACACAAATTAAACCCTCTTTTTGTCAAATTGTAGTAAAGATGTAAGTAGGGATCGTTCTAGACCAGGGATTAGGAGGGATTGCTAAACACTTGGAAACTGACTTAAAAACTCAAAAACAAAGTTTAAAACACTAAACTCGACTCAAAGAATGCAAAACTAAAAGTTAAAACACTTAAACAAACCTAAAACCCAAAACAGCAACTAGAAGACTCAAAACTGCCTAAAAACCACTTTCTGGGCAGTTTTGAGCACCTACACTAATTTGGACGAAATTGGATGAAAACTTGAATCAAAATACTTAGAAACACAAATCAAAACACTTTCTAACTAATCTAAGACTTCAAATTAAAGGGGGATTTGTTTTGGACGAAAATTTAACATAAAACAGAAACTTTAAACTAAACAGATTGTAGAATGTTTTTGGATAAAAAGGATGGATAAAAGGCTAGTTAGGAGGTTCTTCTCCACACATGTCACACTTGCAAACAAAACGATTTTCAGTTGTTCTTCCAATAAATTATAAATACTCAACGCCCCAAATTAACCGTGAATTGCACTAATTAACCCTCAGTTTTTCCACAAGTTATTAAGTTGGATGATTGCATACGACAACCCAAAACATTCCCTACATGAATTGCATAATAGAGATACAAGCAAGAATCATTAAGTTCTATGAAAAACATAAGCATTGACGAAGCATTCGTTACTATGAATTGCATGAAACTTATGCTAAGAATTCATTCAACGCGATCGTTTTCAAGCGACCTTCACTACTTGTGATTATAAGATTGTAACTATTAGGTGAAACTCCCTCATAATCTAGCATCATATTCATGCATGAAAACTAAGCGTGCACTCTTAATCAACATACACAAATAAGTTATCAATCAAATAGATGAACGAATTGAATCCACAACTTATGAAATAACAACTGAATGTAATCAAATCATATTGCAAGCATGTACATGGTTTCGAATTCCCCCCTAACCAAGGGGGTTTAGCCACTCATGATTACAACAAACTTAGAGAGTAATAACAAAGTAAACATTGAAAACAAGAATCGAAGTAGACCTAAAAATTCCAACAACTCAATCTTGAATTGTATGAACGTTTAAGCCTCTTCTCCTCTAGTTGCTGCGGCACAAGGGGTTTTGGTGAGTTTTGGGGGTTATGGATGATGTAGAATGATGTGTTTAGGGTAGGGATGGATGTAGGGGAAGGCAAGGAGTGTTTTTGGGCAGAAAATATGAAGAATGGTGAAGTATGGCTGTGTTAGAGAGAGGGAATGAATTTCTGGCGTGAATGAATGTGTATGAGAGGTGGTGATCTGATCTAGGGGTTAATATGAGTATATATAGGCACTTAGAACCCTAGGGAAATCAGATATGGACTTGAATTAATTAATGGGAGAGCATGGGAGTGCATGTGGCTGATTTGTGGTGCAATGATGAAAGGCAAAGTGCATGTGGCTGATTTGTGGTGCAATGATGAAAAGGCAAAGTGCATGTGGCTGATTTGTGGTGCAATGATGAAAGGCAAAGTGCATGTGGCTGATTTGTGATGCAATGATGAAAGGATGGAAGTGCATGTGGCTGCAATGGATTAAAGGATGGGAGTGCATGTGGCTGAAATGTAGCCTTCTAGAAATCAGGTTTTTAGGCCCCCTTGCAACTCCCTAACTGAATTCAAGCCTTTCAAATTCGTCCATCCTCATGCCACCATGCTTGCACTATCCAATCTTGGCCCAAAAATGCTCTAGAATGCTCCAAATTGCTTCTTTTTGCATACTTTGACACTAAAACCTGAAATTGCACGAAAATAACTTTAAACACTATAATTAACATAGTTTAGCTAATTAAATGCAAGAAAACAAGCTAACTAAGTCGTATAAATATGCTCCTATCAATTTCCCCCACACTTAGCTTTTGCTAGTCCTCGAGCAAAACAAACAAAAGAAAGAAAACAAAACGAAACAAACTAACCAAAACAAAACCTAAACCTTCCAACGTTTGCCTCAGGGATTTCCAATGCACATGACATGTTAAAGATCGTTATCCCCACAGATTTGAGTCCTCTTTACACAAGCACATACTTAATTAAAGCCACTACTCACTTGTTCACAAGTAATCAATTAAAACAATGCTTTGAATGTAGTAACATGGCTTAGAGAATTCCCTCAATTCCTTACAAGATATACATTCTATTTTCACTCAGATTTTCTAACTCCACACCCTATACTAGTCATATGTGAGAAGATTGATGTAGATATGAAAACGAATGCTCACATATATGTTTCACAGCGAATGCAATTTCTAGAGTTAAGAAGCATGTTTAGATATGATCTCATGAATGGAATGCTACTACTTAGATGCGAGAACCAGTGACACCATATGCTCATACCAAATTCAAACTCCACAAATTGAAACACATAACACTCAAGATAGAAGTTAAGGGTTGTAATGGGGCTTGGGGTGTTGGTTAACAAGGAAAGGATAGGGAAAACAAACGTTCTTCAAGCAATAGTAAGCAAAGCAATGAAATTGAGACTTAGAATTCACTTAGATTGCAGAAATTAACTTTAAAACACAAGGGAAAGATTTAGACAACTCCTTAGGGCCGAATTCATTGTTTTGGACCCTTACTTCAACAAACAATACTTTGGAACTCTTTTTCTCAACTTTTCAACTTTTTCTTCATTTTTTTTTTCTTTTTCCACGAATTTTTTTTTCTTTCTCTTTTTTTTTTTTTTTTCGTGCCTATAGCACACAATTCCTCATGAAAAACACTTCCCCCACACTTGTTTTCTGCCAACATAAATCAAAAGGACTTCAATTTGAATCATGCTTTGCTATGCTTCAAGAACAAGGGTATGGATAGTCCTAATCTAGGCTAGGTGAGGAAAACATGAGTTAACAAATAATGACGGCTAACAAGGCTCAATGGGGTTAAAAACCTACAAAACATAATGACATAGGGCACACTGCTTTTTGGCTAAGGTGGTGGTCACTACACAACTTCATCTTGAATGTGTGTTATGCAAATCAATAACATGCTTTGAATGAAATGGGCATGAGTTCTAGCATTTGGAACTAAATGATGAAACGCCTTCTAAGTAGCAACCAAGCAAAGAATAATGAGATCATGCAACGACTTTAGAAAACAAAGAATGCACAGATTTTAACTCTCCAAATAAACGTTTAGGCTCAAGTCTCACAAGGTTGTAGCGTTAGTTTGTGTTCCTTCCTTCAAGCATGTTACAAAAACTGATTTTTTTTATTTTTTTTTATTTTTTTATGATTGCATGTGAATTCATAAGTTATAACCACAACTAAGCATAAACAAAGAGTAGATCAAACTTTCATCCATGTTAATCACTCTCTTTAACAGCCATGTAATTACAAACCGAATCCTCATCATTGTGTTGGAAGGTACCCTAAGACACAAACAAACACACAAAAACAACTCTTTTTGGGTTTTTAAAACAAATTTTTCAAATTGTTATGTGATTTTCGGATTTTTGCATCAAAACACACTAAAACACCCCAAAACTGCTCAAAAACACTTAAAAACCGCAAGAAACAACATTTGAAATTATGGGTGACAAAACCCTACGAATTTGCAAGAAAACACTTTGGTTACCCCCACACTTAACTCAAACATTGTCCTCAATGTTTTAAGGCATAACTCACACAAATAACAAACAAACAAACAAACAGCAACTGACATACTAAACATGGCAGAAACGAAATACACAACAAAGAGAAGGGTTTAGGAACGCAAATCTGGAATTGGAGTGATTCCTTGGGCTTCCTTTGTTGAATTGCATGGGTTGCCTCCCAAGTAGCGCTTTCTTTAACATCGTACAGCCGGACGAAAAGCCCATTCACTCTCCATTTGTGCCCACGGCACCCAAAGAAATATCCTCCACGGTTTGTTCAACAAAGTTCTCATAATATGGCTTCAAACGGTGTCCGTTGACTTGGAATTCATGACCTGTTTTGAGACTTTGAATCTGGATGGCACCATAAGAAGATACGTTAGTAATAACAAACGGTCCAATCCACTTAGAACGTAACTCACCGGGAAACAAACGTAAACGGGAATTGAACAATAGCACTTTCTGCCCAATTGAGAATGATTTCCCACGGATCATGTTGTGATGGAAAGCTTTGGTCTTTTGCTTGTAAATGCTTGCATTATCATACGCCTCATGCCGTATCTCATCAAGCTCATTCAATTGCAATCTCCTTTGACTTCCTGCTTCCTCGAGGTTCATGTTAAACTTCTTGATGGCCCAAAGTGCTTTGTGCTCCAATTCAACAGGAAGATGGCACGCCTTGCCATAGACAAGTTGGAAGGGGGACATCCTAATGGGGGTTTTGTACGCCGTACGATACGCCCAAAGTGCCTCATATAACCGTAAGCTCCAATCCTTCCTTGTTGGCCCAACGGTCTTCTCTAGGATTTGCTTGATCTCTCGGTTGGAAACCTCGGCTTGGCCATTCGTTTGAGGATGGTAAGGTGTAGAAACCTTATGGGTGACACTGTATTTCCTCAATAACGCTTCAATGGTCCGATTGCAAAAGTGTGACCCTCCATCACTAATGATCACTCGTGGCATTCCGAATCTTGCAAAAATGTTAGTTCTAATAAAATTTGCAACCACTTTAGAATCATTAATCCGGGTGGCCTTTGCTTCCACCCACTTCGACACATAATCAACCGCAAGCAAAATATATGTAAAACCATACGAAGAAGGAAAAGGACCCATAAAATCAATACCCCAAACATCAAAAATTTCAACATTTAGGATAGAAACCTGCGGCATTTGGTCCTTTGCACTAATACCACCCATTCGTTGGCATTTATCACATGTTAAGCAAAAAGTTTTAGCATCTTTAAAAATACTAGGCCAATAAAATCCACATTGTAACACCTTAAGGGCTGTGCGTTGTGTGCCAAAATGCCCTCCACATACCTATGTGTGACAAAAACTCAAAATTGAATGACATTCAGAATCGTGCACACAACGACGTATAATCTGATCGGGGCAAAATTTCCATAAGTACGGATCATCCCACACATAAAACCGTGCATCATGCCTAAGTTTATCACGTTGGTGCCTAGTGAACTCACTTGGAATACGTTTTGACACCAAAAATTAACAATATCGGCATACCAAGGTGCACTAACCTTAATGGACAGCAATTGTTCATCGGGGAATGTCTCCAAAATCGGCAAAGACTCCTCATTATGCACCATTCGGCTTAGGTGGTCAGCCACCACGTTTTCACTTCCCTTCTTGTCCCGAATTTCTATGTCGAACTCTTGAAGTAGCAATATCCATCGAATTAGCCGTGGCTTGGCCTCCTTTTTGGTGAGCAAGTACTTCAGAGCTGCATGATCAGTGAAAACAATTACTTTAGTTCCAATTAGATATGATCGAAATTTATCTAAAGCAAAGACAACGGCAAGGAGTTCTTTTTCCGTAGTGGAGTAGTTCAATTGTGCATCGTTCAACGTCCGGGAGGCGTAGTAAATGACATGTGGCCTCTTGTCCTTTCTTTGTCATAAAACAGCTCCTAAAGCATAGTCGGACGCATCACACATGAGCTCGAAAGGTAGACTCCAATCCGGTGGAACAATGATGGGTGCCGTGGTCAACAATTCCTTGAGTTGTTTGAATGATTCCGTGCACTCCTTGGTGAATTCAAACGCCACTTCTTTTTGTAGGAGTCGGCAAAGAGGTTGTGCTATCTTCGAGAAATCTTTGATAAACCTACGATAAAATCCTGCATGGCCAAGAAACGAACGAACCTCTCTAACCGAAGTCGGAGAGGGTAAGTAACGTACAAGATCTACTTTAGACTTATCAACTTCAATTCCTTTTTCAGAGATTATATGACCCAAAACAATACCTTGTTTAACCATAAAGTGACATTTTTCCCAATTCAACACAAGGTTTGTTTCAACACAACGTTTCAAGATTAAAGTGAGATTATCCAAGCATTTGTCAAATGAATCACCAAACACACTAAAATCATCCATGAATATCTCAATAATCTTTTCAACATAATCCGAAAATATGCTTACCATACACCTTTGAAACGTGGCAGGAGCATTGCACAAGCCAAATGGCATGCGTCGGTATGCAAACGTTCCAAAGGGACAAGTAAAAGTGGTCTTTTCTTGATCATCCGGGGCAATGACAATTTGGTTATAACCTGAATATCCATCAAGAAAACAATAAAAGGAATGACCGGCTAACCTTTCCAACATTTGGTCTAGGAACGGCAAAGGGAAGTGATCCTTCCTTGTGGTGGCGTTTATCTTCCTATAATCAATGCACACACGCCAACCGGTTTGAATCCTCATGGGTACAAGCTCATTCTCGGCATTTTCCACAACTGTCACTCCGGATTTCTTAGGCACACATTGGATAGGTGAAACCCAACGACTATCGGAGATGGGATAAATCACCCCACAATCTAGAAGTTTGATTATCTCCTTTTTCACTACTTCCATCATCGGAGGGTTAAGACGGCGTTGAGCCTCTCTAGTTGGTTTAGCCCCCTCCTCAAGAAATATGTGATGCATACGAGTCGTAGGGCTTATACCTTTGATATCGGCCAATGTCCAACCTAGGGCAGATTTGAATTCCTTCAAACTCGAAGCAACTTCTCCTCCTCTTGTGCCGTGAGGGAGGAGGAAATAATGGCAGGTAGTGTTTCATTTTCCCCCAAGAAAATGTACTTCAAATGGCTTGGCAAAGGCTTGAGTTCAAGGATAGGTGCCTGAATTATAGATGGAAGCAATTTGTTAGTCGAAATGGGAATGGACTCACGGTTAGTATACTTACCATCAAGCTTAGGTGAGGACTCAAGGGCAGCCACAACTTCAAGTAATTCCTCACTAGGGGGCACGGCATGGGATGACTCTTGTATGACGTGGGCATGCATGCAATCTGCCCCCTTTGTTTTGAGTTCCATGCCTCGTGTAATGACTTTTTCAAGCGCATCGTCATTCAAATCGTCGAGATATCCCTGCGCCAAAGAGTCAATTATATCAATAGAAAAGCATGAATGGTCCTCACTAGGGTATTTAATGGAATCAGAAAGATTAAAATTAACAACTTCCCCATCGAATTCCATGGACAAAGTTCCACTATACACGTCAATCTTCGTCCGGGCTGTCTTCATGAATGGCCTTCCAAGTAGAATGGGCAGCGAAGGAGCATGGTCCGATTCATCCATTTCGAGGACATAGAAATCCGCCGGGAAGACCAAATGATTAACCTGCACAAGAACATCTTCCAAAACTCCCTTTGGATAGGCGTTAGATCTATCGGCCAATTGTATTATTACCCCATCATTTTTCAATGCTCCTAAGTTCATAGATGCATAAATGGAATATGGCATAACATTTATAGAAGCACCTAAATCAAGCATGGCAGATTCAAATCTAATATTCCCAATGACACAAGGAATGGTAAAGCTACCTGGATCCTTGCATTTGGGAGGTAGTTTGCCTTGCAAGATGGCGGACACATTCTCACCTACCTTTACCACTTCCTTAGTTGACATCCTCTTCCTAGTGGTACACAACTCCTTCAAGAACTTAGCATACCTCGGAACTTGCTTGATTGCATCTAACAAAGGTATGTTAACTTGAACTTTCCTAAAGGTTTCAAGGATATCCTTTTCTGCCTCTTCTTTCTTCGTTTGCATGAACCTACTAGGAAAAGGCACATTTGAAGGGAAAACATTAGTATGAACCGAATTTGACACATTCTTACCTTTGTGGGACAAATTGGGCAGATTTGGGACCATAGGGACTTGCGGCAAAGGTGGAATCACCTTTGCCGTGGGCAACCTTGTTTCCTCCTCTTCCATTTGCAAAATTTCATCCTCGTTATGACCTGTTTTTGATGTAGGACCTGCCCCAACTTCCTTACCACTTCTTAGGGTGATTGCTTTGGCTGATTCGAAACCTCCCTTCGGATTTGGAATGGTGGAACTAGGGAGTTGTCCGGGATCTCGAAACTTACCTACAAACTCGGCAATCTGCCCAATTTGTTTCTCAAGTTGATCCACCCTCTTATCTTGGTTTTGCATAGCCTTCGCTTGATCTTCTTGCCCATTAGACAACTTAGTTAGTATCTTAAGAAGTGCATCATTGTCAAGAGACGTACCTGAGGCACTTGGGCCTGATTGGGCTTGATTTTGGGGTGGGCCGTAGGTTTTGGGAAAGAACCCCGGGGGTTGTTGCCTAAAGCCTCCTTGGTTCTGAGGTTGCTGGGAATCCCTCCACTTGAAATTTGGGTGGTCTCGCCACCCCGGATTATACGTGTTGGAGTATGGATCATGTCTTGACTGATTTTGGCTTTGAAACCCAATGGCATTCGCACTCTCCCATCCGCCATTCTCAATGAGTTGAGGACACTTTTCGGAGGCATGTCCATGGATAGAACATACGCCACATACCACAGGTCCTTGCATCTTCATTCCCTCGGCCATCTGTGAAACAATAGAAGTAAGATTAGCCAATTGTGAATGAAGATCGGACGTTGAACTTACCTCATGTACTTGGTGCCGTGGGGGTCCTCTTTGGCCTACACCCTCGTACTGTTGAGCGTTCAACGCTCTATTAGCAATCAAGACCTTGGCAGCCATGGGTGTTTTGTCCACCAATGCTCCCCCCGCCGAAGCATCAAGCATTTGACGTTCTAGAGGTAGGAGACCCTCGTAGAAATATTGCAAGAGCAACTCCTCCTTCATCTGATGCTGTGGACAAGAAGCAACAAGTGATTTAAATCGTTCATAATACGTAGGAAAAGACTCACCTTCTTCTTGCTGGATTCCGCTTATCTTTTTGCGTAGGAGGATGATGCGAGAAGTTGGAAAGAACTTCTCCAAGTATGCTCTCTTCATACTCTCCCAAGAAGTGACAGTGCCGGGAGCTAACTCATATAACCAATCTTTGGCTTTATCCATCAAAGAGAATGGAAAAGCCTTCATCTTCAAGATATTTCCGTCAACAGTCACGGGAGTCATACTAGAGCAAACTACTTCAAATTCTTTCAAATGTTTGTTAGGATCTTCCATGGACAAGCCATGGTATTTAGGAATATGATGAAGCAAACTTGACTTTAATTCAAACTCATCCGTCTTACCTTGGGCAGCCGTGGGGTATTGAATGCACAAGGGTGCGGCATTATCCAAACCTGAGGCAGAAAGCTCCTTGAGTGTACGGTTGTCCACCGCCATGCCTTGGACTTCTTCAAATATCCCTGCCGTGGCTTCCTCTTTCTCTTCTTGTATGTTTTCTTCAAGGTCAGATTCGGAATTTGGTGGATGGTGTTCTTGCTGGTTTCTAGCTCTTCTCAACTTCCTCTCAAAATTGTCGTCAAAATCCAAGATGTTCGCACGAATCGGGTGAGAGCTTCTAGTCATACATTAGTACCTAAGAAACAAGAAACAAAATTAGGTCAGAAACTTAAACAAAGTCAAAAACAAAGTGAAATAAAAGAAACAAAAACAATCCAAGGGATTAGCAAAATTGCTAATCCCCGGCAACGGCGCCAAAAATTTGATGCGAAATAGATAAGCACACAAATTAAACCCTCTTTTTGTCAAATTGTAGTAAAGATGTAAGTAGGGATCGTTCTAGACCGGGGATTAGGAGGGATTGCTAAACACTTGGAAACTGACTTAAAAACTCAAAAACAAAGTTTAAAACACTAAACTCGACTCAAAGAATGCAAAACTAAAAGTTAAAACACTTAAACAAACCTAAAACCCAAAACAGCAACTAGAAGACTCAAAACTGCCTAAAAACCACTTTCTGGGCAGTTTTGAACACCTACACTAATTTGGACGAAATTGGATGAAAACTTGAATCAAAATACTTAGAAACACAAATCAAAACACTTTCTAACTAATCTAAGACTTCAAATTAAAGGGGGATTTGTTTTGGACGAAAATTTAACATAAAACAGAAACTTTAAACTAAACAGATTGTAGAATGTTTTTGGATAAAAAGGATGGATAAAAGGCTAGTTAGGAGGTTCTTCTCCACACATGTCACACTTGCAAACAAAACGATTTTCAGTTGTTCTTCCAATAAATTATAATACTCAACGCCCCAAATTAACCGTGAATTGCACTAATTAACCCTCAGTTTTTCCACAAGTTATTAAGTTGGATGATTGCATACGACAACCCAAAACATTCCCTACATGAATTGCATAATAGAGATACAAGCAAGAATCATTAAGTTCTATGAAAAACATAAGCATTGACGAAGCATTCGTTACTATGAATTGCATGAAACTTATGCTAAGAATTCATTCAACGCGATCGTTTTCAAGCGACCTTCACTACTTGTGATTATAAGATTGTAACTATTAGGTGAAACTCCCTCATAATCTAGCATCATATTCATGCATGAAAACTAAGCGTGCACTCTTAATCAACATACACAAATAAGTTATCAATCAATAGATGAACGAATTGAATCCACAACTTATGAAATAACAACTGAATGTAATCAAATCATATTGCAAGCATGTACATGGTTTCGAATTCCCCCCTAACCAAGGGGGTTTAGCCACTCATGATTACAACAAACTTAGAGAGTAATAACAAAGTAAACATTGAAACAAGAATCGAAGTAGACCTAAAAATTCCAACAACTCAATCTTGACTTGTATGAACGTTTAAGCCTCTTCTCCTCTAGTTGCTGCGGCACAAGGGGTTTGGTGAGTTTTGGGGGTTATGGATGATGTAGAATGATGTGTTTAGGGTAGGGATGGATGTAGGGGAAGGCAAAGGAGTGTTTTTGGGCAGAAAAATATGAAGAATGGTGAAGTTATGGCTGTGTTAGAGAGAGGGAATGAATTTCTGGCGTGAATGAATGTGTATGAGAGGTGGTGATCTGATCTAGGGGTTAATATGAGTATATAAGGCACTTAGAACCCTAGGGAAATCAATTATGGACTTGAATTAATTAATGGGAGAGCATGGGAGTGCATGTGGCTGATTTGTGGTGCAATGATGAAAGGCAAAGTGCAGTGTTGCTGATTTTGTGGTGCAATGATGAAAGGCAAAGTGCATGTGGCTGATTTGTGATGCAATGATGAAAGGATGGAAGTGCATGTGGCTGCAATGGATTAAAGGATGGGAGTGCATGTGGCTGAAATGTAGCATTCTAGGAAATCAGGTTTTTAGGCCCCCTTGCAATCCCTAACTGAATTCAAGCCTTTCAAATTCGTCCATCCTCATGCCACCATGCTTGCACTATCCAATCTTGGCCCAAAAATGCTCTAGAATGCTCCAAATTGCTTCTTTTTGCATACTTTGACACTAAAACCTGAAATTGCACGAAAATAACTTTAAACACTATAATTAACATAGTTTAGATCTAATTAAATGC